>NC_082640.1:9656518-10272456 GCF_028023285.1 Balaenoptera ricei | reverse complement strand
CTGCCTCCGGACCCTGACGGAGGCCGCTTTCGGTGCCCTGCATTACCTCCTCTTCGGATTCTTGGTCCCCAAGAGATTCTCGTGCACGCACCCTCCTTGCACCAGCGTGGTGGACTGTTACGTCTCTCGGCCCACGGAGAAGTCCATCCTGATGCTTTTCGTCTGGGCGGTCTGCGCGCTGTCCTTTCTGCTCAGTGTCGCCGACCTTGTCTGCAGCGTGCGCTGGAAGACGCGCAGGCGACCCGGCGGGGCCCGGAGGAGGCCGTGTCAAGGGGCGGGGGGTGCGGCGCGGGAGGGACACGGGGCGCACGGGGGACGTGGGGCGCGCGCTCGCCGGGGCCTGCGGACTGGAGGGCAGGGCACGTACAGCCCCGCAGCGGAGCCCACCGTGCCGGGGCACCCGGAGCTGCCAGGGGAGGACGAGAGCGACTCGCTGTCCTCAGCCAGCGACCAGCCGCGCGGGGCCGGGCCAGGAGCGGCGGCCCCGGGGTGGGAGGAGCGCCCGTGCGCGCCGAGCGCCCCGCTCCCGGGCCCCAGCAAGTCCGAGTGGGTGTGAGCGGCCGGCGTCCCGCCCCGGGAGCGAGGCGACCCGGACCGAGAACATCGACCCGCGGAAAGGTGAGCTGGCGGGACAGACCGACTTCCCGAGAGGCTCCGGTGCAGCGCAGCAGGGATTTAATTTAGATAAAGCCTTGTGGGGAACACTGCCCTTGGCGTTCAAATGCGGATGGAAGCTCCAAGGATTAACCGGAGAGCGTCAGGTCCATGAGTTTGTCGCCCTCTAGCTCTATTGTCTTATTTTACCGCAGTATGGGCTTGAAAAGCACGTTCTTTGGATTTACAGAGCTCATGAATATTTTAATGTTTTCGGGTGAATTATTTTGACGGTTTGTTGTTGTTCGTTTTGGTTTGTTTTTCTGCTTAGCCAAAAAGGGCATCTGTTATGCTCGTCATCCATACAGGGATATTAGTTTAACTTCTCCAAACCCCTTTAATAAAAGTAATGCTGATTGCGTTGCCATATCATACTTCCTACTTCACTGTGTTAAAGGAGAAACCACAAATGCAGGAAATATGACTAAACACTTTGGGGTATTTCGGGGGGCATCTTGGGTGGTTATTGCACGTGGGTGTGAGGTGCACAGGATGAAGGTGGCCGCTGGCCTGCTTTAGTGCCGCTGGGTGTGTTGGCTGGGTGGCTGTCCTCACTGAGCAGAGGGGAGCCCTTTGGCTGCTGATGACAGGCCTAGAGTTGCCACACGGCTTGCAGTGCCGGCTCTGTGTCCCTGAGACAGTCATACAGTGAGGGCTGCCCTGATCGTCTTCATGCCCCAGGGGAGCAGTGAGGAATGCTGCGGGCGTTCCAGCCTTGTGGTCTGTGCTGATGCTCTGCGGGGCGGGGGGGGGGGGGGGGGGGGTACCCTAGAGGCACGACAGCCTCACCTCTCAGGGGAGCTCCTCTGCTCTCCTCCGCTCGCCCTGGTTTCGGTGCAGGTGCTGTCCAGCTGGAGCGCGCGTCTGTTAGAGCTTCCGTGCTGCCTTCAACTGCCACGCGGAAGACACGGTGCAGCAGAAAGATGGGGCACGCCTGCCCTTCTTCCGGCGAGGAAGAGCCACTGGGTGTCCCCCCAGAAGGGATGAAGAACCTCTGGTCCCCAAAGCCCCAATGCTGAGGAAGAGGAACTGCCCTCCATGCCAGCAAATAGTAAAAAAAAATGTGAACCAAGGCACCCAGGGAACCAGTGGGCACTTTTAACTGTTCTAAAGATGACTGACAGTGAAATATCAGCCGGGATGGGGAATGACATCCTCCTTGATCTATCTACAGAGTGTCAAAGCCATTGGTTAAAACTTAAAAAAAAAATCATCCAAAATTGGTTTTGGCATAAAGCTCTTTGAATGAATGTACCTGTGTTTAACATATGCAGTAAATCTCTCTCCCACTCTCTGTCTCTGTCTCTGTCTCTCTCTCCTCTCTCTCTCAGTTGCTCCTCAGTCCATCGATAACCGCGAACCATGACTCAGACCCCTTCCTTCAGTATTTGGATTGATGTCTGGCACAGAGCCAAGTGCTCAGTAAGTGTGATTTCTGTGCCTGATATTCCTGAAGTATTCAGGGCCAAATCTGCTTCTTGTCCCTTGCAGCATGCAGTTCTGGTGGACCTCCAAGGTTGGCCACAGTCTTAAAGACATAAGAATTCTCTAGGGGCTTCATTGCTATTTTAAAAATAAGTTCCATAGGCCCCTCAATACCCCAATGTGAGCCTTGATAATGTTGAGTGAAGAAAAGAAATCAAATTAACAAATATTGGTAGGTGTGCCCATGCAGGGCTCCCAGATGACAGCTAGGAAAGGAAGGTGGTGAGGGCTGAGCGGGGACTCCCTCCCAGCCATGGCCCCAGAGAAAACTGGGCCCTATTCTCCTATGAGTCTTATGAGTCCATGCTTGGGTTTGGGTTTACAAATGGTACCTGTATTTGGGTGGCACTGGGAAGGGCTGCTTTGGCCTCTCTGCTGATGTCCCAAATCCCACTATCAGAGGATCAGAGCCTTGAAGTTTTTTCCATGGAAAACTGTAAAATCCATTCAGAGTGATGGAGGCCAAGAGAGAGGGAGAGGTGTGGAGTCAAGGATAAGACATGTGGGTTCTGCCCCCATGTGCATCATTTCTTGGCAGGTCACTCCCTTCCTTTGGGCCTCAGTTTCCTTCTCTAAGGGATGAGGGCCCAGACTAGATGCTTCCTTAGTGCTCTTACATGGTTAGGAATCCACCAGTGGTGGGTGCAGCTGTCAGTCCTTTTAATCTCAATAGGGGCTGGTTTATTAGGCCTGTCCATCCTCTACCTGCCTGAGCACAGGTTTCCATAAATGAAAATGGTCAGAACAGGAGAGACCTGCTTGTCCCGGGGAGAGCTGCCATGGTAGAGAGATGCGGACCTCATGAAAGGGGGCTATGAGGACGACTCACCAGCTCCCCACTCTGCTGAGAGATGGCAGAGGCCGCGTGGACAGACGTGGGGTCATCTGCTGTGAACCCTCACTGTGAGAGCAAGGTTGCAGAAGAGGCTTCAAGCGTTCTGGAGCGTGGTTGGCCGTGTCAGCATGATGGTGGCCACCTTGTCAGAACACGCACAGGGGGTGACCCTCCTCTTCTCTTTGCTCTCACAGGCCACTGTACATCTCCCCTGGTTCAGAACTTAGGTTTTGAAGCCTTTGAAGATCTTTTCTTTCTTTTTTTAAAATAATTATTTATTTATTTGTTTTTGGCTGCATTGGGTCTTTATTGCTGCGCATGGACTTTCTCTAGTTGTGGCGAGCCAGGGCCACCCTTCGTTGCGGTGCATGGGCTTCTCATTGCGGTGGCTTCTCTTTTTGCGGAGCACGGGCTCTAGGCACACGGGCTTCAGTAGTTGTGGCACATGGGCTCAGTAGTTGTGGCTCGTGGGCTCTAGAGCGCAGGCTCAGTAGTTGTGGCGCACGGGCTGAGTTGCTCCGTGGCATGTGGGATCTTCCCGGCCCAGGGCTCGAACCCATGTCCCCTGCATTGGCAGGCAGGTTCTTAACCACTGCACCACCAGCGAAGCCCAGAAGATCTTTCCTAGTCATCTAAGGGGAGGGGAAAAAAATCTCAGACTGTATCCGAAAGGTAAAAAACAGCGAAAATCATGTGGCTATCATCCTCCTTTCCAAGATTTCGGTCTGCCTCTCTGCATCTTTGGCATGCTGGGTGAATGCAAGATGGTTCACGGGCTTGTGTTCCTCCCACAGAGTGTTACTGAGTCACCCACTGCCCAAGGTAGAGGCAGCAGGAGTTAAGGTAATTGTAGCTGCTGCAGCAGGTCACCCCAATCTTAAACATTTAACACAGAAGTTTCATAAAGTACAGAGCCAAGTTTTCTGATTGATGGGCAGCTTTCCTCTGTGTGATGACTCAGGGATCCTTCCATCCTAGGCTCTACCATCTTCCATCTGCTGTGGAAGAGACCAGACTGGTTCCAAGGCCAGGTCTGGAGAGGGCACAGGGCACACCTGGCTAGAACTCGGTCCTGATTGCTTGGAAGGCTGTCAAGGGTGGCCTACTTATACAGCTGGCCCTCTGCATCCGTGGATGGATTGAATTCAACCAACCATGGATCTAAAATTAAAAAAAAAATCCAGAAAGTTCCAAAAAGCAACACTTGAATTTGCTGCATGCAGGCAACTATTTACGTAGCATTTACATTGTATTTACAATTATTTACATAGCATTTATATCGTATTAGGAGTTACAAGTCATCTAGAGATGATTTAAAGTGTAAGAGAGGATGTGCTTAGGTTATATGCGAATACTAGGCCATTTCATATACGAGACTGGAACACCTTCGGATTTTGGAACCAATTCCCAGCGGATAGTGAGGGATGACTGTCCGGGAAGAAGGAGGACAAGTTGGGGCCAACAGCTGGCCAGCATTTGCCTCAGGCAGCACCCATGCCCTGGGTACCTGCCCCGTGGGAGGGATTTAATGCATTCTCAGCGGCCCACGAACCAGTCTCAGGAGGGAAGCTAAGCGAGGACGTTGGCTCGGGTCCCTGCACCGGATGCACTGGGCCCGCAGAGAGGAGAAAGGAGGTGACGAGGATGAAGAGAAGTCACGGGAAAGGGCCTGGGACCCAAGTCTCTTGTACTGGGAACTGCCCTCTTAGATAAGTGCGTTTCAGACGAGAAAGGATCTTCTTAGTGGGTGTAAGTGCACAGCGATGGTCTTTGCTCAGTATGAATGGCTCGTTAGATGCTGTCTAAGTCTAGCTTTCTAGGTTAGGTTTCCAGAAATCTTCCCGGCGGGTGTCCTGGCCGCTGTGGGCACCAGCTGGTGGAGCCCAGGTCTGAACCACCACGCCTGCCCCTGGCTGCCCCTGAGACAGATGCGCAAGAGAGCAGTGAGCTGACGCGCTCGGCCGAGAGAGGGATTATTTACGGAATGAGTAAACACGACTCTTCTTTTGTAGGATGCTAAAATCCACTGCGAGAACCTACGTCGAATTTTCTGAGTGTGAATCTGGTTTCTGGCAGGAAGTGAGGAGGAGGCCCGGTGCTTTGCAGTGAAGGCTTGTCCGGGGTCGCCCCCTGCCGTGGAGATGCCGCCACCACTAATTCGGCATCCCAACCGCAGGGCCCAGCTGGCAGCCGAGCCCCTGAGCCCTGCCAGCTGTACTTTGGTTGCTCCGTGGGAGAAATGTTTCCTAGAAAGGAAACAGACGTCTCTCGCCCCCTCCCCACATTGGAAATAGATGAATGTATATTTTTCCTCCCTCCTGTCATCATAGGGTGATGGGCGACTTTCCTCAGGCAGCTTTCTCCTCTGCGCTGTGACCCAAGAGAGAGATGTGAGTGGCAGAAAATCGAGCCGAAAGAAGTGACTAAGTTTTCTCAGAAGCTAACTCGGATGAAATGCGTTTCATGGAGAATTCAGGAAATTCAAAATCAAATGCAACAACTAGATTTTAGTAAGAGTCTCCTCCTTCCCCAGACAGGTGGAGCACAGAAGTACATGACCCGTGTAAAGGATGCAGCGATTCTGTAGCATGTGCCTCTGGCCGACTGGCGTCCACATCCCAGGCTCCCAGCCAATCGCCCTGCCCAGAGGTTGCTTGTTGGGGGGGGGGGGTTCTTCTCCCTGCAGCCCTCCCTCCCTCCTCTGGCGGGTGCTTCCTGCTTTCCACACAGCCCCTGTGTGTGCTTTATCAATAGGCTGAGAAATGAGATTTCAAATCAATGGAGCTACGTCGATTAACCAGTATTTATTGAGCATCAGCTCTGCACCTAGCATTTAATCTCTTGGTTTTGTTTCTTTCTATGAGGCTAAGAGAAAAAAGAAAATCAGCTTATCACCTGAGAGGCCAGCAAACCGATGGGAAGAGTTCTAGCTAAAGGCCATTGTTCCGGTTCAAATAACTCCTCCAATTCCTGTGAACTTTGATTTTCTCTGCCCTGAAAGGAGCATGTAAGGACTGCCTTACTTTGTGGGCTTGTGGGGAAGTTCAGATGAGATCGTGGAAGTGGATGCCCCCCGGCAAGAGAACAGTGCCGTGTGTAAGGTGTGTCCGGGGCGGTGGGTTCACCCATGCTTGACAGATGACTCTAAACGGGTCTCTCCAGGAATTTGTGCTGATACGACATTTGCATGAGGAGGAAGATGTCCGCAGACTCAGGGATGCACCCAACCTCCTCCCCACATCCTTTCTGACCAGCAGAGGCCTCTCGTGGACCATATTTAGGGTGTAATATTTCTTTCTTTCTTTTTTTTTTTTTAAATGAATAGCCCAGTTTGCTTTTTTTTTTTTAAAGAAATTCACGTTCTTTTATTTATTTATTTATGACTGTGTTGAGTCTTCGTTTCTGTGTGAGGGCTTTCTCTAGTTGCGGCAAGTGGGGACCACTCTTCATCGCGGTGCACGGGCCTCTCACCATCGCGGCCTCTCTTGTTGCGGAGCACAGGCTCCAGACGCGCAGGCTCAGTAGTTGTGGCTCACGGGCCCAGTTGCTCCGTGGCATGTGGGATCTTCCCAGACCAGGGCTCGAACCCGTGTCCCCTGCATTGGCAGGCAGATTCTCAACCACTGCGCCACCAGGGAAGCCCGGGTGTAATATTTCTAAGCACCAAAATGGTAATTTATTTCTGGTGCCGGTCTCTTGACCATTTTCACTCTGTTCTGTTCTTGCTTATCCCCGCCCAGAAAGAGCAGGGTTTAAGAAATCTCAGCAGCAGATCTGGGAATTGTATTAGGTTAACTTTGGAGAACAAGGGGTGAGAAATCAGGGCTAATGGAGAAACTGTGGGCACTCTGGCCTCCTGGGAAAGAGATAATTCAACAAGACAATGATTCATCCTCTTGGGGTTGAGAGTCAGCCCCTTATTTCTAATTTATTTTTGCCTACGGTGTCTGATTGTCCACTTCCCTGGCTTTCACGTGATCAGGCTGCAAACTGCAAACGTTTGGCCTGAGATGTGGATTTGTAGTAAAAGATGACAGCTGAGACCCTCAGCGGTGGCGTTCAGGGCGGATCCTGCAACCCTTGCAGTGTGACTGCCCAGGCAGCTGTGTAGTGGACGTGCCGACAGATGCAAATCTCTCTCTTCATTTACTCTTCCTCCTTCCAGCTGCTTGCTAAACAGCCACAGAAATTCCCTTGCGGCTGTAACTTGTCAAATAAGGTATCTGCAAAGGTGCCTGAGGTTTTTTTCCCCCTGGGTTTAGGAGATGATGTGTTATTTTGTGTTTAAGGATTTGTTTTCCTTTTCTTGTGCTTTAGAAGGTTAAAGTGCTTTTGACCTCAGAAATAGTATTTGAGAGGTAATTAAATGTCTGTAAATTGGTCTTCTTCACCTGGGATATTTGATCCGAAAAAAGCCTCACGCATTATTAAAGTTTACACTGAGCATATCTAGGGCCATTTCCTTCAGAAATGAAAATTCAGTCATTTCGTAGAGGTGGTTTGCGGGATTGGCCATTAGAAGGAAATAAAGTCTTATGCTAAAGGAGGTTCATCAGATTTTGTTCTGTGCCCGGAGTGGTTCTTCAGAGAGCAGTTGAGAACATCATTAAGCCTGTACTCCAAGGACAAGGAAATGTTTCCATTCTCCCACCAGCTGAGGGCTCTGGGAACAGTAGCTTTTTTTGTTTGTTTGTCTTTGTTTCCTCATCTATTAAAAAAAAAAGTGTCACCTTTCAGAAGTAAGATAAATGTAAATATGGAAGATGACTTGTTATGTCCACGTATTTATCGAGCATCTTTAATATGTCTGGTACTTGTACAAGGCAAGAGGTGAGTTACAAGAGAAAGATAAGGAAAGACCATCCTTGATTTGGAGGATGTCTTTTGATGAGACAGTTGAGGAATAAATGCAGGCAACATATGCTTAAAAATTAAATTTCATGGTTCAGACTTGGATATTTCATTATAAAATTTCTGTTGTTTATAAATAAACCACCATTGAGCTGAATGGCAGAACTTCTCAAAGTAGAGGAACTGGACCACCTCCCGTTACTCACGTGGCGGCTGGGCCTCAGGTGTCAAGCTACCGCACCTTCCTGGGCGCTTCAGGTGCCCCTCCCTCAGGTACTTGCCTCCTCACTGCCCTGCTGGCCGTGGCTCCTCACCTACACTGCACCCCCAGGAGGCCTCCCAAGCCCATTCCCTCCAGCATCTGTCTCATCATCTTGGAATCTTCCATCTGCCAGGGGCCTTAGTGACTCAAACTTAACGAGCTAATTTTACACCTGGGTAAATGAAGGTCTAGGAAGGTGAGGTCACTTATCTAATATAATCTGGCCAGCTGGTGGCCAAGCCTTCCCACTCCCAGCTGGTTTTGGTCCTTCCATCGCTCCGGGATGCCTTCTTGAAGGCAGTCAGACAGAAGGGGTTATCGTTCACAAAGCTGAACGTTGACAATAGTGTAGGCTTTCTAGGAGGTTAACAAATGAACAGAGGGTGCACGGTCCCCATAGAGTGAGTCCTACATATATATATTCACACACACATATGTATATACATATTCTTTTTCATATTGTTTTCCATTACAGTTTATTACAAGATGTTGAATATAGTTCCCTGTGCTCTCCAGTAAGACCTTGTTGGTTTTGAGTAAGTCTTGAATAGTGGTATTTGAGGCCGTATGAGAGGTCTACAGTAGAAGAAGAATGCAACTGGTGTCTGATTACAAGTTAGAGCGGCAGACATTTCTTGAAGTTAAAACAGTTATAATGGAAATATAAGAACATAGAACTTTTGTAATAATGCCCCTAGCCTCCCTCTATAACACAACATCATAATCTGTTTGTAGTCTTAGCTTCTCAGGTGTTAAAATTTATAACTGCACTTGTAATACTCTTATTCTGCTTTTCCCCCTTGCTCACCAATCATACACATTGTTCATGATTCTCTGATCTTTATCAGCCGTTTGAATGGGTGCAGAATAATCCACCAAGTGACGGTGCTGATCATCAACCCCAGCCTCTGCTATGGAACATTCAGATTGCTGTTGAATGAAGTGCTTCTAGCTTTTTGATATTAGAAAATAAAATAGCATGGGCACACAGGCCTCTTCTCTTATTGGATTATTTCTCTACGATAAATTTCCAGAAAATTTTTATTAAAGTTTGCATACATTCTCAACTTTTTTTTTTAACTTTTGGGTTTATTTATTTATGGCTGTGTTGGGTCTTTGTTTCTGTGCGAGGGCTTTCTCTAGTTGCGGCGAGCGGGGGCCACTCTTCATCGCGGTGCGTGGGCCTCTCACTATCGCGGCCTCTCTTGTTGTGGAGCACAGGCTCCAGACGCGCAGGCTCAGTAATTGTGGCTCACGGGCCTAGTTGCTCCGTGGCATGTGAGATCTTCCCAGACCAGGACTCGAACCCATGTCCCCTGCATTGGCAGGCAGATTCTCAACCACTGCGCCACCAGGGAAGCCCTACATTCTCAACTTTTTTTTTTATATAGCAAATCAGTAGCGCTTTTTTTTTTTTAATTAATTAATTTATTTTTGGCTGTGTTGGGTCTTAGTTTCTGTGCGAGGGCTTTCTCCAGTTGCGGCGAGCGGGGGCCACTCTTCATCGTGGTGTGCAGGCCTCTCACTGTCGCAACCTCTCTCGTTGCGGAGCACAGGCTCCAGACGCACAGGCTCAGTGGTTGTGGCTCACGGGCCCAGTTGCTCCGCGGCATGTGGGATCCTCCCAGACCAGGGCTCGAACCCGTGTCCCCTGCATTGGCAGGCAGATTCTCAACCACTGTGCCACCAGGGAAGCCCCCATTCTCAACTATTAAACCACTTTTGACTCCAGGCAGACCGTTTGTGATGCTTCCATAATTTCGTGGGTTGAATTTAAAATGCTAACCCTAAAGATGACATTTCCCTGTCATGCTTTGTCTAGAACTTGGGGAAGTTCCCTCCAGGTAGATGGCGTGTCTGAGACCCCACTAAGTCTGTCAGTGAAGTTGACCTTGGGCATGGAACTGAGTCACAGTGACACACGTTAGTTACATTTTAGTAATTAAGCAGTTAGTAAAATAGTCATCCTTACCTATTAGAGAATTTAAATCCAATAAGATTTACAAGTTGGGCCAACTTTTCAAAAAACTTGATCAGTTAGGTGTGTTTCAGTGCATTCCAGGTTGTAATTATTTAAATCATGATTTTCCCCCATGCTTGAGGAAATTGCCTTTCCGGAATAAATTTCAGTCCAGATTAAACTCAAAACCACAATTCTATGTTTTTCAGCTTGTGGCTCCCAGCTGTCCTGATTAAGAGCTGGTCTTGCCCGGTTCCCAGGCTCTTCTGCCCCTCTACTTTATTTCAACTTGGCAGCCCCCAGACCCAGGTAGGCCTGGAAGTAAGGATGCTGAGGGGCTGTCTAGAGGCGGTGGAACCTGCACGGCTCTGACGGGTGGGGTTGGGGAATGAGGAAGAGGGATGAGGTCCTGGGTACTTGGTAACTTTCACCAAAGAGGAAACCCTGGTGGAAGATGGATGCTGATGGTTTCTGGTTTGTAAGTGCCGAGGTTGAGTTGTCTGTGGAGCGTTCAGGAGATGCCCAGCTGGAAGTTGGTCTTACTGGACCAGAGCTCAGAGATGTTTGGCAGGAGACAGATTTGGGAATAATCAATGTAGAGCTGCTATCGGGTCCTTGGGCATTCGTGCCCACACTCTACCCTCTGCTTCAGGCAACCCCTAAGGGACAGGGAAAGAGCCAACAGTGTCAGCAAGGCTATCAGGATCCCTATGGTCACTTCTAAGGGAGCAAGTCCCTTGTCTCCTAATAACAACCAGGCCTCATAGCAAAGCAGCCCCGATTATTCACCCTGAGCAGGGTCTGAGTCAGTGGGACAAACAGCGGATCTGCAGTATTCCAGAAGTTGTCAAATATCTGTGCTTGAGTTTATATATTCCTTTAAAACTCTAAACTCTTTCCTTCTGTGTCCTCCTTTCTGACACCACCTGGGTCTCCACCCAAAGCCTCTGATGAGATGTATCATAGTTACTACACCCCAGGGGGGCCCAATGTGCGCCGTGTCCCCCATTCCTTGTATTTCCGTGTCATTGGCAGGGGGAGGGGTCTGGCATCCTGCACCTGATTTGGTGGATAGAGCAGAATTACTTACTTACTTAACATAATTTCTATAGGCATGAGTTGGTATCAAACCTGGTCTTTCGTTTAAGTGTCCTTATGCTGTTGCTTCCATTGTTCTTGTTGCCAGATTGTCTTTTTCTCAGATGAAATTTACCTTTTTTTGGGGGGGGGGAATATTATTTAAATTTCATCATGCTGATATCTTTTATGGCCAGTTTTACTTTCCAGACACACATGGACATGATGCCCCAGCAATGGTGGGTAGAGTGCTGGGGAGAGAAGAGGGCCAGGGCGGTGGCCTAAAGGGGCTGCCCAGCGGCTGGCCTTTCTGGAGAGCTTGGTCCAGGCACCCAAATTGGTGCCACTATAAGTCACAGTCTCCAGCAGGGTCCCCACCGCTGTCCCCCCGACTCCATGTTTTCCTAGTTAGCTTCCCAGCAACCATTTTAAACTCTTCTTCCCCACGCCCACCTTAGCTGGTGACCTTGCTTACTACCTGCCCTGCCTGGATTTTCTTTTTTTGGCTGCTCCATGTGGCTTGCAGGATCTTAGTTCCCTGACCAGGGATCGAACCCAGGCCCTGGCAGTGAAAATGACGAATCCTAACCACTGGACTGCCAGGGAATTCCCCTGTCTGGATTTTCTGATTGAATCTGTCATAACCCCCCTACAGGATAGGTAGTGGGGCTCAGTGTACAAATGAAAAAGTTAGAGAAGGTCCAGTAAACTCCAGGTTCCCCACTGTAGCCCCAATATAGGGCATAGTGTCTGGCGCCAGGTAGGTGTTCAATAGGCAATTTTTCAAGTTAATTTTAACATAGGAGAAACTTAAAACTATGGGGAGATGCCAGCATAGAAGGAAGGTTTGAAGACATGAGATAAAGAGGAATCAGTAACAGAACAGCTATTCGACCCGATGGAGGATCAGACAAAGAATGCAGGTGAGGGGATTGGCCCTGAGTGGAGGGGAGATGTCTCCTTGGAGACCAGAGGCAAAGGGGTCAGGGCGGAGCAGACGGGATGCTCACGGGAGGGTGGGGAGTGTCTGTGGGCAAGTGTGTTTGGAGAAAGTCTGGAACAGCTGCCATAGGGAACGGAGAAGGAAGCTGACCAAGGACGCGCACAAGACATCAGCCTGTGTCCCTCTGGCTGGAGGAGAAGGGCATTAACTGAGTGTCTACTGCATGCCAAGAGCACAGGTCAGGCCAGTTGATCCTCTCAGTAGCCCTGAGACAGATTTGACAGATAAGGAAACCAAGGCTCACTGGTAACTTTCTCAAGGCCACACAGTGAAGGAAACTGCAGCAGGAATTTATTAATAGATCTGACTCCAAAAACCTGTGTTCTTTCCCATACCCCACCGCCTCTTGCAAGGTTTTGGCTCATTATGGACAAAAGCCCTCCCTAAGCCGCAATCAACTCTTGGCCGGCTCGAGGCTTCTTAATCACTCCTTTTCTGGGCCAGGAACAGAGAGGACGCTTACGGTCATGGAGGTACTACCTTTGCCAGCTGCTGATTTTTCCATGAGGAGAGGATTTCTCAGCTGCTTGATGAGCTCACTCTGTGTGCCTCTCCCACTGGGTATGCAGCAGTCTGTTTGCACTTGACCCTTTGATCAGATGCCCGACTGCTCTGCTCGGGGCATAAGGAACCTCAACCATGTCTTCTTACACAACTTAAAGTTCAATAGTGATATAAAACTTTTAAAATTCACTTTTTATAAACTGAATCCAACAAGTCTTTAAAACAGAGGTGTGTACACTACTATATATAAAATTGATAAACAACAAGGACCAACTGTATAGCACAGGGAACTATATTCAATATCTTGTAATAACCTACAAGAAAAGAAAAGAATCTGAAAAGTTATATATATATAAAAGTTGTATATACATATATACACATATATATGTATATATGTGTGTGTGTATATGTATATATATATATGTAAAAAACTGTCACTTTGCTGTACAGCTGAAACATTATAAATTAAGTATACTTCAATAAAATAAAAGCCCCAGAGGCGTGACATATTTCTATAACTCTTGGAAATTTTTTCTAGTTGGATGGGGCCCATCCATGGCTGATGTTTGAAATTACTCATCAAGATTCAGCTCTTGAATTAAATATTCAAGCTTGGATACCTTTTAAAGTCCCAAGGCTTTGGGAGAAACTGCTCCCTGTATCACCTGGTAGCAGCAATTACTTTGGTGATCATGACAGATCAATGATTGTGATAAGAGGAGGAGGAGGAAGATGATAAGTTCAGGGAAGGGGGGGGTGGACTTCTTGGGGATGGAGGGGAGAAGAGGTTGGTACCCAAGTGGGAAGAGGGAGAAAAGGAGGAGAGACTAGAGTCACGAAGATGAACTTTGTGTGAGAGACACCAAGGGACAGAGAAGGGAGCCCAGGCAGGGAGCTGGTGCTTGAGGAGATCAGGGCAAACACCAGGATGAAGGGCCAGAGGCAGAGTTTAAGGCCCCATCATTGTGAGGCTGGGTAACAGCATGTGGGTATAGGGTGCAGAAGGAGCCTAGTGGCCTTGGACATTTGGGAAAGCGGAGGAATGGTGACTTGCCTTTGTGTGTGTGGGTCAAAGAGGTCTAAGGGCCTCACTGATCTGTTGGTAACTCCACATCTCTAAATAGGGCCAACAGAGGCCCAAAAAGACTCCCTTTAGAGAAATGGAAATAAAAACAAAACTAAATAAATTGGACCTAATAATGAAACTTAAAAGCTTTTGCACAGCAAAGGAAACCATAAACAAGACAAAAAGACAACCCTCAGAATGGGAAAAAATATTTGCAAACGAAGCAACTGACAAGGATTAATCTCCAAAATTTACAAGTAGCTCATGCAGCTCAATATCAAAAAAACAAACAACCCAATCCAAAAATGGGCAGAAGACCTAAATAGACATTTCTCCAAAGAAGACATACAGATGGCCAACAAATACATGAAAGGATGCTCAACATCACTAATCATTAGAGAAATGCAAATCAAAACCACAGTGAGGTATCACCTCACACCTGTCAGAATGGCCATCATCAAAAAATCTACAAACGATAAATGCTGGAGATGGTGTGGAGAAAAGGGAACCCTCCTGCACTGTTGGTGGGAATGTAAATTGATATAGCCACTATGGAGAACAGTATGGAGTTTCCTTAAAAAACTAAAAATAGAACTACCATACGACCCAGCAATCCCACTACTGGGCATATACCCTGAGAAAACCATAATTCAAAGAGAGTCATGTACCACAATGTTCACTGCAGCTCTATTTACAATAGGCAGGACATGGAAGCAACCTAAGTGTCCATCGACAGATGAATGGATAAAGAAGGTGTGGCACATATATACAATGGAATATTATTCAGCCATAAAGAGAAATGAAATTGAGTTATTTGTAGTGAGGTGGATGGACCTAGAGTTTGTCATACAGAGTGAAGTAAGTGAGAAAGAGAAAAACAAATACCGTATGCTAACACATATATATGGAATCTAAAAAAAAAAAAAGTTCTGATGAACCTAGGGGCGGGACATAGAGAATGGACTTGAGGACACAGGGAGGGGGAAGGGTAAGTTGGGACGAAGTGAGAGAGTAGTATTGACATATTTACACACTACCAAATGTAAAATAGATAGCTAGTGGAAAGCAGCTGCATAGCACAGGGAGATTAGCTCAGTGCTTTGTGACCACCTAGAGGGGTGGGATAGGGAGGGAGGGAGGGAGATGCAAGATGGAGGGGATATAGGGATATATGTGTACATATAGCTGATTCACTTTGTTATACAGCAGAAACTAACACAACATTGTATAGCAATTATACTCCAGTAAAGATGTTAAAAAAACAAAACAAAACAAAACAAGACTCCCTTGAGTCAGCCCAAGATGAGGGAGTGCATGTGGTCTCCTTGGGGTTATTGGGAGACTCTGTCCAGGTATATCTCCCCAGGGGACCTTGCCAATAACCCTGCATGTGTTTCTAACACCAGTGTTTCCTAATAAATTGTTATTCATTAGTTGGGTCAGAAAGTGTGCTTTCTATATTACATTTTATTTTTGGCTGTGTTGGGTCTTCGTTGCTGCGTGCAGGCTTTCTCTAGTTGTGGCGAGCGGGGGCTACTCTTTGTTGCGGTGCACGGGCTTCTCATTGTGGTGGCTTCTCTTGTTGCGGAGCACGGGCTCTAGGTGCGTGGGCTTCAGTAGTTGTGGCATGCAGGCTCAGTAGTTGTGGTGCACAGGCTTAGCTGCTCTGCGGCATGTGGGATCTTCCCAGACCAGGGCTCAAACCTGTGTCCCTGCATTGGCAGGCAGATTCTTAACCACTGCACCACCAGGGAAGTCCCATAAATTACATTTTTTTTTTTAATACCTCCCAGAAATTCTGGTTTGGATGGGGCATGTACTCTGTTTTGTATTCTTTTCCTTGGAGCCTTGTTGGGTTTGATTGGTGAAGAGATCATAAGGAAGTTCATTGTAAATAAAAGGAAGCAGGATGGAACTTCGTACCAGAGAAGGAAACATGGATGTCATCAAAGAGGAGGACACAGAACGAGGGTGGAGGGATCCCAAAGACACACTTCTTCTACTTCTCAAATGGGTGCTTGCCCCCAGCCCAGCAGGGTGCCTCTGGATGGGGGCTGGTCCAGTGGGGGTGTTGTGGGAGATTTGGAGGCAAAATATAGGCCCAGAGACTCACCTAGAACTGGGGTTAGAATGGCATCCAGGTTGTGTCAGTAGAGTTTTGATTGTGCTGGGAAATCACACTGCTGATAATCCAAATGGAATTAACACCTTTTGTTGTTAACTTGACACTTCTCACCCAAGCTAATGAACAGCTTACTGTAAAACTAAACTGGTAACTTTAGGGGCCTGGAAAAGAGTTCCCGACTTTCCGCAGACCCACCCTCACTTTATTGAACTTGGAAACTTCTGTGTTAGTCTTGCATTAATCCTTCTTGAGCTGGCACAACACGATTGTGCTGGGAAGTCATGGAATTCACCACATTCATCCTTTAATTAGAATAAACTTGGATTTAAAAGCTTCTATGTGATTTGGAAAAATCCAATCTTTGGTCTCAGACTGCTAAATCCTCTGAGAATTTTGAAATGCAAATATACAAAGCATAATACAGTGTTAGGTTCTATTAATCTGAAGAGTATGTGAGTCATTTTAAACCTAGAGTATTTCAGACTTAGTCATTTCCTTCATATGAAATCCAACTTTCCAGCATAAAAGTTATGAAGGGCAAGGTTTTCCAGCATATAGAACTACATACACATCTTCAGTGTGGGAACTGGGTATGGAGGTAGGATTGCTAATGGGCTTTGCAGCATTTTATTGCAACTGTGGTTAAACTTTTTTTTTTTTTTTGCTTCATCCAAACTTTGCTTCTCATAAACTTTCTTCTCTATTTTTCTCTCCTCTTTATTCTTCGTGCTGTTTGGCTCTACTGGGTGTTCATTTTCTCCAGTGAGTTTCACATGAAGAAAGTGTCTGCAGCAGAACACAGTGCTTTGAATCCCCTCCCATATCATGGTGGTTCACGGAGATGCTGAAGTGTAATTCCCAGTTCTCTGCACAGTAGGTGCTCGACAGACATGTGCTGAATGAATGGATTTTTAGAACAGCATAAAATTTTTAAAAATGATAGAAATTCTCTCTTCTGAGTGGGTTAAAACACTGACATTTAACCATTATAAGGACACTGGAAGTCACAAGCATCTCATTGAGGGGTTTATACTTATATCTTGATTTTTCTTCTTTTTCTTGTAAATAGGGATTTAAAATATACTATTTTTCTCTCGATCATGTCATTTGTTTCTAAGAATTGTGAGACGGGCAGAGTGATAGTACATCAATTATACCTCAACTTAAAAAAAGAGAAAAAAAAGAAGGAAGAGCCATGCAATAATTATTACCCTCATTTCATGGATGAGGAAAATGGAGTCCAGAAACATTGATAATAAAAACTAGGGCAAGAACACAGAAATTCTTAGTCCAGTTCTTTTTGTATTTTACTTCCCTCCTTTCAGGAGAAGGCAGACTTAACTGTGGTGAATAGTCTGTGGGGAGCTGTGGTGGTCGTTACTGCTATTCAATAAATATTTCCAGGCACATGGTTACTTCCCTGCACCCTTTGGGGTGTAATATGGCCATATGATTTGCTTTGGTTAATGACACATGTAGAGATGACACTGCCATTTCCAGGCAGAAACTTTAAGAATCAGTGGCTATATCCCTTCCAACCTATGCAGGGAAAATGGAAGCACATGCCAAGATAAAGCTTTCAGCAACCTGGCATCTAAGGTGGAAAGAATCCCTCTACTGACACATACTGGACAATGTGTGTAAGTGATAAATTATTATCATTGCTTTATTGAAGTATAATTGACATACAATATAATATTAGTTTCAGGTGTACAACATAGTGATTTGACATTTGTATACACTGGGAAATGATCCCCACAAAAAGTCTAGTTACCATCTGTCACCCTACAAAGTTCCAAGTTTTCTTTTCTTCTTGTCATGAGATCTTTTAAGATTTACTTTCTTAGTAACTTCCAAATTTGTACTACAATATTATTGACTATAGTCCTCATGCTTGTACATTACACCCCCATGATTTATTTATTTTATAACTGAAGTTTGTACCCCTTGACCTCTTCACCCATTTCACCCACCCCTCGTCTCCCTCCCCTCTAGCAACCACCCATCTGTTCTCTGTATCTTTGAGTGTTGTTTTGTTTGTTTTGTTTTTCAGATTCCACATATAAGTAAAATCATATGATTTTTGTCTTTCTCTGATAAATTATTTTTTGTTGCGTTAAGCCATTGAGATTTTGGAGTTGTCTGTTATTGTAGCAAAACTTAGCCTCATTTTGATTGATACGGAAATGAAGGAGCATACGTGGGTAAAGAATGCGTGGGTCACTGGGTGGCTGGGTGATGAGATGAGTGAATAATCACTTGTGACTGGATAAGGTCCAAGGGATAAATCTCTTCTCTTTGTACCAATGTCCTAAATGCATAAATTCAAATAAAGTGTAAACCACAAGAATCGAGGAGGGTATTTTGAATGAGGGCACACATATGTTCATTTTCACAAGCTAAGTGTCTATAGCTACATCCTGTATTTCTAATCCCAGCGATGCTATGAAATGATACCTTTTGTTTGGTTCTAACAGATCCTTTTAACAACAACTTCCATTTTAGCAACTTCCAGTTTTTTGGTCCCCCAAAAGTGTCTGTGTCCGGATTCCTGGAATTAACTTCTTTTTGGTTCCTATTAAGTATAGCCAAGGATGCTCTTTAATGGTATTACACAAAATTTGTATCCTGTCTATGGGTTTGACCTATGACCCTCTGCTTAGACTCTTTCTTACAGAAATTGGATGAGGTCTGACAGTTAAGATCTAAGATCATACTTGTTCTGTAGACTCAGGAAAACCTCAGAGTTTACTTGTGGAATGAATCTCACTTTCTGGGTCTTTGGTCAAGGTCTCATCCCTTCTTTCAGGGTACCTGGAGAAAGAGTAGATTTCTGCACTGAATAAACGTTATCCGAAAAATTCTAAAACTTGAGCAAAGTTCCAGCATCAGGTAAGAAGATAGTATGAGTTTACTTTTAAAGATACACATGGTGACATACATTCAGGATCACAGCCTACCTGCCTCTAGGACTACAGGGTGACAGGTCACCTGGTCTTGGAAAGTCACACCCAGGTCAGGTCACCACAGGATGAACCTTCATTTCTAGCTGAGTTGGTTTTACTAAATATTTACTGAAGAAAAAGAGTATCTTCAATTTTAATAGCTTCTACTAACAATATATCAACATGATTGGGTCCTTCTAGGTTTACAGGTTGGGTTTAATTTCTAGGTTAAAAGACTCATTCCCTATGTACCCAGTTTTTGGTTGTTTCATTACAAGTGAAAGAAAAAGCAGGGTTGTCTAAAACAGCCCTGTGTAGCGAGAGCTTCCGTTCAAAACAACATAGCATGAAGTTCTCCCTTTGGACCAGGTGAGGGCACCCTTGTCCTCTCCCAAATATTTACTCAAGGTGACAAAAAATAACCACTTCCATTTAAATTAGTTAAATTGGATGACAAAAGCAGTTTGCTTAGTTAACTTCTAGTTGTATTTTGTTGTTTCACTTTAGATCATAACGTCACCTTCAATTGCAGTTCGCTGGCTTTCAACTCTGCCTACACATGAGAATCATTCACCTGGGGTAGTCTGAGAAAACTTTGAATTCCCAGATTCCATGCCCAGAAGTTCTGGTTCAGCTGGTCTGGGGTGCTGCCGGGACATGGTGTTTTTAAGAAACACCCCGAGTGCTTCTAGCATGTAGGCAGGGGTGAGAGCTACTGCCAGGGTGTTAGTTAATTAGAAACAGGTTTGTTAGAGGATGAACGTTGGAAAGAGTTTTTCCAATTTACATTAGTGTACGGTTCACCTGAGCATTAAATAAGGTGCTATAAATAGGTACCTTTGTCCTTGGTGAATAATGGTTCTCCCCAAGGCTTGGAAAGCCACTAAAACGTGGTCATTTAGTTAAAATTTATCCTGACTTTGCTGCCTGGCCAGTCCTCCTTCACTCCATCCTTCTCTGGCCGCCCCATTCCGCGTACCACCATCCTCTTGGGGCATCTCCTGGAGCCTGTGGTTTAAATCAGCTGAGCTCATCTCCCTTCCCGCTGGTCCTCTCCCTCCAGAGGTTTCCGCGGGGCTCAGCCACACTCTCTGTTTGCTGCTCCGGCCCGGCTCTTCAGCACCCAGTGGCTCTGCTTTTCACTTTCTCCCTGGAGGCTCCAGGCCTCTGCTGACCAGGGCACGGTACTCCCACTTTGGGGCCCTCTCCCCGGCGTGACTCCATCAGCCGCTGACCGCTTCCTTCCTCCCAGTCACTGCAGCTCCTAAGTAGCAGACAGACTGTGTCCTTGGGCCTTTGTATCAACTAGGAAAATGTGAACGTGGCCACTTATCGTGTTACTGTGAATGTGGGCAGTGCAGAGCAGGTGAGCTGGCCCCGTGTCAGCCAGGGGCCGGAGAGGCAAACGTTCCCGAGCTCTCCGGGCAGCCTCTCAGGCTGTGTGTTCGAATGTTCCTCTGGAGGTCAGCACCAGACCATGGAAAACCTGGACTCTGGTAGGATTCTGGGACTGGCTGAACACGGCCAGGAGAGCTGATGTCAGGGATGGCTGCACATGGTGGGTGGTGGCCTTAGGGACTTACACAGACACCAGGGCAGCGGGAAAGGCCTAGGGAAATAGGAGTGACACGTAGGATCTGTGGCTTCTAAGCCCAGCTCTGCTCCTGGCTGTATGACCTTGGGCAAGTCCAGTCCGCTTCGGGCATCAGCTTCCTGGCCTGAAAATGAGGCACCTTCGTGTGCGTGCTGAACGGCTGTGGAACTGGATACAGCACAGCTTCCGATTCCACATTCCGTCACATATTCCTAGGCCACGTGCTTCTCCTTGTTCACACAGCAGCAAGGTTCTCAATCACCCCTTTAAAACTCCAGAATCGCACAGGTGATCTAAGATCTTCTTTGGTCCCCTTCCCCTTGACCAGTGCCGCCCCCTCCCACCTGGCCCTACCGGTCACTCTGACCCTCAGGAGCAAGAAGCCTTCAGACATGGGCTTCGTGAAGCTGTCCCTTTCTATACGCACTCCTCGCAGGCCTGGTCTCCCCACACTGCTGTGCTCAACTATTCCAGAACGGACGCCTCCCCCTCTCTTCCCTTTGGCTGACCTGTGTCCTGGCACGGTTTCTATTCCGTGGTGTGCTTCCACGAACACCTGGCTAGACGATGGGGGACAGCCTGCATCCCTCTCAAGCCAGCAGCGTTTGTGCGCGGCATTGGAGAGCATCCACCGGAATCCGCAGGTGGGCTTCATGGTGGGAGCCTGTAAGGCGTGTACTGAAATGAACAAGCCGACTGCATGGCCCCCCTCCAGATGGTCTTCACGATTTATTCTTTCTCCCATTAAGTTTTGGTGTGGTGAATCTTTGGTGAGCTGCTCATTCTTGAAATAAAAGTAACTCAGAAGACAATTTTTTAAAAGACCTATCATTGGATTTCAACCCAGCCTAGATTTTTCGCATAACTGTTGTATCGAGAGTTTAATTCAGCTGAGGTCTCTTGGGGCCTTAAACGGATGCAGTCTGGGGAATCTTTTTCTTGAGAGAAGGAGTTCAAAATTATGAATATAAATAGCTGCAGGCCCTCTGTGCAGGGGTCAGGCCTGCACCGCGGGGGGCTCAGTAGTTGAAAGAATTGAAATGAGGGAGCCCGCCCATCCTCCGGTTCTGGAACTTTGCAGCATCGCCAGGTGGCAGTATTGTATCAAGTGTGGAAGTTGATCACCGTGGGCGCTGTGTGCTGCATCTCAAGGGACTATTTTGTAACTATGCTTTCAATCGCATCCTGTGCTCACAACTGCGTGCGGCTCCATGTGTGACTTTTCTTTTGGCAAAACAATCCGATTTCCTTCCCTCAAACTTTGAAGACTTACAGAAACCTTTAAGGTCATCCATGCAGGTGACATCAATACAGGTGTCACTGTAATGGTGACAAAGTTTGCTCCTTAAACTTCTAATACACTTTCCCCTCTGTTTTGTGGTACTTTCAAGTTGCGTTCATTATAAAGCAAAAAGAAAGTGTTTCACATAACTTCTGCCACAAGTACTTTTAATGAGCTTTGGCTTTTCTAATGCTTTTAACCATATTAGACTTTATTTACATTGATCTTCTAGCCACACAGTAACCTTATCCCCTCCTCGTCCCCCCGTATTTGACAAGGTTTTCAGAAACTCGACTGGCTCCCTGCTCTGGTGAGGGATCCATCTATATTCATCTAACACAGGTGGCCAAATACTCTTCCTCCCTTTTCCCACCCCTCAAACCAATTTGGAGTGTTTAATCCCATTAATAGATACCTTTTGGGTACTGGCAACTTTGCAATTCACGTTTTAGGTTTAAAGGCAAGGAACTAGCGCTCTGTTTTAATTCTCAGTCTCTAAAATCAGCCTCTGCGATGACAGGTGCAGCTTTCTCCTAAGAGCTGTCCTCAGAATTGTAGCCATTTTGTAAAAGTGATCAAATGTGGCATTCTACAAGGCTATACTGAAGAATTAATAAAGGAAAAAACTTCAAAGTTGACCATTTCCCACTGTCACATAGTTGAAAATATGTCAATAGTGAGACTCCTGCTAAACTTGGAAACCAATAGGCTAGTTAGTCTTTTAACTGTCTCTCCTTCTCACATACGTGATAAAGACTGCGGGAACTGCCTTTAAAACTTTACAACTGAAAGTGTAAGTTTATGGCTGGTTTATGTACACAGAGTACATGAGAGTCACCCCATGGGTTAGATGCAGGCCACTCACTGGTACCCAAGTTACAAAATAGTAATTCTTTAATATAAACTGCCAGGAGGTGAAGATTTTACAGTGGTTCTGACTTGAAAAAAATAGAATCGGCATGATAGCTAAAGTAGGTGTTCTTCCCGTATATCTAATTTTAAAAATCCAATTAACACCAAGAATGACTCTGGAAAGGATGTGCAAAATGTTTCTACCAAGAAACCCTCCTTAAAAGCCTCTTACATGACAAAGATCAGTCAAAGAAGTAGTTTCCATCCTATTCATTAAAGGAAAAAAAAATTTGAACCACTAAATATTCCTATTAGGAGAAGTAAAGAGAACAAACTTCTTAGGAGGATGCAGCGAACAAGCCCCCACCCAGCCCCCAATGTGCGATGCCCCCCATCATTAGCAGGGTAGCTGCCCATTTCTTATCTTGATTGACAGGTTAATAAGGGACCTGGGGCTATCTTTTCAGTCTGAACACACAACCTTACCAATTACTTTTAAATTATTGCTAATCTGTCCGAAAATAACAAGCAAGAGGAATAAAAATATCTGAAAAAGAGAAATGTCTGCTGAAGAAGCTTTTACTTCCGGTGCTTTAAAAGGTTCGGCTCAGAAAACTTGCCAGAATTTAGTCAATAGAATTTAGGCACTGAAGGTTTTCTTTTTCTTTTTTTTTTTTTTAACGAAAAACTTGTAGTTTATAATAGTTCATTGGTTCAATTAGGAGCGAAAAAGAAGGGAGTTTTGTAATGCAATTGTCCAGCAAAGGAAAACGCTTTAAATTGGGGGATTATGTGCGCAGACCACCTGTAGGGCATTCAGAGCCCTTTTCTATAATGCTTCAACCCATGCCTAGCTGCCTGCAGGCTGGCTAACAATGCCGCGGAAAGCTGTTTAAAAGGCTGCGCGCACTTGTGCCTCTGGTCTTCACTAACTGTTACAAGTCTTCCTCTCCGTCGCTCTCTCTCCTTTTTAAAGTAAAAGTCCCACATCCCTTTAATGGAAGAACTTTAAGGCTCCGCGGTGGCCAATTGGTCTGCACCAAGAGGAGCCGGGCCGCAGGGAAAGAAACTTCAGACTATACAGCACATTTGGAGAGGAGAAAAGATCAAAGTTTTTCAAACTCAAAAGACCAAGTTCCCTACAGATTAACCCTATTCATTTGGCTCCTCTTAAAGGAATGGTGTGCTGAGCCACTAGGCAGACAGGTAAAAAGTTCAACAATTGCCAAAGCATTCTTCTGCTAATTCAACAGCCTCTGCTCAAATCAATTAGCTTAGTCTTGACAGAGGAACAATAGCTTTTTCTCTAGGAAAAGCAGCACATGTGATATACACAAGCCTGGAAGGTTATTAAGATGTTAACCCGTTAGTTTTATCCAGTAAAGAGCGCCTGCTCTGCCACCAAATTGTCGAGTGACTTACACTGTAAAGTGTGATCGATGGTTTAAAACATTAACCTCTACCCTACCCTTCCGCAGTGTGTTCAGTCCTGGAAGAGCTGGTGCTTTCAGAATCACAGACGTGAGAAATGAACGTGGAGTTTGAAGCCTTTAGGGATATCATACAAGATAAATAACAAGGCGGAGTGGAATTAGTGCCTTGCAAAAGTTCCGTTTACAGACACTAAGGTGAGTGTCCTTATCCATGGATCAGAAATGAGCTACCATTCAAAAAACACCACCTTCTCGGGAAAGGTGCAAAATCTTAATCTTGATTTCAGTTCAATAGTGATATTTCAACTTTGCTAACAACTTAGGAACTAGAGTTTAACAGGTCATTTTCTCCATGCCTAAGGGCAGTGTACATAATGAGGAACTAGCAAATGTGCGTGTTTCCAACGGGCCCTCAGCAAAAAGCACTTTCAAGGTTTAACAGTTTAGGAGAGGCAGGGGGAGAGGGCAATGTTTAAATCATTTATCAAAAGTCGTTTTATTGCCAAAATAGAATACTTATATTTGTTCTTACAGGGGTGGCCTCTAAACTTTTTACAGAAAATGTACAGACTGTATATCTTTGGATATGTACATATTTTACACATTTTTACAATTTAACAAATAATTATATAAATACATCCTCTAATGTAAGAAACCCGTATTTACTTGGGGTGTATAATTAAGACATTTCTTGTTTGTTTACTTAAGGCATCTGCCTGGTCATTAAGAATACCCAAACCGTGCAATCCCATTAGGTCGCGGTCATCCCTCCTCTAGGACGTGTTAGGGGTGAGGGTTTACGCAGGAAGAGTCGAGGGTGGAAACTAGGTCCCTCTGGTGAAATCTGTAGGTCTGGCTTCAAGCTCAGCAAATGGCAACCAGCGAGGGCTCCAAACCTTGGGTCCTGGAAACGCGGCAGCAGAGCTCACGCTCCTCTGCCAAGACAAATTAACGCCTGGCGGGAGGAATTCCTCGCCCGTTGGTGGAGGAACGGGGGCTGGGTCTGGGAGCCTTCAATGCCAGGTACTTTGTTCTAAGCGAGTCCCAGCTAATGGATACCATTAAGAGTTCATTATCATGCTAATAGCAATCAACACGGTGAAGGGGGGGACCCTCTGCCTCCGAGTGTCCCCCCCCCCCCCCCCCGGCAACACTCGGTCTCCTCGCCCCCTCCCCAGCCCTCCCGGGCGCCCCCTCCCCTCCGCTCAGACCTGGGACAATGGCATCTGCTTTGGATAAGACACGGAGCTGGCCGTGCCAGACCGCCACGTCAAGCCGGTGCTGACGTCGCTGTACAGGGAGCCCGCCCCGCCGCCCGGCCCCCCGCCCCCGCCGGCCCCCGGGCCCCCGCCCCCCGGGCCGCCCCCCGCCGCGCCCGCGCCCGCCGCGCCAGCGCCCTTGCTGGCCCAGCAGCAGCGGGTGCACAGCGCGCGCCACGACTCGAGCGTCTTGCCGGACCAGACCCACACGCCCGACGTGATGCCCACCACCAGGCACATGAAGTACTTGAGCATGAAGACGGCGTAGTCGGGCCGGCGCGCCTGGTCCGGCTGCAGGTCCCGCAGGCACGGGCAGTTGTGCGTGGCCTCCCAGCGCGGGCGGTTGTGCTGCTCGTAGAAAAGACAGGCGACTACGACGGCGGCGGGCACGGTGTAGAGCACGGTGAAGAGGCCCAGGCGGATCATGAGCTTCTCCAGCTTGTGTGTCTTGGTGGGGCCGCCCTGCTGCTTGATGACCGAGCGGATGCGGAAGAGCGACACGAAGCCGGCCAGCAGGAACATGGTGCCGATGAAGAGGTAGATGACCAGCGGCGCCAGCACGAAGCCGCGCAGGTTGTCCAGGCTCTGGTTGCCCACGTAGCAGATGCCCGCCACCGGGTCGCCGTCCACCGAGCTGAGCGCCAGCACGGCGATAGACTTGACGCTGGGCACGAGCCACGCGGCCAGGTGGAAGTACTGCGAGTAGCCGGCGATGGCCTCATTGCCCCATTTCATGCCCGCCGCCAGGAACCACGTGAGCGACAGGATCACCCACCAGATGGAGCTGGCCATGCCGAAGAAGTAGACGAGCAGAAAGACCACGGTGCACAGCGCCGGGCCCGTGGTCTCGTAGCGCACGTGCTGCTCCACGGCACCCAGCTCCTCGTACTCGCCGCGCCCGCCCGGGCCGCCCGCGCCCGCGCCCGCCGCCCCCGCGCCCGCCGCCGCGCCCCCGGCGCCCCCCGCCCCGCCTGCGGCCCCGGCGCCGCCGCTACACGCCACCTTCTCGTGGCCCGCCACCAGGCGCACCAGGTAGCCAACGGACACGAAGAGGTAGCAGGCCGAGAGGAAAATGATGGGCCGCTCGGGGTACTTGAAGCGCTCCATGTCAATGAGGAAGGTGGAGACGGTAGCGAAGGTGGACACGAAGCAGAGCACCGACCACAGACCTATCCAGAAGACGGTGAAGGCGCGCTCGTCCTGGCTGAAGAACGGGTTGTGGCAGGGCAGCGCGCAGTTGGCGATCTGGCCCGTCTTGACGCGATTATAGAGAGGGTGCCGCTCGCTGGACACGCTCACCATGGGCGCGCGGCACTGGCAGCCCGGCTCGCAGGGCGCCGCGCCGCCGCCAGGGGGCCGCGCCTTCCCGCCTCCGCCGCCACTGCCGCCGCCGCCGCGCGCGGGGGGCGCAGCCGCGTCCCCGCCGCCGCCCCTGCCGCGGGACGGGGGCCGGGCCCCGGGCGGGCGGCCGTGGCCGCTGCCGGAGGGCGGCTGCTCGCCGGGCGGCGGCGGCGGCGGCGGGCGCCGCGGCGGGCTGGGCGCGGCCGTGGTGAGGTCGGTGCGGTTGTAGTCCATGCACAGCGTGTCAGGGTTGCCCTGCTCGGGCAGCCTGTCGCAGCGCATGCGGTCGGGCCAGGCGAAGCCGTACTGGCGCATGAGGGGCGCGCAGCCGGCCTTGGCGCGCTCGCATACCGAGCGGCAGGGAGGCAGGGGCTTCTTGTAGTCCTCCAGGCAGATGGGCGTGTACATGCTGCACAGGAAGAACTTGAGGTCGGGCGAGCACTGGATCTCCACCAGCGGCCAAAATTGGTGCACCTCCAGGCCCGCCTCGTCCTGCGTGTCGTGGTTGAACTGGTTGGGCATATAGGTGTAGTTGTAGCCGATGCCCTTGCATAGCGGCACGGTGATCTCCTGGCACGCCAGCTCCTTGGCCGAGGCGGCCGCAGCGCCGCTGGAGCGCTGCAGTAGCGCCAGGGCGGCCAGCAACGAGGTCACTTCCAACAGGTAACCCCACTCCATGCTGCGCGCCTCGGCCACGCGCCTTCGCCCTCCGGGCGGCGCGCGGAGGGGCGCTGGGAGATCCTGCAAGAGCGCCGGAGGAGGGGAGAGAGGGCGCCCTGCCAGGCTCTCTCCTGCCTCTCACGGGAGGGGGGTCTGCCGATAGCCTGGTCCCTTCGCGGGACGCGTCCTCACGGCGCTGCGGGAGACGAGGGTGGCTGCCGGAGGGCACCCCGGTCCCCGGGTCTGCCCCGCTCACTCCGGCCGGGCTCAGCCCTCGCAGGGCAGAGTGGCCGGCCCCCGGCTCATCGTCCCTCTCTCGCTCGCTTTCTCCGCGCGCGCCGGTGACTTTGCCGGGCACCTAGGGCGGCGGCGCAGCAAGTTTCCTCTCGGGCGGGCCGCTGTGCGCAGTCAAGATGGCTGGGCCAGGCCGCTCCGCGCCCGGTTCAGCCCCTGCGGCCCCCTTTCGGCGTCCCGGGGCTCATGCTCGCCCCTAAGGCCGCGCGGCTGCCGCCGGGGTTCGGGGCCCGCCTCCACCGAGGCCACCGCCCTCTGTCCCCGGCGTCGGTCCGTCGGTCCGCCGCCGGGATGACGGGCCCCGCCTCCGGTGGAAGTCCGCGTCGCGCTCCGGCCGGCAGTAGGGCGAGGTGTCGGCGGTCCCCTTCTCGCTGGACTCACGGAGCTAAATTCAGGCCGGAAGGCGGAGCGGACACCTGAGCGGCGCGCCAGCGCCCCGCCGCCGCCTCCTCCTCGGCGGGAGCAGAGCCCCTCGCCAACTTCCCGCTCCGACCCCGCTGCGCCCCGGCCGGCTCATGAATATTTATACGGCGCGGACTCGGTCTCCGCCCGCGGCCGGCGCGCCAATCCCGGGCGGGGGGCGGAGTCTGCGCGCTCCCCAGGCCCAGCCTTCCTGGGGCGGGCCCGGCTGTCCGCGCGGCCGTGAGCGCTGTCTGCGGCCGGAGTTTGGATAACCTTGGGATTGACCGCAGAGACTGAGGCTTTGCCACGACCGTCCCCACGGCGCTCAGTGGGGCTGAGGTCGGGGTTCCATTTCCCCGAGCCTGCGCTTGGGGACTGGGGACAAGGCTTTATGCAGTGAGCGCTTTCGGAGGCCCGTTTCGAACTAGTCAAGCCCCCGTTTCCTACGCTCCCAAACGTGGGCGACCTGCTGGCGAGGGGACCGCTCGCCCCTCCGCGAGCCGGCGAGGGCGCGGGGACGTTGCGGGGGCCCGGGAAGGGGTGCCCTTCTTGGGGTTCTCAGAACGATGGTCTTGGAGGCTTGGCAATGCGGGAGGAGTGGAACGACTGCAGTTCATTCTGCCTGGTGGGGCTGGACCGGGGGCAGCCCTGGAGGAGGTGCCCGGGAACCCAGCGGGCGCGCGAGCGGCGCGGGCCCGGGGGCGGGCCCGGGGGGGGGTCTCCTCCCGCCTCCGCTGAGGGACGTAGGGGAGCCCCAGTTTGCTTACCTGGAGAATGGGGTCACAGTACAGATCTCAAAGGGGGTTCAGCTAATTAGGTGAGGTAAAATATCTATAAAGCACCCGGACACAGTGAAGAAGAAGAAAGAAAGAAAAAGAGAAAGGGAGAAAGAAAAACTTGTAAATAGGCCAGACTGGAGACTCTGCGGCTGGATTCTCCGTCTTCACCTCGTGCTTTTGGAACATATATACATCTCTCCAAAGTTGACATGTTTTTGCCCGAGCCTCCTCCTCCGCCGTGGGAGGCGGCGCCGGGACCTGGCGCGGACGCGCGGACACGTCTCCGCGGTGCGCCCGGGGCCGAGCGTCTGGGGACCGCGGCCAGCGAGCGCGGCCCCCGCCAGCTCGCAGCCACCTTAGACGGGGAGGGGCCCGAGGGGCGGGCGGCCTGGCAGGTTCATTTACGCTTGTTAGGACGTCCCAGGGGGTTGTCTTTCTCCTAGAATGGAGTGTTTATTTTTTAATTGATGTGCTGTTTCATTTAGCGCTTGTATGGAACTCACGCTGGGGCTGTAATTACTGTAATCTCGGGAACAAGCATTTCAGTTAGCCAGGAGGGTGGCAACAGACGTCTCTCTCTCTCTCTCTTTCTTTTCCTCTTCCCCCTCCCTTCTCCCTCTCGTTCCTACCTCTCCTTAGTTTTTCTCCTCTTTCTCTCTTTCTCTTTCCAGATTTTTGCTATTTGTCAGGTTTCATAGCAGGAACGAGTACAGCTAGAAAACTAAAGTTATTGAGGATGTGGGGACGAAGGAGAAGCAGAACTAAAGGCACGTTTGAGGCCTGGTCATATTTTTGGGGGTGTGCGGGACGGTGGTGGTGGTAGTTGGTGGTTATCTGTTTACAAACAACTCGTCATGAAACAAAAATAACTAGCAGCATCTGTATAGTATAGTCGCTGCTATGCAGATACAGCGTGGCAGAAACCTGTGTCTTCCTCCTACTGTTGCCTCTGGCTTAGTTTAGCAACCGTATTCTAAATAGAAAGGCAGAATCTCCCCCACACCCCAACCCCACCCCTGATTTTTGGCAAGTTCTGTATTTTCACCAAGAATTCTAGGCATATCCAGCAGGCAGTGGTTATACCCCACTGTCTTTCTCTCTTTTCTTTTAAATTGAAGTCTAGTTAGAACCTCTTTATACTAAAACAAAACAAAACAAAACACTTCCCATTTTTGTTTTAGAAAAACTAAACTCCGTAGGAATCAGAAATTCTAAGGCTTCAGAAATATTAGCTGATTCAGTGATTCAGCAGAAAATGATCTCGAGTTTTCAAAAACGCAAAGACTCAGCTGTTAGTTGGTCTTTTTATGGATTTCTTTCTCTTCTCCTCCTAATCAGAATTCCCTCTATGGTTTGTTGAATGTAGAAAGTCACCTCTCTTCTGTTGGTACCCTGTTCATAGATGGCCATCCTCCAGAACATTCAACTGCAGAGAAACAGCAGGTCATACCTGGAGATAAGATTCTAAGCACAGCAGGGAAGGCAAATCCCCCATATTAAGAACCAGCCTGGGCTCTGCCTCACGGTGACCACAGATAGGAGGGGCTTGGTTCCAAAAGCAACATAGAGGGTGAAAAGTTTCTTTTGATTTTCTTCAGCAGGAAGTGTCAAATAGTGGAGTTTAGAATTACACTATATAAATTTACTAGAATTGGGTAAAAACCAACTGACATTTGAAAATTGAGGCTGAAAATAGTTGATTTTGGCTTTTAATTGGCATTTAAATTTTTTTTCTTTATTCTTTTGAGAGAAGATGAAAGCTTTGATGATGTGGAATGTGGAAATTTGGGGGAAATATATTAAGCTTGCAGGAGAAAAGCAGACAAAAAGTTCAGAGCTTTCAAAAATCATGTTATAAGCTATTGGGGGTGAGATTAAAACCATTTACATAAAATCATTAAACATTTACTTTTAATTGAGAGAATAGAAGAATCGCATTTAAATTTTACTATTAAATTAAATGGCTACTTGGCAATCTTTGAGAGCAGAAGAGGCTTAGGAAGCCAATTAGTGTATAAAAGGCAATGATGGGTCAGCGAAAAGAAACTAGAATCATTTATCAACATTCTGGCCAAATAATGATTTTTCTTTTGTATATAAAGCAGCTGTTTTTTAAGGGAGGGGAAATAGCTTTAGCAGTGACATAAATATTGTAGGAAACTTTCTAGAGGGATTTCTGAAAAGATGTCTGGTTACTGACTAGCCCAAACAAGTTGAAGGCATGAATCTAACTCAGAGGAGGGGATTTTACAAAACATCAGCTACCTGGTGAGACAGGAGACTATCAATATATTGTAAGTCGTGAATTTAAGAAACTTTGGCAAAATTATGTTTCAGTGGATTTTAATTTAAAAGTCCAACCTAAAACTCTTGATCCAAGAGTGTGCCTAACATATACCAAAAAAATGATATGTTCCGGAGGTTAAACAGAGAACTCTTTAGTAACTAATAAAATGTCTCAGGCATTATATAAAAGCGTCTTTCAGGGAAACGATCCAAGTCTATATTATTAGAGAATATTAAACTCTATCTAGTAATATTGGGGTTTCTTGCTATTTTAGAATCTGTCTTTCAAAGGATTATGTCTTGAGTCGCCCAACCATAGACGGATGGAAAGGTAGAGGTTAACCGGTCTTGCTTCAATCTCTGTTAGAAGTAAAATGGGTGAGATTACTTTTATATCCTTCCATAATAATAATAAACTCCATTAAAGAGCTTCCATTGTCTCCACCAACAGGAAAAGGACTTTGTCAGGAGGAAGTACTCCTTGCTGTGTCTGCTGTAATGAGGCTAAGTTGTAAATGGATGGAGGTGACTGAGGCAAACAGGTGCCACTAGCCAGGAATCAGATTCCCACTTGACATGCAGCTGCCATTTTGGAAAATGGCAGCTGCACTGTCATTTAATTTGATAATTATTGTAAAATATGTTTTAAAAATCAATCACTGATTTTTTTTCCCTCATTCACACTGAAATATTGGCCAGATGCTGAAACTCTTATGAGATAGGATGCATTGTGCATGAGTTTGGGAACTTTCAGATGAATAAAGACTGCCTAAGTAAAACTGGCAGAGCCAAGAAGGACACAGCTAATCTCACATATCAATACACCTAGAAGCAGGGATTTCCATCATTGGTTCACTCTGGGACAGTGGTGTTAGGCCTGCAGGTCTGCCCTGGTCTCTTGGCTTCCCCTTGGGTGGCGTGGGGCCTCCCACTGCTGAATCATCACCTTTCACAGGACAGCAGCCAAGGCAGGAAGAGTGGCAGGGCCTCCCACTATTAGAGAAGAAAATCCTTCCCCTTAGGTCACACTGGTCTGAACCTGTCACACCACTCGTAGCTGCAAGGAAGGCTCTGCAGGGGAGGGTCTGGTGGGCAGCCCATGGTGGACAGGCTCTCATGGCACAAAAGCCACAGGGGGGAGAAGGGCCATTGAGCAGACACAGCAGTCAGCCACATGTTACTATTTGAAATGAACTTTCAAGCAATATCATTTACCAACACACCTAGTCTTCCAGAGTATTTTGTTCAGGGCTATGAATTAAGTATGATCTAGATCCAAGAAAACCTTGATATCTGCGTTTTTTTTTCCTTTTGAAGTACTCTGTACAGTGGTGTGAATTCAATGTCAAACAGTTTACTACTTGTTTTATGTATAATGTGTATAAACTGTGTAGTGTAACTCCTTAGTTCCTTTTTGTTAAGCCCCTCCCCTCCCTTTTGGAGACTTCCTTAAAAACATGAATACAATTCTGGAACTTTAGTTTGTTTTTTTTTTCTTTTGAGTCTTATATCATGTAACTTTTCTGATATTGACAAACTTAAATAATATGGGAGAAACTGTGTTGAATCCCATTTCTGAAGGGCTTATGGATGTGAAAGAACCTTTGTATCAAAAAAATTTTGGTGCAAGAGTTTACTTCTGGTAACGCTGATCCATTTAAAATGGTGGTCTGAAACGATAATAAAATTTACATTAGTAGTACAAATGGTAATTATCCGGACCCTGAGGGCATGGAGGTGGTGGAGAAAACAATGACATTTCTTTCTATTTTATCTTTGACCCGATCCAGGTAAACAGATGTAATTTTTATTCAAGAGGTGACAGCACTTGATTTTTCTCTTTTTTCTGGTATGTGTCTTGCTGGCTCTTAGAAGCACATGTTCTTATATAGCTTTAACCTTACAGTTTATAATAAGTGTAACAACTTAGAAAGATAAAATAAGAAAAAATTGATACATCAGTGTGCTGTCTATTGCAATAATATCACATCATTAATATGAACTCCTGGTGTGCTTTTTCAAAACAGAATCCAGTAGGGTTCAGTTTGAAAAATCCTAGTCTAGAATGTGTTCAAAATACACCGTTAAGTGAAATAAAGCAGGATATAGAACTATATGGTATGAGTCCAATTATATTGTTATATATGAATAGAAAAAAGACTAGAAGGAAATTCATCAAAATGTTGCCTATAGTTGTATTTGAATTGGGTTAACTAGGAGTCATTTTTATTTTCTTTTTTTATAATGATCTGAATTTTATGCTGAGAAAAAATTATCTTGACTTAGCACTTAGCACTTATTACATATTCTTTTCTGCTGTTCTTTATTTTCTGTATTTTGTGCTTATACGGATCAAAATGACCAAAGAGCAAGGACTAGATCTTTGTTATCTCTTTTTCCTCACACAGATGCTGTACAATTAGGAGCATATGCTGTCAAAATATGTTGCAGCTGATTCACAGATTGACTTACTGTCCGTCCTTTTGGTTGGATGCTCTAATCTCAGTGCCCCAGAGCTGTCCTTCTGATTGAGAATTGTGGTTTTGAATGGGATGTGGGGGAGGAAAGAGGAAGGGAGTTTGTCATTGGAGGGCCACAGAATTGGCATTAGCGGTAGAATTCTAGATGATGCCAGCTTTGCCTGTCTTTGGAACAATGTCCATTTCTGCCCTAGGCTGATCCAGCCTGTTGTCCATGACATGAGGTCATCTCCGTGGTATTTACTTACTGAGATACCTATCTCAATAAGCATTTCTAGCTGAGCATAAACTATCTGAGCATTTCTGTTTACTGGTTATGGGTAAAGTAAGTTACTGTAGAAGAGCGTGTGCAACAGTGGAGAAGATGAACTTTGGATCAGGCAGCCCTGGGGAATTACAGCTCAGTTATTCCCTACCTGTGTGGACGGGTAACCTACAGCCTCTTTGAGCTTCACTTCCTTGTGCATAAAGTATGGAATGACAAATACAAGAGTCCTCACAGGTTGTGAGGGTTAGATGAGCTAAAAGCTAAAAGCTTGGTGCGGCACAATGTCTGGACTTTGATGCATGAATTGAGCTTCGAAAGAGTTTACTCTGAAGGTGCAGAGTGATAGGAAATGTATCTATGACCACAGAAGTGACCACAGAATGAAATTATCCTCATCTTTTTCCAGAAATTTTTTTTCATTCATAAATTCGATAAATATTTATTTAGTACCAATTGTTCTGGTTGCTACTTTTTTCTTTAGTTTTAATTTAATTTAATTTTTGTATTGAAGTATAGTTGATTTATGGTGTTGTGTTTCAGATATACAGCAAAGTGATTCAGTTATACATATATCCACTCTTTTTTAGATTCTTTTCCCGTGTAGGTTATCACAGATTATTGAGTAGAGTTCCCTGTGCTCTACGGTAGGTCCTTGTTGTTTATCTATTTTATATATAGTAGTGTGTGTATGTTAATCCCAACCTCCTAATTTATCCCTGTTCTGGTTACTATAGATGCATAACAGTGACCCCAAAACTTGGTGGCTTAAAACAACCATTTTCTTTTGCTCACAATTTGGAGGGTCAGGAATTTAGCTTGTCTAGGCATATGCTCGGGATCTCTCCTGTGGTTGCAGGCAAATATCCGCAGGACAGAAGGCTCAGCTGGGTTAGGACCACACTGGCCAACGACTCACGTGGCTGCCTGTTGAAGCTGCCAACCGGAGCGCCACCTGGTGGCAGCTTCCCAGTAGATGGACTCCATATGTGACGGGCCATTTCCCAGCGTGAGCATCTTAAGAGAACCAGGTGGAAACTGCACGACCTTTTTTGTGACTTAGCTGCAGCACGTCTGCTGTACTCTGAAGGTTGGAGCTGTAAAGCCAGCTCAGCTTCAAGGCCTTCCTCAAAATGGAAGGAATGGCAAACATTTTAGGGGTCATATTTAAAAACTGTCACAGCAACTAAGCGTCGGGTCCTATATGAAGTGTCAAGGCTGTAAGGATGGATACGGCATTGTATTGGTGGGAGTTCTCCAGAGAAACAGAACCAGTGGGATATAAATGACTTATTATGAGGAATTGGCTCCTGTGATTATGGAAGCTGAGAAGTTCCACGATTTGTCATCTGCAAGCTGGAGGCCCAGGAGGCCAGTGGTGTAGTTCAGTCCAAGTCTGAAGGCCTGAGAACCAGGGGAACCGATGGTGTGAGTCCCAGTCTGAGGGCAGAAGATCAATGTCTCAGCTCACACAGTCAGGCAGAGAAGGGGCGAATTCTCCCTTCCTCTGACTTTTGTTCTATTCGTGCCCTCAATGGATTGCATGAGACCCACTCACATCGGGGAGGGCACTCTGCTTTACCGAGTCCACTGATTCAAATGCTGATCTCATCCAGAGACACCCTCGCAGACACAGCCATAAATAATGTTGAGGCAAAAATCTGAGCACCCCATGATCTTGTCAAGTCTGCACATAAACTTAACCATCACAGACATTCTCCTTCACAGGCAACACACACGGGTCAGCTACAGATACGCAACCACAATGCCTTTAGGTGAAAGTATTTACAAGATACACAGAAATAATATTAGGGAACGACGAAATGTGCCCAAGAGAGCTGGAAAGGCCTTCGCAGAGTTTTTGAAGAGTGGTCAGGAGTTTGCTTATTTGAGGGAACGCAAAAAGTTCGAAGCAGGTGACAAAGCACTTACAGATCTCAACGATGATAATCGCCTTTGCATTGCTTACATTTGTTCGTGGAACAGCAAGAACCATCCTTGAACAGAATCATATTTATTTGTATTCAGTCAGTTATGACTGACACAATGTGCACCTGTGGTGAGGTTACATCTGGGCCTAGAGTTCAGTGTGTTTTACTAAGTTTTCAGCTTCTAGTAACAGGATGCTTGCCAAAGTGGCCCGGAAGACACGCTGTCTCACATCGCCAGGATCCGGAAAGGGGTTCGCTGCCGAACTGATTGATGCTGTGACTCCGTGATGCCATCAAAATCTGGGTCCTTTCCACCTCCTTGCTCTGTCCCCCTCCTGGTTCCAAAGTAGTTACAGATCAAAGCTCATGTTTTCGTATACCAATATCGAGAGGCAGAAAGAGGGACATTCCTCTCCCTGTGTATCTTTGCAAGAGCCAAGAAGGCTTTCCTGGAAGGGACTTCCTCCTACTCCTCATGGGTCAGAGCTGGGTGACAGGCCATGTCAACTGAGCCCTGGCCTGGCCAAGGAGGGACATTTGAGCAAAACTGGGGCTTTGCCAGCGAGGGAAGGGGTAGGGGAGTAGGCTTGGGTGGGTGACCAGGGGTGTCTGCTGGAACCTGAGGCCTGTTGTAGCTGACATAAGAGGCCAGTGTCTCTTTAAGTCTAAGGCCTGCTGCCCAAGGTCAGATACTGATAGCCTGGTCATCTCTGGAGAAGATGCTTATGCCCTTTGTGTGTTAATTGTCAGCAAAGCGGGAGCCCTTTCTCCTCCTTCTCCCAAGGCCTCAGGCAGGTAGGATCTGTCAATAAGGTTCCGGTTGTTTATTTCACGAACAGTGTATTTTGCTTGAGCATATAGTGTGTTCTGCATTCAGAAATCCAGTCGCCTTCAGGGCCCTTCGGCCAGGCTGGGGAACCACTCTGTCTGGCAGGACGAGCTGGGTGGTTTGTAGTGTTTGCTCATGTCCTGGTCTCACCACGAACTCCCTCCAGGGTAATTACTTGGAGGAACACCTTACTAAACAGCTGGAAAGCATGACTATTAAGGAACTGCCAGAGATGAAAATTTATTTCTCACCTGTGCGGTTTCCAGAGCCTCATGGCACTGAGCATTGAGTGGCTTCCAGTAACCTGTGGAGAGCACAGAATCCAGGGGGCCAGATGGTGTTTCGGGCTGTGGTTGTGCTGACTCCCTGCCTCTAGGGCTCCAAAGAAACCACCTTCTAGAGAATTACACCCCCATCAAAGTACTAGTTTACTTGTTCTTCATCTTTTCTATTGCATTTTGTGTCTTTACTCACTTTCGGTACATTATTCTTCTCTTGACATCACTCCCAGTTCTCAGGAAGACCCTTGTGGCATAATGATGGAGCACACCTCTGGTAACGATCTTGGTAGTTGCCTTTCTGCTGTAGATGCTGGTTCAAGAGGTTCCTTACTCACCAGATCCTGGCTACAAGCCTTTGTGTGGGAAGTGGTTCCTGACCTGCTGGGACAGGCTTCTCTATGGGAAGAAGTGGCCCAGATTCACCGAGGTGACTTTTTACATCACACTTTAGCCCTCACTCCCATTCACAAGTCTCTGCCTCGGCAACTGTCACTCTTGGGAAAGAATCTTTTCTTCAGATATGTTGGCTTTGTCAGGTACTGCTCCTTTGTGGGCTAAAAAGGAAAGATTCCTATTTTTACCTGTTAGTCTATTACCCTGTTGATTATTAAATCATTATGTTTCCAGTGGGATCCATGTGGTCTCTGAATTCCTATTTCAAAAAATGTCTGTCTCCACTGTGGCACTTCATTTTGTGATGTCTTGTCCTCCAGTCTTAAAATAAATAGAACAGAAAGATTCACTTTATGTTGTATCTGTCAAAAATCTGAAAGGATTCATTTTCTATAAGGATTCTATTGGAGTTCGGTTGCCTTGTGGTAATAAAAGACCAAGGTTTCTGCTGGAAGGTAATTCATTGAGATTACACATCCTAATTTTTTTGATTAGAGTAAAAAAATGTAGGTATCATGAAGCAGAGTGAATCCCAACCTATAATTCATAATTGCCCAATGATGAATGTGAGTCTTGTTCCTAGATCCCCCAAGTGAGCCATAAAAACTGTGCTTAGAAAACAAAGTTCAAATTCTATGCTAATAGTTACTACAGGGAATAGTCCCTTTGCTTAAGAATAGAAGTGACCAGAATAAGGATGGAAAGTAGTTTGATCTATGTTACATTGGTGATGTATCGGAGGGTAGTGAGAGGAGCCTGGACGGGCAAGGTCAGAGTAGAATAATAATGTTAACTACTATTTTTAGCATGCCTTTGATGTGTGAGGCTCTGGGCTTGACCTTTTTCATCATTTGGGACGTTTTGGCAACTAGCAGCAGTTAACCCTACAAAAACTGGCTTACGCAAGATGGAAATTTGTTATCTCCCGCAGCAAGAAGTACAGAAGTAGGGTAGATTCCCAGGTTGGTTGGTACAGATTGTCAAAAATATTATCAAGGGTCCAGGTGCTTTCTGTTTCTTGGTCCTGCCTCCCTGAGGGTGTTGGCAGTGGTGACCTCAGAGTGAGAAGATGGCTTCATATCCAGAGACAACATCCCAATGAGGTACAACAAACAAACAAACAGCGGGGCTATTTCATTCCTTTTCTCTTTCTTAGGAGAAGGACACACTTCCAGAAGTCTCCTGGAAGACTTCACTGGTTGTATTGGGCTGAATCCCCACTCTTAAACCATTGATAAAAGGAATGGGATTACCACACTTGGCTTAAAGAAATCTCCTGGAGCTCAGAAGGTGCCTGGCTGGGTGGAGGAGGGTGAAAGCTGAATACAATTAGGGTTTATAAGAAAGAAAGAAGGAAAGTGGGGATGGATGTTGGCACGGCAACCAAAACTCTGCTACATGACTGTATCCATCTCTATCTTTCTCATGTCTAAGCCTCATGGAAAATCTGCAGGATAGATATGAATACTAAAAGTCATGTTTTCCAGATGGGGCTCATTTCAGTATCATGTATTCTATTACAGAGTTTTTAAACAGTGGCATTCTTTCTTCCAAGTGAATCTTGCACCAAACTACAACACATAAACAGATAAAAAAATATATATATATGTTCAGATGATGAAATGGACAAGAAACTCAATTTTAAAACTCCAATAAAGCTTTTGAACACAAAAATTTGAAAATATCAGTTATGGATGTTATTTGTGGCATCGTATGCGCACCTAAGTTCAGAAAAAGACCAGCGCTGACCTACACCTTTCCTAACCAATGTCTCAGAAGAAGGTTAGGTGCACGCACAGAAATGACAAAAGCAGCTTCCTTCAGCACGCTGCACGTAAATGCTGATCTCACAGCACAATTGCTGTGTTGAGGGGTTTCATTGCATTACAATTGTATAATATCATAATTTGGGGGACGGTCTTTTCTGATATTTCCTTCTTTGCGAAGCATCTCCATTGGCACAGTGCCCCTGGCTGCTCCCCACCTGCTCGCTTCCTCCTACTTACTTAGCTGTGACTCCGGAGGCCGTGGGTGTGCACTGCCCAGCCATCCCTCTCTCCTCCGCCCTGTTACCCCTCTGGCCAGCTCTGTGCCTGCAGAGAGAGCCCCGCTTCTCCCTGGGACAGCCAGCGACCCCCGGGATGAGTCTGCTTGGTGCCAGCATTCAGTATTAGGAAACAGTCCATAAATAAAAGCATTTTCTAATATCACCTTTACTGGTTATAAAGATGTATTTTATCCTCCATTGGCTGCCTCATACCTTAGTTTTCAATTTTTTTGTAATCCAGGGAGTAATATCGTTTCTGTTTATCCCCCCACCTACCACCCTTGTCATAATACTTTGATTTGTTTTCTTTTTTTTTGTTTTTACTTTTTAGATTTTTAAATTTTACTTATTTTTAAAATTGAAGTATAGGTGATTTACAATGTTGTGTTAGTTTTTGGTGTACAGCAAAGTGATTCACTTATACATATATATATTCTTTTCCATGATAGGTTATTACAAGATATTGCATATAGTTCCCTGTGCCCTACAGTAGGGCCTAGTTGTTTATCTATTTCATATTTAATAAAACTCCAAACTCCTAATTTATCCCTCCCCTCTTTCCCCTGTACTTTGATATGCTTTCTTTTATAAAACAAAAACATTGTTATGCAATATTTCAAACGTATAGAAAATACAGAAAATGCAACAAATACACAAGCCATATTTAATGTGTTATATTTTGATGTGATTGTTTCAGATCTCTTTTCTTTAAATAAATAAAACTTTACAAATATGGCTAAAATTCCACACCTCATCCCTCTTTCTTCCTGGAAGTAAACACTGTCCTAAAGAAGCTGTGACTTGAACCCTTGGATGGTTTTGCACCAATAGTATATATAGTAGTATTGTTTTGAATGATTTTGAAATATTTTACAAGTGGTATTGTAATTGTCCTTTTATAAGTAGCTTTATAAACTCAACATTATATTGCTTAACTATGATCTGCTTAGTTTTTGAGCTGATTATGTATCCATTGTATGAACGAGCCACTTTATTATTTACTGCACTAGAGACCAGGGTTTGGTGATTTTCGCTAGCGTACTTAATGCTGTAGTGAACATCTTTGTGTATGTCCCCTTGTGCACGTGTCCTGGAGTTTCTCTAAAGAAGATACCTAAATTTGTAAAGTATAAATGGAATGGCTGAAGGGTAGATTCTGCTTAATTTCAGATTGACGAGGAATTGCCAATGCTCTTCATGGTGGGTGAGCCAACTCACACGCCACAGAAAGCACACAGGAGCTTCTGACCCTCACAGCCTCACCAACCCCTGGGAGACGAGTCTCTACCAGTCACGTGAGTTTACAAAGGGAGCTCATTGTTTTAATCTGCATTTCTGATTACTAATGGGATTAAATGCATTTTTACATGTTTTTTTGACCATTTGGGCACCATTTCTACAAGTTATCTCTTCTTATTCTTTGTCCATTTTTTGTTTTCTCCTGCACTGATTTGTCATTTTTGTTTTGAATTGGGGAAGTCCTAAAAATATCTTGGATATTCATTTTCTGTGCTTTCAAGAGGTTTTCTCTGCTGAGTGTGTGGTTTATCTTTTTGTTTTGTTTACTCTATCTTTGGTAATAGATTGTGTGGTCATAATATATAGCTATATATAATAGATATAATAGAGTCTTAAAACTTTTAATCTGTTCAAATTTGTCAATTTTTTTTATGTTTGTTTACATCTTGCTTCAGAATTCCTCCTTTAACATGTTATAAAGTTATTATGCTATATTTTCTGAGGCTTTTCTTGTCATATTTAAGTTTTAATCCATATAGTATTTATTTTTGTGATTTGTGTGAAGTACATTTCTAATTTTATTTCTTCCCATATGCACTGCCAGTTAAGATGGTAGAGTGATTGAATATTCCATTCTTTCTCTTCATTTTAATGTTCATAGGTTTGTTACTAGTTCTATCCAGCTACACTGATCTACTTTCTATCTCTGCATTAATAACGCATATTTTAATATTTAATTGCTATGGTTTTATAAGCCTTAATTTCTTGTAGGTGAAGATACCTTGATATTCCTTTTCAAAATTGTCTTTCATATCCATTTCCCTCCAAGAAGTTCAGGACCACTTTGTTGAAAGTTCTGTGAAAACTCTGTTGCATCTATGGTTTTGTTTCTTCATCATTCCTAATTTGTACCATTTGAATAGTTTCCTTAAATAATTTTGCCACAAGTTTGTCCTTTTTTTAGTCTTTTCAAAAATTTTTTTTTGGTTTTGTTGAATCTTTCTAATTTGTATTATAATTTCTTTTTTGAACCAGGAAGTATTCAGAATTGGTTTTTTAATTCTCATTTTTATTGCATTTTGGTCAGAAAACATGTTCTGTAAGATGTAGATTTTTTTTTTTGAGACTTGTTTAGTGGCTCATTCTACTGTCAATTTTTGTAAATGTGCCATGCGTGCTTGCAAAGAATATGGTTTCTTTGTTGTCTTCAGGGTTCTATAAATGACCATTTAATCAGTTACTGAGAAATCTAAGTTAAAATCCCCTACTAAAATTGTGAATTTCTAGGTTCTTTCCAGTAAATCCATTTTGTTTGTTTGTTTGTTTGTTTGTTTTGAGACTATGTTCCTAGGGGCATAAAGGTTCAAAATTGTTATATTTTTTCTGGAAAGGATTGTTCCTTTCATTATTAGACAATAAGCCTCTGTGTCGCTAATTCTCTCTCCCTCCCTCTTAAAGTTGATTTTACGGATGATTATATGTTTATATGAGGCCTTGCTGCTGTTATTGTTAGTATTTTTCAGATATTTCCTCCCCCTCAATTCTTTTACTTTCAATTTGTCTGTGTCACTATGCTTTAGGTGAGTCTCTCGTTAACAACATATAACTAGAAATTCAATATACCATCTGTAAGTCTCTGTATTTTATTTGGGAAGTCTAGTTTCTTTACATTTTTTATGATTACCGTTATACTGTATTTCATCAAATCTAAGTTGCCATTTATTATAAGGTGCAACACCATTTTAGTTATCATTAAGAAACAGAAAAAATTTTGCAATTAAACAGTGACACAATGCTTATTTGGAACTTATTAAAGAGGTATATTAGAATTAATTATAAATACTTAAAAATCATGTATTAATCTTATGTATAAATATAAATGATATAAATCAATTGTTATTTCTAAAAATTGTCACATTCAGTGTCTAACTCTTCTCAATTAGCTTTTGACTCAGAATCACCAATGTTTGTGCTTTTCCAGGCCCTATCACCCTCCATGCTATCAAAAGCAGCAATTCTCAAAAGAACTAAAAGCCATTAGAATTGGCTGTTAAGCTGGCTTTGCAATTATGTAGAACAAACCTCTTTTGGAGTCTAGCTTTGGGAATGTTGTTAAACCTGTTTTATTCGTCACCTTCTCACTCCTTCCTCACAACTGTTTGTATCTTAAGAGTTAAAGTACTGCTCCACCATTGTTTTTAGGCTTTTCTTCTGAGATGCTGACATCCATTCTGCAAGTTTTGCTGCTGGCTCTTTTGATGTTCATGTGTGTAGTCATTGGCGTCCACATCACAGGTCCTTCATGGCCAACAGGGATTTAAAAACACCATCAGTTGAAATATGCATTCTGATTTCAAAGATGTTAAAATGTGAACACATGTGCACCTTAGAAATGATGAAACATTTTATAGTTTATTTACATAAAGATTTAAAAGTTATTTTTATGCTTTATTCTGCTTTCTCTTCGACATACTTTTTTTTCTGGAGTATTTTTACCTCCCCTCCTTTCCTGCCTTCTATTGGATCAAGTTTTCTTCTTTTTTTAATTAAAAAAAAATTTTTTTTATTGGAGTATAGTTGATTTACAATGTCGTGTTAGTTTCTGCTGTACAGCAAAGTGAATCAGCTATACGTATACATATATCCCCTCGTTTTTGGATTTCCTTCCCATTTAGGTCACCACAGAGCACTGAGTAGAGTTCCTTATGCTATACAGTAGGTTCTCATTTGTTATCTATTTTATACATAGTAGTGTGTATATGTCAGTTCCAATCTCCCAATTCATCCCACCCCACCTTTTCCTCCTTGGTGTCCATACATTTGTTCTCTACATCTACGTCTCTATATCTGCTTTGCAGATAGGTTCATCTGTACCATTTTTTTAGCTTCCACATATATGTGTTAATATATGATATTTGTTTTTCTGATTTGCTTCACTCTGTGTGACAGTCTCTAGTTCCATCCATGTCTGGAAGTTACACATTGTTTTTTACTTTTAAGTAAACTTTTCATTTTTAGCATCGATATTTGACTTGGTAAAGTTAATCAATATCTCTATTCAGCTCTTTAATAATTCACTAAATTGATTGCTTTGTCTCTACTCCCTCCTCATCTAATGTGTTATAGTTCTCTAGTATTATAGTTCCAACTTGTTTTGAACTGGCCAAGTTGGTGGTATTCATTACTAGTGTTGTGATTTTTATGATCAATACTCACTCAGATTTACACCTTGAAGAGTGTTCTTCCTTACCTTTGCTCTTTATATCTGCTTCTTCAAAACGTATTGCTTCTTCCTTGTGAATACAGTTTCCTTCTTCCTGAGATACATCTTTTAGTTTGAAAATGTCTGTATTCTGCCTTCACTCTTAAATGATAGCTTAAATGGATGTAGAATTTTGGGGGGAGAGGGATATGTGATTTCTGGCACCGGGTGTGTAGTGTAAATGGGGTTCTAATCCCTCCCATGCCCTCAGTTTGCAGAACAAGCTCATTATTGCTGTCTCCTGTTCAGGTCAGCAGGCAGGGCTTTCTCAGTCCCTTTCACTGAGATGGAAGCCTTTCCATGCCTCTGGCTTAATTCCACATGTCAGTCCCACTGGACACGTGGAGTCAACCCACTTCCTGGCCTTCCAGCCTGCTCACCCCTCCAGCTTTCAGGCCCCTCTTTATTGCTTGCTGTTGGGAATTTCTCTTTCTATCTTCTGAGTTCAGGTCTGCATTACATTTTTATCTTGCATTTCTAGGTGTATTGTGGCAGGAATGTTTTACAGTGGCCCTATCTGACTTTCCATGGACGCTATGAGAATACTGCATTTTTCTTTATACAATGTATTTTTAAAATATTAAAAATAGTTAAGATTATATTAAAAGGGAAATTCAAGTGTTCAGTTCAACTTCTGGTTCCATGGAACCTTGGCTTTCTATAAAATATGGTCTTTTAATGACTGCCCTATTGTATGATTTTGAAATCCATAGTTAAGTGACTGCTTGGGCATGAGATCCCAGACCTGAAGTGGAGAATACAGACTTCAGGCAGGACGTCTCCCCTTAAGGTCTACCAGCCTACGGCAGACACACACCTGAGGTATCAGAAATTTGCTCGCCATGCAGGCTCTGAGTTGTCACTCCCAGAGCAGCCAATGCACTTCTCCAGGCTATGATTTGTAGCTTCAGAGAGGCTAGATTAGAAAAAAAGTGGTCTAAAGGACAGAGCAGTTAATTATTATGCAGAAAAAAACCTTTTTGTATGCTTATTGGCTAGTTGACTTTCTTTTTCTTTCATGTAAAAGGAAATGACCTCCTTATTTTTCTATGATGTGCTATCAAGGAAATGAAAACTGTCCTAGCCCACTGGAGGAGTATGAAATGGTGTAGCCAGTTGGATTCCATCTCTTTCAGTCAGTTAGCTTTTGGTGTGTAACAAACAGTTGCAAACCTTAGTGCTTTAGAAACAACACACATGCTCCACGTGAGCTCTCATCCTCCATGAGGCTTGCCCAGGCTTCTTCCAACAGTGATGTCAGCCTTCCAAAGAGCAACAGAAAAAAAGGGAAGCTCACTGCACAAGCCCTTGTCAAGGCCCTGCTTGCATTATGTTGGTTAATGGCCTGTGGCCCAAAGCAAATCATATGATTTGCTTTGAGGAGATGAAAGTCACATTGCAAAAGAGCGTATGTGTAGGGATGGAGATAACCTTTAGGCCATTGCTGTAAACTGCCATTCTATAAAATAAATACACTCTTTTTGGTGTCTATGCCTATATGTTAGACATCTACAAGAGTGTTTATCTCCCTGTCTCTTTGTATGATAGAAAAACACTGGGAACTACTGAAATGCACATTGGCTGGGGAGTGATAACAAAAGCATCTGTGCTATTGAATACCATAACGCAGTTGAAGAGCATGTGATAGATTCGGGAGTACTATCCTAAGAAGACATATCTTTAAATGAAAAAAGCCAGTGGCTGAACCATACAGACTTCACACCTCCCACCATACACGAAAACTAAATTCCTGCAGATACATTACATCACGTCATGCATGCGCATGACAGAATGTCAAGAAGTATACCCTCTAGATGGAGAATAGCAGTTCCTGCTATGGAGGGGGTGGGCTTGAGTGGCGGTCAAGGGGAATTTTATTTATTTTTGGGGGGTATCACTTGAATTTTTTACCAAATGAATGCCTTCACATGCTGTTTATTTAACAATGAATAAAATTTGAATTTGAACTTAAACAAAGGAATGACAGTATGATTCTCACCAGCTGGGCTTCAGTCTCATCATTCAAGCAACCGTGGACATGGCGGTGCTCCTGGGCCCGGAGACTCTCTTCTCCTTTCCTCCTTCCGTCAGCCATACTTGCTGCTTGGTGGGAGTGTTTCAAGCTTAGTAAACCAGATCCAAGTCAGGGCAAGATTCTGGAACTTACCCTCTTCCAAATACACCATTCAGCCTAGTCATCATGGTGCCCAAAGTGACAGCCAGCATAACTCCTATTGCGTAGTTTTGGGGTTCTGGCTTCAAATGCCAGGCAAAATGTTATAGTATCATTTTTTCCTAAATGATTTCAACATCATCTGAAATAAGTAGATCACTACTTTTTTGTGAAACATTAGTGTCTAGTGAATTATAACTTTGAGGCTGACACAAGCAGAGATTTAGTTGTTGACATATCCTGTTCATCCCAGTCAAAACCTTTATCTTCTAGAATTTCTGATGTTTCCACAGTGTAGTGTATAGTTAGTCCACTGTCCGCAGGGACTGACTGACTATTTATTATTCTCTATCTGTCTACACCACCCCTTTGGGGTTCTGTGGGAAACGAGTAATGCCAGACAAAATACCAAAGTTATCTCTTTGGCATACCCATATAACTTACACAATGCAGGGCGAGGGATGCGCCATATTACTGACCAGTTAGAATAGAAACAAATAGAAAATAAGAGTAACAACTCATAACAGTTATAACTATTAGTTTCAGAAACCACTGCATGTTGGTGACGATAATTACGTAGTATTTTTTAAATTGATTCTTTGTATCTGTGCCTAATGATATGATTATGTTATTGATTTATTATCTTGAAGAGAAAATTTAAAACTACCTTGACAAAACAAAGTTTTTAAGAAAATCCGTGTCAACTTTCAGGTTTTAAACTTCTGTGTTCCTTTCCTGTCCTACTCTTTTTCTTGTGTCTAGGTATGTACCGTTTTACTGTAGAACTCACACACACACACACACCATTATTCACTAGAGCTCTAGAGAAGAGCTGTTTCCCATAAGGATAAAGCAGGTGTGCCCTGCTCATTGACAATTATGACTCGTGTCATTATTCTACATTTGGAGGGACTGTCTAATCTCTGAGGAAATGTTAGCCTCTTAGATTTTTTGGTTTGACATCACAGAACCAATGATACTAATTGGGTGCAGACACACCTATGAATTATGAGACGTAGCATGTAGGTGATTTCCATAAATCTTCTTGAGTGAGGGGTGTGTGTGGGGTTCCTATTTCGATGATAACTCTTAGAGCATCATGTGTCATTTGTAAGTACTGGAGTTCTTATTTGGTGAAATAATATTGCAGCCAATGCCGTTGGTATTTTGCTGTCAATGTTTAAAAATTTCTTCTACACTAGATAAAATAATTGGTTAAAAATCAGAAAACTATTAAAACATTTCACAAATTATAAGATGACTATTATTTATTGGCAGCAACAGAAAGCAAAGCAACTGGTCTGACAAATAACATTCTGGACAAGCAAAGTCAGGAAAGTGTAATTGGTCAAAATGTTTCTTGTATGTCAACGAAATACTAATATATACATAAAACTTTCCTTATTAATAAATTCATTTATTGTTAAATATTTGGATGTTATAGTGAGAGTTCTGTAAATATTTAACTTTGAAGTCTATTCAATTTGCCTAAAAGTGAATGAGATTATTTTATAGCCACATTTTTAGTCCAAATAAATGAATGCAGTTTAATGTTTATGTCAACTCCATCACTAAAAGTTTCAGTTAATACTGACATGTTAGTTTCTGGGAGGGTGTTTATTCTAAAGGTCCAAATTTTCATTCAGGAAAGATGATCCATCTGGTAGATTTTGGTTGACACTGGTTTCATGTTTAAAGTGTATTTCATCCAATAATACGACATTTAAAGAGTATAGAGTTGTGCATGTAGGAAATACTGGTTCTGAGGTTCTTCTCCGAACTCCGTTCATTATCTTATATACTGTACTACTGACACACAGCTATCTGTGTGTGATAACTTCCAGCTCTGGAATTCCCCCTCACTTCTGTTTACCTCCTCCTGGGTTTATTTACATGTGGGCATTGCTGCTAATTAGTTTTGGGAGGGAGGAGAGGAGATTTCTATACATCCTCTTGGTGTGGCCCCATGAAGAGATGGTCCTCATACCTGGAAGAGCTTCATCTTTCACTCGTTACCTTCAGTAAACACAGCCCGTCCCTTTAGTGACCAGCTGCTGCTTTCACAGCTTCTAGTGAAGAGTTGAGCAATTTGCCAAATTAATTTTCTCCCCTTCCAGGTAGTTCTTGGTGGGTAATGCCTATGTATATACCCTCTTAACTGGATGACTTCTTAAAAGTATGCTTTACAAGATGGAAAAGTTAACGATAAAAAAGGGCCATCTTTCCTGCCCCTTCATGACTGCTTTTTATAGTTTACTGAAAATTGAGTTCTTGGGGTTACATTGTGGGAATGTTTTTTAAGACCTTTGGCCAGTTTTGAATCCACTGAAAGGCAGATATGATGACTTGTTTACACTTGAGGGTTTTTTCTGGTCACCTGACTGTAAGGAGGAAGACATTAGGTTCTGAAAACATTCTTTCTAGGCGTTTCCAGAGAGAACAGTCCTGCCACCATGTTCTCACTCACAGTGTTTGGGTTCCTTTCTGTCTAGACAGAGTTCTCATGGTTGTAACATCTAGGCGTTCCTATTTAATTCTCCCCTCCACCCCTCCCCGGCAAAAGCTGTGATGAATTTTCCCGTAAGTCAGCACTGACTAGGTGAGATTCTGTGTCTCCATGAGCTTCCTGGGAAGGCTAACACACACTGGCTCTTGAAATCTCTTTAGGGCAGTCACAGGAATTTTACTCAGATTTCCTTCCACATACAACATCAATAAATATGGAAATGAAGGCTGCAAATCTCACTTCTGATGAAACAATATGCTGCCTAAATTCAGTTAATTGTAAGGTACTTAGTGTTGAAAGACAAAGATATGCTAATCTTATTAAAATATGCCTGGTTAAATTTAGCTATAAATTCCATTCAGGGTCTCCTGCTTTATACATTGTTCCAAGTCAGAATGTCTGGAAAGGAACCACCCACTGTGCAGGATACAGAGTTAGTAATTTGGAAAGGTGAAAAGTTTAATTATGAGTCTATCTTCTGGGGAAAAAGGGAAACAAGGCTGAAATCTTAAAATTTTTTTTTTTGTTTGTTTAGATTAAACCAATTGAAGGGCACTCTCACATTGTTTACATTTATATTACTCTGACAGTCAGAAAAGCTTTTAACATTTTTTCTGTTTCATTTGAATTGAAGTTGTTTTTAATATATACAAATGAGGGAAAGAGACTTAACTAGAGTTCAACACTGTTTAGACAGACTTGATCAATTTTTAATTTTCCAGACAATTAAAGAGTAGAGCATATTGAATTGTGGCTAAAGGCTTGGCCACGGATTTAGAGACCAGGGATTTCAATCCTGACTTCTTTGCTCATCGTGTAACTTTGTAGGCATTATGGAGCCTCTCAATACCCCAGTTTCTTTGTATGTAACCTGGGGTAAAATAAGTTAATAACAAGTTTCCTCGCCATCAGAAAGAAGAGCGTTCCCATGAAAGCTTTCGTGAGCTGAAATGGCATAAATTGAGAAGCAATTACCTCAGGACACATCTTGCTAACAAATGCACAAAACAAATGGAGATCAGGCACAGATGCTCACAGACCCAGTTCAGAGCTCTGGCGGCTTAATGCTGAGTGTGATTCCCTGGAAGGAGCTTGGCGGCGCTGCTCTTAGCGCCTCTGTAACAGCTCGCTGCAAAACACGTGCCAAACAGTATTTTTACTTTTTGCTTTTTCTCCTAAAAGTAAAAATCCTCCTAGAATTTCTTTCAGTTATCAAAAACCAGTGCTAGTGAGGTTTTTTTTATAAAAGCAAAGTGGCATAAAGTGAACTTCCAAAATGCAAGGGATACCTGTATTTAAAAAGGGCTTTTATTTTAATTTATTCTTGTAAAATAAATATACACTCATATATAGAGTATATAGAGTATTTACAAACATTCACATATAACATTTATAAAATTTGGATAAACACAAATATATATTTATTTACACAAACACACAGACACACAGACACACACACACACACTCACGCATGCACCACTACCATCCATAATCCAACCATGCAGATATAACCTCTATTCCATTTTGGCTAGATTCCAGCCTCTTAGCCATCCATCCTATGCATGCATTAACAAATATTAGATTTTTTATAACCTATTTTTTATAACCTTCTGTATCCAATTACTATGTAATTACTATGTTTGAGCATGTTCTGAAAGCAGTATATTTTTACCCCCCACCCCCTACATTTTATGTTTTTGATGTCATATTTTACAACTCTTTATTTTGTGCATCCCTTAACTAATTATTGTACGTATAGATGATTTTATTACTTTTGTCTTTTAACCGTCATACTGACTAGAGAGATGGTTGATCTACTACCTTTACTGTATGTTTGCCTTTAGCAGTGAGATTTTTCTTGTATAAGTTTTATATTTATATTTATGGCTTTTTCTGTTTAAAGAAGTCCCTTTAACATTTCTTGTAATGTCCGTTTACTGGTGTTAAACTCCTTTACCTTTTGCTTGTCTGGGAACTCTTCATCTCTCCTTCAATCCTGAATGATGATCTGGGCAGATAGAATATTCTTGATTGTAAGTTTTTTCCTTTCAGCCCTTTGAGTATCATTGTGCCATTCCTTTTTGATCTGTAAAGTCTGCTAAAAAGTCAGCTAATAGTCTGCTGAAGTCTCCATGCTGCTTTTAAGTCTCTCTCTTTATCTTTGACTTTTGACATTTTAATTATAATGTGTCTTGGTGTGGGTCTTTAAGACTCATCTTGTTTGGGACTCTCTGTGCTTCCTGGACCTGTGTATCTCATTCATCGCATTGGGGAAGTTTTCAGTCAATATTTCCTTGTGTACATTTCTACCATTTTCTCTCTCTCCTTCTGGGACCCCTATAATGAAAATGTCAATATGTCTGATGTTGTTTCAGATGTCCTTTAAACTATCCTCATATTTTTCCATTTGCTGTTCTGACTGGGTGATTTCCACTAGTCTGTCTTCCAGATCACTGATTTGTTCTTCTGCATCATCTAGTCTGCCCTTTGTTCCCTCTAGTGTATTTTTCATTTCAGTTCTTGTATTCTTCCACTCTGACCGGTTCTTTTTCATATTTTCTATGTCTCTACTGAAGTTTTCACTGTGTCCCTCCATTCTTCTCCTGAGTTTGGTAAGCATCTTTATGACCATTATTTTGGACTCTTTATCTGGAAGGTTGCTTATCTCCATTTTGTTTAGTTCTTTTTCTGAGGTTTCTTTTTTTTTGTCCTTTTGTTTGGAACATATTCCTTTGTCTCCTAATTTTGTCTAATTCTCTGTGTTTGTTTCTATGTATTAGGTAGGTCAGCTACATCTCCTGTCTTGAAGAAGTGGCTTATGTCCAAGGTGTCCCGTGGGGCTCAGTAGTGCAGTTCTCCTTGGTCACCAGAGCCTGGTGCTACAGGAGTGTTCCCTGGGTGGGCTGTATGTACCCTCCTGTTGTGGTTGGGCTGTGATTACTGTAGACATCCTAATGTGTGGGGCTAGCCCTGGCTCAAGTGCCTGCAAAGTTTGGCAGTGACTATTGTGGGTACTCTGATGTGTGGGGCTGGCCCCTGGGGTGGGAGCTGCTTTGGGGGGATACTGGCCTTGTCTGAGGACACCCACAGGTTGTTGGGCAGAGGGCCACTTTAGAGGGGCTCCAGCACCAGCCAAGGGCACCCACTGGGTCTAGTGTGGCAGGGGACCACTTTGGTGAGACTTTGGTGCCAGCCGAAGGCACCCACTAGGTCTTGGGGCAGGAGGCCACTCTGGAGGAGTACAGGCTGGGGTGGGTTCATAGGTAAATGTGGGGTGGAGTGAACAGTGCTAGTAGGGTAGATGGGAGAGTCAGAAATGGCACCCCTCAGTGACAGGCAAGGTAAGTAGAAGGTGAGCAACCCCCCCCCCCAAAATAACTGGCACCCATCAGCACCTCTGTACCCTCAACAAGTCCCTGCCTCTTGGTCACATACCCTAAAATTAGTCAATGAATCTCCTTCATGTATGATCCAGGCATTTTTCAAACTGCTGCCTCTGTGCTGGGGCTCAGAGTGAGTGAGTTTTTGCACACACCGTTTAAAAGCAAAATCTCAGTTTCCTCCAGCTCTCCCCTCTGGCCCTTCAGGAAGTAAGCCCCCTGCTGGTTTTCAAAGCCAGACATCATGGGGGCTCATCTTCCCGGGGCAGGTCTCCTGGGCTGAGGAGACTGAAGTGGTGTTTGGACCCACTGCTCCTTAGGGTGGATGCATGAGGCTGTGACATCCCTCCCACCTGTGAGTCACTGCGCTGGCGAATGGTTCTGACCAGACCACATCTCCACACTTCGTACCCTTCTCAATGTGGCTTTTTCTTTTTATCCTTAGCTGTGGAAAATCCTTTCGGCTAATCTTCTGGTCATTCTCAGAGATAGTTACTCTATATGCAGTTGTAGTTTTGGTGTGTCCGTGGGAAGAGGCGAGGCTCAGTCAGTTTTGTGCAGATGTAATCTGATGGTGGAATCACTTCAGCCCATGACTTCTTCCTGTCTGTAGTCTTGGAGCTTCCTGAGTGGGTACCCAACCGTGGGACCTGCCTCACACTCAGGCATAAGCAACCAGGGAGTGTGTGTGTGTCGGGGGGAGGAATTAATGGGGAGTATCACCTGAGGGGCCACCCTTGACCAACAGGGGCAAAAGCCACTGAATAAATGTTTCCCTTTACCTCCCCCAGACAGACAGTTCTGACACGCATCTCAATAAGGCTCCTCAGAAGGTTCTGGCAGAATCCAGCACAGTTGTTTGCAGGAGTGGCCAATTCAATTACACATCCCTCCAGCTGCCGTCCTTTCAGCCCTACTTCATCCTCCCTAATCCTTCCCTTCTGCGCCCTGAGATCACCTTCCAATTAGACTACCTGCCCACCAGCCTTTGTCTCAGGCACTGCTCTCAGGGACCAGGCTGATGGGGGCTGCCACAGTTTCAGGTTTGAAATATAGGGAGGGAGATCTCACACTCATACGCTGGAAAACTACAATTTTCAATAGGAATGGAAACAATATGGAAAGGAATTTGGTTGTAGCGTTATTTCTCCCTTTTTGAAGACTTGGCATTCATGGATTTTTAATAATGCCTAAAGAAAATAAGAATTATTTTGCTAGCCTCTGAGAAAACACTTAAATGCTTTATAGATTTGGTTGCCAACAGGGATTCTGTTGTCGATGTCTTTACGTGGATTTATTAAATAATCATGTATACTTGTGGCAAGTGACATTATTTTGTTTTTTGGGTTTTTTTGGTTGTTTACTTTAGGAAAGTCTTATGTTGACTATACGGGTGGATTCTAGTTGAAATGTTTTGATTCAGGAGGGAATATTGATGAGTTTATTCAAAATTTCCAAAATGGTTAGGCATCTAGATACAGCTACAATCCTAAGGATTTATCCATCCAGTCACCATAGTAAATTCTTATATGGCAGGCACCGTACCAGGTACTCAGGTTACAATAGAAGTAAGACATGGCACCCGCTCTCGGGTGCTGCCAGGTTGCAGAGAGACCTCCTTGTAATAAGCAAGTGTGTGAAGTCCAGCAGGTATTGTACAGAATGGGGCATGAGGCACCCGGGGGAGTGGCTGATTTCATTGGGGAGTCGAGAGTGGGAGGGGGAGTAACTCATGAAAGCGTCCTAGAAAAGGTAACATTTGGGTCCCTTCTTTTTTTTAAATAATTTTTTAAATTGAAGTATAGTTGATTTACAAGGTTGCGTTAGTTTCTGGTGTACAGCAAAGTGATTCAGTTATACCTATATATGTATATATGTATGTATATATGTATTCTTTTCATATTCTTTTCCATTATAGTTTATTACAGGATATTGAATATAGTTCCCTGTGCTACAGAGTAGGGAACTGTTTATCTATTTTATATATCTATTTGCTGTTTATCTATTTTATATACAAATTTTGTATCTGCTAATCCCAAACTCCTAATTTATTCTTCCCCTACCCACTCATCTGGGTCTCTTCTTAAAGAAAAATCGATAGTTCCAAGGATGGTAAGCAGTGGAGAGCAATCAGGATGAGCAACATTGTAAACAAAGCCCAGAAATGGAGCTGCCTTGATGACCAGGCACAACGTCAGAGAGATGGTGGACCATCATTTTATAGGCAGACCTCAGAGATATTTGGGGGTCACTTCCTGTCCACTGCAATAAAGCGAATATCTCAATAAAGAGAGTCACACGAAATTTTTGGTTTCCTAGTGTATATAAAAGTTCTGTTTACACTATACCATGGTCTGTTAAGTGTGCAAGAGCATTGTATCTAAAAAAACAATGTACTTACCTTAATTAAAAATACTTTATTGCTAAAAAATGCTATCCCTCATCTGTGCCTTCAGTGAGTCCTAATCTTTTTGTTGGTGGAGGGTCTTGCCTATCCCTCATCTGTGCCTTCAGTGAATCCTAATCTTTTTGTTGGTGGAGGGTCTTGCCTGGACGTTGACGGCTGCTGACTGCTCAGGGTGGTGGTTGCTGAAGGCTGGGGTGGCCGTGACAATTTCTTAAAATAAGACAACATTGAAGGTTGCTGCATTGATTGATTCTTCCTTTCATGAATGGTTTCTCTGGAGCATGCAATGCTGCTTGATAGCATTTTACCCGCAGTAGAACTTCTTTCAAAATCCTCTCAAAACCTGCCACTGCTTTATCACCTAAGTTTATGTCATATTCTAAATCCTTTGCTGTCATTTCAAGCATCTTCACCAGGAGTAGATTCCATCTCAAGAAACCACTTTCTTTGCTCATCCATAAGAAGCAACTCCTCGTTCGTTAAACTTTTATCATGAGATTGCAACAATCAGTCACATCTTCAGGCTCCACTTCTAATTCTAGTTCTCTTGCTGTTTCCATCACATCTGCGGTTACTTTTTCCATGGAAGTTTTGAACCCCTCAAAGTCATCCATGAAGGTTGGAAACTTCTTCCAAACTCCTGTTAATGTTGCTATTTCGACCCTTTCCCATGAATCATGAATGTTCTTAATGGCATCTAGAATGGTAAATCCTTTCCAGAAGGTTTTCAATTTACTTGGCCCAGATCCATCAGAAGAATCAGTATCTCTGGAAGCTATAGTCTTATGAAATGTATTTTTTAAATAAAAGACTTGAAAGTAGAAATTACTCCTTGATCCATGGGCTACAGAATGAATGTTGTGTTAGCAGCTATGAAAACAACATTGATCTCATTGTACATCTCCATCAGAGCTCTTGGGTGACCAGGTACATTGTCAATGAACAATAATATTTTGAAAGGAATCTTTTTTTATGAGCAGTAGTTCTCAACAGTGGGCTAAAAATATTCAGTAAACCATGTTGTAAACTGACGTGCTGTCATTCAAGCTTTGTTGTTCCCTTTATACAGCACAGCAGAGTAGATTTAGCATAATTCTTAAGGGCCCTAGGAATTTTGGAATGGTAAATGAGCATTGGCTTCAATTTCAAATCACTTGCTGCATTAGCGCCCAACAAGAGAGTCAGTCTGTCCTTTGAAGCTTTGAAACCAGGCATTGACTTCTCCTCTCTTAACTATCAAAGTCCTAGATGAAATCTTCTTCTAATAAAAGACTGTTTCATCCACATTGAAAATTTGTTGTTTAGTGTAGCCACCTTCATTTGGATGACAAAGTCTATGCATTAAATATCTGAAATCACCCACATCCATTTGTTAATAAGCAGATATAATAATCATTCTGAAGCGTGTTTTCAAATGGTACACATAATTTATTTTCTTTAAATTAAGCTATTTGAGTAAAAGTAAAATTAACTGTGTGTTGAGTTTATTGCTATAAATCCAGATGTTAATCAATAATCAATATATCCTTTTTTTAAAAGAATCTCAATCTCAATTTTTAAAAATTTTGTTTTCTCTCAAGCTATAATATTCCTATTCATCCAACACTTTATAATCTGTAACTTACTTCAGGATGCATATACGTAATGCCTTTTTAGTAGTTTATCTCAAAATTAGGACTAAATTATTGATTTCCACATATAAGGATGAGGGACTTCTAGGGAAAGATGGCACACTAAAGTCTAATTACATGCTAAATTTTCATCAGTACCAAGTGATGTGATTAAAAGATGGTGGGCAGGTAGGGAACTGTCAGAATGTTGCTTAGAGCAATTAAATAAGGAAATGCATTTAACCTTATGCCATTAAACTTCAGGGAAGGCAGAAGGGAAGAAACAAGATATGGATGAGGATGGCAGGGCACAAAACACTACCCTGCCCGGACACAATATAAAATGAGTGGTAAAAGTTGTATAATTTCAGCCCCTCCCCAAAGAAAAAAAGACTGCATTTGACAGCAGATAGATAGTTTGAATAAAAATCTAAGAAATGACCTATGGAAAATTCCATATATACCTCACTTAGACTTCATGAGAGATACCAAAAAATTTCATTGGGTTGCTATCTTTTAGAGCATTATACTGAGTAAGAGGACAAGGCTTATCAGAGTTGGATACAAATTCATTCTGGGCTGAAGTACTGAATGTTTGTGAGATTTCCTTGAAAAAAAAGAAAGAAAGATAAACCTAGGTTCCCAGCAAGATTTCCAGTGAGCACAAAATAAATTCTTTTCTTTCTTCAAATTAAACAACATAAAAGAGGATAGAAAATAGTTCTCAAATTTTGCTTAAAAAGGAATGACAACCTAGGTACAGATAATATGGTAATGGATTAAGAGAGAATTAAAAGCCCTGGGCAGAATTTGCCACATGGAAAATGAGAAAAAACAAACAAACAAACAAAAAGCCATGACACTTGGGCATGAATGGGAGAAAAGTAAGGAGAAAGAAAGAAAAAATTAATGAACACTTATGTAAAAGACAGAAAAAAACCTCTTCAAAATAACAGAAGAATGTAGGCTCAAATAACTTGCAGTATTGAATTATGTAAAAAAAAAGATTCAGTGAGACATGTGGTCATAGCAAGATATCTTAAAATTCAGAATAAAATTTCTGAGCTAATTTCTGTCGTTTTCTGAGCTAGAGATATCAATTGAGACTCAAAATATTATATAAAATTTAAAAGTTACATAGAATAAAATGGATGTTTTGAATTTCTTTATACACAGCCACAGGATGTAGAGACTAATATTTTAATATAAGTTAGTACAACAGCCAACAAAAAATAAATTTGAAAGAATTCCACTGTCATTCTCGTGGATGCCCTAAAACATAGCAATTGAGTAGTAGTATCTAACTGGCAGTAGGAAAAAATGTTTTAATTTAAATAGAAACTAGAACTTTTGTTATTATTATAGCTACTGTAAGAGCAAAAATGTAAAAATATTGTTTTATTTCTCTTCCTTCTCAAGATTTAGAGAATGATCATTTTCAAAGTGAGTTAACTCATTATCCCCTGTGATTTCCTTAATCACTGGTATTCACTGTAGCAGAAACAGTTGTTTTAATTTTCTAACAGTAAAGTCATTACTATTTTCAGACGCTCATGTGTAACTAAATGATGCAGATCTTTTATTACTAACCCTGTTAAAATCTTAGAATCTTAGAGCAGGCATCACACTTCCAGACCCACAATACTTAGGGTGGGAAAAAGAAGATATAAGGGAAAGTAAATATTAAAAAGGAAACTGAAAAAGATTGATCAGAGATACAGGAAGACAGCCAGAAGAGACAGCTAAAGGAGGAGAAAATGGCTAGAAAAGAGTGGTCAACAGGGTTAAATGCTGTTGAAAGGTTAGGATGATTCTGGAAAATATCAATTCAGTTTGACAGCATGCCGTCAGTGATCATAGCCAGAGTAGGTTAACGGTGTGTGAGAAATATCACGTTGCTGTGGGTTGGACAGATAAGTTGCAGGAGATCAATGCATACATGCAGCTGTCCCTTTGAAGAACTTGGCTCTAAGAAATGGTAAGAAAGGGTTATAGCAAGAAGGAGATGCTGAATCAGCTGTGCTTTTAAAAATTTATTTATTTTAAGATGGAAATATCTTCAGAATATTTAAAATTGAAGGAATCAGTAGAGAGACAAGCATAGTAAGAATAAGGAAATAAGCATGTTTAAAGAAAAAGACTGCTGTGGGTAGAGAGTGATTTGTTGGAATTTAAGATTTTAGAAATGATTCAGTTACGGGAGACTGAGATCAGAGTCTGAGTGTAGGAGGAGGTTGCTGATAGAGATTTAGGAAATTTGAAGGGTGTTGGCTGGGTTTTCCACATGGATATTGAAGGACATTTTCACTGGATGTGTAATTATACATTGACAATATTTTCTTTAAGTATATTAAAGATGTCATTTCATTGTCTTATATATTGTTTTTCTCTGAGTTTCAGCCATTTGATTATGAAGTGCCTATGTGTTTTTTGTTTTCTTCTTCTTTTGTTTAAATCCTGCTTGAGGTTTGCTAATCTTGGATCATGAATTTTGAAAAAAATGTGGAAAATATTTATTCTGTACCATTTTCTCACTTTTTCTGGGACTCCAATTACATGTGTTACAGAATTACCCCAGAGGTCTCTATGCTCTGTTCAGCTTTTTCACTTTTTAATCTGTTTTGAGTATTTTCAATGGATCTGTCTTTGAGTTCACAGATCCTTTCTTATGCCATGTCAGTCTGCTGTAAGCTCATCCACTGAATTCTTCATCTCAGATATTACATCTTCAGTACAGAATTTTTGATTGTTTGATTGTTTTAAAACTTCTAATTCTGCCATAAAATTTCCTATCTCTTCACCATTTTATCTGTATTTTTCTCTAAATTCTTGAACATTTATCATAATTATTTTCTAAAATCATTGTTGGCTAATTCCACCAGGAGGGTCAGTTGTGGGTCTGCCTCTATTGACATTTTCCTCTTGATTATTGGTCAATTTCCTGCTTCTTTCCATGACTTTAATTTTTAAATGCTGGAAATTTTTTAAAAATCAAAGGACAGTGGAGGCTGAACTAGATATTTTTTGTTTTGCTTTATTTTTTCCCAGACAGGGTACTATTTCAGTTCCTCTGTGAGACAGTTAGGATAAGTTATGACCCTTCAGATCCCACCCTGGATCTGACGAGCTGGGGATTAGGTACAGCTTTACTCAGTTTCAGTTATCTGTGGCTTCAAATGAGATTATAGAGATTTCTCTTTGTCCTTCAGATTAATTTACAACCTCCCCTGCCACCATAGGGAGACTGACTTACCTTGCTGATATCATCAGGATCTGGGCTGGCAGGGAGGTGGGTTCCAGCTTTAGTTAGGTTCAGTTTACCTCTAAATTCAGTACAAGTAGGGACCTGGAACTTAAGCAATGAACATGACTATAAAATCTTTTTCTACTTTCCAGTTCTACTCCTATGACCACTTATTCAGCAATATTCCTGCTGGGTAGAATAATTAGGCCAATAGACTTATTTTATATTTGGTCTCTTCTGGAATTCATTCTGTCATGGCCGCTCCAGTTGTTCTTAAAAGTTTGGTTTGCTTCCCTTTCTACTTCTGGCAGGTCCTCCTCCTTGTCCACTCATACCGGACAAGGCAAGACCCAGTCCCAAGTATGGGGCCCCTGCTGAGCTTTGCTTATCTATGAAGAGCTTGCTTCTCTCTGAAATTTAGTTCATTTAGTTTGCTTCGGAGTCACTGATCATTAATGACATGCTTCTAGTTTATCAAATGTCTTCTTTTTATAACAGGAATGAAGGTCTTTCATGACCTTTCTACATCTTAACTGACAGTGGAACTCTTCCGTTTGGACACTGATGCCATGCAACCATGATGGTAGATGTTGGGATGGAACAAGAAATTGAACCAACGCCAAAGTCCTTAATAAATGTATGAGTGTATGGGTGTGTGTGTAGGGAGACTGTGATGCTTTAGATGGATCGGTAGATGACTGTAAAGAAAAGGAATGATGTGATGTAGCCAGAATCCATCAACTCAGGGGAGAAAGGGAATAAGACACAACAGTGAGGGTAAAAGATAGTTTATTTACAATTAAATAAAAGGTCCAGAGAACACTGTGCAAACAATGGAAGGAGAATCAGCAGAAGTTGGAGGGTAGGGGTAGGTGGGAAGAAACACAGTTTGGGGATGATAATATGTGAGAATATGGTTGACGAATTTCTTGCATTTTGGTAAGTGGGCAAGGCTGGAGACAAGGGGTGTGCCCGGAGTCATGGCTCATGAAGTGCAGAGTCAGTTTCCAGCATTGTTAGAGGTGTTTTGAGGCTGGCAGATGGCAGGCTTTTTTTTCTCCAGCATCGAGAACCTCTGCTAGTGACTGTTGAAGAGCATTCTCTCTTCACAGGTCATTAAGACCCTGACTATTCTTGTTGTTTGCTGCCTGCAGGCATCTCTCCCTAGAGGCTCAGAGGTATAGAGGGCGGAGATGGTGAGGCCAAGATTTGCTTGGAGAAAATATCCAATAGAGAACTAAATTATTTTCTGTTATCCTTTCCATTGAAAGGCTATCAACAGCATTTATTGAGTATTATGCTCGGGCTAGGTGTACAAAGACACTAGTCTTACTTCACAACATGCTTTATTTTAAAATGGTGTCTTATTCTTTCATGGAAAGATTTCTATAGTTGGTTACTCTATTAGTAACTGAAGGTTTCCCATCGCTTTTAAAATGTCAGTTGAGATGTAAAGCAAAAATCTAGGTATCTCAGGTAGAAAGATTTTATATTTTAATTAGAAATATATGGATAATTGATAGAATAGACTGATGAATAGATTTTGACTCAAAAGACAGGGGTTTGAATCTCAGCTCCAATATTTCCTAGCTGTGTGGCTTAAAGCTTATTCAGTATATTCTTTCTGCCTCCATTAAAAAAAACTGTAAAATGGAACTACAAATCATATAGATTTATAAAGGGCATTAAATAATATAATGATTATAGATGTATGCCTGGCATATAGTAACAATACAAAAACAATTTTTTTTGTCTTTCCTGGCATTATTCAGTCCTCTTAAATTTCATCTTTGCTTTGTTTACACAAAGAGATAGTGTTCTCAGGTATAGAGAACAAACTAGTGGTTACCAGTGGGGAGAGGGAAGAGGGGAGGGGCAAGATAGAGGCAGGGGATTAAGAGGTACAAACTACTATGTATAAAATAAGTAAGCTACAAGGATGTATTATACAACACAGGGAATACAACCACTATTTTATGATAGCTGTAAATGGAACATACACCTTAAAAATTGTGAATCACTATATCGTACACCTGAAACTTACATAATTTGTACATTAGCTAAACTTCAATAAAAAAAGGAGACAGTGTTCAGAAAACATTTCTAATTTCTAATATTTCTGTCTTGAAATTTAATTACTTAAATATATTTTAAAATTTGCAATTACGGTCCCTTTACTCTAAGTGCTTTCTTTTTCAATGGGCAGAAACATAAACAGACTTTACCAGAGTACAAGTCCCATGGAGAGAGCTGAAAACTCCCCTGGAAGAAGTAGAAAGAGCAAAGATTCATTTCAAACTCATGTTTTCATCTCCTCCTTGGACTCTGAGGAAGAAACCAGTTACCCGGAAATGAGAGAATCATTGTGTTTAACAGTCTTACTTGGCTTAACGTACAGGGGTAATGATTCCTAGGTCATGGTCCTAATCCCTCTTTGATAAATAACTTTGTGGGGAGAAAATTGCTGCCCCAGACTTTCCTAAAAGCCACCAGCCATTTTGTAGGTAGAAGCTTTATTCAAAGGGGAACTGCTGGAGCAGGAGTGGTCAGTGTAGGACCTCATTTGCTAACATGAAAGCAACTCAAAGGCGAAGTGTTATTAGTAGTGTGTCAACAAAGTCATCTCATGTGTTGGAGGAGTTGTAGAATTCAGTGATGCTTAAATTTTTATCAGAATCACCTATTGGAAAATGCAGTATGCTTTACCTCCTTTAATTCATGTGACTTCTCTTAGGTAAGAGAGTTTTGTTGAAAAAAAAATGAATGAAAAAATTTTTTGTGTCGATCACCATTTTCCAAAGATCTCAGGTTTGGGAAGTAAGACATTCAAATCAGGGACCCTATTTAGATAGGGGCTTTTATTCTTCCCACTGCTTAGCACGGCACCTGGCATATTGTGGGTGCTGAACAAATACATATAATATAAACGGAATGCAATTTCCCCCCTTAATCCTGACACAAGTGTTTGAAATATGGATGTTTAAAGTAGACCTAAACTTTTAAGCATTAGAATTATATACACATTACCATTAGCTTAGAAAGAAATTGTACATAAATTGTCCTTAGTCTAAGCCACATGGAGTATCACTTTTCCCTAAACGGAATTGATGTATTTCACCAATAAAGTTAAATAATGATGGTCATTTTCCACACTGGCTGAAAATAGAATAGATGAATTTTTTTCTAGGATTAAATTTTTCTCTCATGAATAGATCATCAGTTTTTGGCATAAGCCACTGCTTGAAGATCACAGCTCTATACTATGGATGAGATTAAAATGTTTTTGCTTCAGCCTTGATCTACAGTGTGAAATAAATGCTTTACTTTGAACTTTGTAGATACTGCCACTGGAAAAATAACACTATTTTCTGGACTCTATTTGCTAAGTCTTTGCATAAGCATCAGTTTATGAGGTGAAGAATTAGGCAATTAGTACAGTAAGTTGCACCCAAACCACATTTGCCTGAAATAACACATTAAAAGAAGAAGGTGGGTTTCAATTTTGTTATTAAGTTAGCAGCTCTTCCCGTCCCTTTCATGTGTAGACAGAGTGAGAGGGACGGAAGCTATGAGCGGCACTTACCCGTGTCCACATGGCATCAGTAGAACCCAGCCCTGCAACAAACCAAGGTATGTTTGTAGATTACGTGGTGATTTTAAAGTTCTATCTCTTCACCAGCAGCAGTGGCAGCGGCAGCAGCAACAACAACAGCTGTGCTTTTAAAAGCAAATCCCTGGTGTGAACAATAAAGCTGACAGGTATCCTCGTTTGTAAACAAGTAGTTCTATTTTAGCTTTGAAATAGGTGACAGCGTGCTGTCTAAACACATCGTTGTTGGGGGATTGGATTTCCTGCATCTTGGGGGTTCCCAGACTCACAAACTTAAGGTCTTGTGAACAAGGCTGGCTTCACATTCTTACTCATGACACATGAATAGGAGTCAGTATTTTTAGTATCTTAAACTCAAAATAATTTGAATTGACAACAATACCATGCATGTAGACAAATTCCAATCATATTACAACGATGACTTGGATTGAGGACTTGCTTTGAGCATGACACAGTGAACTTTGGCATTTTCTAGACTGTAGAATACTTATGATTTCATTTTTTAAAAATTAATGAACTTTGTTGTTTAATATTTTATGTTTTACGTTAGTTTTAGGTTCACAGCAAAATTGAATGGAAGGTACAGAGGTTTCCCGTATACTCCACATACGCACAGCTTCCACCATTATCAACACTCCCCATCAGATGGTACATCTGTTACAGCTGATGAACCTATATTGACACATCACGATCACCCAGGATCCATAGTTTGCAGTAGGGTTCACTCTTGGTGGTGTACATTCTACGGGTTTGGACAAGTGTATCCATCATTAGAGTATCACAGAGTATTTTCACTGCCCTAAAAAACCTCTGTGCTCCACCAGTTCATCCCTCCCCTGCCCGACATCTGACAACCACTAAGCTTTTTGCTGTCTCCACAGTTCTGCCTTTTCCAAAATGTCATATAGTTGAAATCACATAGTATGTAACCTTTTTAGATTGACTTCTTTCATTTAGTAATATACATTAACGATTCCTCCATGTCTTTTCATGGACTGATTGTTCATTTATTTTTAGTGCTGATTAATATTCCACTGTCTGGATGTACCACAGTTTATGTATCCATTCACCTACTGAAGGACATCTTGGTTGCTTCCAAGTTTTGGTAATTATGCGTAAAGCTACTATAAACATCTATACAGTAGGTTGTGGTTTATGTACAGGTTTTTAGTGGACATAAGTTTTCCATTCATTTGATTGGAATGGAAGGTACCAAAGGTACTATATCTAAACCCATACACTAGGTCACTTATATTTTCTCCTATGTTTTCTTCTAGCGGTTTTAAGTTTTACATTTAGGTCTATAATCCATTTAGGTTAATTTTCGTGAAGGTGTTAAGTCTGTGTCCGGATTCATTTTTTGGCAGGTGCATGTCCAGTTTATCCTGCACCATTTGTTGAAATGACTATCTTTGCTCCATTGTATTACCTTTGCTCCTTTGCCAAAGATCAGTTGACTATATTTATGTGAGTCTACTTCTGGGCTCTCTATTCTGTTCCACAGACCTATTTGTGTATTCTTTGGCCAATACCACCCTGCCTTGATTAGAATAGTTGATAGTAAGTCTTGAAGTCAAGTAATGTCAACTCTCCAACTTTGTTCTTCTCTTTCAGTATTGAGTTGGCTATTCTGCATCTTTTGTCTCTCCATATAAATTTAGAATTAGTCTATTGATACTCACAAATTACCTTGCTGGGATTTTGGTTGGGATTTTCTTTTCACTTATACATAAGCATATTAAATACATTGTTGCTATTATTATTTTGAAAAAAGTTATCTGTTAGATCAATCAAAAATAAGAAAAATGAATGTTTTAATTTTACATTCACTCATTTGTTCTTCCATATTCTTCCTTTCTTTATGTAGATTCAAAGTTCTGACCTATGCCATTTTCCTTCTCTCTTAAGATCTTCAAATTTCTTGCAAGGTAGATCTACTTGCAATAAATTCCCTCAATATTTGTTTTTCTGAGAAAGTCTTTATTTCTCCTTCACTTTTGAAGGATAATTTCTTATGTTACAGAACTCTAGGTTGATGGCTTTTTCCCCAACACTTTAAATATTTCATTCCTCTTCTTGCTCACATGGTTTCTGAGGAGAAGTCAGATGTAATTCTTATCTTTGCTCCTCTATAAGTATTTTTTCCTTTGACTTCTTTCAAGATTTTTTTTCTTTATCTTTGACCTTCTGAAGTTTGAATATGATATGTCTTGGTGTAGTTTTCCAAGTACTTATCCTGCTTGGCGTTCCCTGAGTTTCCTGGGTCTGTGGTTTGGAATCTGGCATTAATTTAGGAAAATTCTCTGTCATTATTGCTTCAGATATTTATCCCATTGTTTTCTCTTTTTTCTTTTCCTTTTGGTATCCCCATTTTGCATGTGTTATACCTTTTGTAGTTGTCCCACTCTTCCGGGGATATTCTGTTCTGTTTTTTTCCAGTTTATTTTTTTTTTTCCTTTGCTTTTCAGTTTTGGAAGTTTCTATTGTCATATCCTCACGCTCAGAGATTCTTTCCTCATCTGTGTCTAGACTATTAATGAGCCCATCAAGGGTATTCTTCATTTCTATTACAGTGTTTTTGGTTTCTAGCATTTACTTTTTACTTTTTCTTAGAATTTCCATCTCTCTGCTTATATTATCTGTCCTTATATGTTGTCTACTTTTTCCATTAAAGCCCTTGGCATAGCAGTTTTAAAAATTACTAGTTTGATAATTCCAACATTTCTTCCATATCTGGCTCTGGTTCTGATGCTTGTTCTCTCTTTTCATACTGTGTTTTTTGCCTTTTAGTGTGCCTTGTACTTTTTTTGTTGAAAGGTAGACACGATGTACTGGGTCAAGGAACTGTGGTTGATAGTCCTTTAGTAATAGAGTGGTGAGGTGTGAGGGGAGGGGAAACAATTTACAGTCCAAATAATTAGATCTCAGTCTTTCAGTGGGCCCATGACCCTAGACTGTGAACTTCACTCCTGCTTCTAGTTTTTTTACCCCCTTTAAGTGGGACAGGATGACTCAAGTGGGTTGGGGTTGGGTACTTCTCTTCCCCCAGGTAAGTTAGGCTCTGATAAAAATTGCAGCAGATTAGGCTCTGGTTAGCTAGTTTTTCCTGATAACAGGCCTTATTGAGAATATGCTCTGGCATATTTCAAAATGTTCCTTGCTTCCTCTCCCTGCTGGAAGTCCAAGGGGATTTTTCTCCAGTATTCACTGTGAGGACCTGGTAGTGCTCATGGATGTAAAAAACACAAAAGCATGGGGGTTCTCAAAGACTGTGTTCCTCTGGAATTTGTAACTCTCACACTTGTTTACTCTGAGTCTCCAGAAATCTGTGAATTACAGTTCAGATCTTCCTACGCTGACACTGGTTCTGGGGAGGTTTCTGCTCTGGTAAATGGTGATTTCTCTGTATCCACTTGTTTGTCTTCCAGTCTGGGGGACAGCAGTTTGTCCTGTGACCTTGCCTCTCAGGCAGATCTAAGATGAGTTGTTCATTTTTCAGTTTGTTGAGTTTTTAACTTGTTGTTGGGATGGAGCGGCAACTTCTAAGCTCTTTATGTGCTGGGCCAGTAACTGGAAGTCACTTCTATGATTTCATTCTTGGAGGGTTTATTTTAAAAAGCAGCTGACTTATATTGTCAACATATCTGTATAGAAGAACAAATGTACAAAGTTCATACCTGCATGAAACTTCACATTGCTCGGTGGTGGGGAGGAGGCCAAGTGACTGCTTTGGGAATATGTAACAACATGTATTAAAGCTGACGTTTGATTCCATCACGGAGAGTTCAGCTTGGTGTAGATTTACTTATACATGACACAAAGCATTCTCAGTTTATATGACATATTTAGGGGTTGAAAGAGCTTTGGCTAGTTACACTGTGTTTGTGCATTGATATTTACATGTATACTTAAATTAATTTCACGAATGAAATGGGCTTACTACAGATTTTCAAAAATATAAACAGACGTGTGCCACGGAAATACTTTAACATTCAGTGAGTATGTTACTTAAAAAGAGTTCAAGTTACTTCAAGAGTAATGTTAATTTAGAAATTCTAAAATCACTTCCATTTTCTTTCAGTAGAGCTACAAATCTCTCCTGGAGCTTTTTTTGAATGTAAAGTATGATGGAATTGATTAATGGTAGATGTGGAAATGAGCTGATTAAAACCTGGAGAGTTTGAGAAGGTGCCTGTGTAGTTTGTGTGCATTGCTTGTAGGGCTGTTTAGTATGCTGTTCAGGAAGGAAAAATTCACATTTCCTAGTAGTAGACTTGCTGACCTTGACTGCGAAGCAACTTCAAAAGAGTTCAAGCACTTACTCTTTATATTTTAGCTTTTTTCCTGAATACACAAATAATATATGCTTGTTATAAAAAAATTCAAAAGAGCACAGAAATGTGTAGCACGGAGATTAACAGGCTCTGGTGATCTTTTCTCTGCCAGCTGACTATGTATATCCTGCCAAACTTTCGCATGTACGTTGCAATAGATACTATAGTTATAATTATTACTGATATACATTGATATATCACAAATACATTCTGGCACTGATTCTTTCACCAATGATATTTTGTACATTTTTGGTTGGTCTGTATACATGAATAAACTCATTAAAAACATACTGCATATTATCTTGCTTATTTTAGCAATTGCCCATTATTGAGTAATTGTGCTGCTTCTAATTTTTTCACTCTTAGAAACAATGCTGAAAAGAATATCTTTGTGCACTCCTGAGAGCACTTTCTTAGGAAAAATTCTGTAAGTAGGATTGCTGAGTTAAAGGATGGGCATCTTTTCAATTTTAAGAAAGTGCCCTCTAAAAGGCTTGTACCAATTTAAAGCTCTGTTTACCAGTTTGTTAGTCAGTCCTGGTTATTATCTGTCTTCTAAAATCAGTTTGATGGGAAAAAATTTCTTATTGTTTTTGAAGTATATATATATATATATATATATATATATATATATATATATATGTAATATATAAAATTACTATTAGTGAGGTAAAGTATTTTTTGATATACTTGTTTGTAATTAAAATAATATTGTAATGAATGCAATTTCTAGTTAGTTGAATACTTTACTGACTTGTTAATTTAAATACGATTTTATAGTTAACCTTTTTTCTGACACAAAAATTTAAAGAAGGAAATTTAGTTGATTCTTAAATTAAATAGACAAAGTGATGTAATTGGTCTTATTCTGGTTTTGGTTGGCACTATTTTGTAGATACCTGTAGCTGGTGAGTCTAGTTGAGAACCATAGCTGGATAAAGCTTAATTTATCTGATAATTTATGCTATACCAACATAACATCCCCAAAGTTATGAAATCTTCATTCTGATGGTGTTGACAATTTGCTAAACATCTGGATGTAAAGTGAAAATTCAGTTTGACAATCTATATACTAGCAAAAAAAAAAAAAACCCCTGGATTTTGGCTTTATGTGGGCGTGTCACTTCTTTCTTCAAAATTCTTTATCCTCTTTCTGTATCTACTTGTCCCTAATTACTGCAATGTTCAATGTGTTTGACAGGAAGTAATATTTATATTTTGTTTTTCTTCCTCCTTATTGAAATTTCTTTAAGTTTCAGGTTTAAGATGATTTTTCCTGTCCGGATTGAGTAACTATTGACATATCGGTCTTTCGAGAGAAAACTGAGGTGGACGCTCCTCATCCCTATCCTGTACTTAGTTTCTTAATATGGTCTCAGTGCCGATAACCATTAGCTATAATTGTTTGAAAGTTTATTGAAACTGGTAAAAGTTCCAGTGTACATAGGGGTCTGTTCCCCCCTTGCCCCCAAAACAGCTGGGGCAGCTAGTTCTACCTCTCCTGCGTTCATGTGCAAGGTCATTTGCAACTCTGTACTCCCTTCTTTATATTCACAGTATCAGCCAGCTTCCTCCGGGCCCTGGTTACCTAAGGAGCAAGGTGGGCTCGCCTTCCTTGCCTCCACCTCATTCGTTCCTAACTTAGGTACTAAGATAAGCATTCTCCTTGGATGTTTGCACTGGCCACTCCCTCCGTTTCCATATCAATATCCAAACTCTTGGCTCTAAATCTCTACTTCAGTTCTTACATCTCATCTTGCATCGATGCTGATTGCCCAGGTAACCCGTTCCCTTGGTCATTTCCTCCATGTAACACGTCCTTGTGCTTCTAGAGCTTCAGAGGTGGCCATTTCTCCTCCTTCAACTTCATTCAAAAACCCCCTCCCATTGAAGCATATTCATAAAGGGCATCCAAGGAAGACCTTGGGTCCTGCCCTAGATCCACACTCTAACCCTGAACCAAGCCTCTCTATATCTGTTCACAAACCACTTAGCATGTTAAATCATCCCTGTTTCTTATTATCTACTTTTTCACTACAATTGCCTTTTTCTGTATGGACTCATTTGTTCATGGATTCATTTATTCCTAAGAGATCTGTTAAGCTCCAGCAAGGTACACAAAGCCCTGTTAAGTGCCAGGAGTAGAGGGAGGGGGAGAAGTTATCTCGCCTTTCTTCAAGGAATTTGCAGTCTAGACAGAGACCCAGGCATTTATTTGCAGAAAAGTTGAGACTGCATATGATTAAGTGACAAATGTTTGGTACAAGTTGGTACAAGCAGTATGTGCCTTGGGACGTCAGAAGAGAGAATAGTTTCCTTTGATGGGAGGATGGGGTTGGGAGGCAGGTGTGTAAAGGAGGTGGCCTTGAAGTGTGGATAAGATTTGAGAGGTGGGGAGGGTAAGAGAACCCCTGGGAGGAAGGAGCTGCAGCCCTGATGGAACGGACAGGGTGTGCAGAGATAGAGCACCCCATCCCCCCAGCCCGACGGTCATTTGTTTGAGGAGCACCTGGGCGTCAGTCACTCTAGCCCTTCTTTTACTTTCTACAGCACGATTTTTAATAGAAACACAGAGACAGCGATGTTTCCTTCTGCCTCTTGATAAATGTTAAGAAATTTAACATGTTTATATACCTGCGATTTTCTATTGCTCTGAAAAGTTAAGTCTCCACAAATGTTCTATCACCTCCCAGGGGGGCTTGTCTCCCTTGAAAAGGGCCCTGTAGGTCTTTCATGGTCCCACCTTGAGTTACTCTCTCACATACTTGGAGATGTTTCATTGATACTTATGTGATGTCTTCAGACTTCTACCTGAAACGATGACGTGTTTTATTTTCATTTCTCCCTCCATAGCAGATTGACATACAAAGTACAGTTCTTAGAGTTAGCTGAGGTTTGAAGAAGTTCAGTCTGTCTGATCCTGAGAACTTGACCCTCATTTCTATCTATCTAGTTGGCTGTCATCTCTCTTTCTCTCTTCCATCTTTCTCTCCCTCTATCCTTATCCCATCTCTCCATTGATCCTCTATCCATGCATATATGTATGTAAATATATAAAAACTATATCTTTAGTTTTAGGGAAAATTGGATTAAAACGGTGCCTTTTATCAGACTGGTGATAAAGTAACCTTAATAGAAATATGTGAGAACAAACCACTATATACAGAGAAAACCGAGATCAGCACAATCTGCAAAGAGTTTTGGAATAATTGCAATTTAAAGTGTCTTGGAATTATTTCCACACTCAAAATAAAAAATTTTTTTGCTTTGAAAAGATTTGATAGAGGGAAAATTACTCCTTTCTTCCTGCTCTGTAGTTAAAGAGCTATCCCTTCTTTGGCCATTTGCCACAAATCCTGGCAAATAAGCCATGGATTCTAATGCACGTCAAATTCCATGAGTTGAAGAAAATTAATACAACTCAGGATTTTGCTTAAATTGGGCAAATTGCCATTTACATGGGGAGATGGCAAGGATGATCTTACAGTGTTTCCCTGTAATACATGCTCTATTTAAACAGCTGATTTTTTTTATTGGTTTTATGTGCTGTTCATAGCATTCATTTTGTGTTCATTCTGCTTCTTGAGTTTTTCTTACATCTGAATTATAGACCTTTTTTTGCATCCACCCTGATTTCTCAGTGAAAGCTGAGTTCTCAAGTCCTTCATCCATCCTTTCTCTCCTTCCTCTCACCTTCACCCCCGGGCCTAATTATGAAACAACTTCAAATAAATACAAAAATTTTTAAACAAAAAGCATTCTGCTTCCTGTGAACAATTGACTGGTTTTCCTCTTTTCCCCTGGAGAGTTCTAAGTCACTTGGAGTGCTGTGCAGTTGGCTAGGCCTGAGATTTCTGGAAGCTGTAATTGTGTCTCATTAATTCTTATAGTAATGAAGGGTTAACTATAAGGAACACGCAATTAGTGGGCTGGTCAATGAACAGAGCAGTTAATCAGCAGACAAAGGATGGGGCTCAGGGCCCATTAGGGTGAAAGGCAGTATTAGTGCTGTCCCAGGCTCCAGGAATGGACACGAACATGCCTGCCCATTGGACAGGCTCAGAAGACGATGTTTGTCTTTTTGCTAAACCAGCTCTATTTTTTTAAGTTGGTGTGGTATGTGTTTATTCAAACACTTGAGAGATTCCTGAGTATCCTGCCATACTACACCGTGCATTTTTCTCACCTCCTGTTAGCTGGCAGAGGCTTTTTTTTTTTTCTCCCACTATGCAAATAAAGCCCCAATACACACACAACAAAAAAGCAAAAACAAGCCAAAAACCAACCAACCAACCAACCCTCAATAATAAAAAAGGAAGGGGAAAAAAAAAGCACAGTACTGCTTTAGTGAAGCGTATCAGAGATAAAGGTCCTTAGCTGATCCTTCTGTCATCAGAAAGTAAAGGAATGCAGAGACCAATACCGTTTAAACAAGCCCTTGTGTTGTCCCCCAGTCATAGCCTCCATATTCAACTCTATGAAGTGGACCTTTATACTCTGAATGGAGGTGTCTTAAGTACATGTAAATGTATGCAGATGAGCATGAGTCTTAACATGTTGCAGGCCTTATAGCTATTAAAGCAATACAAGTAACCTCAGTTGTGTGTTTTCTGTGAGAAAACCTCGTCAAATTACTTAGGGGCTTCAAATGCCAGAGTTAACCCATCAGAATAAGGTTGCTTTTTCTGGGCAACACAGAGGACATGGTCCCCTAGCTCTGTGAAACTTACCGATGGAATCCTGTGAACTGTTATAAATGTGGAGTGATGATTATTAAGAAAATGGATTTATCAATAACCCATGACCCTGGGGTAGTTCTGAGCTCCAGCAAACAGTTCTTCAAATAGAATGACATCCTTAAGCCTCAGTAAAGCATACATTTGGAATAAAGAAGGAATGATTACATTTGCTTTTTAAAAATGAAACTCGCTTAATAATTAACTTCTTTCCTGAGTCAAGTGCAGACCTGAAAAGAAAGGGAGGGTTTTTTTTTCTTTCTCCAAACATGTCTGCTGTTTTATCTTCTAGGGATTCACAGTGGAAACAAAGAAATGTTCAAAAAATGATTCTCTTAGGCATTATGTTGGAGATTCAGCTGTTTTTGAATAATTAGCTTCATTTGTTAAATATTTGAAAACCTCTTTACTCTGAGGTAAAGAAGAGCATTGTGGAAGATGAGAGTTACCAACGACATGCATTTTTCAGAAGAATCCTTCTTATTAATTAATAAGGAGTAAGCCTATTCTACCTCCTTTTTCTCTTATTTAGATTTTCTTCTCTAAAGAAATAGTATTTTTATTGAAAACATCGCAAAGTTCCCTCTTTCCTTGAGTGACGTGATATGTATTGTTTCAGAAATTGGAAGCTTGGGAGGGAAGGTGGTGTTAGTCTCAGATCTGAATTAACTCTTTGTGTACAGCCTGGAGAGCCACCCTCTGAGCCTCAGTTTCCTCATCTGTAAAATGAGGATTTTTAATCTAGGTGATCTCCAAGGTTCCTTTTAACTGTGCTCTTGTGGACTTTTTTGGACAAACAGTGAAACTATTTCAAGTGTTCCTTGTGTCTTGGAAATTATTTCCCCTTTACTTATTTATTTAAAGAATTTTTTTTTTTTTTTTGGTGTGGACCATTTTTAAAGTCTTTATTGAATTTGTTACAACATTGCTTCTGTTTCATGTTTTGGTTTTTTGGCCAAGAAGCATGCGGGATCTTAGCTCCCCGACCAGGGATCGAACCCGCACCCCCTGTGTTGGAAGGTGAAGTCTTAACCACTGGACCGCCAGGGAAGTCACCTACTTATTTATTTTTAAATTGAAGTATAGTTGATTTACAATGTTGTGTTACTTTCAGGTGAACAGCAAAGTGATTCAGTTATACATACATGTATACATACATACATATATAGATATATATATATATTCTTTTTCAGATTTTTTTCCATTATAGGCTATTACAGGATATTGAATATAGTTCCCTGTTGTGTCTTAGAGTTTAAACAGGACCTACAAGCCCTGGAAAGCAGGCTTTGGGTTTGCTGCTGCTGGAGTGGGCTATGGCATCCTTCAAGGTTGGCAATGGTTATGAAAGGGCTTTCTCTCTGTTCACTTTTCCCTCACTGTCCTGATTTGCCTAATTGCCAACCATCTACCTTGCTTCCTAATGAGTAAGATTCCTTCAGCTCCTGGAGATTGTTTGAGTTACCTTGGCCTTTTCCACAGCCTGTTGTCTGCCTGCCTGCACCTGTGTGTGGTCTCTGCTGGGCTGGTTTTGAATCCAGTGCATCATAAACCAGCGACGAGTGGACCCAAGACCCTCACTAGACTGGTCAGCGTTGTTGGCTGCTCACCGCTTTGTAAAGCAATCTGCTTGTGGGACACATCTCACAACTGTCAGTGTGTCGCTTCTCATCAGGAAGGGTTTGGTATCACGTCAACCCCTTACTCCTTTCAGGAACAGAGTTGTTCACATACAGGGCGGCCCACCCCCTCTTGGCTGGAATTCCTGGTCCTGCTCAGCCCTGTGGTCAACTCTGTCCTTTTGTTTCCAGGTCTTAATGGGATCACTCCCCTCCTCCAAGTCTTTAACAAACTTTCAAATTCTTAGGGATCCTTTCTTCTCATTAGATTGTACTGGGCAAAACAATCTTTCCCTTTTTTTTTTTTTTTTTTCTGCCAAGATTTTCTTTAGGATCAGTGTGACCTTTAAAGAACATGAGAAAAATCAGTCAATGATAAATATATTTATTACTTATTTATAGCTCAAGTACAGAAACTCTTATGCCAACATGGGCCGGGCAAATCAGGTAAGAGTCCAGTGAGCCAGACAGAATATTCCAAAGGTGGTGGAGGCAATGGAGCCCTCAAGAATCCAGCCTCTGCTAACGAGGGCGGCCTGCACTCATTCCAACCAGTTGTTACCATATACGGGGAAGAGGCCTGGTATTGTCAGAGGTTCTTATATTTAAAAAGAAGATGTGGCAGCCTGGATGGGAGGTGAGTTTGGGGGGAGAATGGATACAGGTATATGTATGGCTGAGTTACTTTGCTGTCCACCTGAAACTATTACAACATTGTTAATCGGCTATACTCCAATATAAAGTAAAAGATTAAAAAACAAAACAAAACAAAACCAAAAAACAAACAGAAATAAATAAATAAAAAGAAGTTGAAAATGCAGATTTTATGTGAACTCTCCCAATATTTAAATACTAGTTCATAAAAGTCTACACACTCTCTTGGCCAAATCAATTACATCTATGTCCAGATCAGTCCCCGGGCTGCCAGCTGGTCCCCTTGGCACCAGACGATCACAGGGACTGGAGCTGTCTCCTTCCATTAAGGAGTAGATGGGGAAGCTGACTTATTTAGTTATCTCCTGTCCTTCGAGATTCAGATGCTCAAGATACATTTATAACTGTTTCATTGATTAAATAAACCCATTTGACTGCATTCTTGTGAAGAAGCTTGAATACTCCACTCTGGAGGGAATGTGCTTTCTCCTATATTTCAGTGGGACTTCAACTTTACTGTGAATATCCTATGGTGGGTACTTGACTTCATGGTAAATACCAGGGCAGATGACAACTGGTTGGATTTTAGAGAGACCTCCCAACTGGTTTCTAGCAACTCAATTCTCCCAGAACTTATTAAAAGCCTGTTACATGCTGAGCACTATCCAAATGTGAGTGAGAGTTATTCAACTTCAGAGGTGTCTGCAATGATTAAATGTGTCCTCCCCAAAATCATATGTTGAAATCCTAGCCCTCAGTGTGATGGTGTTAGGAGTGGGGCCTTCAGAAGGTAATTAGATCATGAGGGTGGAGCCCTCCTGAATGGGATTAGTGCCCTTATAAAGGGATCCCAGAGAGCTCTCTCCTGCTCTCTTTCCACTATGAAGATACAAGGAGAAGTCGGCAGTCTGCACCCTGGAAGAGGGCCTGCACCAGACCTGACTGTGCTGGCACCCTGATCTAGGACTTCCAGTCTCCAGAACTTAAGAAACAAATTTCTTTTGTTTATAAGCCACCCAGTCTCTGGTACTTTGTTATAGTAGCCTGAACGAAGACAGTGTCTCTTATTTAATTAATTAAAGAAGCCACCAGACTGAGGTGGTTCTAATACCTTAGCACCTACACAAGCAAAACCAAACCCAAGCCAGCCACTCAGATGGTGCTTGCTCAGCTCTGGTTATGGAGCCTAAATGTTCTTTGTTATTCTGAATAAAGAAGGAAAGCCTGTATGAACCAATCTTTGTTTGCCTAGTTTAATTTCCTTGTTCCTGCTTACCCTGGGCTAGGGAGCTCCTTTCTGTTTTCTAGACCAGATGCTTCCTGATAAATGGAATCTCTAAATAAAAGTCAACTAGGTCTGAAAATTAAGTGTCTATGAAATTTTCCCTTAACACTCTTTTACTTTTTTAATTTATATTTAATTAATTAATTAATTAATTAATTAATTTTTTAAAATTAATTCTAGGGCTTTCTTTTTTTTTTTTTTAATGCTATTCTTGTCTGCTTACATTCTTTTTTTTTAATGTATGTATGTATGTATGTATGTATGGCTGTGTTGGGTCTTCGTTTCTGTGCGAGGGCTTTCTGTAGTTGCGTCAAGCGGGGGCCACTCTTCATAGCGGTGCGGGGGCCACTCTTCATCGCGGTGCGCGGGCCTCTCATTGCCAAGCACAGGCTCCAGACACGCAGGCTCAGTAATTGTGGCTCATGGGCTGAGTTGCTCCGCGGCATGTGGGATCTTCCCAGACCAGGGCTCGAACCCGCATCCCCTGCATTGGCAGGCAGATTCTCAACCACTGCGCCACCAGGGAAGCCCTAATTTATTTATTTTAACAACTCTTTTTTATTGGAAGTATAGTTGATTTACAATATTATATTAGTTTCAGGTGTACAACATAGTGATTCAATATTTTTATAGATTGTACTCCATTTAAAGTTATTACAAAACAATGGTTCTATTTCCCTGTGCTGTACAATATACCCTTGTTGCTTCTCTATTTTGTACATAGTAGTTATTATCTCTTTTTTTTTTAAACATCTTTATTGGAGTATAATTGCTTTACATTCTTGTGTTAGTTTCTGCTGTATAACAAAGTCAATCAGCTATATGTATACATATATCTCTATATCCCCTCCTTCTTGTGTCTCCCTCCCACCCTCCCTATCCCACCCCTCTAGGTGGTCACACAGCACTGAGCTGATCTCCCTGTGCGATGGAGCTGCTTCCCACTAGCTGTCTATTTTACATTTGGTAGTGTGTATGTCAGTGCTACTCTCTCACTTCGTCCCAGCTAACCCTTCCCCCTCCCCGTGTCCTCAAGTCCATTCTCTACATCTGTGTCTTTATTCCTGTCCTGCCCCTAGGTTTTTCAAAACCTTTTTTTTTTTTAGATTCCATATATATGTGTTAGCATATGGTATTTGTTTTTCTCTTTCTCACTTACTTCACTCTGTATGACAGACTCTAGGTCCATCCACCTCGCTACAAGTAACTCAATTTCATTTCTTTTTATGGCTGAGTAATATTCCATTGTATATATGTGCCACATATTCTTTATCCATTCATCTGTTGGTGGACACTTAGGTTGCTTGCATGTCCTGGCTATTGTAAATAGAGCTGCATTGAGCATTGTGGTACATGACTCTTTTTGAATTATGGTTTTCTCAGGGTATATGCCCAGTAGTGGGATTGCTGGGTCATATGGTAGTTCTATTTTTAGTCTTTTAAGGAACCTCCATACTGTTCTCCAGAGTGGCTGTATCAATTTACATTGCCACCAACAGTGCAAGAGGGTTCCCTTTTCTCCACACCCTCTCCAGCATTTATTGTTTGTAGACTTTTTGATGATGGCTATTCTGACTGGTGTTAGATGACACCTCATTGTAGTTATGATTTGCATTTCTCTAATGATTAGTGATGTTGAGCATCCTTTCATGTGTTTGCTGGCAATCTGTATATCTTCTTTGGAGAAATGCCTATTTAGATCTTCTGCCCATTTTTGGATTGGGTTGTTTGTTTTTTTTGATATTGAGCTGCATGAGCTGCTTGTATATTTTGGAGATTAATCCTTTAGTCAGTTGCTTCATTTGCAAATATTTTCTCCCATTCTGAGGGTTGTCTTTTCGTCTTGTTTATGGTTTCCTTTGCTGTGCAAAAGCTTGTAAGTTTCATTAGGTCCCATTTGTTTATTTTTGTTTTTATGTCCAGTTCTCTAAGAGGTGGGTCAAAAAGGATCTTGCTGCCTTAACACTCTTTTAAAATGAATTTCAGTAGCATTTTTCCTTTCAGCAGTCTGTTATTTGGATATAGGTGCAAGGATCAAAATCTTCCATTTTGCAAGTCCTAGAGAAAATTGTGCATGAGATATCATTAATACTACCTATTTCAGGTAATAAAACTGAAAGGAATGCTGATTATATTAAGATCTTTCTGCTGTGAGATTTTGGTTGGGGAGAGAAGGCACAAATCCATCTCTGATACTATTTCTCAGAAAGGTTGTTTATTAGGTTTACTCTTTCTATAATGTTCTCAATGAACTGATTTGAAAGTCACCAAGTGGAAATGGATTATGTGTCTCAGAGAAGATACCGTTGTGACCAATGTAATAGTCAGGACGTTGCCGGATCGCCAAGGAGGGTGGGGTGAGTTACACCAGAGGTGTCTGTAGAGGGACAGAGTTGCAGATTAGAGCCTCCTTCAGGGCTGGTGGTTCATAGCAGTGGTATGCCAGATGCCCCCTCACATTGGGGTGGAGCTCAGTGTTACCTGCAAGATTTAATAAAAAGGGGAGTCCTATTGAAGGATACACTGTGTGGTTTTAATTTGTGTGGGAAGCAAACATGTGAAATCTGGAGCTCTGGAAGGGGCCATGAGGAGTAGAATTTCAGGGTGAATTTAGCTCCAGGAAAAGCGGGGAACTGAGGGGTTTTGGAAGCACGGTCCTGCCAGGTGAAATTTGGTCCTAGGGCCAAGATACCTCAGCTTTCCCCTGACATTTCTTCTCTCGAGTGGTCAGTAGCACGTGTGCATCTCAGGTTGGAATGTCGGTAGTGGAGGGTTACGTATCCGTGTACCGTGTGGGGAGGGCAAGGGCTGGCCCTGACACTTTGGGGTCAGGAGCAGTTTGCTGCAGTTGGTCCCCACCATCCTCACAGGCGACCTGGAGCGCAGCCCTCCCCTCTCCTTCCCCGCCATGCCTCTCCTCCACTCTTTCTGCTTTTTAAAAATCCTTTGTGGGTCCCCCACGCAAACCATGATGGTACTGATTGATACCAGAAATTCATAAAACGTATTTTTTAGTTCTTGTTCAAGGAGTTGTTTTATTTTTGAAAGCTAAAGGAGAAAAAGATCTTCAGTTTTTTGATTAGTCGAATTGGTTTGCTTATTTCTTTAACTCCAAAGAGTTGGGTGAACTATAATGCATTGCCCATGTAACCTGCAAAAGGGTGAAAATATTATTTAATTATACCAGGATTTACTAGGCCAATAGGGCAATTAAATGTCAGATTTCTATTTATTTATTTTGTGGCCTTTAACTCTCACACCACCTTGTGATATTCTTACAGTTTACTTGTGTAGAAACCAGGACTTGTTGCAGAAATAGTAAGAGCTGGGTCCAAGCTCGAGATCTCCTTGACTCCAGGGTACAGTATGCGCTTAACCTTCCCTGCAAAGAAGTCTGGTCCATGAACTCAAAGATTCTCCAGGTTGACCTTCCAGGATTCCATACTGGATGATCACCCTCAAGATAACACAGTCCCTTCCTATTTTAGAAGAACTGTAATTTTAAGAAAGTGAAATTTTGTTAAATACTTGGTTGAATGATCTCAGAGCAAGCTTAGAGAATTTCTTACGCCTATTCTGGAAGGAGGTCTTTTCCCTGAATCCTCCAAGAATAGAAAGCACATAGGGTGGGACTTACTGCTTTGGTTGACAAGTGGTCACATTCTGTGTATGATTTGTTGGGTTGCCAAGAACCTCCTGCCACTTCCAAAATAATTCCATCCCCATGCTGCCACATGATTAGCCATTCCCACCACTAGACATTCATCTCTCTGGGTTAAAAATTGTCTCTAGAACTCCCTTGATAATCTACAGGTGGTAGCAGACTGCCTGAAATGACACATTCAAGCTTTAGCCTGAATGATTTGATGGTATTAGCAAAACTTTGAAATAATAGGAAAAAGACAGATACATGATAATGTATTTAATTTAAAAGTATTTAACAGTGTCTAGTATCTAGGAAAAAACAGCCAAACACTGTTAAATGAATGAAAACAAGGGATGGAATTTTGGAAAGGTGGGAAAGCAGAAGCAAGGTGTAGATGGGGTGGTGACCCTGCTGGGAACAGGTCATCAGAAAGGGGTAGGGAGGGAAAAGGGGAGAGTGGGACAGATTCAATCAGTCACAGGGGCCAAATTCAACTGGTACCCGCTCTCTGTTATCAGATCAGAAATCAGGCAGCAATATGCTCATGACCTGATTCTTACAGGCATTCTTCCATGATCTTGGAACACAGTTTTACTTTCTTTGTTTAAACTTACACATTTCAGACATGATGATCACAAGCTTAAGGAAACTAAAGAAAGAAATAGATGAGATACTAAAAACAAAGGAATAAAATTTCTGAACTTCTTCCATTGTGAAATATGGAAGCCATAAGCCTACAAACCCCAGTTCTGGTGAAATCAACTACAATGGGTTATTCAGACAGTGTGAAATTTATGGGCACCTCATGCAGAGGATTATTTAGCTTCCTGTACTTCCCGTTTCCAAATACTGTTTTTAAATTGAAAAATGGTAGAAAGAATAAATTATGTGATAATGAAAACTTCCTTCCTATTTTATTTATGATCAAGAACTACTGTTTGCATCTGTGTCACAGAGCTACTAGAGCAATAGACCAAATATTGGCAGACTTCAGGCTCATGCACCTGAAAAGACCCAGAGCAAATATGAAGAAACCATTAAGAGGAAGCTTTAGGAAGAACAAGAGATACAGACTTGTGAACCTGGATCTTTGCAAAACGTGCCCCTACAGGGCTGAGCACGTAGTAGTTAATGAACATGACTGAGATCGGTAGATGCAACGAGGTTCTCCTGTGCATGATGCAGTCTCTGGTCCAATCTGGACCCATCAGGGGCTAAAGGAGACCCCACTGTCCCGGGAGCTGTGCGCCCAGCTAGAGGGCTAGAGTCTTAGGTGGGCTTCGGGGTGGGGGGTGGGGTGTGTGTGGTGGTGGTGGTCCACAGCCTCCTTCTCCCATTCCCCTCTCAGGTACAAACTTTTCACCGGAAATGCTGTGTATTTAAAGACTTTCCAGAAATTGAGCTTCAGTGGTGGGAGGAGGAGTGAGTACGGTTAACGCTGAATCACTGATTCAGGATGTTCATCAGAAGGGCCCCAAACCCTGGAGATTTATCTTCATTTCACAAGCCTCAGTCGGCTGCCGCTGTAGGGAGCAAGTGTAAGGTCAGGAGAGCCGGGAAGCGGAAGGCTGGCTCCCTGCCTGTTGGAAACAGGCAAGACAGTTGGACAGTCACCCCAGGCAACACAGGGCCAAGGCAAAATTACATATGTGTGGATCTTGGTCTTTCCAACGTCCCCATATTTAGAATAAAAATGTATACAGCTATATTGTTTGTTCCCAAAGTGGAAGGGCCACAAAAGTAAGCTGGCAATTCAAGATCAGTTTGGTGGTCAACTGGATTCTTAAAAGGGGGTGGATTCCAAATTTGGACCAGATTACAAATGTCGCCCCTACCTTTGGAAAGGCAAGGCCAAGGGGTGCGGCGTGGTGTGCACGGGGTGTAGGGCCCTTTCCTTCTCCTCGGGAACTGGAGTTTGTCCTCTCCCCGAGGTTCAGCGAGTGGTTACTGCAATGAATACACTCTGGTACCTAATCAAACCCAGATGCATGCATCGTACCAGGCGTCGGGGTTTATAAATCCGTGATTGGAGTTGGAGCCTTTCAGGAACCACCACACGAAAAGAACAAGGAAGGAAAACCGATCTAGCTCTGCAGGCCTACTTTTCATTTTAATGAGTGGCTCTGAGAGCCGAGCAGGCTGCTAAACCATTTATTTTTCAAATAATACCAGGAACTGGCTAGAAATACATTCAGAAGGAAAACACAGTAATTAATTTGTCACTGAAACCTGAGGGGTCCGGCTCCACTTATAGGTGATAATGAATGTTTTGCATGTAATTAGCAAGAATAATTAGCACATTCCTGGTAACAAATAGACAGACTGGTACCCTGCAAACAAAATTAATTGTTGTGCTAACAGGCAATTGTGTCGCTTTATTGTCTGACAATGGCCCTTATTTGCACCAATACCTACTTTAGACCTCTGTGGCTTTGTGCAGATAGGAAGGGGAATCTATAAAATTGTACCTCTTCCATCAGCTTCTCAGAAATTTCGGGACCACCAGGGGACTTGTTTGTCAAAACTTGTTAAACAATTTGTAATCTTTGACATGTGTTTCACTGCATTAACGGATGAACCGTTCACATCTACTGACTGGTTAAGCCGGGAAAGCTACTCTAATCAATCAAATGTTGACATTTTAAACTCTGGGAACTTTTTTTGGTTTTTTTTTTTAACTTTCCCTGGAAAAGGAATATACAAAAATATCGAAGTAGAAATGAGAGTGGGGAGAAAACTTCAAGTCTTCCTGAGATGATCTCTACCATCTGGAGGGCGGGGTCTGCCGGTGGAAACCTGCTCCTGTCTGTGGGGAAGGGCTCTGTGAAAGGCGGGATACAGGATGCATTTTACAGTCCTTTAAACCATTTTAAACAACATGGGAAATTTATACACACAGTAGGCTTCTTCCTCCCGCACTTTGAAACATGTTTTTTTAAACTTCTAAAGCTTGCGGTTCGGGAACATAATTTTAACGACCATGAACATTCTAGTGAATCTTAGGTTGCTCACAGCAGCTGAGACACACTTTAAAGAGGACCCTCCAACAGAACTGCGTCCCATGGGTGCTCAGAAAGCCATCACAGGAACAGAGAGGAAACTCAATGTGGGAAATTCTGGCCTCGCTCTTGGGTGGGAGGAGGGCATGTGAGTCTCACTTGGATCTGACTTCTCCTTCTGGAAACTGTCTGCTTCCCGTTCCTGTGACTCTGTTTCCCCAGGGCTCCCCTCCCATTGCCTTCAGCCCTTTGCAGCTTCTGCCCTCCTGCCAGACACCTGCCAGCTCTGCCCCACTCCCAGGCCCTAGGCTACCACCTTTAGGGCACAAAGGTCATTGTGTTATAACTCGATTTCCATTTTGGTCTCCCTGTCCAACTCTTTGTTGGCTACTTGGATCCAGATGCATCGCTTTCCTCCCAACACCAACACATTTGTCTGGAGCACACTTGATTCTCCTCCTTAACGTTTCCGTTCACGAATCTACCATCTTTGTTTCCTTCAATTCCAACCAGTTTCTAAGCCAGATCCAGTCTCTTCTGGATAATGTCTCTTTGTTCTTCTTCATCCCATCTGCCACGGCCCTGCTTATGCCCTCTTTGGGACAATTCTACAAGCCTCCTCAGTGACTTTTCTATCCTCAGGAATTCTATTCCCTGTTGCTTCCTTTGTTCACACTAACTTCCTAATGAGCTACTTTGTATCATGCCTTTTCCTGGCTCAAAAACGTGGGCCCCCTTAAAGTTCAAAACTTGAAGTCCTTCCCTGATGTTCAGAATTCCCCACAGTTTAATCCTAGTGGTTCCTGGGTGTAAATGTGCTCCAGCCACATGCTGCTTTCAGACACATTCTGCACATTCTCACTGCATGAAGGCTCCTGGTTAGCTGTGCCCTGCCTGCCTTCTTCTCTCTTCCGAATCTATCCATCGCCCAAAGCCCGGCCTACTTTCCCTTCCCTGAAGAAGCTTCCCTGACCTCTGGAAGCCCTAGTAAAATTCTTATCTATTCTCTTCACCACCTTGGTCCGATCACGCAGTTAGGACTTGACAAACTTTGCCAAGGACTGTGTCATATTTTAAAGTTGTTGATAATTCAGTTTTGTATGAATCATGTTTAAAATTTTTTTTTTGATTTTTTATTTTTATTTACTCATTTTTATTGAAGTATAGTTGATATACAATGTTGTGTTAGTTTCAGGTGTACAGCATAGTGATTCAGTCATATATATATATATATATATATATATATATATATATATATATATATACACACATATATAATTTTCCATTATAGGTTATTAGAAGATATTGAATATAGTTCCCTGTGCTACACAGTAGGTCCTTGTGGTTTACATTTCTATTTTATATATAGTAGTGTGTATCTATTAATCTCAAATTCCTAATTTATCCCTCCCCACCCCACCTTTCCCCTTTGGTAACCATAAATTTGTCTTCTATGTCTGTGAGTGAGTCTGTTTTGTAATAAGTTCATTTGTATCATTTTTTTAGATTCCACGTATAAGTGATATATTTGTCTTTCTCTGTCTGACTTACTTCACTTAGTATGATTATCTCTAATCATGTTTTACTTTGATTTCAAAGCTAACTTTATCATAAAAATTGTCCTTTAAGATAATTTTTCCCTTCTTTTGGGTTCTGTCTTGGCCTCTGGGTCTTGCTTCGTCTTTTGCTTTTCCAGATGTTGGGAGCTCTTGAGCAGGGATTTTAACTCCTGCAGGGGAAAGAACACTCATCCAAAGTTGTGTGTCCTCTGCTTCCATCAAGGCAGGGGTGGTTTGTTAGGGAATGAACAGAGGCTCTCTCATTGGCTGGAAGATTTCACGAGTCACGCCGCTGGAAAGTGGAAAAGTGGCTACAAGTAGGGGTTACAGGTTCTAGTACTTCCCTGCTGCTGACTGGCTGTGTGATTCTGAGAAAACTGCTTTGCCTCTCTGAGCCTTGTTTTCTCACCTGCAAAATCCATTCATTCATCAAGCATTCACTGAGCTCCTACAGTAAGTAATATTGACTAGGGGATTCTCATATAATGGTGCTCATATAATGCATGGTTCATACCTATATTACAACTTATATCACATTGTCCTAAAATTAGTTCTATTTTTATCTTTCTTCTCAGTTAGTAAAAGCCTTGATGGAAGAGGCCACATCCACTCATCCTTGTATTTCCAGCGAAGTGCCTGTGGACCAGGTTTTTTGTTTTTTGTTTTTTTTGAGTGAATGATCATGCAGAAAGGGTTAGGGCCAATCATTCCCAAGTGATTGAGTGTGGAGGTAAAAGGACAATTATTTTCCTTTGACTCTCCTTATAGGAACTGTTTTTTGAGCTCTTACGTTTGGGAGGTGAAGCAAAAATTTTGTGGAAATGTCCTGCTTTGGTAAATTGACCACCAACTTTATACAGAATAAGTTCCAGCTAATCTTCTGGCCCTTAGGCTTTTCTCTTATGTGAAAGCACCCTTGGGATTTTGCAGTTAGGTCTCATCTTGACCACGTCTTACATGGATGTCACATTTATCCTCAGGATTCCCATTAATCGAGTTGAAATGATCACATGCGTTTTTGGTGAAAATAGATCACAATGGGGTTTCTGTTCTTCAGCCGTCACTCAGGAGGAGGAAGAGTACTCCACAAGGGAGAAAGTGGCATAAGCCAGAAATTTAATAAGTGGAAAGAAATATTCACTCAAGATCTACTTCATATTGTCGACAAAACTGGTTTCAGCTTCTAGCTGGGGTCTTTACCTTCCAGACTGGAAGTGACTACTGGTTTCCTAACACAGCTGGATTTGGCATTTCCTGTCTCCTCACCATCCTGTTTGTAATCCTGATGAACTGAGAATGTGGCATTGACTAAATTCTTCAAGTCAATACAGACATTTTATTAGGCTAAAGCATTACTTTCAATTATTTGACTTTCAGTGTTCAGTAAGGATGAGGGACTCAAGAAAGCTTTCTTTCCCTTGGGAATAATCTCCAGCTGGGCTCCCACTGGGTGTTCAGGAAAAGAAAATAAATTTTTGGTTAGACTTTTTTGGTATAAGCACTAAGAATTATAAGTATTTTGAATACATGTGATAATATACCAGCACTCAGCCTTTTCAGGGTCTTAGGTAAAATGCTAAGTTGAGAAATGCCTCCAGTGTGACTTATGATACCATTTCCGTGTGACCTAGCTTGGAGTATGGATTTTTTTCCTTCTTCCTTAACTAGCCTCTCTTGTTATTTCCCTGTTGTGTGCCAAGACACGAGACAGGGAGTGTTAGTAGCCGTCTTGGGTGAGGGACTGTTTTGGGCTGCTCTGTGTTGCTGGGACAGTGGGGGGACTGTTTTCTAGCTTGGATTTTTGCACAAGAACAGCAGGAATCCTTTCCACATTCTCAGTAGAAATGGAAAAGTCCACGTTATGGGTAACAAGACACTATGGAATTCAGTCAGTGGAGAACAGTATATTCAGGGGTGTGTGAGTTCTGCCCTTCAGAGCTGAAACATCTTTCAGTCAGGAGTTTCTGGAAGTATGTGGATTAACCAGACCACCCTTAATCTGCATGCTATTTTGTTTTTTCACTTACGTTCAGACTTTGACTAAAAGAACAGAGTGAATGAGTAGTAGAGGGAAATTAGGTGTAGAAGGTGAAGAAATCAGGAGGAGGATATCTTTACTCTTTGATGCATTTGAAATAAAGGACGCACATCTGTTCTGGAAATTCGTGGAAGCAGGTTAGTGATTCTTTAGTTCTAAGAAGTTAGAAATAGTAGCTGACTTGAATTTGAGTCAAAGAAGCTGCTGTTTTTTTGTTTTGTTTTTTTTAAATGGTATCTCATTGTGGTTTTTTAATTAATTAATTAATTAATTAATTAATTTATTTATTTATTTATGGCTGTGTTGGGTCTTCGTTTCTGTGCGAGGGCTTTCTCTAGTTGCGGCGAGCGGGGGCCACTCTTCATCGCGGTGCGCGGGCCTGTCACTGTTGTGGCCTCTCTTGTTGCGGAGCACAGGCTCCAGACGCGCAGGCTCAGTAGTTGTGGCTCACGGGCCTAGTAGCTCCGCGGCATGTGGGATCTTCCCAGACCAGGGCTCGAACCCGTGTCCCCTGCATTGGCAGGCAGATTCTCAACCACTGCGCCACCAGGGAAGCCCCCGAAGCTGCTGTTTTAATATTAGAATGCCTGTCCTACTAGAAAGTTCTTCATGGCAAAATTTTCGGTGAGTTTACTTTCAGTGAGAGTATTTTTAGTTGCTTGTACCTGATTCCTCTAGCATGTAGGAAATGCTCATTCTTCCCGTCTAAGTTCTGTATGAATGTAGTTTTCTAGTAAGTGAACTCCTAGTGTGATGGGGAAAATGTGCTCTTGGGTTATGGACGTAGTCAGGGGCCCCTCCCTTCCCCAGCCCAAACAGTGTCTTGAACTTAACTTATGAGTTTGACTTTCCCTGAACCAGAGCAATGAACTCATAGAATGATTCTAAGGTTGAGTAATTATGTCTCCAGGTGTTTGACATTTAAACCTTGACACTGAAACAGGAGTCTGGTCTCTCTGTATCCACTTATGATGAATGTCCTTGAAATATTCCACTTAAATACTCTGCCGTAGTCAGTCTGCACTTCACTGTGGATGTCATTAGGAAATGGAAAAAAGGAGTCTTTCTTCATTAATGATTGGGAGGGCAGCCCGTCACTGGAAGCAGAGAGGTTTTCTCTTGAGCTGGTGCGCTCGGATTTTTCCCCTTTCCACTCCTCTCCCATATACACTGTCTCCAGTGGACACCGGTGAAACCCAGCAGTGGTGACTTTCCTTGTTGAAGCTGTCCAAAGGTTGATGGGTATTTAGGTACTGTCCCAATAAATCAGTTTCCAGGAGTAGACCTTTGTGAGGTTTCTTAATATCCCAAAGGGATAGGTCAAACTTCCTTGACTTTTGAATACAAATATTGTCACATTAATGGGCAATTTTATCAATTGCAGTAAATGACCTAAATAATTTTTGAACCAGATTGAAATAAACATCATAATAGTGACAAGGCTGATTCTAGACAGTGGCCCTTCCTTTCCTTCTGAAAGTCTCCAGGGAATGATCTGCTCTAACAGGTGAGCCTCACTGTTTACTTTGATACCTTTTCCAATAAACAGTAAAGTCCCTTTCTTATCGCTGTGTTAATCCTCCTCTGAGGAGAAACAGTTTGTTGTCTCAAGGACGACAACTATATCTTATATGTGTTTGGGCCCCGTCTGGGCCACCTCTGTCTTCACGCAGGTCAAGCACGAGGCTTGGTCTGAGGATGCTGGTTCAGTGTGACCTGACCGGCCAGTTACGAGAAGGGTGAGGACAAAACTGGAAGGAATAGCTGAAGCCGCGCCAAAACCAATTTAGAAGAAAAATATTAGTTTGGATGTTGGAGAAGTCTATAGCATCAGCACCAAGCCTTAAATTCACCAGACTCTTCAGCGTTTCCATTATCTCATGTCTGTGTACCCCTAAGGGAGTCTCCTTGGTTTCCCAACTGAGTTTTGAGCTCACTGAGCAAACACTCAGCCTGCTTACATTATACTGATGCCAATGTGAACTTTAAATCCCTTTTCAAAGTCTTTTCTTTAGCTCTAATTTTACAGTCGTGTCCCAGGATGGTACCATGCCCATCAGCTACCAGCATCTGTTTGGCAGTTGGCAGTCTGGACCCCCGTGGCTGTGCCATCCCCCTCCCCCTTGACTGGCCCCTTTCAGAGCAACCCCAGGCATGGAGCAGTAATAGTACCAGGTCGGCCATGAATGTACATTTTCATTTGATCCTCACAGCAAGCCTGAGATAAATGGGGCAGAGATGAAGAAACCCGGACCCAGAGAGAGGGATGTGTGGCCGTGGCCTCTGAGGGGTGTGATGGGGCCAGAACCTCCAGTGCGGGGCTCCTTTCATGCCACTACTGATGAGAAGTTGTCATTAGTAGTTGAAAGAGTTTATTAAATGAGCATGCAGGATGTTCCTGGAAAGCCCCTGAGTCTATTTGCCTTTTAGTCACCCATCCCCACTGACTGTGTAGTGAAATCATCCTTGCTGACTGAGGACAACCATGGGTCACATTCTGGGAGAGTGTTTTCTGTGCGTGGACTTGTTTATTCTGGCAACAACCCAGGGAGGTGCCTGCAATCATCATCCTCATGTTACAGATGAGGAAACCGAGGCACAGAAGGGAGAAGTAACTGGCCCAAGTTTCCTCAGTCACAAAGTGGCAGGGTTAGGATGTGACCTGGGGTCTAGAACCTGTGTTCTTACGTCGGGAGTCCTCGTGCTTTCAGCCGGGGGTCCACGTGGCGTAGACTTCTGTCGCAAGTGCCTCCCTAAGGCTGTTCTTACCGGAAAACTAACACCCGCGGTTAAATCTTTCCGAGGGAATCCTGACCTGGCTGGGAGCTCCTGTCAGGGTGTGTCCCCCCTCCCTCCCACCTTTAGTGCGCAAATCCGTCCCCCGCCTTGAGGACGGTGCACAGAGGTCTGAGGAGAGGAACCCCCTGTCTCCCATGCCATCCCCACCATACCTTCCTGCTCCCCCAGACCTGCCTTCTACACTTTGGTTAATCTTGAGTCACCTTTGGATCCCACCTGTGTCTTCCCATCCCCCTTGAGATGCGGAGACAAAAACTGGACTAAATGCCTTTGATAGTCAGTCCACCTCAGCTAATTGGAGCCCTGGCCGGTCTTCCTCACTTGCCTGTCATTCCCCTCTTACCATGTCCGGGCGCCCCGCCTGCTTTCCAGAAGCCTCCGTGCTCGCCATCAGGGGGTGAGCACTGTCATGGACGGGGCCTGCCTGTCATGTTAGCCTGGCCTTCTTGAAGGATGTTTTTAACCTCAAAATAGGATGATTTACACTAAACTCTTGGACTTCATTCTGTTTTTGATGAGTCATTCCTCTTTGAATAACATTTTAAATATTTTGATAATATAAAACTTCTTTTTACTGAAAGAAAGGCTTTTGACAAAAGATGCAATCCCAAATACACTTTATAAATTATGTCATTTACTGTAGAAGCCTAAACACAAAATGCCAAGACGGTACACTTTCTTGAGATAGCTGATCTGTTGGAACACACACACACAGACACACACACACAGACAGGCAGACAGACAGACACACACATACATTGGAGAAAGTTTTCCCCAGTCCAGGCTAAATTATAGAAAAATCTATATACAGCTTTGTTTTCTGCTCTGCTACCAAGGGAAGTGGTGAAAAGGCCAACTATTTTAGACTCATGACTGAGTTGGGAAAATACTAGAAAAGACAGGGAATTGCTATATATTGGCATAAAGACAAGCAGATAATTCAGAAAGCTGTTGTGGTCTGTTCTACAAGTGTTGGATTCCTTGTGCCAAAGATTTCCTATTCAAATTTAATAGTATTCAAGGGCTTACACAGAAATATGTTTTTTATTATATAGCTGTAATTTGACCATAAGTAGAATATAATAATGTAATAAAACATTTCACTGTCTGTTTAGAGAGAGAGAATTTTATAGTTATAAAATTATAATCATTGTATTCTCAAGGTACATAAATGAATTCATTACTCAGGACAGATTCAAGCGTGGAATACTATTTGAATAATGTGAGCCCTTAAGAATACACTTAATTATTCTTAAAATAAATTTAACATAGGTCGGGCTTGTTTTCATGATTCAAAAATTGGGAAGAGTGCAAGGAATATAAATATAGAATTAAAATAAAGCTACATATAAGGACATTTGGTTGTTGTTAATTGCTATGTTCAAATGATTATTTTGCTAGTAGGTATGTTCGTGCATGTGTGGTGTGTGTATGTGTGTGGTATGTGTGTGCACGCACGCATGTGTATGTGGTGTGTATGTGTACCTGTGTATGGTATGTGTGTTTGTAGTGTGTGACCATACATGTGTGTATATGTGTGCACGTGTATGGCATGTGGCTGGCGTGCACACGTGTGACCATACATGTGTGTGCATGTATGGCATGTATACACATGCAGGCAGTCATATGATGTGCAAACACGTACATGCACGTGTCTGTAGGTGTGTCTGGAATGTGTGGTGTGTGTGCATGCATGCCACGTGTGCACCCATGTGAGACCTTGTGGTTTGTGTGTGCGTGCGTGCACTGTGTCAGTGTGTGAATGCATTGTGCACATGCAAGCACGTGTGTGTGTGTGTGTGTGTGTGTGTGTGTGTGTGTGTGTGTAAGAGTGCGCGTGCATTGTGCAGCCAGAAACAATGTGAGTTTAGGCATCTGCTCTGTCAGTTGGCTCTGCCTTCCTGGATCTTGCAGTGTTTCGACACTGTCTGAAACAGAAGCTTTATTGCCTGAGGGCTACTAATTGCACAGACCACATTTTTCTCTCTGGATTTCTCATGACATTGCTGGTGACACACAACATTAAGAACCAAACTCTGAAAAAAAATGTTTAATGAGACGAATGCACATACAGCTGCTTTCAGATACAGATGTTTTCTCCTGGTAACTGTTGACTTCCAACAAGACATCCTGGAGGGATTGGAGAGGCAGGAGGCAGTGGGATGCTGAGGGGCCTGGATTCCCCAGCTAGGCCGCCTGGGTCTCACCCAGGCCAGGTGCATCTCATCTGCCTAGTTTGGTCTCTTTGGCTTTGTTCAATTTTTCTGTTTTCTGTCCTTCTCACTGTTCACCTTCCCTAATTCCATTCACCCGTTCCTCAAATTCAAGGGTTTTTCACAGTATAAAACCTGCCATAGCTCCCTCCATTCCATGCTAATAATTTCTCTGTGTCCATCCTATGTGCCAGGCGTTGTCGTGAGCAGTTTTCATATTTTATCTCATATACTCCTACAATAACTCTATGAAGTAGGTCATGTTCCTATCTCAATTCTACTGCTTTAGAAAATAAACGCAGGGCTGAACATGTGCCCAGGGTCACACAGATACTGAGCAGAAGACAGAGGTCAAACCATGTTCGGTCTGCTGCTGCTGCACTGTACTGCCCCATCCCCATTTCCTCTGTGTGCTTTTAGCATCTATATTAGTGATGCATGTTCTAATTTTTAGTAATAGGCCATCTGATCTCTGGACCTTGCTTTCTCTGTTTCCTGTGACTAGATCCCATTTGTCCAAAGAGACTGTGATTGTCCCGTGTCTCTTAACTAGTGAATTTGTATCTATTCATCTTTGGATTTTTTTTTTCTACCGTTTTATTGGTACTTGCTTGTCTTGCTTTTATCATGCTTCACCCACCCCTTCCTTCTTGCTGTCTTATATTCCCCACCCCCTACTCCGTTTCCTTTCATCTCCTACTGTGTGGAAGTTAAATTTTATTTCTCTTATTTATTGGTTTCCTTTGAAGTTACGTAAAGTAAATGTAAAATGTAAAGTATATCAGTAATTTTCTTCCTCCTCTGGAAAAATACGACGACTTATAACCCCTTACATTCCCCTCTGCTATTGCTGCCCAGCCTTTGAGATTCACCCTCTATTTTTTAAACCTCACGAATTAGGCGTTACCACTGTTGTTTTTTATTATTTAGATATTCTATGTTTCATTTCATACACGTTTACCAATTTCTTTGCTGGCCGTTTCTTTGCAAAGGTTTATTTATTTATTTATTTATTGGCTGCGTTGGGTCATCGTTGTTGCGCGTGGGCTTTCTCTAGTTTCGGTGAGCGGGGGCTACTCTTCATTGCAGTGCGCGGGCTTCTCATTGAGGTGGCTCCTCTTGTTGCGGAGCACGGGCTCTAGGCGTGCGGGCTTCAGTAGTTGTGGCATGTGGGCCCAGTACTTGTGGTGCATGGGCCTAGCTGCTCTGCGACTTGTGGGATCTTCCTGGATCAGGGATCGAACCCCTGTTCCCAGCACTGGTAGGCAGATTCTTAACCACTGCACCACCAGGGAGGTCCCTGACCATCCATTTCTTTTTATACCATAGATTTTTCTTTTTTCTTTTTTTTTTCTTTTCTTTAACATCCTTATTGGAGTATAATTGCTTTGCATTGTTGTGTTAGTTGCAGCTGTATAACAAAGTGAATCAGCTATACATACACATATATCCCCATATCCCCTCCCTCTTGCGTCTCCCTCCCACCGTCCCTATCCCACCCCTCTAGGTGGTCACAAAGCACCGAGCTGATCTCCCTGTGCTATGCGGCTGCTTCCCACTAGCTATCTATTTTACATTTGGTAGTGTATATATGCCCATGCCACTCTCTCACTTCGTCCCAGCTTACGCTTCCCCCTTCCTGCGTCCTCAAGTCCATTCTCTACATCAGCGTCTTTATTCCTGTCCTGCCCCTAGATTCTTCAGAACCTTTTTTTTTTTTTTTTTGGTTCCATATATATGTGTTAGCATACAGTATTTGTTCTTCTCTTTCTGACTTAATTCACTCTTTATGACAGACTCTAGGTCCATCCACCTCACTACAAATAACTCAATTTCATTTTTTTTATGGCTAATATTCCATTGCATATATGTGCCACATCTTCATCCATTCATCTGTCGATGGACACTTAGGTTGCTTCCATGTCCTGGCTATTATAAGTAGTGCTGCAATGAACATTGGGGTACATGACTCTTTTTCAATTATGGTTTTCTCTGGGTATATGCCCAGTAGTGGGATTGCTGGGTCATATGGTAGTTCTATTTTTAGTTTTTTAAGGAACCTCCATACTGTTCTCCATAGTGGCTGTATCAATTTACATTCCCACCAACAGTGCAAGAGGGTTCCCTTTTCTCCACACCCTCTCCAGCATTTATTGTTTGTAGATTTTTTGATGATGACCATTCTGCTGGGTGTGAGGTGATACCTCATTGCAGTTTTGATCTGCATTTCTCTAATGATTACTGATGTTGAGCATCCTTTCATGTGTTTGTTGGCGATCTATACATCTTCTTTGGAGAAATGACTATTTAGGTCTTCTGACCATCTTTGGATTGGGTTTTTTATTTTTTGATATTGATCTGCATGAGCTGCTTGTAAATTTTGGAGATTAATCCTTTTGTCAGTTGCGCTGTTTGCAAATATTTTTTCCCATTCTGAGGGTTGTCTTTTCATCTTGTCTATGGTTTCCTTTGCTGTGCAAAACTTTTAAGTTTCATAGGTCCTATTTGCTTATTTTTGTTTTTATTTCCATTTCTCTGTGAGGTGGGTCAAAAAGGATCTTGCTGTGATTTATGTCATAGAGTGTTCTGCCTGTTTTCCTCTAAGAATTTGATAGTGTCTGGCCTTACATTTAGGTCTTTAATCCATTTTGAGTTTATTTTTGTGTATGGTGTTAGGGAGTGTTCTAATTTCATTCTTTTACATGTAGCTGTCCAGTTTTCCCAGCACCACTTATTGAAGAGGCTGTCTTTTCTCCATTGTATATTCTTGCCTCCTTTATCAAAGATAAGGTGACCATATGTGTGTGGGTTTATCTCTGGTCTTTCTATCCTGTTCCATTGATCTATATTTCTGTTTTTGTGCCAATACCATACTGTCTTGATTACTATAGCTTTGTAGTATAATCTGAAGTCTGGAATCCTGATTCCTTCACCTCTATTTTTCTTTCTCAAGGTTGCTTTTGCTATTCGGGGTCTTTTGTGTTTCCATACAAATTGTGCAATTTTTTGTTCTAATTCTGTGATAAATGCCATTGTTAGTTTGATAAGAATTGCACTGAATCTGTAGATTGCTTTGGGTAGTATAGTCATTTTCACAATGTTGATTCTTCCAATCCAAGAACATGGTATATCTCTCCATCTCTTTGTATCATCATTAATTTCTTTCATCAGTGTCTTATAGTTTTCTGCCTACAGGTCTTTTGTCTCCTTAGGTAGGTTTATTCCTAGGTATTTTATTCTTTTTGTTGCAATGGTAAATGAGAGTGTTTCCTTTATTTCTCTTTCAGATTTTTCATCATTAGTGTGTAGAAATGTAAGAGATTTCTGTGCACTAATTTTGTATCCTGCTACTTTACCAAAATCATTGATTAGCTCTAATAGTTTTCTGGTGGCATCTATAGGATTATCTATGTATAGTATCATGTCATCTGCAAAGAGTGACAGTTTTACTTCTTCTTTTCCAATTTGGATTCCTTTTATTTCTTTTTTTGTCTCTGATTGCTTTGCCTAAAACTTCCAAAACTATGTTGAATAATAGTGGTGAGAGTGGGCAACTTTGTCTTGTTTCTGATCTTAGTGGAAATGGTTTCAGTTTTTCACCATTGAGAATGCTGTTGGTTGTGGGTTTGTCATATATGGCCTTTATTATGTTGAGGGAAGTTCCCTCTATGCCTGCTTTCTGGAGAGTTTTGATCATAAATGGGTGTCGAATTTTGTCGAAAGCTTTTTCTGCTTCTTTTGAGATTATCTTATGATCTTGATCCTTCAGTTTGTTAATATGGTGTATCACATTGATTGATTTGCATATTTTGAAGAATCCTTGCATTCCTGGGATAAACCTCAGTTGATCAAGGTGTATGATCCTTTTAATGTGCTGCTGGATTCTCTTTGCTAATATTTTGTAGAGAATTTTTGCATCTATGTTCATCAGTGATATTGGCCTGTAGTTTTCCTTTTTTGTAACATCTTTGTCTGGTTTTGGTATCAGGGTGATGGTGGACTCGTAGAATGAGTTTGGGAGTGTTCCTACCTCTGTTATATTTTGGAAGAGTTTGAGAAGAATAGGTGTTAGCTCTTCTCTAAATGTTTGATAGAATTTGCCTGTGAAGCCAGCTGGTCCTGGACTTTTGTTTGTTGGAAGATTTTTAATCAAAGTCTCAATTTCAGTGCTTGTGATTGGTCTGTTTATATTTTCTGTTTCTTCCTGGTTCAGCCTCGGAAGGTTGTGCTTTTCTAAGAATTTGTCCATTTCTTCCAGGTTGTCCATTTTATTGGCATAGAGTTGCTTGTAGTAATCTCTCATGATCCTTTGTTTTTCTGCATTGTCAGTTGTTACTTCTTTTTCATTTCTAATTCTATTGATTTGAGCCTTCTCCCTTTTTTTCTTGATGAGTTTGGCTAATGGTTTATCAATTTTTCTTATCTTCTCAAAGAACCAGCTTTTAGTTTTATTGATCTTTGCTATTGTTTCCTTCATTTCTTTTTCATTTATTTCTGATCTGATCTTTATGATTTCTTTCCTCCTGCTATTTTGTGGTTTTTTTGTTCTTCTTTCTCTAATTGCTTGAGGTGTAAGGTTAGGTTGTTTATTTGAGATGTTTCTTGTTTCTTGAGGTAGGACTGTATTGCTATAAACTCCCCTCTTACAACTGCTTTTGCTGCATCGCATAGGTTTTGGGTCATCGTGTTTTCATTGTCATTTGTTTCTAGGTATTTTTTGATTTCCCCTTTGATTTCTTCAGTGATCTCTTGGTTATTTAGTAGTGTATTGTTTAACCTCCATGTGTTTGTATTTTTTACAGTTTTTTTTTTCCTGTAATTGATATCTAGTCTCATAGCACTGTTGGCTCAAAAGATACTTGATACGATTTCAATTTTCTTAAATTTACCAAGGCTTGACTTGTGATCCAAGATATGATCTATCCTGGAGAATGTTCCATGAGCACCTGAGAAGAAAGTGTATTCTGTTGTTTTTGGATGGAATGTCCTATAAATATCAATTAAGTCCATCTTGTTTAATGTATCATTTAAAGCTTGTGTTTCCTTACTTATTTTCATTTTGGTTGATCTGTCCGTTGGTGAAAGTGGGGTGTTAAAGTCCCCTACTATGATTGTGTTACTGTCAATTTCCCCTTTTATGGCTGTTAGCATTTGCCTTATGTATTGAGGTGCTCCTATGTTGGGTGCATAAATATTTACAATTGTTATATCTTCCTCTTGGATTGATCCCTTGATCATTATGTAGTGTCCTTCTTTGTCTCTTTTAATAGTCTATTTTAAAGTCTATTTTGCCTGATATGAGAATTGCTACTCCAGCTTCCTTTTGATTTTCATTTGCATGGAATATCTTTTTCCATCCCCTCACTTTCAGTCTGTATGTGTCCCTAGGTCTGAAGTTGGTCTCTTTTAGACAGCATATATATGGGTCTTCTTTTTGTATCCATTCAGCTAGTCTATGTCTTTTGGTTGGAGCATTTAATCCATTTACATTTAAGTTAATTATCGATATGTATGTTCCTATTACCATTTTCTTAATTGTTTTGGGTTTGTTATTGTAGGTCTTTTCCTTCTCTTGTGTGTCCTGCCTAGAGAAGTTCCTTTAGCATCTGTTGTAAAGCAGGTTTGGTGGTGCTGAATTCTCTTAGCTTTTGCTTGTCTGTAAAGGTTTTAATTTCTCCTCCATCAAATCTGAATGAGACCCTTGCTGGGTAGAGTAATTTTGGTTGTAGGTTTTTCCCTTTCATCACTCTCAATATGGCCTGCCACTCTGTTCTGGCTTGCAGAGTTTCTGCTGAAAGATTAGTTTTTAACCTTACGGGGATTCCCTTATATGTTATTTGTTGCTTTTTCCTTGCTGCTTTTAATATTTTTTTTTTGTATTTAATTTTTGATAGTTTGATTAATATGTGTCTTGGTGTGTTTCTCCTTGGATTTATCCTGTATGGGACTCTGTGCTTCCTGGACTTGATTGACTATTTTCTTTCCCATATTAGGGAATTTTTCAATTATAATCCCTTCAAATGTTTTCTCAGTTCCTTTCTTTTTCTCTTTTTCTTCTGGGACCCTTATAATTCGAATGTTGGTGCATTTAATGTTGTCCCAGAGTTCTCTGAGACTGTCCTCAATTCTTTTCATTCTTTTTTCTTTGTTCTGCTCTGCAGTAGTTATTTCCACTATTTTATGTTCCAGGTCACTTATCCGTTCTTTTATTCTGCTGTTGATTCCTTCTAGAGAATTTTTAATTTCATTTATTGTGTTGGTCATCATTGTTTGTTTGCTCTTTAGTTCTTCTAGATCCTTGTTAAATATTTCTTGTATTTTCTCCATTCTGTTTCCAAGATTTTGCATCATCTTTACTATCATTACTCTGAACTCCTTTTCAGGTAGACTGCCTATTTCCTCTTCATTTGTTTGGTCTGGTGGGTTTTTACTTTGCTCCTTCATCTGCTGCATATTTCTCTGTCTTCTCATTTTGCTTAACTTACTGTGTTTGGGGTCTTCTTTTCACAGGCTGAATGATCATAGTTTCTGTTGTTTTTGGTGTCTGCCCCCAGTCGGTAAATTTGCTTCAGTGGGTTGTGTAGGCTTCCTGGTGGAGGGGACTGCTGCCTATGTTTTGGTGGATGAGGCTGAATCTTGTCTTTCTGGTGGGTAGGACCATGTCCGGTGGTGTGTTTTGGGCTGTCTGTGAACTTAGTATGATTTTAGGCAGCCTCTCTGCTAATGGGTGGGGTTGTGTTTCTGTCTTGCTAGTTGTTTGGCATGGGGTGTCCAGCACTGGAACTTGCTGCTCGTTGAGTGGAGCTGGGTCTTCGCATTGAGATGGAGATCTCTGGATGAACTCTCGTCAATTGATATTATGTGGGGTCATGAGATCTCTGGTAGTCCAATGTCCTGATCTCGACTCTCCCACCTCAGAGGCTCAGGTCTGACACCCGGCCGGAGCACCAAGACCCTGTCAGCCACACGGCTTTTGGGAAGTCTGAGGTCTTCTGCCAGCGTTCAGTAGGTGTTCTGTAGGAGTTGTTCCACATGTAGATGTATTTTTGATGTATTTGTGGGGAGGAAGGTGATCTCCATGTCTTACTCCTCGCCATCTTGAAGGTCCTTATGCCATAGATTTTTCTTCTGGAATTGTTTCCTTTCTTCTGAAAGTTCTTCCATTAGATGTTTTCCAGATTTTTTGAAATCTGAAAATGTTTTGATGATTATTTTGTTCTTGCTAGAAAGTTTTGCTTGATACACTGTTCTACACTGACAGAAAATGTCTCACCATTTTGAAGATATTCCACTCTTGTTTATCTCCCACTGTTGCTGTTGGGAAGTCTGCTGTCTGTCTCACTGTCCTTTTGTTCATGATCTAGGTTTTCTCTTAGGATGCTAATATCTTTTCTCTTCTCTCTCTCTTCTTAAAATTGTTCTTAAATTTGACTGTGTTTTGAAGAATTAGTGTTTTTGTTTTGTTGACTTGTTTAGTATACTTTATGTTTACTTTCTTTGTCATTTCATGATTTTGATTGATTCTGGAAAATTTGTGCTATTATCTCCTATGTATTTCCTGTACCCTACACCCTTACTCTCTTTTGCTAAGACTCCAATTAAATGCACTTTAGAGTTTCTCATTTTTTCCTCCACATCTCACAACCTCTCACATTTCCCCCTCTTTTTCTCCTCTGTAACATCTCTTAGTAATTCTTCAGTTTTATATTCCAGCCTTGCTGCGGCATGTATTTAGTTTTCCAGGGTATTTTTTCAGTTCTATTTTCTTATTATCACACTTGTGATTTTCCTCTTACAGTTTAACCTCTAAGCTTCACTGGCATGTATGTATGTGTGAGGCTGGGAATGTTGAAATAAATGCAGCTGTTCTGACTTCAATAATCAGGCATGTGAATACTGGCCCAGATTTTCATCCTATGTAACTTCATGGGAACTCTCCCAAGACATGATTCAGATGACTGACCTTAAACAACCACCTCCCTGTTCATCCATCAATCATTCACAGATCCATCTGTTTCTGAGTAGGTTTCTGCAATTGCATTGGAATACCTAGAATCTACAGTCTCAGGGGAAATGTGTTGCAAGCCTCATCAGTGGTAATTTTCTTTAAGGAAATGTTAGCACAGAAAACAAGCCTTTCATAGTAAATTGTAAGTACAATTTCCATCATCTGCACTGCCTTCAACACTGCACTGCCTTCAACAGAACCAGGGACCACGAGGGTGACAACTGCACACAGTGGAGCTGGTATTCACCCAAAAAGGAAAATTTTTCTTGAGATGAAAGAAAAAGCTCTGTATTTCCCATCTGCTCATGCGTTGACTATAAATGTGCTGTTGTAACTTGTGCTTTGCTGAGTTTACTGTGCTCGCCTCAGTTTGCTGAGTTGCCAGTTTCCTTCAGTTGAGTCCATGTATCTTCATTCAGAAGATGCCTTTGGATGGAGATAGTTAGAAATGTTTCGAAATGTGGGAAGCTTATGTTCAGGGGTGTGTGTGTGTGATGTGTGTGAGTGTGTGGTGTATATGTGTTTTGGGTATTTAGGGACAGTGAAGGACACAGGAAGAAAGAATGAAAAAAATGTGGCTGTTGCTGTCTTCATCTTCACTTTCATAATTATGCGACTTCTAAGTAGGATCTCATTTTGAAAACAAAATACAGCCACAATCCCAATCACAGCACCAACAACCTCTCTCAGGAGCACAAGAATCCACCATTTCTACAGGTACTGCTGATTCCTCTTCCTCTATCATCTCCTTAACTGTGGGACACTCTGAAGCCTTTTGTATTAGTTTCCAGCACCTCCCTCTACAGTTCACTTCCTCAGGGAGATCATTCGCTTTCATGGTTTTCAATAACACCTTTAAGCTATTGATTTTCAAATATGCATGAACCCAGATGCTACACTGCATATGACTTACTGGCCATCTTCATCTGGATGTCTTTAGCCACTGCAAGTCTCACAAGTACAAAAGCAAAATTATTTGTCTTCCTCTTCAAATTAATTTCCCTCCTTAACTTCTTCACTCTTGGTAGAAATTTTGCAGTCATTTAAGACTTATCTTACCTCCTGTGCCTCAGCCAGGACTGATTAATCTGTTAGATACAGTAAGTACAATGCCTAGGGCCTATGATAGTTTTAGGGGCCCATGAAAATGTTTTAATTTCTTTTAAAATATGAAGAAAAAAATTTAGGTAAATAAATAATACTTATTTATTTCTAATAAATAATACTTACATACTCATCTTTATAACAGTGAAGTCTTTATGTTCACATAATGTATATATTTTATATAATGTATTATATATAATACATATTTCATGGAAGAAGAGGCCCATGAGGTCAAAGGTGCCTAGCCCTCAGTGACGAATCAGTCTTTGAGTCTTATTGATTCTTTCATTGCATTTATCCCTTTCCTCTTCATTTCTCTTCATTGTGATTGGTTTAATTTGGTCCCACATTGCCTCACTTCTGAGTAATATCTGTGTGCTATTGGAACCCTAGGATAATGGCTCAGACAGAGAGGAAGTCCTCCTTAACAGCTGAAACCCACAGAAGTAAGCAAGAGTAGAAAGAACACTGGTCTTGAAATCCAGGAAGCTAGTAGTGGCGGTCTTGATAAATCTGAGTCTTGATTTCCTTGTAAATTTTCTTGTGAATTGGTTGAATAGTCACCCTACCTTCCTTACACTGTGGCTGACCAGAAGAAAGGACGGAACTGAAGTCATTGTGTCAACTTGTACGTGCCATCCTGGGGCTTCCTTTGTGTGGCTTCAGGACTGACTTCAAGCCCTCCTCCCCTTCTTGCACCCTGTTCCCTGCAGACCCCCATGTGCTCATCTGTCCGGCCTGGGTCACCCTTCTGTCCACATCTCTGCTCCTGGCAGCCCCATCGTGGAGCTGCTCTTCACAGCCGCGTCTCATTCTGAAATGCATTGCTAACTCTGTGTTTTTGCAACCAGTTTCATACTCCTCAAGGACATATTTTCTTCTCTTTGTTTATCCCACGGAGCCTGGAGCAGCATCTTGCATCTGTTTTATGTAATTACTTGATTCCCATGCCTCTGTCTGTGCTATTCCTCCAGCCGCAGTTTCTTCGCCTTCCCGACTGCCTCTCTGCGGCCTACTTATCTTTCTGAGTCTCACTCAAGGCCTGAATTCTTCATAAAGCATTTCCACGACGGCACCCCTGGGACTTCTTTCTCCGCTGAACTTCGGTTGCACTTCCTGAATAGTTTAGCACCTGGTTGCACAGCTAGAGCCTTTCTAGAAGTGAAAGAAGAGAATGTGCTTAGGTAAAAGCATTGTCCACCTTGTAAAGAGATTAAAAAACATTTTGGATTGGCATATTGAGCCCAGTGTATATTTTTCATGATTAGAAATGACCAATGGAAGATTATCTTTATTAAGCAATGCAACATAAAGAGGAGCTAGGTGACCCCCATGCAGATTAAAACAGTACTTTTTGTTGTGTGGAGAGTATAGCAGCTTAGCATTTAAATTAAAATGTAGGCATCTGAGCTCCCAATCTGGCCTTCGGAAAGCTGACTACAACAACATTCTGTGTAATCCCTGTGTGGTAACCTAACTCTGCTCCAGGAACTAGGAGCTGGCCTGACACCTCCTTTCCTGCCTAATTGCTATGATTAATTTTTGCACTTGTAACACAATCCTTGGTTCTGTACTATAACAGAGACCCAAAGGTCTCAAAGCGGTTCAATTCCTGAATAACTAAAGAAATTCATGAGTGACCTGAAGGCACGGGAACAGCCTTTATGAAGAGCAACGGGCTGTTTGGGTTGAACGTGAGATGTTTCTGGATTCCTGATGGTATAGGTATGGTGTGTGAATTCTTTCTGTGGTACGAGGGAAATATCTAATGACGGCAAATTGCTTATTTTGGACCGTTTGGAACCTGGTTTTAACATTGGGGGAAAAACACACCACCTCTGCTCAGCAAAGAGCCAGACAAGGCATTTCATTACGTCTGGTCCCAGGGGGGCGAGAGCCGTGGGCCCCCGGGCCTGAGGAGCAGCGATGGCGAAGCTGCACAGAGCGGGTTCCCCCAGGCACATGTCAGCACCGGGACTGGAAGCTACAAACGAGGGGGAGGGAGCGCCTGGGGGAGGAGATACGGGAAGGGTCTGCCATTGAACACATAGTGCCTGAGGCAACTGTAGATGGCAGTTTGGGGACGTCTGGACATTTTAAGTAGCAGGGCAGGACATTTGGGTAAATGGGCAGCGTGGAGACATAGATCTAACCCCACTCCCACCTGATAAATACTCTTATCTTTTTTTGTTTTTTGTTTTTTTGGCCAAGCTTCGTGGCATGCGGGATCTTAGTTCCGTGACCAAGGATCGAACCTGGGCCCCCTGCAGTGGGAGCGCAGAGTCTTAACCAATGGACCGCCAGGGAAGTCCCAGTACTCTTTAAAGCCAGCTCTCCTCTCTCTCCCGTCCTCTCCAACTCTCTGCTCTGCCTCTCAATCTATCTGATATACACACATACCAGAAACCCAGAGAAATTTCTGCTAAATATCTGCTAATGGACTTAGAATGAAGGAAAAAAAAAAAAAACCCAGATGACAAAAGAATGGCTTTACTCCTGGGAGAACTATGGCATGGCTGTAAGCCAGAGTTGTGCCCACCGACACTGAAGGCTAAAGCCTGCTGCTTTGAGGTGAAAGCACCCTTACTGGGCGCAGGTGGTAAGTGGAAAGGGGTTCACGGGACTTCTTAGGCTCCCCCTGGCCTTTATGAACCAGTAGCCTTAGGATCCCAACAGTTTTTTCGGCCCCTTCGCTGGGTCCTGACAAGGCTGCCGCGTGAGATGGAGACCTGGGCGTGGGGAAGCCTTCTTTGGGGATCCAGCTATTTCAGGAGATGAGCTTTCCTGCATTGGTTACGCTGCACTGTGCTCTACAAGGAGGCCAGGATTAAAGGCAGAGTATCCACCTTCAGGCCACAGCAGAAGACGAGCAAGAAAACCCCAAACCTCCTCCCCAACTCCACCCCCAATAAAACCAGTTTATTCTGACTCGATTTCCTTTTCCTTTTCTTTTACTTTGAACCAGAGGTTGCTTTGTGAATTTGGAACACTGCCAAGCTTGACTTCTTCCTCTTTTTTTTTTTTTTAAATACGGCAGACTGCATACACACTTTATTTATTTATCTATTTATTTGGCTGCACCGCGTGGCATGCAGGATCTTAGTTCCCTGAACAGGGATCGAACCTGCGCCCCCTGCAGTGGAAGCACAGAGTCTTAACCACTGGACCGCCAGGGAAGTCCCTGCCAAGCTTGACTTCTATTTGGCAATACTCAGTAACTGGCAAGCAGAGATGTCCCTAAGAACAAAAGGAACATGGGAAAAGCATGTAGCTACACTTTTTTGATTAATTTTTGAAGCGGTTGCATTTTTCTGCTAAAGAATTATTACAAGAAACGAGGAATTCCATGAACTCAGTGAATAGATTGCTAAGTGAAGAAAATCAAATCAGTGTCACAGAAAGCAAACTTGAAGAATTATTAGAAAACACAAAGGAAAAAGAGAAAGGAATGAAAATATAGGAGAGAAAACAATAATTATGGAAGGCATATATCAGAGATGCCGTCAATGGAAGATGCTAATAGACCAAATTTAATATAAATAATAAGAAAACACCAGGAGTTTGGAATTAACAGTACTATATATAAAATAGAGAAACAACAAGGACCTACTGTGTAGTACAGGGAATTATATTCAATATCTTGTAATAACCTATAATGGAAAAGAATATGAAATATAAAGAATATGAAATATATATACAATGGAATCACTTTGCTGTACACCTGAAACTAACACAACATTGTAAATTAACTATACTTCAATTAACAAATGTATTAAAAAAGAAAACACTGAAGAAAGTTTTCTTGATCTAAAGGAAGACATCAATGAAAATGTTTAAAATGATCAAGGTAAAATTAATGCAGACCTGATATCACTTATATATGGAATCTAAAATATGACTCAGATGAACCTATCTATGAAACCGAAACAGAATCACGGATGTAGAGAACAGACTGGTGGTTGCCAAGGGGGAGGGGGTTGGGGGACGGATGGAGTGGGAGATTGGGATTAGCAGATGCAAACTAGTACATATAAGATGGATAAACAATAAGGTCCTACTGTATAGCACAGAGAACTAGATTCAGTATCCTATATGATAAATCATAATGGAAAAGAATATACAAAAAATGTAAAATTTATGCAGACCCACTCCTACAGGTCATCCTGAAAATGTTAAACACTGAAGACAAAGAAAAAAGTCCTATAAGTGTTTAGGAAGGAAAGCCATGAGGCCATGAGGATATACATAGATATGCCTTTAAAACAGTAAATGCCAGAAGAGAGCTTGGCACTTTAGAGAGCACATCGAAGGGAAATGTGCAGACCCAGTGGGGCAGAACCTGATAATTGTACCCCTGCATTCACTCTCCCTTTCTACCTTTAGGAAACAGAAACCCTCAGTTTTGGCAGGAACCCTGGCCCCCCAGCTAGACAATAAGCTTCACAGGCTTGCTCCTACTTGGGCGTTGCCAGGTGACAGTGCAGGCCAGTGGAATGGGATCCGACTTGATGTGTCAAGTCATCTTCTTCAAGATGAGGCTGCTTGGTGGGGCTTTCTCGTTCCTGCCCTCAGAGTGGAAGGTCAGCCTGGACCATCAGGAGGGGGGCGGTTCCTGAGGAGGTGGTGGGCTGGGCACTCATGGGGCTTGGGTGTCTCAGTGACCCTGGGCCATGAAGCTTCCTAACAAGTCCTGATTTCTTTCTTTGGACTGTTACATGTAAGAGAAATCGACTTCTACCTTGTGTGAACAATTTAAAAAATTACTATCTGCACTCACTTCCCAGGAGAACTCATTCAGTCTCATGACTTTAAATCCCATGTATATGCTGATGAAGAGGAGGAGAGAGGTTTGGTCTGCATTTGAGCAGTTCCTGGGAAAGCCAAGGCAGGCTTCCCATCACACTGATTGGTCTCAAAGCCTGGATGAACGACATCATAGAGGTCAAGGGTTCTTAACGTTGGCACCACTGAGATTTGGGACCAGCTCTTTCTCTGTCATGGGGGTATCCTGTACAGTGCAGGATGCTTGCCAACATCCTTGGCCTCTCTCTACCCAACAGATGCCAGTAGCAACACCCCGCCTCCCTCCCCCAGGTTGTGACAATCAGAAGTGTTTCTAGACATTGTCTAATGTCTCCTGGGGTATGCAGTTACCCTGGTTGAGAACCACTGGTAGAGACAATGAAAGAAGAAGGCTAGAAATAATCCCCATGGAAAAGGGAAGAAAGAATGGGTGTGAGAACTCAAGAAATTGGGTCGATTTACCAATTAAATACGAAGAACATTAAATCTAGAGAAACAGGAGGATCCTGAGGCAGGGTTGTTAATCTTCTGACTCCAAAAAATATTTTGTCTATAGTTGGTACCAAAGCATTCTTTAAGGAGAAATAGAAGGTCTTGAAGGGCCAAGATGACTGCTTATTTTGTATACAATTTCTGTATTTGTGAAGGGAGGGAAAGAGCTACGTGGTTGGCCAGAGAAGTCACAATTCTAGATGTTCATTTGCTTGATTGCTGGCCCTCTTAATAATACTCTTTTTCCACTTAATATTGCCAAGTGAAACTGAGTATTCCTTATGGACTCATAATACCTAAGCCCGGGTCTCTTTTCAGCTCAGGTGATATTTCTCTAAGGCCAAAAGATATGGTCAGTCAGATCAGCTATTAATGCATCAATCACAAAATGGTCGTTTTAGGTCAACTGTGCAGGATTCGATGGGTCACTTACTGTCATAATAACTGAACAAATTAAATTGAGGATTAAAGTTTAATTATACGGAGTCACTAAGATTCAAGGTTTCCCCCCTTTTGCTTTCCTTTCCTATCTCTCTTGTTCTCAGCCTCTGTTAATTTATTTTCCTCTTTTTTTTATAGTAATATTCTTTTATGGATTCAGAGGAAAAGACAAGGAGTAGAGTAGTTAATATGGGGAGAAGGTAATATATTTTTGCCAGAAATTAAGAAGGAATTTCAGTGTTTTAAATAAAACCCTGAACTCTCCATATAATCATTGGTCTACTATGAAGGGAATTCTTTCTGGATTACAAAGTGATGATGAATTCTTGCTGTTCTTAATATTTATCTTTTGTAAATCTTATATTTGTCAGCCTGTGCTCTTATTATAGATTTTTTTCTTAATGTGCTTAGACTCACTGCTAAAGCAATCTGAACAATCCTGTGATTTTGCTCAGAGTTTCTGTGCCTTGTTTTACAGCATTTCCTGTATTTAAAATCCATAAAATGCCTGTCTTTTGCAGTTTTTGTTGAACCAGTGATTACTTTTATCGGAACTCACAAGTATCAAAATTCAACAGTATCAATCTGATTTTGCTCTCTGTACATTCAGATGGTTTTAAAATAAAAGGCAAGTTGGAAAAATGAATGTAATGCTACATTTATTATGACAACATTGGAAAAGAATGTCGAAAAGGAAGCAGGAAGTTTGAAAAAGTCTTGATTATGTTTCCATAAATACTTGTTCTGAAGATTCAGCAAATTCCAATATGCAAATCTATTAAAATAAACCTTTTCTTTGTTTCCTTCCTCAGGAGCTTTGCAAAAGTTCTAACTACATTTTCCCCTCTCCATTCAGTGTTATACATTTGCTTGTTTTGAGGCTACCGATTTAACAATTGCTCAGAAGTAGAAAACTAATGGCAAAGTTTTATGCCACGGACCACAGTTCTCATACATAGAAAGTTGCTGATGGAATTAGAAACACAATGGAATCAGTGTATTAGTCCCATTTACTACACCCTGATGATTTCTGAAGGAAGCGGTTCAGACTTCGCAAATTCTTGTGAAAGACAAGAATATATTTCAGTTCATAAGATAAAAATGAAGCTTCGGGCACGTTTGCATTTATTTTGCTTAAGGGAACGGAATTGTGCTTTCAAAGATAGATTGAGAATCTGTTCTAATAATCAAATTCTCAACATATGGACTAAGGGCAAGACTTTACCCAGAAAAAAAGTAAGCATCTTTCAAACAACTTGGTCAAACTCCTGTGACCTTGCTTAATTTTTTCCCTCAGTTAAAATCCACTAGTTAAAAAGTGTTCTGGAGATCACAGCTGGGCATTTTCTTTGACTGAGGAACATCTTCCCAGGAATGAAAAGTTCATTGTGGAGGGAAGATCCCAAATCACAGATCTGCCCTGGTGCTCTGAAATCCCCAGTTAATTCTTAGGAAAGTTGGTGGACCTCCTGTGCCTCCACGGGCCCTTCGGACATCCCACACTGACTTACTTTTTAAGTCACTAAATGGGATGATGATGGCAAATGAGGGGAACTTCCAAGGGTGGTGAATTATTTTAGAGCTTTTGGTCTAAATTTTAGACCAAAAAGGTGTAGATATTTTTGCTTTAAACTTCGTTCTTTTGTTGAGCTTGTATTTTTGCTACAAATGAATTTCTTCCTCTGTCAAAGTTCCTTTTGGAAACTAAGTTCCAAAGCAAACCTAAATTCTCTGCTTTTTTCCTTCTCAATACCCTCATCCTTGAGTTTTTCAGAAATGGTTATGATTATCGTTTTCTATTTCAACCTTACGAGAGAAGCATAAACTAGCTGCATAATGACAGTTTAGTAGAAAGTCTATGACTTGCTGATGTATCTTGTTACTACATTTTGTTGCAAAAGAGATAAACGGTTTGTGGCTAAATGTGGTGAGACTCAGGATTTTGGCCTAAGACAGATTTTGTAGACTCAGAAAAAAAGGTGTTTGTGTCTAGCTCTGAATCTAAGCTTCTGATTGAATGGATGAAGGAAAATAAAATGGACTTTTGTATTTGTTCTTTCTGTTTCATCTCTGAGCTTTGCCTTGCTCAGGACACCTTACACTTGGGTTACGGCCTTCAACCTCCGTGTGCTCAATTTTTTTCTCTGTGTCATTACCTAGACTCCTAAGACTTCACTTATTTCACAAAACCTTTCTCAACCAACTGGCTATGAATCAGTGCATTTCGATACCCTCTCCCCTTCTACTCCCCTTAAACCCTCGGTTTTGATCCAGGGATAGAATAAAAGAGAGAATAATATACTCATTTTGCTCTGAAGAATTTTCATTCATCCCAGTGCTTCTGAAAGGTTAAAAATCATTTCTGTGCCTCTTCTGCTTGGAATATAGTCTCATGAAAGCTGAGGAAAATGTCCTTGAATGTTTTAATTCAATTTTCAAAATGTGTGTTCTCCAAAATGAATTACCCGAACTCCCCATTTTTGCCTTATTCAATTTTCATCTACATATAAACTAGGGTATGGAAAAAAGATTCTTTTTTTCCCCATGCAATCATAAACTAGACAATGCTGGACAGGATGTGAATAAATAATAACCATCTCAAGTGATTGCTGCAGGAGGGACGCTTGAGAGTCTTCGATGGGTCACTGCTGCCAAAATCAGAGGACCGGTTTTAGTTTCCACCTGGAAGCCAGAAGCAAGTCTTCTCTGTAAAATAACATTAACCACCCCATGTCATGGTCCCCACCAGCGCTGCTACCTGCTCCAACCCCTGCCAATTATTACCAGAAGGTAGAATCTGATTTGATGGATGGGACATAGAAACGTCAACATTACATTCTCCTGATAGACAGTCAGCTACAGCAACACAGGCTCAGAATTTCGCAGGGATATCAGAGGAGACCAGAGGCTTCCGTAGACATCCATACATGAAATGCAGCCGTCAAGCACCTGTGGAGCTTGAGCACCTGCAAAGCCCAAGGTCATCTACCAGGCTCCTGGAATCAAGAAGCAGATATTTTAGAGAGACCATAGGACATGGACTCAGTCCTTGGTCATTGTGGAGAGATCTCACAGGCTCTTTCCTGACAGAGCTAGAGACAGATGTCAAACCCACTATAGATTCTTTAGGGTATATTGGCTATGATTGACATAGAGTGTATCTTCTAGTACCCCGATTCCTGAGTATGAGTTCAGTTATTCTCAACAAGTTTGTGTTGCCTCAGAAGTCCCTCATGAACATCCTAGGGACTTCCCTCATGGTCCATTGGTTAAGACTCTGAGCTTCCACTGCAGGGACCGCAAGTTTGATCCCTGGTTGGGGAACTAAGATCCCGCAAGCCACGTGGTGTGGCCAAAAAACAAAAAAACACAAAAACCAAAAAACCACATCCTAGCATTAGCCGCTGCAACAAATAACTCGTTTCAGTAGCAAAACATACTAGAAGTTTCTCACTCAGGGTACAGGCCGACGTAGGTGCTCCTGGCCAGCAGAGTCATCAGGGACTCAAGGCCTTCTATCTATGGGTCTGGCCTGACCTAGGGTTTCAGGCTCCTTGCACTGCAATGCCAGGTGGAGAAGCAATGTTTTCCCTGTATTGGTCTTTGTGGGGGACTCTTCATCGTCCAATACAGCCTCAGAAAATACCTCTGAGCTCATCAGATTTATTCTTCTAGTTTAGGGAAAGCCTATGTCTTAATTTGAGCTCCTATAACAAAATCCCACAGTCTGAGTGCCTTCTAAACAACAGAAATTTATCTCTCATGGTTCTGGAGGCTGGAACTCCAAGGTCAGGGTGCCAGCCTGGTGGGGTGAGGGCCATCTTCCCGGCAGCAGACTTCTCCGCACGTGTTGGCAGGGACTGGGGAGCTCTCTGGGGCCTCTTGTAGAAAACCACTAATCCCACTCTTGAGGGCCTCCCAAAGGCCTCAACTCCTAATACCAACATATTGGGCGTTAGGATTTAACAAGAATTTTGGGGGCACACAAACCTTCAGACCACAGCAGCCTCTGAAACAATGTAGAAAATGACACCTGAAAGTCAGACTGTTGAGGGACCTCCAGGAAAGGTTTTCTTTCCCTTAAGAAAGGGTCAGGAGAGAGTTATGTTTCCTTCTTTTCTCTAGACTGTTGTACCTGGAGATGATGCCAGTCGCTACTACCAGTTAGGGATACAGCCAATGCTAAGGTCGAAAAATGGAGAAATGTAAAGCAACAGACAGTTGACCTTATTGTCAGCCTGCTGGATCAACTTGGCAGACTCCTTACTTCTGAACTTCTTTTTGTTTGGGGTTTTTTGTTTTGTTTTGTTTTGTTTTTTTCCCCACCGCTGCGTGGCCTGCAGCATCTTTTCCCTGACCAGGGATCCAACGTGTGCCCCCTTGCTGTGGAAGCACAGATTCTTAACAACTGGACTGCCAGGGAAGCCCCTCTTTTTTTTTTTAATGTAAGAATTAGCAAAAAACTTAATTGTTGTAGCTACTTTGTGTAAGATTTCTATTATTTCCCATTTAAGGAAGGTTTCTAAGGAGCTTCTTTTTCGTAGTGATGAGCAGAAGTAAAATTTGATTAAATAATTTTTGTTTGCAGTCACTGCATGCAAGGCACTGGGCTCTGAAAGGTGATGAAATTACAGGAAAGGCAGAATTTTTTGTTGTTAATGAATTTCCAGGACATTTGAGATGAGCAACCTGGGATGCAAAGTTGCTGAGAATATTCATGTTTTCCACAGCCCTCTGGCACCGACGATTTCCGGTGAGCAGCTGTTATGTATGTTCTGATCTTTGTATTCAAATTTATCCCTTTGGTTTATGACTGAGAGTCATCTATTCTCAATGATAAGAACAGACATTCTAGAAGTGGAGCTGAAATGAGTCCAGGGACTTTTGTCAATTTTCAAAATATCATTTACCAAGAATATTTTGATATTTGCATGTAAAAAATAATGTGTTTGCTAATGACAAACCCACGACACATTACAAGTTCACTGTGCACGAGGCGTGACTTCATTCTCTGCTGAAGTAGCTGCTAAACTGAAATAGCTTATTTTGCATTCACTTTTTTTTGAATTTTATTTATTTTATTTTTTATACAGCAGGTTCTTATTAATCTGTTTTATACATATTAGTGTATATATGTCAATGCCAATCTCCCAATTCATCCCACCACCACACCCCCGCCACGTCCCCCCCTTGGTGTCCATACGTTGGTTCTCTACATCTGTGTCTCTATTTCTGCAGTGCAAACCGGTTCATCTGTACCATTTTTCTAGGTTCCACATATATGCGTTAACATATGATATTTGTTTTTCTCTTTCTGACTTACTTCACTCTGTATGCCAGTCTCTAGATCCATCCACGTCTCTACAAATGACCCAATTTCGTTCCTTTTTATGGCTGACTAATATTCCATTGTATATGTGTACCACATCTTCTTTATCCGTTTGTCTGTTGATGGACATTTGGGTTGCTTCTATGATCTGGCTAATGTAAATAGTGCTGCAATGAACATTGGGGTGCATGTGTCTTTTTGAATTATGGTTTTCTCTGGGTATATGCCCAGTAATGGGATTGCTGGGTCATATGGTAGTTCTATTTTTAGTTTTTTAAGGAACCTCCGTACTGTTCTCCATAGTGGCTGTATCAATTTACATTCCCACCAACAGTGCAAGAGGGTTCCCTTTTCTCCACACCCTCTCCAGCATTTGTTGTTTGTAGATTTTCTGATGATGCCCATTCTAACTGGTGTGAGGTGATACCTCATTGTAGTTTTGATTTGCATTTCTCTAATAATTAGTGATGTTGAGCAGCTTTTCATGTGCTTTTTGGCAACCTGTATGTCTTCTTTGGAGAAATGTCTATTTAGGCCTTCTGCCCATTTTTTGATCGGGTTGTTTTTTTTTTTTAATATTGAGCTGCATGAGCTGTTTATATATTTTGGAGATTAATCCTTTGTCTGTTGATTCATTTGCAAATATTTTCTCCCATTCTGAGGGTTGTCTTTTTGTCTTGTTTGAAGTTTCCTTTGCTCTGAAAAAGCTTTGAAGTTTCATTAGGTCCCATTTGTTTATTTTTGTTATTATTTCCATTACTCTAGGAGGTGGATCAAACAAGATCTTGCTGTGATTTATGTCAGCGTGTTCTTCCTATGTTTTCCTCTAAGAGTTTTATAGTGTCCAGTCTTACATTTAGGTCTCTAATCCATTTTGAGTTTATTTTTGTGTATGGTGTTAGGGAGTGTTCTAATTTCATTCTTTTACATGTAGCTGTCCAGTTTTCCCAGCACCACTTATTGAAGAGACTGTCTTTTCTCCATTGTATATCCTTGCCTCCTTTGTCATAGATTAGTTGACCATAGGTGCGTGGGTTTATCTCTGGGCTTTCTATCCTGTTCCATTGATCTATATTTCTGTTTTTGTGCCAGTACCATATTGTCTTGATTACTGTAGCTTTGTAGTATAGTCTGAAGTCAGGGAGTCTGATTCCTCCAGCTCCATTTTTTTCCCTCAAGACTGCTTTGGCTATTTGGGGTCTTTTTTGTCTCCATACAAATTTTAAGACTTTTTGTTCTAGTTCTGTGAAAAATGCCATTGGTAATTTGATAGGGATTGCATTGAATCTGTAGATTGCTATGGGTAGTATAGTCAATTTCACAGTATTGATTCTACAATCCAAGAACATGGTATATCTCTCCATCTGTTTGTATCATCTTTAATTTCTTTCATCAGTGTCTTATAGTTTTCTGTGTACAGGTCTTTTGTCTCCCTAGGTATTTTATTCTTTTTGTTGCAATGGTAAATGGGAGTATTTCCATAATTTCTCTTTCAGATTTTTCATCATTAGTGTATAGGAATGCAAGAGATTTCTGTGCATTAATTTTGTATCCTGCAACTTTACCAAATTCATTGATTAGCTCTAGTAGTTTTCTGGTGGCATCTTTAGGATTATCTATCTATGTATAGTATCATGTCATCTGCAAAGAGTGACAGTTTTACTTCTTCTTTTCCAATTTGGATTTCTTTTATTTCTTTTTTGTCTCTGATTGTTTTGCCTAAAACTTCCAAAACTATGTTGAATAATAGTGGTGAGGGTGGGCAACTTTGTCTTGTTTCTGATCTTAGTGGAAATGGTTTCAGTTTTTCACCATTGAGAATGCTGTTGGCTGTGGGTTTGTCATATATGGCCTTTATTATATTGAGGTAAGTTCCCTCTATGCCTGCTTTCTGGAAAGTTTTTATCATAAATCGGTGTCGAATTTTGTCGAAAGCTTTTTCTGCATCTACTGAGATGATCATGTGGTTTTTATTCTTCAATTTGTTACTATGGTATATCACATTGACTGATTTACGTATATTGAAGAATCCCTGGGATAAATCCCACTTGATCATGGTGTATGATCCTTTTAATGTGTTGTTGGATTCTGTTTGCCAGTATTCTGTTGAGGATTTTTGCATCTATATTCATCGGTGATATTGGTCTGTAATTTTCTTTTTTTGTAGTATCTTTGTATGGTTTTGGTATCAGGGTGATGGTGGCCTCATAGAATAAGTTTGGGACTGTTCCTTCCTCTGCAATTTTTTGGAAGAGTTTGAGAAAGATGGGTGTTAGTTCTTCTCTAAATGTTTGAAAGAATTCACCTATGAAGCCATCTGGTCCTGGACGTTTGTTTGCTGGAAGATTTTTAATCACAGTTTCAATTTCATTACCTGTGATTGGTCTGTCCGTATTTTCTATTTCTTCTGGGTTCAGTCTTGGAAGGTTGTACGTTTCTAAGAATTTGTCCATTTCTTCCAGGTTGTCCATTTTATTGGCATAGTGTTGCTTGTAGTAGTCTCTTAGGATGCTTTGTATTTCTGCAGTGTCTGTTGTAACTTCTCCTTTTTCATTTCTAGTTTTATTGATTTGAGTCCTCTCCCTGTTTTTCTTGATGAGTCTGGCTAATGGTTTATCAATTTTGTTTATCTTCTCAAAGAACCAGCTTTTAGTTTTATTGATCTTTACTATTGTTTTCTTTGTTTCTCTTTCATTTATTTCTGCCTGATCTTTATGATTTCTTTCCTTCTACTAACTTTGGGTTCTGTTTGTTCTTCTTTCTCTAGTTCCTTTAGGTGTAAGGTTGGATTGTTTATCTAAAATTTTTCTTGTTTCTTGAGGTAGGCTTGTATAGCTATAAACTTCCCTCTTAGAACTGCTTTTGCTGCATCCCATAGGTTTTGGATCATCGTGTTTTCATTGTTATTTGTCTCTAGGTATTTTCTGATTTCCTCCTTGATTTCTTCAGTGATCTCTTGGTTATTTACTAACGTATTGTTTAGCCTCCATGTGTTTGTGTGTTTTACCTTTTTTTCCCTGTAATTGATTTCTAATCTCATAGTGTTGTTAACGTCCCCCACTATTTTTGTGTTACTGTCGATTTCCTCTTTTATAGCTGTTAGCAGTTGCCTTATGTATTGAGGTGCTCCTATGTTGGGTGCATGTATATTTATAATTGTTATATCTTCTTCTTGGTTTGACCCCTTGATCATTATGTAGTGTCATTCCTTGTGTCTTGTAACATACTTTATTTTAAAGTCTATTTTATCTGATATGAGTATAGCTACTCCAGCTTTCTTTTGATTTCCATTTGCATGGAATATCTTTTTCCATCCCCTCACTTTCAGTCTGTATGTGTCCCTAGGTCTGAAGTGGGTCTCTTGTAGATAGCATATATATGGGTCTTGTTTTTGTGTCCATTCAGCGAGCCTGTGTCTTTTGGTTGGAGCATTTAATCCAATCACACTTAAGGTAATTATCTATATGTATGTTCTTATTACTATTTTCTTAATTATTATGGGTTTGTTTTTGTAGGTCCTTTTCTTCTCTTGTGTTTCCCACTTAGGGAAGTTCCTTCAGCATTTGTTGTTGAGCTGGTTTGGTGGTGCTGAATTCTCTTAGCTTTTGCTTGTCTGTAAAGCTTTTGATTTCTCCATCAAATCTGAATGAGATCCTTGCCAGGTAGAGTAATCTTGGTTATAGTTTCTTCCCTTTCATCACTTTAAATATATCATGTCACTCTCTTCTGGCTTGTAGAGTTTCTGCTGAGAAATCAGCTGTTAACCTTATGGCAGTTCCCTTGTATGTTATTTGTCGTTTTTTCCCTTGTTGCTTTCAATAATTTTTCTTTGTCTTTAATTTTTGTCAATTTGATTACTATGTGTCTCAGCATGTTTCTCCTTGGGTTTACCCTGCCTGGGACTCTCTCTGCTTCCTGGACTTGGGTGGCTATTTCCTTTCCCATGTTAGGGAAGTTTTCAACTATAATCTCTTCAAATATTTTCTAGGGTGCTTCCTCTCTCTCTCTTCTCCTTCTGGGACCCCTATAATTTGAATGTTTTTGTGATTAATGTTGTCCTAGAGGTCTCTTAGACTGTCTTCATTTCTTTTCGTTCTTTTTTCTTTATTCTGTTCCGTGGCAGTGAATTCCACCATTCTGTCTTCCAGGTCACTTATCTGTTCTTCTGCCTCAGTTATTCTGCTATTGACTCCTTCTAGTGTATTTTTCATTTCAGTTACTGTATTGTTCATCTCTCTTTGTTTGCTCTATAATTCTTCTAAGTGTTTGTTCTTTAATTCTTCTAGGTCTTTGTTAAACATTTCTTGCATCTTCTCGATTTTTGCCTCCATTCTTTTCCCGAGGTCCTGGGTCATGGTTACTATCATTATTCTGAATTCTTTTTCTGGAAGGTTGCCTATCTCTACTTCATTTAGTTTTTTTTTCTGGGGTTTTATCTTGTTCCTTCATCTGGTACATAGCCCTCTGCCTTTTCATCTTGTCTATCTTTCTGTGAATGTGGTTTTTTTCTGCAGGCTGCAGGATTGTAGATCTTCGTGTTTCTGCTGTCTGTCCTCTGGTGGATGAGACTATCTGTGAGGCTTGTGCAGGTTTCCTGATGGGAGGGACTGGTGGTGGGTAGAGCTGGGTGTTGCTCTGGTGGGCAGAGCTCAGTAAAACTTTAATCCACTTGTCTGCTGATGGGTGGGTCTGGGTTCCCTCCTTGTTGGTTGTTTGGCCTGAGGCAACCCAACACGGGAGCCTACCTGGGCTCTTTGGTGGGGCCAATGACAGACTCTGTGAAGGCTCACGCCAAGGAGTACTTCCCAGAACTTCTGCTGCCAGTGTCCTTGTCCTCATGGTGAGACAGAACCACCCCCCGCCTCTGCAGGAGACCCTCCAACACTAGCAGGTAGGTCTGGTTCAGTCTCCTATGGGGTCACTGCTCCTTCCCCTGGGTCCCGATGCACACACTACTTTGTTTGTGCCCTCCAAGAGTGGAGACTCTGTTTCTCCCAGTCCTGTCAACGTCCTGAAATCAAATCCTGCTAGCTTTCAAAGTCTGATTATCTAGGAATTCCTCCTCCCATTGCCAGACCCCCAGCTTGGGAAGCCTGACATGGGGCTCAGAACCTTCACTCCAGTGGGTGGGCTTCTGTGGTTTAAGTGTTCTCCAGTTTGTGAGTCACCCACCCAGCAGTTATGGGATTTGATTTTATTGTGATTGCGCCCCTCCTACCATCTCATTGTGGCTTCTCCTTTGTCTTTGGATGTGGGGTATCTTTTTTGGTGAGTTCCAATGTCTTCTTGTCAATGATTGTTCAGCAGTTAGTTGTGATTCTGGTGCTCTTGCAAAAGGGAGTCTGCATTCACTCTTTTTTTTCCTGTAAAGGAATGAATTTGTAGGAAAATTTGGTACAATTCTATTGTTTTCTCCTTCATTTCTACGCTAGGAGCCCATGTGTTGGAGCCAGCGATGGGCATTTATAGTGCCTTTTGAACATGAGCCTATTCTAGAAGCAGACATCGACTGTGGGAATTCCAGCACACAAACTGACCTGACCCTACATGCGGTCTCCTTAGTCTCATCCTTGGTGGGCTCGGACAGTAGGAAGCTCCATTGTGTTGTCTTTCTTTAGAAAAGGACATGAGGTGAGCAGTGGTTGCCTGGTCTCCCTAACTCCCCAGTGAGACGTTTGCTTTCAAAATTAATTCAGCATCGACTTACTGCTGCATGACCCACATACGTCAATTTTGTGATAATGGAGAAATGCTTTGGGTTCATTCGCAGTCCTTTGGAAAGTTCCCAGAGTCAAGAAATCCAGTGCTTATTATTATTAACCTCTAAAATGACCCTTTTACCATTTAGAAATTGTGCAGACCGTTACGATGAAGTTTATTCCAGTTCAGAACTTGATTACAATCCTGTCTTCTGTGGTAAGAGTTTCCTTGTGGAACTCCAACCATGTGGTCGTCCTGCATGGGCTTTTGTAATACTTAGAGCACTTTGTTTGAGAAAATGGTCAATTAATCTCAGTTGCAACACTTCAGTTTAGTTCATCACTACCCCACCAAGACACAGTTCTAACACGATGCAGATGTTGCTGTGACCTTGGAGATGCGGGCGTTCTTCATCCTGTGGTATTCCAGCTCACTCGTGTGTCTTCTGACTTTGCCAGAAAATTAAAGCATTCACAGGATTTATTTTTATAGGCATCCCCCCCCCCTTCTTCAATGTGTGGGAATTAAATAAATACCTCTATTTTTTGGCTTTGCCATGGATGCTTTTCTTGGGCCAAATAGAAGAATAATTCTTTGTTTTAGTTTTACTTATAAAATTGGGCAGTGCAGTAGGGGGGGAATTCATTCAATCATTCATTCAATAGATATTGAGGACCTATTATATTCTGGATGCTCTGCTCAGTTTCAGGAGACAGAGAGGTGAGGAAAAGCAAGCATGGGCCCATGGGATACTTAGTTGATAATAACAAGGAAAAGAATGTCTCTGAAAACATCGGCCTAATTAACTATGGTTCCCAGAAAAACAGATAAATAAATTGATTAGCTAGCTATATCCTAGGAAAAAAGATTACAAAGCAATCCAGTTGAGAGTGGGATAGTTTGGCTGGTGTCAACCAGATAACTTGTGATTCAGCTAGTTTCATTACATCACTCAGTGAACAAACATGATTGAGCCACTGGCACGTGCCAGGCACCATGCTCTCTGCTGGTGGTACAGAGATGCAGAAGACCCAGCCCTTGCCCTAGGGACAGTTACAGTTTGTACAATAAACAGATGAGTAAACTTGTGATGAAAATGCTTTATGATGAGAGCTACAGTCAATGCAAGTAGGAAGAGATTTGTAAACGTGGGCCAGCTGACTCAGTCTCAGGTGGTATGAGATTTTTTGGAGAAAAGAATGTTTAAACTCAGTGTTGCAGATGAGTAGGTCTTAGCTGGGGGAAAGGTCCTCCAGGCAGAGGAAATAGCATGAACAAGGCACAGGGAGACAAGACAAAGTATGACACGTTTGGGGGAACTTCCAGAACTTTGTAGTAAGGATATTAGTAAAGGAAGATGTGTGTTGAAAAGTGGTGAAAGTTGGGGTTAGAAATGTAGCCAGGGCCAGATCACAAAAGGGCTTATATGTAATGAAAGGAACTAGGAGTGGTTCCCCCAAATGGGATGGAGAAGCAAGGAAGGGTCTTATGTGGCAAAGAGATCCAATCGCCTTTGGAAAAGCATGTCTCTGAAATGGAGAGAAGATTGATGGATGGGATTGGAGGCAAGGAAACATGGAAGGGATAATTGGGACAGATGAGGTCAGGGATCCAGGCACTGACAACAGCGACAGAGGTGGCGGACTAGATGTGAGTGTAAGGAGGAGGCCAGAGAGGGTCCAGGCATCCTGGTTAATGAGGATGGGAGGTGGGGGTGGGGAAGGGCAGAGACTCCACCAGGGAGACAGGCGGCAGCTGGGGGAGGACTCAGTTATACACATTTACTGGAGGTATGAGGAGCTAAAGGTGGTTTGGGCTGGAGCTACGCATTGCAGAGAAGGACCTCGCATTTGGTTGAACTCTGCTCTCACTGCTTTGAAATTCTTACCAATTTTTCTGAATTTGTGTGGTGTAAGTGAAGTCTGATGGGACAATGGAGCGTGCGTGTGAGGACAGGAGATCTTGGCAACCTCATGTCTACTGCGGCTCCTCCTCACCCCATTTCCGTGTCCTGTTCTGGATGCTCCCCGGGCACAGGAGCTGACTGTCCTGAGTCCACTCAAGCCAGAGCTTGCTTCGAATGCAGAAGGGAGGCAATGGCATTCTAAGAAACAGGAATGACCAAGAAGCCCTCTACTACCCTTTCTTACTCGTGTTAATTCCTGTAATTAACCAAACATTCACAATGTAAAGGAGGCACAGAAGGGAAGGGGAAGATGGGCAACCGTAGCTCCTTTTCCTTTGAGTCCTTTTTCACTGGTAAGAGAAAAGTAGAGAATGTTGGTACAACTTCGACTATCAAGAAGTGAAGTAGGAATTAGTTTTGTTCAGTGTTTCTGCCATTCTGGCCATACATATATAGTTGCACAGATAAGCTATGAACTACGAATTATGCAGTTTTGGTGAGACTGCATAGGAGTTAATGCTCCTATATTTATATTTAAATCTGACTTTGCACAATATAAAGATGATGGTAAAAGTCGTGTAATAATTCAAAATTTTAATTTTTCTTCATTTAGTGTGACATAAATAGTAGATAGACGAAATCCATCATATTAAGTCAAGAGGGAGAGGGTGAAAGACAGGACAAGATTTTCCTCTAGAACTGTTTTCAGCATGCTATCCCGCTTTTTGGACCAGGGACCCACATCTTCGTTTTGCTCTGCACCCTGCATGTCCTGCAGCTGGAAGAAGGGTTTCCGCGTCCAGCACGGAGGAGGGGACATTTGACACCTTGATGCCGAGGAGATTGCACAAGTAGAGCACAGTGTAAGGAGAGAAGAGGGCCTTGAACCCAACTCTTCTAGGGCAAGCAGAGAAGCAGGAGCCCCTGAAGGAGGCCAAGGGCAGAGCTGGAGGACGGGAGAGTCAGGAGAGTGAGGTGGTATGGAAACCAGGCAGAGAATTTCCAAGGCAGGAGCTCAAACCCACCAAGAGGTCAAGGAAACGAAGACCAAGAGTTTGGCAAAGAGCAAACCCCCAGGCTCTCCATTACATGTTCCGAGCGGTCGATCAGCAACAAGACCAGTACTTCCGATGGTTCCCTCTGGGCCAAGCTGGCCCTGACAGGCACCCTGTGTCCCCACGCCCACGTGGCTACCCCCTCTGTGCTTCCAGCAGGCCTGATGTGCACGGTGGTGGAGGGTAAAGCCAGCCCCAGCGCCCACTGCGTAGCTCTGACCCGGATCAGCACTCAATTTCACTTCCTGAGAGGTTGCAGGGCAGTTCCAAGTCACCGTGGGCTGGTGCAGAGAAACTCCAATTTTCTGATGACAGCTTCAAGGAGGGCTATAGAATCTGCAAAATGAAAAAACCCAATTCTTCCTGGGGACAGGGAAGTCAGTCTCCCCTTCCCATGGCTGCAGCCACAATCACAGCAGATAGATGTACCAAGATGTACTACATCCTCTGTGTGGGGACACCCTGGCACCTGGATTGGGGGTTCTGTAAGGTGCTCTTGGCTCTGGCAGCCTGCGGTGGGGGCAGCTGCTGCCCGGTTCCCAGCCCTAAGGTGCCATGGGGACATCCCTGATGTGGGATGGTAGCGGGGGATACCGAGGGCTAGTCTCAGGGATGGGAGGCAGCAAGAGGGAGACCATGCTTCACTGTCCCTTGGGACTTCACTTACAAAACACAAACTCAAAGATGTAATTGTAAAGAACTTCAAGATGGAGCCCGCAGAGCATTAAGCCCGGACCTCAGGGCCCTTCTGAACGGACAGAGCGCCATGAGAGTGGTGAAGCCACCCCAAAGGGGCAATACAATTTCCTTACCACCCTCCTTTGGTTTAAGCGACCAGTATGGCAATTGTTCACAGTCTGTTAACCTCTCCCGATCAAAGGAAAAACACAGCATGGAAACATCCTTCTATGACTGTTTCTTTTTCTATTTTTCTTTTATTTGTGGAAGAGGCTCATTGCGCCCAAGTGTACAATGAATAGACTTGATAATCGTGGGTTGAGATCGTATCCTCCTGGCCCCTCTTGATGGGTTGTGAGGAGGTATGAATTACTACAACAAAAGTTCTCAATCTGGGGCAATTCTGACTCCCCAGAGGACGTTGACAATGTCTGGAGACATTTTTGGTTGTCACCACTGGGGGCGAGGTTTGCTAATGGCATATAGAGAATGGAGACTCTAAGTGTTGCTGCTAAGTATTCTATGATGTGGGACAGCCTTCCCAGCAAAGAGTCAGCCAGGCTAGAACCTCCATAGTGATGAGAAACCCTGTGCAACAATATGATAAGTATTCCTAAGGTTTACCAGTTAACTAACTTGCACTTTTGTTTTGAACACTTGGATAGTCTAGAAACACAGAACTAACAAGTGGAGACACTTCTGTAGGCTAATAGCATTATCAAGAGCATAGGGCAGGAAGGATCATCTAGTGGTGGTTTTCTTTTTTAACCTTCCCCATTAAAGATGAATTCTTATGATTTTATGTCAGACTCCAAAGAGATGGAGGGATGGAGCTGCTCTTGTGTTTCCAGGCATTTCCTGGGGCACATTTCTGAAAGCCTAGGGTTCTGCTTGATACAGTTTGAGAAATATTCACCTAGTTTAAGAGTTCCTCAGTCAGCCTGTAAGAAAATGGAAGGTTAGAGAGATTAAATAATTTTCCTAGGATCTCACAGCTGGCTGGGGACCGATCAAGGTCTTCCAATTCAGTGCTCTTCCCAGTGTAGAAAAACAATGAAACCACGTATTATTGGTCTTTTTAAAAATAAATAAATAAATTTCATCAAGCTATACCTGTATGGTCCATTGAAACAGATGATAAAATTATCTGTAAGTGTGCCAGGGCTGCGATAGTTTCTTCTGAAGCATTTCTCTTTGGCTTGTAGATGCTCGTCTTCTTCCTATGTCTTCACCTGGTCTTCCTTCTGTTCCTGTGTCCAAATGTCTTCTTCTTATGAGGACATCAGTCACATTGGATTCAGGTCCACTGTAATGACCTTATTTTAACTTAATCACCCCTTTAAGGATCTTATATCCAAATGCAGTCCCATTCTGAGGTACTGGGGGTTTGGACTTCAACATATGAATCTGGGGGGCACAATTCAGCCCATAACAACAAATAGATATCAGTTTTGTGTCTGTTGAAGAGAGTCACCACTATACTCAAATATCTTGGCAGAGTGGCTGCTGATTTGCCTTGTTATATGAGACTAGTTCTTATTTGTGAGATGGGAAAAGAGTTACCTATCCTATCTCAAGTCACCATGAGAGTGATCCCCAGAAAGAACTGTAAAAACTTAACATTGCAAAGTGATCCAAAGATACTCAGTGTTCTGTGAGATCTTTTGATAAATCTCTTCAAATAAAGTTTGCACACTGACAGGTCTGAATTATAATTATATTGCATTATCGTTCCTGCCATGAGCACATTTATGACAAAGTTGGGAAGTCCCCCAGCACTTTCTGCATGCCGGGAATATAGAAAGCTGACCTGAGGAAATGGAGGGAAAGGGATTCAACACTCATTAGCTTTTTGAATTTATCAGAAATATGAGCTTTGAGGTTTTTTTACCTGCCGCTCTCTGCCTTCAGAAACCTAGGAGTTTATGTTCAAACTCCGTGTTTGAACTTTGGAGAATGGGGTTTGTAGTCTTGTACTTGAATTGTGTAATTGAGGACTTTCAGGTAAAATATCTGTATTCAGTCATACTGTGTGGGGTTTGTGCAAAGCAAGTGATGTTTCCTAACATTAGCAAGATGTGCAGATCTAGGCTGGGAGGATTCTCTACACCAGAGGAAGAAATTTTAGTGGTATTACTTCATTTACATCCTAGGAAAAGAAAGACCCTGTCAGGTTATGATATTGATCTAAATTGACAAAATGGCTCTTTGGGAAGCAAGGACTTCATTGGACCTTGGAAGAGGAGTTTCTCTCTCTGGAGTCCGTCCCCTGTAATTTCTGTGCCCGTCTTCACTGTCCCAAGCTCTGGCTTTTCTCTCTCTTGCCAAGGTCACTGCTGAAGCCCTAGTCCTCCTGCCACTCTTCCAGCTGCCAGGAGATCCCATCACTTTTGTTCCCCTCATCCTCTTGGAAACCTTTGAATGACTCCCCACTCCTTAGAGACTTAAGTTTATCTCTGCTTGGTGTTCAGATTCCTCTATCTCTAGGCTTCCCCCCAGCTCTTACCCTCCTCACCTGTGAGCCATGATGTTGGACCGTATAGTTTTCCTCACTGTTGCTTCAATACCTTTTCCACTTCCTTTCCTCTGGGCCTCTGTGCAAGTGGTCTTCCATTCTTGGAATACTCTCCATTCCTCCTTATAAGCTGTCGGATCTATTTCTTTAATTCCAGTCTCTGCTCCTCCCCCCAAAGCCTTCTTGGTCTCCTCAACATGACTGAACCCCATCAATGGCCACACATCTCGCAATCCCCCTTGTATCGGTTTGGCCAGAAAGTTCATTCGGGTTTTTAGTAGCGTCTTATGGAAAAACCTGAACTAACTCTTTGGCCAATCATCTGATATATATAAGTGTTCATTTGTGTGTCAGTTTTCCTCACTAGGCTGAGACTCAAAAGGATGGAATGGTATCTCATTCATGGGTCATTGGTTACCCTACGAGACCATACGTACTTTGTGCAGGGGACACCCTCAACAAACATTAGCTGAATGGAACAAATGGAACCATCTATAACTACAAATGATGACAATTCACACCATCTGTAAAGGTTTGGGGTGCTAAGTGGTCTGAAGTTGTAACCAGACAGAGTGAACTAGGACCTGAATGAGCCATGGAGGCGCTGAATGGCTAACTCACTTCTCCAAGTGAATTTCCAGCTTAGGCTGCGTAGCTTGTGACTAATTATGGACTTTATATTTTAATTCCTTTATTACTCCACAGTGGATAGAACAAGCCTTTGAACTGAATTAATGTTCTCCATACTTCTATTGCGTTGATTATTCTACACAAAGAGCACGTGTTAATGAGCTCTACTTTGGGAAATCATTTGATTAGAATACAGCCTCTAGATGTTGGGAAATAAGCATTTTGGTATTAGAGGTAAGATAACCTGGCCTGAGTTTTCTTTGATCAAATCCTGTTGGTGAGGTGAATTTGCATTGAATCCTGGAACCATGTAGCATTTGACCTGGAAGGAATTTACCAGGCTTTTATACTGCCCCCCTCTATCAGTTTAGACTGTGTTTGGCTGCTAGGAACAGAAATTCAAAATACAGTGGTCTAAACAAATAAAGGTTATTTTTCTCCCATAAGAAGTGGGAAGTAAGACCAGTGGTATGTAGTGCAGCCAGGGTTGAGGCAGCACTCAAAGGCAGGGACCTAGCTTCTACTATTGACCTGTTCCTCCACCATGGTGGATGTATTCCATCCTCATGGTTTTAAAGTGGCTGCCATACCTCCTGCCATCGTTGATGTGTTCCAGATGGGAATGGGAAGGAACAGAAAGGATTATAGTCCTATGTCAACTCTGCTATTTGATCAGGATAATAAAGTTTTCTAGAAGTGTCACCCAGAGACTTCTACATACAAATCATTGGCCAGAAGTGGTCATGGTGAGTCTAGGGAAATAAGTATTTTTAACTGGGCACATTGCCACTTTGTAAGAGTGAAGAGTTTTATTAGTAAGGATGAAGGGAAAATCAATAATGGGTAGGCAAATTGCAGTGTGTGTCCAACCTCCAACACTTTTAAAAATAGATACAGACCCCTTTAAAGGGATTTTTAAAGAGTCTTTTCCAACAGATGGTAAGGAGGATGGATTGTAGACGGTGAGACTGTGGGACAGGTAGATTAGCTACTGATGAAGGAATCTAAGAGAGAAATTGTTCTTAATTAGGACGGTGGCAATATGGTTAAGAAGTAGAAGCACAAAACAAACCCCCCCACAAAAAAAACCTCCAAACAACAAAACCAAAAAAAGTAGAAGTAAATTCAAATAATGATTAGGAGTTGGAACGGATAGGTTTTGGTGACAGTCATGTACTAGGAAAACTCTCAATTTTATTTCACTGTTAGATTTTGATTACTTCAAAGATTGAAAACCTCATAGTCTTAGGAAAGGATCTACATTTGCATATTTTACGTAGGAGTAGAGGAAATAGGTACAAGGCAGCCTCAAATGTCAGGCATCAAGGAGACAATGAGTTGTAATGGCATTGTAACATAGGATATGCTATATAAGGGCTTCAGATATTGTGAAAATTGAGCTGGAAAAATTGTGAGAACAATTTTCCTTTTTGGGGAATTTGGACTTGAAGCAGCACACACCAATGAATATTTAAAAAAGAAATTAAATGCTATGATAAAACTCACAATCAGTTTCACATAATAAAACTGTTCTTATTTGCACCAGTTTACTCCTCCTCAGATTCCATACTGGGAATAATGGTGGGTGTCATGACATCCCTTTGGCTAAATCAGTAAGAAAAGCTTGAATTTCTAGGTGTGACAGAACAGTGTGTTACCTTCCTGAAGGCTCTGACATCTGAGCTGCCATTTGAAATGCCAGCATAGCGCTCAACTATAGGTCAATGGGAAATCTCACATTTTCTTTTGACCATAGAACAAAGCAACCCAGTATGAACATGCCTGGGGATGATTATAAAAGATGAACACTACCAGTCTGAATATTTCAAGAAGATAAAAAAAAAAATACAGTCCTAGGTTATGGACTACCCCAAATCTTTTTCATTTACAAATATTGAAAGGGATGCTCTAGAAAATGGACAGAGTTAAACTCAAAATTAAAGTGCTACATGATGAGATTGTAACTGGTATGAAAAATGAAACCTCAGGAAAATGAAAGATTTGAGGAAGTTTATAGGCCAAGGAGAGGAAGCAAGTTTGATTGAATTTATGTTCCGGCTCCATGGCCCTGATCTTATGGAGGTTTCCACATGTAGTCATTAATCATAGCAGAGACAGGTCATCTGGATGCCTGATTGATATTTTTACATCTCACTCAGATGTTGTGTGTTTTTACTGGATTTATCAAACTCATGTCTGGAATTCATGAGTTTTAGCAATGATAGAGGTGATTTTTTAACTGGTAAAAGGAAAGCTTAGAGGCAAAATGAAAGCTTTATCATTTATTCTTCAAAGATTTTTGAGCTTATGGGAGGGTTCAAGGCTCAAGCATCTGCTCTGGGATACAGGGGTGACGGTAGTATCCATTCATAGGGCCACTGAGAACTACATGAGATGGTACCTGGCAGGCACTTAGAACAGGGCTGAGCACGTGGTGGTGTGCAGGAAATGTTAGCTATTTTATGATTTTTTAAACAAGTGAATTGAGGGCTATTTCTGTTTCATATTAACCCAGTGCTCTGAGAATGTTGACTGGAACCCAGCACTGGGCAGGGAGCTCTTGGGGATTTGAATCTCACAATTCTTATCCTTGGAGGTCAAGTTCCCTTTACATTACTGGGATCCCAGTTCCTCTCCATCTCTAGAATAACTCACATGCCTCTCCACACGCTTGTTACTTGCACGGAATCCTTTCTCTATGAATTAAGAAGGAGAGGCTAGAGTCTGGCCATTGAAAAATCGGGGTTAATTTCTTAGAAACTAGTCTGAAGACACACCTACTGACCAAGACATCCACTCAGATAATGCTTGCCCGCTGGGAATCTTCAGTTCAGCCCAGGAGCCAAGACGTAAAACGCAGAGCTAGCTAAGTGACACCGCAGAGCTCAACAGAACGAGCCGAGAAGAGCGCCAGCAAGGCGCTGAGGGCCCTGGATGAGCTGGGCTGAGCTGCAGTGGGCGGTGGGGAAAGTGGGTCACAGGGAAGTGAGGACCCTCAGGCAGGGAGGTCTGGAAGGCTGGAAGGAATCTGTTAGTCACCTTAAGTCTCTTGGAAATATTGAAGAGCCTGGGCAGGTGCAAGAAGTACTTATCCTTCAAATTAAAGAATGCATTCAAGAGGAGAAACAAGATGTTTTTTGGAGGCTGGCTAGTCAATAAAAGAGAAGACAAATCCTTGAAAATATGACCCCAGTTTTGTGAGGTCTGCTATGTGCCTTCAAATTCACCCCATGGGTCTGGGTTTGGCATTTCCTCCTGGACTGGTCCGCTCCCTGGTGGAAAGAAGGAAAGAAGGACCTCTTTTCCAAGAGGTCTTTTGCCCCCAAAGAAAGTTCTGTGGGGAAAGCACAGGAGAACAACTTGAGAGCTTACTGCTCTTGAATTATTCAGGGGTACCTGGGCTTCTGAGCTGCTGGGGTACTGACTCTCCTCCTTTGGGGGAGTTCTGGCTTTTGCTACAATGGTTACCCAGAGCAGGAAAACGGGGATGGAAGGAACTGGCATTTCTTCCTTCGCAACACGACCTTTGCTGGTATCCTGACAGGTAGAAATAAGCATCTGTTAAGGGACAGTGATAGTCTGCCTGTGTTTTGCTCATTAATTAGTTTTCTTGCTGAGGGGAAAATGATTTATTATATATGTAATTAGGGAATTGACTTCACAGTATCCATAGTTGAAGTCTAAAATTATTCACTTCAAATATTTGCACCTTCTTTTTTCCCCCAATACTGGTGAGAACTAGTATGTTTATGTTTTCTCATCGGCTTAAAACGGTAACTGATGTCCACAAGGCACACACTGGAGCTGATTGTGATGTGACAGTCAGGGTGCTGGTTTCCAGGGCGGGAGCTCGCAATTCTTCTTGTGTCCTCAGGCTCCGCATCAGAGCTGGCCAACCGGCTTTGTGGGGAGAGTATTTTACTCATCTTAGATCATTGGTCCAAAGAAGAGACTAGATGGGGTGGAGTGCTCCCAAACCCAGTTCTGCTGTGGACCAGGACATCCTTAGGACAACTGAAATTGCAGGAAGGATGAAGGTGGCTGGAGTAACTAGCCAATCTGTCAAGAGTAAGTTTTAATGGATCCCATCAAGTGTGTCTTAAGAGTTGTGAGTATAGGGCTTCCCTGGTGGCGCAGTGGTTGAGACTCTGCCTGCTAATGCAGGGCACACAGGTTCGAGCCCTGGTCTGGGAAGATCCCACATGCCGCGGAGCGACTGGGCCCGTGAGCCACAATTGCTGAGCCTGCGCGTCTGGAGCCTGTGCTCCGCAACAAGAGAGGCCACGACAGTGAAAGGCCCGCGCACCGCGATGAAGAGTGGCCCCCACTTGCCGCAACTGGAGAAAGCCCTCGCACAGAAACGAAGACCCAACACAGCCATAAATAGATAAATAAATAAATTAAAAAAAAAAATAGAAATGAAAAATTTGGTGCTCAGCAATCCCTTTAAAAAAAAAAAAAAAAGAGTTGTGAGTGTAACCCAGTGGTCCTGTCCTCAGAAAAATCTATGATTTGGTAAGAGACCTAACGCACCTGTGCATAGGAAATTGAGGAGCAGAAAACAGATGAGGACAGGTTCTGGCCAAGGTGGCCCTGGCACCACATTTGTGGAAGAACTGCCCTGGGCAGTCCCTGTGTTGGACACGTAGGAGGCGGTCTCCATTCTCACGGTGTTTATAAGCAGAAACATATTGTGGGGAAGCAGAACATGAGAATGGCAATGATAGAAAGCCATCAAAATGCTAAGTGGTAGCATTAGTACAATGGGTCAAGGTTTCAGTGAAAAGGGTGCCATTTGGAACGGAGTCTTGCAAGTATAAATCAGTGATGCAGAAAACATAGGCTCTAGAGAGTCATAGGAGGTTGATCTCTGAGGGAGCTCTAAAAATAGAGCTACCACGTGATGCTTCAATCCCACTTCTGGTCATATATCTGGAGAAAAACATAATTCGAAAATATACATGCATCCCAATGTTCATAGCAGCACTATTTACATTAGACAAAACATGAAAGCAGGCTAAATGCCCATCGACATATGACTGGATAAAGAAGATGTGGTACATATATGCAACGGAATATTACTCAGCCATGAATAGTAAGAATGGAATACTGCCATTTGCGGCAACATGGTTGGGCCTAGATATGATAATACTAAGGGAAGTAAGTCAGACAGAGAAAGACAAATATCATATGATATCACCTACGTGTGGAATCTAAAAAAATGATACAAACGGACTTATTTTAAAACCTAAACAGAGGGTTTCCCTGGTGGCACAGTGGTTGAGAATCCGCCTGCCAATGCAGGGGACACGGGTTTGAGCCCTGGTCCGGGAAGATCCCACATGCTGTGGAGCAACTAAGCCCGTGAGCCACAATTACTGAGCCCGCATGCTGCAACTATTGAAGCCCGCACGCCTAGAGCCCGTGCTCCGCAGCAAGAGAAGCCACCACAATGAGAAGCCCACGCACCACAATGAAGAGTAGCCCCCACTCGCCCCAACTAGAGAAAGCCTGCGCACAGTAATGAAGACCCAGCACAGCCAAAAATAAATAAATAAAATAAATAAATTTATATATATATATATATATATAAACGAAACAGCCTCACAGACATAGAACACAAACTCATGGTTACCAAAAGGGAAAGGTTGGGGGGGAGGGATAAATTAGGAGTTTGGGATTAATGTATACACACTATTATATATAAAATAGATAATCAACAAGGACCTACTGTATAGCACAGGGAACTCTACTCAATATTCTGTAATAAACTATATGGGAAAAGAATCGGAAAAAGAATAGATATATGTATATGTAGAACTGAATCACTTTGCTGTGCACCTGAAATTAACACCACCTTGTAAATTATACTCCAATATAAAATAAAAATTAAAAAAAAAAGAATTCAGGAGCACTGACCCCCAACCCCCTCTCCTGTGTCCAAGAGCCTGTGGGTCCCCCTTTTAAGACAACGACTGACAAGGTGTGATACAGACTAACACGACGGGTCATACTTGGTGAGGCTGATGAAACCTGATGGATGCCAGATAATACCCAGGGGCAGGTGTCGTAGGATTTATTCCCCAGAGGCCTCTGTTAGTCAATAACTGACTGATTCAGTCATGTTTGGTCTTTTGTGAAAAATGAGAATGAAGCTGCTTTAAAAATGTCTTAGCAAGCGGAGTGTGGCAGGCAAACTTCTGACACAGTTTGGGGAAGATTTTATACTCGAGGTCATGTAAAAGGAGCCCCTGTATGGCAGCGATTTTATTTCCCAAGCAATAAACAGGGGCCAACTCATTGGTCTGTTTGGAAAGAATTACTCAGTAAGAATAGGAACCTTACCTGCCTGCCAAAAGCAAAAAGAAAAGTGCCCTAGATTCCAGCGAAATAATGTCGCTCTAGCAGGACATCCATCTGTTTGAAGTGAGGTGATTCAGCCCCAGCAGAACAGCCTGGAACCTGGTGAGTAGATGAAGCCGAGCTGGGCGCCCTCAGCAGCTGGGCAAGGCCTCTACATCCACAAGGACTTGCAGGCTCCAAGAGCCACTCAGGTCCCCATCCTGCCGTCTGAAGACGGCCTGACCCCCAGGGCCTCAGGCCCCCTTTATAAAAGGAAAACTTGAGGCCATTTAATACCCTCTTTTTGAGGTAAACTTATTTTTCACTGCAGATGGTAGTGCCGTTTAGAATGACTCTCTGGAGAGCAGATTCTTGGGTAAGATCTGTGTCCAGGTGGTGGGAGCCACTGACAGAGAAAACTGAAAAGCCCAAAACTTTGAAAGAATTAAATAGTTGTTATCATCAAAACCAGTTTATGGTATTAAGATTTGAATTCCTTTGTTAATAGAAGGTTCTGTTGTGCTGATCGATTCTCTTTGTATGGAAAATGTCTAAAGAGTCAAAAGGAGAAGACAAAAACATGGCACCCAGTTGGGTCAAACGCATGGTGTCCCAACCCCTCTGAGGTTGGGGAAGAGGCAGAAGGAGGTGGAAAGAGAGAGAGGAAGCGTTTGCATCTCACTACTCAAAACATCAGAATGTAAATGTTATTATAACTCGAGGTCATAAGAGGAACTTTCACTAACCCCTCCCCGCAAAACACACACACACACACACACACACACATACGAAATGAAATATTGCCTCATGTTCTACCTTTTCGATAGAAAAATGAGTAAGATCCACAACCTGCGTTTACTGGCTCCCTTTTGCTTTTGTGCTCCCGCTTCTGTCTCCTCTGTTCTCGTGAACAACCTTCTCCAGGTCCACAGTGGCTCCTTTGCTGCCTTCCTGCCACCTCCTGGCATTCACCACCTACTCCTTCCTGAAGTCCCTTCTTCCCCTCACTGCTAGGGCGCTGCTCAGTCTTCTGGCGTTCCCAGGCTCTTCCAGCATCCTTTGCTGTTTCTTTGTGAACCATCTCCCTTCCGCTGCCCTCTAGTTTGTGAGGATTAAGTGAGGTCATGTTTCTGCAGACACTCAGTAGAGTGTGCAGCTCTCCAGGTGAAGAGTGTTAATAACTTGATAACGTTCTGACATTCGTTTTGTGTCTTCTCTTCTCAACCATGTCAATGGTTTTCAACTCCCTTTGGGTATCTCGCTTTTTCTCATGCAAACCTTGCCTCACGCTGAACTGACCACATTGTCTCACGTTCCACTGTGTCACCTGGGCTCACTCGACTTGGACAGAGGTCCCAAATGATGGTGATTATGGCACGCGGGTCGCAACCCACGTGAGCTTCTGTCAGTGAGGGGGAGGAGTTAGTGTTTCTCCAAGAGACCCTCTGCCATCAAGCACTAGGTCCCATTAGAAGCACGGAGTCACCAACAGCTTTGGTCCCTGGCCCATAACAGGCTTCCTAAAATTACTGCTTTTTGGGTTAACTGACCTGTTCTTTTTTGTCTCCTCAATCATGCCAATAATTTTGTAATCAGTTCACTGTATTCAGTCCCCTCTGTTGAAAGTACCTGGTGGTGTTCGTTTTCCTGACCGATCCCCTTGCCTTTCCCCTCTCCTCAGGATGTGCTGGAACCTTCCTCACGGCGAAGTCATTAGCTCACCATCAGTTTCCATAATTTTGTCTGCCAAACTCAACAATAGTTAGAAATTTGACAAAACTTTGTGTAGGGTGTGTGTGTAGGTGGTGGGTAGTGGCGTGGTAATGCTTTTCCCTTTAGCATCTGTTAGAGTCTCTGGGGAAGAATACAGAAACATAAGCAACATTTAGGACTTAGATGTAGAATTTTAAGTATCGTTTGACTTTGGGTTATGTCTGGAGAGAGAGCATGCATGAAGGTTTAGCATGAAATCTTAATAAAATGATAACTTCGAGGGCCTGATGCAGTCCTGTGTGCGCCAGTGTTTTTCTGACTATCACGGGTCCCATAAGCCAGGTAAGGCAAAGGCTGTGCAGGTGAGTTGGGGCTGAAATCCACATTGCTTTGTGCTCTCCAAGCCTTGGCTTATGGCACAGGGCTGCATTCATCTATACAGTGGTGTTGCAGACCTATTGTTTCTATTCTTTTCAGGCTTACGGTAATCACATCTGGAATAAAAGTTAATTTAAGGTCACTTTGTTCAAAATGATTCAGAGGAAGAGGGGCTTTTCAATCATACCCAGGTGCTATAGGGGCTAGCACAGGTAGGATGGTTCTAGTTTCAGAAACCAAGGTAAGCTGCCCTCCTTGAGGTAAAGTCACTAATGTATTTTCCCAGGAAACATCCCGGTCTATTCCTCTGGTTGTTCAGAGACTCCTGAGGGACAGATGTCTGATCGCTCTTTAACAGAGTCTGCCTCTGAGCCTCGGTGCTTAAAATGCATGGAATCTAAATCTAATTGACAGTGATTCCATCTCCCCACCTTGATTTAAGCTCTCTTTACTTTTTTTTAAATGAACAACTAACGACATTGAAATGAGTGCTTAATTCAATCAGGTTTGCCCTAATTGCTGAATAATTATAGCTTGACCGGAGTTCCAGTCTTCTCTCTTCAGATCTGATGGGACTGGAGCATGTCATGCTTTCCCTGACATTTTAGTTGCTGACAAATGAACATTAAATCCTATTTAATTCTAAGTGAGATGGTTTTTAAAGATGCACTTGCACCCTATCTTTGCACAACATTTCTCTAACAGTGAAAGTGACGAAGGCATGTGAAACAAAAGGGAAAACCCATGAAATGACAATTCTTTAAAAAAAATTTTTTTGTTCTTTTCCTTTATGGTTTATTACAGGATATTGAATATAGTTCCCTGTACTACACAGTAGAACCTTGTTGTTTATCCATTCTATATACAATAGTTTGCATCTGCTAACCCCAAACTCCCAGTCCAGCCCTCCCTCATCTCCCCTTCCCCTTGGCAACCACAAGTCTCTTCTTTATGTTTGTGAGTCTGTTTCTGTTTAGTAGATATGTTCATTTGTGTCATATTTTAGATTCCACATATAAGTGATAGCATATGATATTTGTCTTTCTCTGTCTGACTTACTTCACTTAATATGATAATCTCTAGGTCCATCCATGTTGCTGCAAATGGCATTATTTCATTCTTTTTTTATGGCTGAGTAATATTCCATTGTATATAGATATATTTATATATATATATATATATATATACACACACACACACACACACACACACACATCTTCTTTATCCATTCACCTGTCAGTGGACACTTAGGTTGCTTCCATGTCTTGGCTATTGTAAATAGTGCTGCAATGAACATTGGGGTGCATGTATCTTTTCAAATTATGTTTTTCTCTGGCTATATGCCCAGGAGTGGGATTGCTGGATCATATGGCAACTTTATTTTTAGTTTTTAAAGGAACCTCCATACTGTTCTCCATAGTGGCTATATCAATCTCCTTCCCACCAACAGTGTAGGAGGGTTCCCTTTTCTCCACACCCTCTCCAGCATTTGTTATTTGGAGACTTTGTAATGATGGCCATTCTGACCGGTGTGAGGCGGTACCTCATTGTAGTTTTGATTTGCATGAAATGACAATTCTTTAAAAGAGAAAGAGCCCTGAACCTATGGCATATTGAATGAGACCATAAAAGTTCAGTGCTCAGTGTGGTGTCTGTTGTACAGCACAGGCTCAGTAATGCTAGGGGCTGATACACCTGTCTTACCAGCAAGGAGAAATGAACAAGAAAATGGATAATCAGTATTAATCAGTAGCCCCAGAAGATCAGGTATTAAAAGGTACTTTTATAAAATAAATATTACGTTGTTTCCGCAATTCTCTAAGTCTTGTCCAAATCATCTCACTCTTGATATACTGAGGCAACACTTAGAAGAATCCCAGGTAGCATAGAATACAGCTAACTTGTGAGTTGGGTTACTTTTTCCATCTATAAGGCAATAGTCTTATCTATGTGACCTTGTGACTCTGCCTACTAGTTGTACTTTTCATACCAATAGTCCCAATAATGCAGGTGGGCCATATGGGTTGTCCCTGTATCTGATGGATCAATCATATATGATTTGGACCTGAATACACAGGAAAGATATTTTAGGAAATGTCAAGTTCTAATTCATGTCTATTAAGTTAGGGCTAACCACAGCTGAAACAATTGGGTAAGTGAAATCCAGAAAAATAAGAGAATAAGTTTTCTTGATGCTTGGGGAAGAAGGAATTTTGTAGACCTTCTGTTCTTTTAACTCTAAACTGGCAAGATAAAACTATGTTGAGAAAGGCTGGGGCTTAAATGAAAACTGGAATTTCTCCTTCCTGGGTATTTTATCATATAACAGGATTTTGGCTTAATTTTCAAGAATTATTCCCCAACTTAAACCTATTTAACAAATAGAAAGAATCATTAGATGGGAAACATTTTTAGACTTAGAGTAATCAAAGTTAGAATAAAAGCCAACTTAATTCACAATGATGTTTTTGCTTGTTTGGAAAGCTTTCTTGTCCAATATGTCTATAGCATATCAAGAAAGACCTAAGACTTTTGCCAATATTTTTTTCTCAGTGAGAGTGATGACAGACATTTAAGAAAAATTATTGACACAGATCGAAGTGTGAGTGTATAATTATCTCAATTACCTTCTGTAATTGAGTGTCAGCTAACAGAGCTGTACATATTCCTCTTTTAAACACCAGAATCCAAAAGGCAAATGATTTAGCCCAGGAATCAGCTTGTAAAAAGAAAAAATAAGAAGGCATCTACCTAACTTTTTGTATTTAATAAGTATTGTAGCAATATCACAGTCATATGCTATGAAAGTCAGATTGCACACTTCAAATATGTACAAAGATTATTTGTCAATCATACCTCAATAAAGATGAAAAAACGTTGAAGAAAAGGAAGAAAAAAGAATAGAAAAGTATCCTATCTTCTGTCCTTGCTGAGGATATTTTCGTTCTATGGCAGGCCCATTCAATTCATGAGCTTGTTAGGTAGGAAAAGAATTTTATGGAATATTAATGTTTCCATCTTGAAAGTCTTGTTTTTTCCCCCATGCAACTTTGTGGCCAAGAAGCAAAGATCAAAGTTTTGATAAGATAGACAAAAAGCATTTGATACCAATGATGAAATATTACTCTGGTAATATGAGTGAAAACACTTTGAATAAAAAACATTAAAAAAAATTGTAGAGATTTGCCGTTACTTTAAAAACCTTAGGTCTTTCACTACGAGGATTATATTTTCTTATAGTCTTTATGTATCTCATGATTTAGTGGCTTTAAATGATATTTTTATTCCCTTTTGTTGTCCCTAAGTTAAAAAATACATCTAAACACATTTCTCTAATGATCAACGCAACCACTGATATAGTGACTACCTATTCCTTCCTTGTAAGAGCACAGATTCAGATGAGATAATTCCTGCTTACTCCGCACCTCATTTCCTAGTTCTTTTTTGATAAAACTTAAATTCTGAGCCCAGATGAAGACTATTTAATTACCTTTTACACCCTAGTATTATATAATAATATTTTTGACACTTGCATTCTGTTACATGACCCTATAAATAATGATTTAGAACGTTTTCGTCTCATTAGCCATCATTCACCGTGCGCATCGCCACGCTGTTAAGAACACCCTGTTGCCTAGTCCCAGGAGCTATTTTTTAAATTGAGGTACAATGAACTAATCCATGAATTTTCGCACGTGTACCTAGTTTCCCGCAGGGCATTTTGGAAGACCCACTAATGCACAGGCACACAATTCCCAAAACATGACTTATGGGGTCTGGCTGACACATGGGACTTAAGCACAGTAGACCCTGGAGCGCGTTTCGGCTTCTGAGTCAAGCAAAATAATCCCGAGGGTGCTTTGTACCCACTGATGAGTCTCCCCTCGGGCTCTGTCACAGGGTGAGGATATGATTCTTCCATCTTCACGGGGCTTTTGGTCTGTAACTCCTGCGCAGCACACACTTTCTAAGGACAAACAGTAATTTGCGGAGAGACAACCTTTGAAACGGAACCCAGAGAATTATTTTCCTAAAGTCAACATGCGCAGGGTTTCCCTCTCCTGGTGAAGATGCTGTTTCATGTTGTCATCTAACGCTGTTATCAGGACCCCTGTTCTCATCCTCTGCCCTCCGTGTGCCCGGAGCTCCCTGTGGGCATAGAAGAAATGCCTCCCACTGGGCCTTCCCAGTCCGACCCCCATCTGCCCTGGCCATGACCACCAGATACCCCAAAACGTATTTCCTTCACTTAGGTCAGTTCAAGTTGTGGGCATGGCTCCCTCCCACCGTCTCTCTACTGTAGTGGGAACAAGAGGTGCCTTATTCTTTCCCTCGTGCTGAAGGCTCCAGGGGGCGGGGCGGGGTTCTCCAGGTCACATGGGAGAAATGGAAACAGTTCACCAGGGTCTATCTGGGTGAAACACTCCTTCCTTTAACGCTACTAGTTGTTGACTGTGAACTAGATTCAGGTCTTTCTTCAGTCTGGGGATTTCTTCCTCTCAACTCTTTAAGCACTTCCTCTCTTTCTGTGCTGCTTTCCCTTCTGGAGTATTGCTTACTGGCGTGAACTTTCTGTCTTTGCGTTTTTGGCAGTCCGTCATGGACCCTAGCCTGATGTCTTTTGGGGAAATTGCACTTTCCTCATTGGATGCAATCTGTGGGGCTGTTTATCTGGGAGTCCTGCCTTCCCTCAGCAAAGGAATGTGAGTCTGCCCCTCTGGAATTTAAATTCTGAACAGAGTGATAAAAAGACCACCCCGGGCTGGAGTTCATTTTCCTCAGTGACTGTATCAGGATGAGACCGCTGAGCTCCCTTGACCCAGGCAAGCATTCTGCCTCTGTCCAGCCTAGTTCTCTAGTCTTGCTTCGTCGACACAATGAATTCCCCGGATCTTGCCAATAGCTTCCCTTTGGGCTTACGAGCTGGTTCTCGGAAACTTCAGCAACCAAAGAGACATAGCTGATACACTTATTCATGGGATACATCTCTTTGATCTTTGATCTGTCCTTCCTGTTTATTTTCATATTTTCATATCTTTATCTTTCTTTCATTGAGTTTGTCTGGCACTTCAATAATTTTCTTTAGCTGTTTCCAAAACTTTTGCATGCTGCTGTCACTTGTTCATCACATTTGGTCCCAACTTACTTCTTTCAGCTTCATCCTCAGCCATGGCCTCTGCCCCATTCCATATTCTAACCACAATAAATGGATTTTCTTCCTAATCCTGTCATTTTCACTTTAACCTTCCTGCCAGTGCATGGGCTAGTCCCTTGTCCTAAAATATTCTTCTACAAAACTTTGCTTAAATCTCCTCTTAGAAATCTGCCCTGGTTCCCTATGTGAAGAAAGACTCCATTTTTCATGCTCCCTCTAATGGGATCCCTTAGCATTTGGTCTTTTTTGACCTGTCACTTGAATTAAAATTATTTTCATCATGTCTGTTTTATCCAATAAGCTGTGAATTTCTTGAAGATTAAGTCTGTGCTTTACTTACCTCTGTATAGTCTCTATCTTACACAGTGCCCAGCACTTTTTATGTCCTCAACAAATGTTTACTGGGGGATGGAATGAGTGGCTGAATAAATGAGGGTTGCTCGCAGACTACCCATCCCTGGAGTGGAAGGCAGACTCATTCATTGGTTGGGAGCTCTCAGCCTGCTGTTGTGTGCACGGAGCACACTTGCTTGTTTAGGTGTGTGGCTCTTCTTTGCAGGAATTGTACAATGAGAATGATATGTGACCTTTGGATGGCTGTTGACTCTGGACATCTGGCATTGAAACATTTGTTTTGCTTCTAGCCTTGCCAAAAATAAGAAAGCACATGTATCCATACCAACAATATTTATCGAGTATCTGTAATGGGCAAAGCTGGTCATTACCTAGGACACAAAGATGAATCTGACACAATACAGTCCTCAAGGGAGACCCAGTAGAGTGATGTGATGTCACAGATGACCCCACTCTAGGTATAAAGTGTCACAGCAGATGCATGTCTGAGGCACTTGACTAGAGCCTTGGCCCTCCATCAAGGCTTCAATCCTGGGAGATGAGATGGAGGCAGTTTTGAAGTACTGATTTCTAAAGGGTGCCTTTAAAAAATGACGAAGTGTATATTTCTGGAATTATAAAGCCCCCCACTATTTTTCACCACATTTAAAAACTTAAAGAATAGTTGATTTACAATATTGTGTTAGTTTTAGGTGTATAGCAAAGTGACTCAGTTATATAAATACATGTTTTTTCTGATTCTTTTTCATTATAGGTTACTACCAGATATTGAATATAGTTTCCTGTGCTATACAGTAAATCCTTGTTGCTTATCTATTTTTTAAAATTTTCATTTTTTATAATCTTTTATTTTTATACAAATAAAAATATTTTTATACAATTTTAAAGGCTACTTTCTAGTTACAGTTTTTACTGTAAAACCTATTGGCTCTATTCCCCGTGTTGTGAGTACCTCTTTGAGCCTGTCTTATACCCAATAGTTTGTACTTCCCACCCCCTCCTCTCTGTACTGTTCCTTCCCACCCCAAACCCTCACTGGTAATCACTAGTTCTCTGTATCTGTGAGTTGACTTCTTTTGAAAAGCCCCTTTTGGAGACTTTTAATTCATAATTTGAATTGATCTCGAATTTCTCATGGAGGTCATTTACCTTGGAAGCTTTAAAAAAGTCTTTAGAGGACTCTTCTCGCTATGAAAATGCTCCTACAAAGTCCAAGGAGATTTCATTTTCTTGACATTTTCACCAAGTGTTTACAATGAAAGAGACGATTTTAATCAAGCATTTTGAGTTTTTGTCATCTGCCTGATGAAAACTGCTGTCCCTTTGTTTCCTTTGAATTGACTGGAAGCCCACACAAAATGGGGCGCAGAGTCATTAGGAAGAGCTGCAGCTCCAGGGGCTGAGGAGGGGTGTTGCCCAGGAGGATGGCAGGAGCTATGCCCACACATGGGGTCTCCCACCAGAGGGGTGTGAAGGCTGCCTTCCCTGTTACCAGGCAGGAGGGAAGTCTGGCCCAAGGAGAGAGCCAGAAAAGTACCTGTGGTCTCTACCAGCCACACTCAGCTTTCAGAGGCTTATGTCGACTCTCCTACAGCTGGTAAGGCTGGTAAGGATTCAGTACCTACCACTTTTCTTAAAGTAAGTTCATAAACAAAGGCTAACACTTATTTATAAGGGCCTTGCGGGAAACAAATATCAGAGAACCATTGTGGCCTAGGAGAAAAGTGGGGTCTCTGGAGATCCAGATGGACAGCATGATATCCCGAGCCTTTCTGGAGAGGGTTATCAGCAGTTTCTTAAGCAGGAGGAACTAGGAACTCATATCAGAGCCACTGTATTTCCTTTAGAGTTCATTATGTAAAAGTATGCCTAGGAAATTGTCAGGATTCTCACTGCAGACAGTGTGTTCAGAAATTCTCAACAAATTCCTTTATTATCTTTATAATGTTCTGAGTTAAAGAATCCTTCTAGATATTGTTATTTATACATATACCATGAACGAGTGGAATATGCCTGACCATTAGCATCAGTCCCAGGAGTGGGAAAAACTAGGGAAGATTTATGCATAGATAATTCACTTACTTTCCATCCATCCATCCTACAAATTAGGTTGAATTAATGAATATCTATTGAGTACCCGCTACAAGTAAGGAACTACACTAAATATTTTTCTGGACAGTACAGAGAATTATGCCAAAAATAGCTCTGCGTTTAATCTAGTTGAGAAATTAAGACATAAATCTGCAAAAAGGTAAATAAAATACAAGTGGTAAGAATATATGAGAATGACAGTGAAAGAGTTCCACCTGGTATTATAGATCCAGCATTAAAGAATGGTGCCACTATTTATAACAGGCAAGACATGGAAATAACCTAAAAATCCATCAACAGATGAATGGATAAAGAAGATGTGGTACATATATACAATGGAATACTACTCAGCCATAAAAAAGAATGAAATAATGCCACTTGCAGCAACATGGATGGACCTAGAGATTATTATACTAAGTGAAGGAAGTCAGACAAAGGCAAACACCATATGATATCACTTATATGTGGAAGCTAAAATACGACACAAATGAACTTATCTGCAAAAGGGAAACAGACTCACAGACACAGAGAACAGACTTGTGGTTGCCAAGGGGGAGGGGAAGTAGGGGAGGGATGGATTGGGAGTTTGGGATTAGCAGATGCAAACTATTATATATATGGATAACTGAATCACTTTGCTGTACACCAGAGACTAAGACAACAGTGTAAATCAACTACACTTTAATAAAATAAAGTTTTTTAAAATGGAAAGAAATAAAATAAAAAGAAATGGGGAAAAAAAAGAATGGTGGCGAATGGGCCTCAGGGAAGCAGGTGTCTGCACACCAGGGGGCAGGAATTAGTCAACATTTGGATGGGTTAATGGGGTTCGCCTAGTGGACAGAAGAGGAGGATTCATAGCCTGAGTGGGAGCCCGTAGAGCAGGAAGTACCCAGATTGATCGGGGTGATGAGTCAGACAGTTGAGCCCAGGGTTTGCAGAGGGGAGGATGGGCAGGGATTGCGAATGGGGGATATTTTGGGGCCAGACCAGGAAGATATAATTAGCTCCCTATCTTGTGAAAGGCACACAGGTCAACAAAGCAGAAAGAGGTTTTCTTTTAAACTATACAATTATTAATTTTAATGTTAACTCACAAAGGTAGCTTAGTATGATGGGAAAACCAAAACCAAATAAACTGTAAATTGGAGATCTTGGAGTCCCCTGCTCTAAGTAATCTGTGGCAAACCCCAACTCTCAGCTTTCAGGAAAAATGTGAGCACAGCAATGACGGCCTCGCCGGCCACCCAGTCTCACCATCCTGTTGCCTCTCTGCTCACCGCCAAGTATCCTGGGTGATACTGCCTCGTTATCCCACAAGTGGGTCAGTTTTGGAAAGCAAGTGATCTGTCATTTGGAGAAATCAGAGTCACTGATTTCTGCTTGTATTTCTGTACCAAAAGGAAAGAAAGAAAAAAGAAAGAGGCAAGTAATCCAAGAGAAAGTAAAAATCACTTAAATGCAATCTCCCAATTATTAGTAAATTCTAACAAAGATGATACCCTCTCCCCCTCCCCTAATATCAATGGCTGGCAAAGAGCAGTCAGAGAAAGCACTCTGTTCACCAAACGCTCCCTGTGTTGGCGCAGGTTTTGTGGGGCAGCCTTTGAATTCCACCACCCATAGCAGCCAAGGGAGCTTGACCAGGGCCCTGAGAGCAGAGAGCAGATGCGGAAGGCACGAGGCTCTGGTGAGCTTTATGCGCCAGTGGGATTGCGGACAAGCCACCGGAGAGATGGAGTACGATGAACAGTCTACAACTTTCTTGAGTAGGCAAGTCATCACTTTCTCTTACAACACAGCACAACACAACACAAATTTAAAGACATTTTAAGAAGAAAGGCCAACTTATCGGAAAAGATTTCTCTAGAATATGCAGGATGTCTGTTAGAAAGACAGGGAGATATGCCATTTGATGGTTTAGGGTGAGGAAATCATTTGAAGGGGGTGTTAAATGGAGTATATAATACAGATTTACAGTTTGAATGGCTGGGTGATTGGAAAGCTGGCAGTAAGTAACAGAGCGTTTCTATAAGTCAGATGACCATTGTTTACTGAGGCCGTTTCCATTTTCTGTTGAAGAATGTACAGAGCTGAGTAGGTTTCCATCCCTTGTGGGTTTGGCAGCCATCTTCCCCCTTTTTGTATGGATAAAATGAACTTCTTCCATGTCTCTCCATTCCTCCTATTTCTGGATTATTTCCATAAGGACAGAGTGCTTTCTGGGATTGTCTGAGTCATTATATAATGAGTAGAATTCTGGCATCCTCATTTTAAAAAAAGCTATGATTATCATTAATACTATTTTTTTGTTTTGCAGAGTTCATCCAAGCAATAATAAAAAAGCAATTAGAAATATAAAATCATGGAAACTCTCATACCATTAAGAGGTCATTAAGCTTGGCAAGAATTGCTATATCCAAATTTCTGGTCTCATTCCTTGGTCTTTGGATTGCATTTAAGAAAAACAGTGATTACATAAATTTTAATACAATAAATGATGTTTGGCTAAAATTTTAACTTGTATTTCTTTGGGGGAAAAGACAAAAATCTTGTGAACTGAAGATGGAGAAGCCAAGTTGACTCTTAATTACTATTTACAATTGTTTTGAATCCAATTTTTAACCACCAGAAATGATTGTATTTTGGGGCACCGGAAGCTTATACAATTCTAGAGGGCCCTCTTTAAATTATGAATATAAAGTTAGGTATGAAATTGAATATTTCTTTAGGGTGAAAAAAACCCACACAGCGAATCCCCAATTTACAAAAACTGACAAATACAGAAAACAACAGTATCCTTATTAGATGAACCCATGATGCGCAGCTAGAATGCTTTTTTTTCTACACTTCCTTAATTTACAATTCTGCACTTCAGGTGGTTTGAAGCCTTTTCCACAGACTAGCTTTTGCCTCCATCAGTTTCAAACATTGTTTCTTGTCTTCTATCCCTGGGTACCGTGGGACTCATTCTTAGAACGATGAAAGTTCTGGCCAAGTGAGTTGGCGGGGTGGTCAGTAGGATTATTCCTGGAAGCCATTCCTGCCCTGCAACTGTATAAATATGTCCCTCTAGATCCAAATTAAATGTACTCTCACCTTATCTCCTTAACTAGAATTCAAAGTGCCCGTGGCCCCTGCAACTCTGCCTGACACTTCTGTGAGTGTGATGGGGGGAAGCTGGGGTAGGAAACAGAAGCCTTAATTGACTTCAGTTAAAATATCTCACCTGGGCAAGTTACCCAAGAGCCTGCGCCCTTGTGAATGCACTTTTACGGCACCTCCTAGAGCCTGGGGGGCCTGTGTAGGTGAGGAGTCTAAATGATGCGAAGCTGCCTCTGCTGATATCTCTTACCTTTCCTAGTGACAATTTTTTTGGCAAAAGAAACGCCAGCCAGCCTGTTGTTGGAGGGTCATATGTGTCCTCTCCTGTGTCCCCCTCCTCCCAGCACCGATCAGCTACCAGCGAGGTGTTCGGCGTTCGAGCTCACAGCTTTCCTTTCTCTGCTTCCTTTCCTCCCCCAGATCCTGGCTCAGTCCTGATGATCTCACAGTGCAGAGAGGTCCCTCCCTCGCCTTGACCACTCAACCGCCACGGCAGCAGCTTTGTCTGCTCAACCACGTTTACTGTGTGTTTTCCCAGACCTGGACCATTCGGAACCCCTCTGCTTCTGATTTCTGCTATCTGACCACAGTTTCCTACCCTCCCGCGCTTACCCGCCTTCATCCTATGACCCTTACTCTTTCACACTGTAGAGCATCCCACACTCTTGAATCCGTCTGCTTCTCATTTCTAGCAGCCCTTCTGTGACCTCTATCTTTTCCACTCTTGCAGCCTAGACTCCGAGTTCTACCACTTCAAATACTTTCAGTGTCTTATCTCTTCCCCTTTAGCCTCTGCGTCCAATTGTCCATCACAAGCTCAGGGATCAGTCATTGCGTCACCCCTCGCCCCATACCTTCTCCACCAGCTCCCCTAGGCCATGTCGTGGTGTCACGTGTACGGATACAAGCTCAGGTTTCCTCCACGTTAATAACAAACATTTATCAAGCTCTGTCTCCTTCTCGAGCCTCTGAAATATGGACATTCCCTGCCACTCCACAGATTTATTTTGGCTAAAATCAACAATGACTTCTTAGTTGACAAATCCCATGGACACTTACTGTTTTAAGTTATGAAATATATCAAACATTTTGAAGAGTACAGGTAATAACAGGATACACTCTCATATGCTGAGCACTCAGATCCAACAAATGCTATATTTGCTTAGGAGATTTAAAGTTTTTATTTGTTTAGCAATAAAATGTTACATAGATATGTTTGAAAAACTTTTCATTCAGTCTTCATCCATTTCCTTCCCTCCCTGGTGAGTTAATCGATATTATGAAGTTGGCATTTATTCAATATGTAGTGTTATCTTATGTGTTTTAAAAATTCACACAAATGGTAATGCATACAATACTTCACCCTGTGACTTGCTTTTCTTATTCAAATTAATGTGTTCACTATTTACCCATATTAACACAATGATATCTTGTTTATTTTAATTTCTCTAAAGTGATCTATTTTTATGAACATGCTACAGTTTATTTATCCTTTCTTCTATTGACATTCAGATTGTTTCTAGTTGTTCAATATTTAAGTAATGCAGTCATCATTAACATTAATGCAATAAACATTCCAGTACCTGTCTCCTTGTGCACTAGTGATAAAGCTACACTTTGTAACAGTATTCACAAGTTATGCCTGTCTTCACTTTTACTAGACATCACCAAATTATTCTCCAAATTGGTGTACCAATTTATGTGACCATTAGCAACATGAGGGTTTCCATTTTCTTGCATTCTTGTCAGTACTTGGAATTATAAAACTTTAAAATTTTGCTAACATGGATATGAAATACTATCTTACTTCAATTTACAATGACCTCATTATTAGAGAGTGTGGGTATATTTTTGTGAATTTCCTGTTGGTATTCTTTATCCACTTTTCTATTATGTGGGGGTTCTTTCTACATTATGACTACTAATCTTTCATTGCTTTGGAGTATTGCTCTGTCTTTCTGTTTTAAAAAAAAATGTTTCTGTGATTGACATACATATAAACAGAGGAAGTTCTTCAAATCATGACCTTACAATGCTATCTTGACTAGAAGTTCTGAATTTTTTTTCTACTTTATGCTGCAAATGACTTTCAAAGTAATATTTACACAGAACAGTGTCAGGAAAAATGTTGTCTATCCCTGGGGTAATCACTGATAATGTCCTGGCATAGTCTTGCCTATTTTTTCTTTCAGGGTAAATTTTTCTTTCTTTATTTAAGACACATTTTTTGCAGTCTGTTTATTGGCTGAGCCTAATGGACATGTTCTGTCTTTTTGTTTTAGTAAATTCCTATTTATATGGATTTTATCCGGGAGGGAAATCAGCTTTTTGGAAGGCAGACACAAAGCAGGATGCATAGCTCATTTTGATTCCCTCATTGATTCTGTGTGCCTCCACAGGGGTGGACTGGTCCTGGAGCAGCATGACTCATCTTTCTCAGTTTGACTGGATATAACGAAAACTCAGAATGTTACTCCAGAAGGTGTCATAGAGAGTGACTAGAGCTTTCCAAAGTGCCACCTTTGACTAATTCACTTACTAAGAAGATCTGGCTAAAAACACTCTAGCATCCAAGACACAAAGGCAGCAATTTAAGCAATGTACTTCTCTTCAGATTCAGAGATTTATATATCCTAAATGTAAAAATACGTAAAGATATAAGCCAAGAAAAACATTCCCCAATATGAAAAGCATTACCACCTTCCCTCGCCACCCCAGGTTCATTCTTGAACTTGCTTAGTTAAAGTGGAATTTTCAAAGATGAAATAATTCCAATAATTTAAAACCTTAGACTCTCAGTAAGAGAAGTAAGATATTATTCTGTTTTGAAAGTTTGTCCCCAAGCTCTGAATGAGTGGACCATGTCTTAGAGTGTGTGTGGAACATGAAAGTCTTCCTTCAGCTGTAGCTCTCTTCTGTCAAAGACGTTTTGTTAGCTGGTCCCTGCGAGGAATTAGTTCACAATCCTATACTGTTGACACATTCTTCTCTTTTCCCAGGAATGTGGGTTTCAGGAATATGCTGAACGGATTCTAGAAAGGTTTGGAAGCTCTTCGCAGCCCAGTGCTTCTAGGATAAGGTTTGCTTGTGGTTTGTTCTCTTTTTTAAAAAAGTATGGCTGAAACAAGGGACTTAAGCAATTTATTGAAAATACAAATATTGATCTGATTTGAAGTCTGTATGGCAGTTGTCCTGATTCACCTTATTTGCAAGTTCTCCGTAAACACCTACCCCAGAAATTACCTGCCTACTGTGATCTTGAACTCTCATTATTACTCCCCAGTGAGTTTTGCTGATTCAAGAGAGAAAATTTTGGAAGAACATCTAGATGTTGAGTTGTTCTCTCCATCTTATGTCGGCTACTGACTGTCATCTCACAGAAACTTTAAATGGAAATCAATAATTGGGTTTCAGAAAAACTTATTTTTCACTCTTCAGAGGCATTGAGTGAGTTTCCAGGCAGCAAAGCTGAGTCTGATTTGGAGCTCACTTTTCAGTGGAACCTGTTCACACACAGAGCTCTCTGTAGCTTTTTCTTTCTGGAGTTCCCTCTCCTCCCTTCTAAGTCCCCTTTTGGCTTTTTGTTAGTATGTGTTCTTCATTTTCCACAAGAAAATTCATCTTTGGAGCCTGGTGACAGATCTGATTCTGTATAATTGATGATGAGTATAAATTTCAGTTGCTTCTGTTCTCTGCAGTGAGGGTGGGGATATAATATCGGTGAGGCCCAGACTCTCAGACTAAGGGCCTTTTGTGTTTTCTTAAGGTTTCAGGAAGTTTGAGTCGTTTTATTTAGTGTAGCACAGTTAAGACAAAATTAGATTTGTTTCTCTAAAGCTAAGACATTTCTGTGTCTGCTTGTTACTACAGCACTGAACCATCCCTGGACCTGATAAGTTTGGGATACACTGTGCTCCCTTCAAGCTTATGACATTTTAACCAGGCATGGTCCAATTAACCTCTGACCTTTCTCAAGTTCATCAGGAAATAGACTGGTACTCATTGCTAAATGCTAGGTTTGTCGTTAAAATTACACATTACCCGAAGAAAGTCTAGTAGCAGGAAATGTGTGAGAACTAATCCAGAGAAACTAAAACAAACCTTTGGCTTACCTACAATTTTATTGGCATTTCCCTCTTGACTCCATTTCCCTTTAAGTCAATAAAAAACTAGGGCTGCTTGTTAAAACTCCTGCAAGGCTTTGTCGGCAGTCACATGGTGAGCTCTCTGTTCCGTTTCTTCAGGGGTCTTTCCTGAGTCTACATGATCAAGGGAGGGCTTCTCGGAAATGCTTATGATAATCACTGTTGATGAGGTTTTTAACCTTGATTAGAACTTCCTAATGTAATGATTTTTACCTAAATGGTAGTCAAAGCACAGAGTTGGGTCCATGAACAAATTGAGCAGATGGGGTTTTGATATGGAGGTTTATCTCTGGCAAAGACCTACTCTCAGTGGTAGATACAGAACACATGCTAAAACAAAAGCAAACAAAAATACCATGGGCATCATTGAGGGAGATACAGGAAGATATGCAGCCTCCTATAAGAAGCCTTGGGTAACACCGGGGGACACATTTCTATTCATGTTCTGCAATCGATTCCGACCCAAGGCCATTAACGTTTGGTCCCCCAAGGTATGTGTGCTTGAATTTCTAAGCTGGAAATAATAGAGCAAGCACAGCCTCTGTATTTGCCAGGACATTTTGAGAGTAAGTAAAATAATAGCTTTTTAAAGAGTAGTTCATAAACATAAAGAAGTTCAAAGGCATAGTGGTTAAAATCCTAGGCTCTGGAGTGAGACAAGTTTGGGTTTGATTTCTACTTCTCCCATTTCCTAGCTGTGTGCTCTTTACTTTCCTAAACCTCAGTTCTAATTTGTAGAAGATGGTCAGTTACGTTCTCCATCAGCTGGTGAATAAGGGGTCCAGAATGGTGTCTGCCATGCTGTAAGCATCGTGCACCTGGTAGCGAGGTCACGTGCGTCATGTGGATCGCTGCCTTGTCAGTGTGGATGGGGGTGTCGATAGAAACAGTCTGAAAAGTGTGAGAAATTGTTTGTCTGGGGTCTGTGGCAGGGTCTGCCCCCACCTCCCCGCCTCAGCTTAGCGCTGAGCAAAGCAGCCCGAGGGCAGCAAGGCCCTGCTTCGTGTGCCAGGCTCTCACTAGCCTCTTCCTCTGCCCCTAGCAGGTCTCCTCCCCACACCCCTTCTCCCCGCCCACCAGCACCCATCCAGGTCACATTCCTGGCAAGCTCTCACTCTCAGCTGCTCGTCAACTAAGGTGTTGGCTGATAACAAAGCTATGAACTGATAAGGCTTAATTCCTTCAAGTGGTATTTTAAAAGGCCAGGAAGCCTTCAAGAGCTAAAGAAATAATGGAGTAATGACAGGCATTAACTCTGTGTGTGTGTGTGTGTGTGTGTGTGTGTGTGTGTGTGTGTGTGTTTCTGGGAGATGTCTGGGCCAGGAGCCTTGACTGTCATTATAATAAACCCTACAGAGGTTACCTGTGCCACCTGGGTCACAATAAAGCAGCTTCTTTGGTCTAAAATTGACACTGATCCCACTTAGGAACTAATCGAAGCCGTGCTTTTCCTACATTGGATTTAATACACTCTGCTCTTAGCCTGGGAAGCCTTAGGACAAGCATAACAAAAATACAATTTAATTAAAATGTTAAAATATTTATATGCCACAATCTTTGTGATCGAATTAGAGACTAACTCACCCCATGGTCAGAAATAGTCACAAGGACTAAAAGAAAAAAGAAAGTAGCTCTTAAGAATAAATTGCTTACCAAGTATTTCAAGTTGAAGATGTCCAAGTTAAGAAAATAGTAAATACAAGAAGGCCAAAAGTTCATAGTAGTCCTCAACCGGAATTTCGTCTCCCTCTTGCTGTGAAGAAGACAAGTTGGACCAGAATAGACGGCTGCTGCCTGCTGCAAGCTAGACCATGCTCAGAAGATTTGAAATTCAATAATGTCACAGTACAAGCTGGGGGAAAAGAAAAGCCTCTGGGGAACTCTTTTGTAAAAGATTTACCAATATGCAACTAATTTTGATTCAGGAAAATTGTTATTGAATGTTGGGCTAGGATTTGTTGACAGGGTGGCCACAGGTAAGCATACAGCCCCATGTGTATGTGTATATTGCCTTCTAAATATTTGTCATTATATTACCTTTTTTCCTTGATCACCTACTTTATTTTTTTTTTCCCCATGGAAAGGCATTTTATTTTAAATACAGCCGTGTGTACATGTCAATCCCAAACTCCCAATCTATCCTTCCCCCGCCTTCCTCCCTGGTAAGCATAAATTCATTCTCTAAGTCTGTCAGTCTGTTTCTGTTTTGTAAATAAGTTCATTTGTATCATTTTTTTTTTAGATTCTGCATATAATATCATAATACTTTCAAGGTTGCAACTAATAGTATATTTTTTGCTGTTTTCCAAATTGCTCCCAGCTTTATTTTTTCATCATACTCTGCATGTACAAGAAGTGGGTTTTAATTTTTCAGTATTATTGGGGAAAATACTAAATTTGTATTTTTAAATCCAAATTTAAAGAAAAATGGCACTAAAACCATTATTTAATATTAGAACCATGGAAAGTAGATCAGAAATGAAGTTAGCTTACTGGTGCAACTAATAGGATTTTGAATTCTATTTTGAACTATGAAAGTGAGGTGATGCTTGAGCCTCTGCTACAATAGAAGGACACTTGCTGCATCTCCAAGGACTTTTGGAAGGTCTCTGAGCCCAGTGGGAGCAGCAGAGGTGAATTAGGAGAAGCCATGGAAGGGATGATGTCCCCGGCCACTTTCAACCACAGTATAAGGTTCATTCATTCATTCATTCATTCATCAAATGTGTATTGAGCTACTATGTGTGACACTTGAGAAGAATTTCTGGGCACACAGGGAGCATATAAGGCACAGGGTCCCCATGCTTACGGACAGGTGCTGTTCAGGAGAGGTCCCTGGAGCTGTGCTTGGGGGATGCCACCTGTCAGGGAGGTCCAGGAAGGCTTCCTTGAGGAGACAACAGTTAGGCTGGTATCTGAGGGATGAGTAAGGATATTCAAGGAAAGGAGGAGGGAACAGAGTGCCCCACGCAGAGGGCCCCCAGCTCCTGCAAGCAGGTTGGGGAGCATTATTTATAACAATATGTTCAGCCTAAAAGTTAGGTTACAAACCATAGTACGGCAGTTGTGTTCAGCATTCTTTATTTCAGCAGCTGCTTGATTTCAATAAATTTATTTCTTTCAACAACTCTTAATTTACCAGGGTGGTTGGAAAAATGTACGTCATACTGAAGGAAGTTCTATGATGACAAGAAACGTGCTCTTGAAAAGATCACTTTTGTCCCCAAAGAGACTTTGCACAGTGTGGAAATCAGAGATACCTTGTTTATCCATGAAACATGGATGTTTCTGAAGGCTTCCCCACAAATGTCACCGCCCGTCCTGCTGCGGATCTAAAGAACTTGAAATTCTAAACTAGGAGGGACAGGGGGAGGCCAAAACACTAAGTTAAAAAGAGCAAAGTTGAAGAATGTTGGAGAATCTGGCAGCTAAGTGGGCTCTAGGGCTAAACCCAAGGCAGGCTCCCACCTGCCTGTGTAGCCTGGATGGGGCCCGCCTCCCCCAGGGAGGGTGTGTCAATTTGCTGGGACTGCCTAACAAAGTGCCACAAACTGGATGGCTTAAAACAAAAGAAGTTTATTGTCCCACAGTGTTAGAGGCTTGATGTCTGAGATCAGGTGTTGGCAGGGCCACGCTCCCTCCGAAACCTGGAGCACCCTTCCTGGCTCTTCCAGCCGCTGGTGGTGGCCGCCAATCTCTGGCTTGCATCTGTGTCACTCCCTTCTCGGCCTCTGTTGTCACATGACCTTCTCCCTGTTCGTCTGTGTTTCTGTCCAAATGTCCCACTTATAAGAACACTAGTCATCTTGGATTAAGAGCCCACCCTAATGACTTCATCTTAACTTGATTACACCTGCAAAGACTCTATTCCCAAATAAGAGCACATTCTGAGGTCCTGGGCTTAGGACTTCAATGTATCTTCTTTGGGGCCACAGCTGAACCTGTGAAGTGGGTCTCAGTACAATTTCTGGCACTAAACACAGAGAATTTCTGCTCCCTGAGCCCAGGTATTTCTCCCCAAGATGAAGAGTCATGATGTCCAGCTATTTGCCTCAAATTCAACCCTAGGTGAATGGCAACACTCTCCCCAGGAACAAAGTGAGCAAAGACCCAGAAAGAGGTGAGAAGGGTCCACCAGTGGCGTTTTGCCTCCGGAAAGGAAAATCAGGAGGAAGAAGGGTCATACCTCCCCTCACCACCATTTGTGTCCACTGAACATTCAAGATAACACATGTGAACCGGAACCCATTTTCAAGGTGTTTCATTCGCCATGGACTTAAGAGGCATGCTTTCTTCTGGGTGGGAAGGCTTTGCATTTTGTTTGTGGCTTGTATTCCTGGAGAAAAAAGAGCACTGTCCCCCAGCACACGTCCAGGAGAGGCTGCTAAGGCGCCTTGGTCGGACCATCACCCCCTACCCAGGGCTGGTCACTGCAGTGGGATCCTCTGGTTGGGCCTGGGGTCACATCCCTCCCACCCCCCAGAAGGTGCAGAATTGGGCAGGGGCTCAGGCCCACCTCAACCCATGAGCTTGGGTTTATAGAACAGCCTGCCCGTGAAGTCTGTCTTGGGACAAACCTTCCAGAGGTTTCTATAATCTCAGTTTGGAATTACTGTGTTTAAGATCAGCGATTTTAATTGCGGTGGGAAGCATTTTGGAAAAGTGTGGGCGTGCTTTTGCTTGTCAGTGATCTGGAGGCACAACTAACCTGTGGTGAGCAGGGCCCAGGAAGTCTAGACATTGTGTAACACATGGGACCGTCCTGAGTGACAGAGTTCGGTACATTTGCATGACTTTCAAACATCCCTCTTGATATCCTTGTAGGGGAAAACCCTTCTCTTTCATGAACCTCCATTTTATGTATGAATAAAAAGTCTATTTTGTGCCATTTCATATATATTGATTTTTCCAGGAATACAACTAGGAACTGTGTATAACAAGGGAAGATAGAGTTTTATTTTTATTCTGAACTTTATCGGGAGTTGTTCATCCAGAATGAAAATGACTTCACGAATGGCAATGCCCTCACGGTATCTGGTTTACTAACCCTGACATCAGTCTGTATTTGAGGCTGTCACTTTCATGGTGTTTTTAAGACTTCCTGATTAGATGAGCAATACACTTGCCTACTGAAATACATGTGATTTTTCTCTTGCACTTTACTATAGTTAAGTAATTATATTGATTAAATTATGTGTGTAGGAAGGTAATATTAACTGTGAATTTTGTTTCAAGATAATAAGGAGAATGCTATAAAATATTTGTAGCAAAGAGGGCGCTGAGTCTGATTGTATTGAGAACCGCTGATGGAATGTCTGAGCGTGTCTGTTACTTCCTCAGGGACACCTTCCCTGCACTCCACCAGATGCTTCTCCTCCCCACCTCTGTGGAGGGTCAGGTGCTCTTGCTTTGTGTTTCCATGGAGGGTCTTGTGCATCTCCTTTATGATGATTGATTTTTAAATTACGTATTTTCCTTAACAGACTGTGTGCTTCATGAGAGTAGGGACTCTAATTACGATATGTAGTCCTAAAACAACTTCTGATGTGTAATACATATTTAATACACATCTGCTGAATACACGAATGATTAAATAGTCACCCTGAATACGCTTTTCTTTTCTTCTTTTTTTTGGCCGCGTGGCTTGCGGGATTTTCCCTGACCAGGGATTGAACCCATGCCCCCTGCAATGGAAGTGTGTGCGGAGTCCTAACAACTGGACCACCAGTGATTTCCCTGAATATGCTTTTCTATTCTTTATTCTTAGATTTCCTGACTCCTCATCCTCCGCTATTTTGACTCTGCATCTGAGTTCCTGTTGGTCACCCAGTTTTTCTCTGGATAACATGCTTTGAACTCAGCCTCCTGTTCTGGTGCCAGAAATCCTCCCAGGAACGACTTCTTGGGTGTCTCACCTTGATGTCCAGCTGGCCTCTGCAGGCCTCCGACCTTCCTTTCTTCCATCTAGAATCACCTTAATCCTACCCCTCTATGCTCTACTTAACAGGTTTTCATTAACGTCCCCTCACAAGCCTTTTTTGTTTTTTTAACATCTTTATTGGAGTGTAATTGCTCTACAATGGTGTGTTTCTGCTTTATAACAAAGTGAATCAGCCATACATATACATATATCCCCATATCTCCTCCCTCTTGCGTCTCCCTCCCACCTTCCCTATCCCATCCCTCTAAGTGGTCACAAAGCACTGAGCTGATCTCCCTGTGCTAGGAGGCTGCTTCCCACTAGCTATCTATTTTACATTTGGTAGTGGATATATGTCCATGCCACTCTCTCACTTAGTCCCAGGTTACCCTTCCCCCTCCCTGTGTCCTCAAGTCCATACTCTATGTCTGCGTCTCTATTCCTGTCCTGCCCCTAGGTTCTTCAGACCTTTTTTTTTTTTTAGATTCCATGTATATGTGTTAGAATATGGTATTTGTTTTTATTTTTCCGACTTACTTCACTCTGACAGACTCTAAGTCCATCCACCTCACTACAAATAACTCAATTTTGTTTCTTTTTATGGCTGAGTAAAATTCCATTGTATATATGTGCCACATCTTCTTTATCCATTCATCTGTCGATGGACACTTAGGTTGCTTCCATGTCCTGGTTATTGTAAATAGAGCTGCAATGAACATTGTGGTACATGACTCTTCTTTGAATTATGGTTTTCTCAGGGTATATGCCCAGTAGTGGGATTGCTGGGTCATATGGTAGTTCTATTTTTAGTTTTTTAAGGAACCTCCATACTGTTCTCCATAGTGGCTGTATCAATTTACATTCCTACCAACAGTGCAAGAGTGTTCCCTTTTCTCCACACTGGTGTGAGGTGATACCTCATTGTAGTTTCGATTTGTATTTCTCTAATGATTAGTGATGTTGAGCATCCTTTCATGTGTTTGTTGGCAATCTGTATATCTTCTTTGGAGAAATGTCTATTTAGGTCTTCTGCCCATTTTTGGATTGGGTTGTTTGTTTTTTTGATATTGAGCTGCATGAACTACTTGTAAATTTTGGAGATTAATCCTTTGTCAGTTGCTTCATTTGCAAATATTTTCTCCCATTCTGAGGGTTGTCTTTTTGTCTTGTTTAAGGTTTCCTTTGCTGTGCAAAAGCTTTTAAGTTTCATTAGGTCCCATTTCTTTATTTTTCTTTTTATTTCCATTTCTCTAGGAGATGGGTCACAAAGGATCTTGCTGTGATTTATGTCGTAGAGCGTTCTGCCTATGTTTTCCTCTAAGAGTTTTATACTGTCCAGTCTTACATTTAGGTCTCTAATGCATTTTGAGTTTATTTTTGTGTATGGTGTTTGGGAGTGTTCTAATTTCATTCTTTTACATGTAGCTGTCCAGTTTTCCCAGCACCACTTTTCTCCATTGTATATTCTTGCCTCCTTTATCAAAATAAGGTGACCATATGTGTGTGGGTTTATCTCTGGGCTTTCTATCCTGTTCCACTGATCTATATTTCTGTTTTTGTGCCAGTATCATACTCTCTTGATTACTGTAGCTTTGTAGTATAGTTTGAAGTCCAGGAGCCTGATTCCTCCAGCTCCGTTTTTCTTTCTCAAGATTGCTTTGGCTATTCGGGGTCTTTTGTGTTTCCATACAAATTGTGAAATTTTTTGTTCTAGTTCTGTGAAAAATGCCATTGGTAGTTTGATAGGGATTGCATTGAATCTGTAGATTGCTTTGGGTTAGTATAATCATTTTTACAGGGTTGATTCTTCCAATCCAAGAACATGGTATATTTCTCCATCTGTTTGTATCATCTTTAATTTCTTTCATCAGTGTCTTATAGTTTTCTGCATACAGGTCTTTTGTCTCCTTAGGTAGACAAAAGGAGACCTCCTTAGGTAGGTTTATTCCTAGCTAGTTTATTCTATTTGTTGCAATGGTGGAGTGTTTCCTTTATTTCTCTTTCAGATTTTTCATCATTAGTGTGTAGAAATGTAAGAGATTTCTGTGCACTAATTTTGTATCCTGCTACTTTACCAAAATCATTGATTAGCTCTAGTAGTTTTCTGGTAGGATCTTTAGGATTCTCTATGCATAGTATCATGTCATCTGCAAACAGTGACAGCTTTACTTCTTCTTTTCCAATTTGGATTCCTTTTGTTTCTTTTCCTTCTCTGATGCTATGGCTAAAACTCACAAAACTACGTTGAATAATAGTGGTGAGAGTGGGCAACCTTGTCTTGTTCCTGATCTTAGAGGAAATGGTTTCAGTTTTTCACCATTGAGAACGATATTGGCTGTGGGTTTGTCATATATGGCCTTTATTATGTTGAGATAAGTCCCCTCTATGCCTACTTTCTGGAGGGTTTTTATCATAAATGGGTGTTGACTTTTGTCAAAAGCTTTTTCTGCATCTATTGAGATGATCATATTGTTTTTCTCCTTCAATTTGTTAATATGGTGTATCACGCTGATTGATTTGCGTATATTGAAGAATCCTTGTATTCCTGGGATAAACCCCACTTGATCATGGTGTATGATCCTTTTAATGTGCTGTTGGATTCTGTTTGCTAGTATTTTGTTGAGGATTTTTGCATCTATGTTCATCAGTGATATTGGCCTGTAGTCTTCTTTCTTTGTGACATCTTTGTCTGGTTTTGGTATCAGGGTGATGGTGGACTCATAGAATGAGTTTAGGAGTGTTCCTCCCTCTGCTATATTTTGGAAGAGTTTGAGAAGGATAGGTGTTAGCTCTTCTCTAAGTGTTTGTTAGAATTCACCTGTGAAGCCAGCTGGTCCTGGACTTTTGTGTGTTGGAAGATTTTTAATCACAGTCTCAATTTCAGTGCTTGTGATTGGTCTGTTTATATTTTCTGTTTCTTCCTGGTTCAGCTTTGGAAGGTTGTGCTTTTCTAAGAATTTGTCCATTTCTTCCAGGTTGTCCATTTTATTGGCATAGAGTTGCTTGTAGTAATCTCTCATGATCCTTTGTTTTTCTGCATTGTCAGTTGTTACTTCCTCTTTTTCATTTCTAATTCTATTGATTTGAGTCTTCTCCCTTTTTTTCTTGATGAGTCTGGCTAATGGTTTATCAATTTTGCTTATCTTCTCAAAGAACCAGCTTTTAGTTTTATTGATCTTTGCTATTGTTTCCTTCATTTTTTTTTCATTTATTTCTGATGTGATCTTTATGATTTCTTTCCTCCTGCTAACTTTGTGGGTTTTTTGTTCTTCTTTCTCTAATTGCTTGAGGTGTAAGGTTAGGTTGTTTATTTGAGATGTTTCTTGTTTCTTGAGGTAAGATTGTATTGCTATAAACTTCCCTCTTAGAACTGCTTTTGCTGCATCCCATAGGTTTTGGGTCATTGTGTTTTCATTGTCATTTGTTTCTAGGTATTTTTTGATTTCCTCTTTGATTTCTTCAGTGATCTCTTGGTTATTTAGTAGTGTATTGTTTAGCCTCCATGTGTTTGTATTTTTTACAGATTTTTTCTTGTAATTGATATCTAGTGTCATAGAGTTGTGGTTGGAAAAGATACTTGATACGATTTCAGTTTTCTTAAATTTACCAAGGCTTGATTTGTGATCCAAGATATGATCTATCCTGGAGAATGTTCCATGAGCACTTGAGAAGAATGTGTATTCTGTTGTTTTTGGATGGAATGTCCTATAAATATTAATTGAGTCCATCTTGTTTAATGTATCATTTAAAGCTTGTGTTTCCTTATTTATTTTCATTTTGGATGATCTGTCCATTGGTGAAAGTGGGGTGTTTAAGTCATCTCTCTGAAATTGTTCTGAACTTCTAACCCATGGAGCTCCATCCTCATGTTAGACATGACAGTCTGTTCTGTGGAGGCTACTTCCTCTAGAATTAACTTTCCTTCATCTGGACCGGAGTAACAAGTCTGATGGAGACTTTATTCTCTCACAGTCTAGTCCGGGTCAGGAAACCATCGCAGGTGACCTGACACATGTGCCCCACATCTTCAGACTCTTCTTTAGAGCTGATGACCCTCAGGAGTGTCCTCTTTTGTTACCAATGGGACAGTCTTCATCTGTCCTGGGAGCAGAAGGAGAGACAGCAACACGTGTTTGGGGCTCTGAGTTTCCAGTCGTTGGGCTGGAAATATGTTACATGAAAGGGGTCATGCTGTGAGAAATGATCATCCTTTAATCTTACACAGGACTTGTTCCAAAATTAGTCTTATAGACTTAGACTGGAAGAATTTGACAGAGGAATGGTAGGTTTCGAAGGGCCAGCACAGGTCCTGGCGGGGGTGGCGGCAGACCCACATGGTGGTCCCTGTGGGTTGGTAGGGGGACAGTCAGGGGGGCTGTGAGAGCTGAAGGGAAAGTGACAAGAGGGAGGAGAGCCGACAAAGAGAGGCAGAAGGGACACCAAACCAAATGTTTCCTTTTTGAAGACAAATTCTAGAACAAACCCTGTGTGGAAAGATGATAAGGTCTTAACTGGGTAAGTATTTGTAAGAATGAAGGATCCTTATGCGTTTGCAGAACGGGGAGACCAGGAGATTCAACCTCCGTCTCAACTCACTTCTCTGATCCCGGTGGCGCTGACGTGGGGCTGGGGATGTGAAGGCAGACACATCCTTAGTCACGAGGATGCTTCATTTTGCACAATGTCAATCAAATCGTCCTAATAACAACACGTCTTTGAATTGCTTTAGTTGCTATTCACAGATATGTGTGGTGACTCTGTTTTTGATAAAGCAATCTTCTGTCACTGTAACATGAAGTGGGCAATCAATTGACCATACTACTCTGCAGATCCTTCTGCCTGCGGCAGGTTTGCTGAGTGCACCTGCGGTGACTCCCAGGCACCGGGAAAATGCAGGGAGCCAGAGCTCCCGTGAGCGGGGTGGGGGGATCTGAGCACAATCCAAGATAAGTGCTGCCTGACCAAACAAGCCAGTGCAGTTGCTGAATAAACAATTCCCCTCCTGCATCTGTCCAACTAAACATTTGTACAGTGGCTGATCAAGGCGCTGTGCGTTAACTACCACGTCCAGGAGTGACGATTTACGTCACCTCTTCAGGAAGATGCTCCTGGCGGACCTTTCATTTTTGCAGTTTATGCTATGACATTGCCAGGATGTATTGTCTGCATTTGCAAAACACAGCTACAGGCTAGCTTCAATTCATGTTTATTTATACGGATGCTCTTCACACCAGGGTAACAGCAGGTCTGGCAGAACGAGAGAAACTTTTTTTGTTGAAGACACACCACAGACGCCGGGACTTGAAAGAACCCCTTTGATTCTTTCTTTGACTCAACAGAGCCAAGAAAGCAGGTTGGGGAAAACAATAACTTGAGGAACATGGATAAAGTTAATCCTTAACTTGAGACCATTAAAGCCAGGAAATGGAGGTGAATTTAAAAATCCTGTTGGCAGTGATTCTGTATTCATACTTGTAATGACTTTCCTTCTTCTCCGTCTTTTCCTTTCTTCCCACAAAGATGGTGCTGAGGGGCAGGCAGGGGGAAGAGCTGAGAATAAGGTTTAATATCATGAACTGAATTCTTATCCTTAAAGTAACTTTGCCACCAGGTTTCCTTAGGTGTTGAATTCAAATCACTTTTGCTTAAAAAGTTTGGCTTTCTTTTGGTTAAATTTTCTCCCCTATTGCTCCTTTATTCTTCCAGGTATATGTATATCTGGAAATCTCTGTTTCAAAAGAGGCTGATATAAACTGTTGGAAGGCTTCCACATTGAGAAAATTCTCATCTCTACCAAACCACTGATCACCATTCCCAGGCGAGGGAACAATGATTCAGCATTCATTACAAAATGACTCCTAAGCAATCATGACCGTTTTCAGGGAAAAAGACAATTATGAATTTCATGGACTCATACGTGATCCTGATGACTTTCAGGGGCTTACAATGATCAATGACCCATTCCCTGATTAATTAAGAGCTTCAGCTGCCCACCCATATAATATGAACAATAGTGCACTTGCCAAGCTGCCTATTCTATTTCCTGACGACAAAGCCTCGACTGAGTGGTAATGGAAAACTCAGACCTGCTGCTCTAGATTTCGTGCCTCTGGAGCCAAATACAGTAGCCATGGCTCAGTGGCCACAGACTCTCAGATTTGCTAGGAGCTGGGATAATGCCCTTCTTCACAAAGCCCACATCTAACTCACTTTGTCTTTTAGCCTCAGAAGCATTACTCTTAAAACTCTTTGCAAATAGCGAATGGGGCAGTTTGCCAAGAGGGAAGAAATGTCTCAGGTAAAGAGCAAGTTTCTTGGTACTGATGCTCAGATGCTGGTGGTCTGTTTCCCTGCTGCCTTCCTCTCTTGCGCATCGGATGCTGAGTCCGCGGGTGGAGTGGGGTCACTGTGGTTCTCTTAGCATGGCCCCTTCCAGACTCTCCCTTCCTCTTCTCTAGAGCCCCCAGATTTAGGGTCCTGTCCCTGCCCACACTTTGCGGTCATCAACAGCCCCTGGGGCCCCCCTGGCATATCACAGTCTTTCCACCACGACAGTTACCCTCTTCTTGGTATTCAAACATCCACGAGCGCCATCCTTTCAATGTTCTGGTCTCTCAGTTCCTTGACCTCTTCTCCAAGATCTCACTCCAGACACCACAGCTCTCCCTTGTTAATAACTGCAGTCACACCCTACAATACCCCCATTCAGGAATCCAGTCTCCGGCCACACCCTCCTTTCACCTCTACCTTTACTGCCCCATCGTCAGGGATACTTTGACCCACAGTTCACCTGTCCTGTTGCCTGCGTTGTCTCTCATCCCCTCCACGTCTTCCTTCCCCTCCATTCCCAGCTTAGATTCCAGTTTCATCGTTATAATCATTCCCTGTATCACCATCCCTCTCCTTTTCTCTTCGAATCAGACTTACCTTGCAAAACCCAAACAGTGGTTACATCCACTGTCCATCTACTCTGTACCTGAACTGAGTAGCTAAGGGCAGCTGGAGAAAAACACACACCTGGGCTGACCAATCTAACTCTAATTCATGCCCACGAGCCTCCCATGGGCCCTCATGCACATGGTTGGGAGACCACGTTCTCTGGTCCACTCAGTCTTCCTGGCCCTTGCCTGTGACTCTTCCTCTTCTCCTTCTCATTCATTCTTCGCTTAATGGATAATCTGGTTTCCCATCTAACCAGAGTGCAGAGCTGACCAGAAGAGAACTTTCACATCTCTTCATTTTTCTCAGCCCACCTCCCTGCATCTGGATTAGGACCACACGTCTTTCCTTCTGCTGCAAAAAGGCAGTTGGCCAGGACCCGGAGGCCGGAGGCAGGAGGCCTTGAAAAGCCAGATGGGACCCGGATGTGCAGAGGCTGTGAGGGGCAGCCAACGTGTGGCTCTTTAGACCTTTATCTTCAGCCAAGAGGAGGTCCCCCTCATCCACCCAGACTTTACATTTCCCCAGAGTTATAGAGTTACCCAAAAGAGATGATCTAAACCAGTGCTGATAGGGAGTTGAATCTTGATTACTTAAAGACAATATTTAAACTCTAGGAGACTGTGTTATTTTTAATTAGAAAGTTTGTTTTCCCTACTACCCAGGTTGTAACTCATGAGTCATAGAAAAAGTAAGGGAGCTATATCTTTCTCGGCATATTTGAGGAACAGCAAATCCCCTGGTTCCACGCCTTCTTGCCATCGCTTCTCTCTGGGCCTTGGGTTAAGCCCACTTAGGACATCGCAATGGTGTCTCACCGGTCTCGCCTCCTGGTCTCGCCCACTCCAGGGCACCTTGCACACCACTGCCAGCCCCTCCTTCTTAGGATGCCAGGGGGAGGGCTCTAGTCCTTTGCTCACAATCCAGCCAAGGCTCCCCTTCACATTCAGGCCGCAGTGTTGGGCACGGCATGTAACACCCTGCAGGGCTGGCTCCCCTCCCTCCCCGTTGCCACCTCACTGTGCGCACGTGACACTTCAGGGGTCACACCCTTCGGTCCCTGAGAAAGTGCATATTCCCATTTGTCCCCTTCCACTGGCCTAACTCGCCTTGACCTAGTCTGCCAGGAGAACTCCTACACATACTTCAGGCTCATCTAGTGGGTCACCTCCATTACTACCCTCCCAAGAATACCCTGGATGGAGCTGACTGCTTTCTCTTTTTGACCCTTGTGGTACCTTGTCCACGTGCTTTTATGACAATATGTACAGCGACTTCTTTGAGTCCTTATTTCTGTGTCTTACCCTCCTCTGAGGGCGGGACCAGTCCTGACTCATAATGGAGCATCAGGGTCTGGCGGAGTGTCCTGCACATAGTAAATGCTCAGTGAATATTTGTTGAAGGACAAAAATGAGAGAATCAACTCACAGCGTGTTTACCTTTTTTCTAGGTCTTGGGCTTAGTCACAGATTGAAGAGACAGTACATGTGGTAATTAAAAAAAAGTAAACAGTCAACAAACACAATGAAATGATAGCAACTAAATGACATTTAAAATTTGGTGCCGACCTACCTGACTCCTGGGAACCAAGTGAGGTTGTACGTGTAAGTCGTCACTGTCCCTCCTTTTCAAATGATGTTCACCCTTTTTAAACATTTGTTTTTAGAAATAGTAGATTACGTGGAGTGTTTCATCAAGTGTGTTCAATAACCCATAAAAAAGAATGAAATAATGCCATTTGCAGCAACATGGATAGACCTAGAGATTATCATACTAAGTGAAGTAAGTCAGACAGAGAAAGACAAATATCATATGATATCACTTATTTGTGGAATCTAAAAAATGATACAAATGAACTTATTTACAAAACAGAAATAGACTCACAGACAGAAAACAAACTTACGGTTACCAAAGGGGAAAGGGGTGGGGAAGGATAAATTAGGAGTTTGGGATTGACATATACCCACTACTATATATAAAATAGTTAAACAACAGTGCCCTACTGTATAGCACAGAGAACTATACCCACTATCTTGTCATAACCCATAATGGAAAAGAATCTGAATAAGTATATATAAAACATCGTACAGAAAAATCCGAACAAACTTTTTGGCCAACCCAATATATATGTATGTATAAATGAATCACTTTACTATATACTTGAAACTAACACAACATTGTAAATTAACTATACTTCAATAAAAAAGTGTTCAGTAACCATTGAAAACAATACCAAAGAGTCAAATAGCCAAGTTATACAGCCCATTACTAAATGAACACAAAGCGAGAAGCCATCGTTTAGATGCTGGGATGTGCAGACCGACTTGGCTGAAAGAGTCAGCTTCATCATCTCAGGCAGTAACTGTGACCCAGGAGGGTACTGCCAGTGTGGCTGTAGTTGAAATTCTGCACTTGCTTTGCTGTGAGTCTCTGTGCTTCGTCCCACTGGTGCCTCGAGGTGCTTGTTCTGTTTCATGTTGGGCAACAGCTGTGTTGGCGAGAGAAGCATTGGGAGCAGGCAGTGGACTTTGTTTAAATACGGAGAAAGCCTTTCTCTCTGGCCTGTAATAAAGCCCTTTCACATTGTATTCAACCTGATATTATCTCATTCACTCCATTGACTATAGAATTCTTATACATATGTTCCAGTCTTATAAAAATTGAATCGAGCAGCAGCTATAAATAATTAAACTTATCCTAGCTGGGACTTGCCAGTATAAAGGTGTTACAAATTCAAAGCCATACCAGGGACAGTAGAACAAGCGAGTTATCATTGCTAAGCCTAACAACTGCCAGCTTCTGGGTCTGTGCTTCTATTTGACTGGCTTGTTGCTCAGTCAAGGTCGTTTGTGGCCATAGACCCCCATGGCAGGGGACAGAGAAAGACTTGCCGTGGTTTCTCCTAGCTGTCCTGTAAATGTGCAGGGGACAGTGAGACTTTTCATAGCTAACCCCAATTTATGTTTCTGGAAGGTTCTTCACAATTAGAGTCAACGTGTTGCTGCAGCGTTAGTATTAGAAGCCCACACGTACACCAGCAGGGAACGTGGGCCTCACCCAGGGGTCCTGCCTGTGGCAGCAGACACACCTCTTATCTTTTCTACTTTCAAAACCTAACCATGCGTCACTAGATAAACTCATTTCAAAATGGGAGTACAGTTGCTACCAGATCCATCTCAAACCATTCACTTCGGTAACAGAGCTTAATTATGATCTCAGCTCAGGACAAAATCCTCTGAGGGTCTTTGTGTCATCCCTTCTAAATTTGATTACCGACTCAGCGTGAGAATTCTTGGGAGGTACTACTCTAGTAAAGCTTAAATGCATAACAATTGCCTTGAAAATGAAATGATCACCAGAGAGAGAAAGAGCGTGTGTTTCGCTTTTCCTGAGTGTGACCAGGGTACTGGGATGCGGGCAGGGGGCGTAAAGCTGGGGTGAGCCGCTGGCATCACAGGGCACCGACTCTAAAACGACTGGAAGAGTCAAAGTGAGTGTGCGCATGGGACGAATTCCCAGTCTCAGAGAAGGCTGGTCCGTGCTGACAGACGGCAGAGTGACCACAAGGCCAGAGGGGCCCTGGAAGGGGGGTATTTAAAAGGCAGATACTGTGCAAATTATGTACACGGGAAGGATGTAAACAGCAAAAACTGCGTGTGGGTTTATATGTGGAATCTAAAATACGACACAAATGAACATCTCTACAAAACAGGAACAGAATCATGGACATAGAGAACAAACTTGTGGTTGCCAAGGGGGCTGGGGGTGGGAGAGGGATGGAGTGGGAGTTTGGGATTAGCAGATGCAAACTAGTACATAGAGAATGGATAGACAACAAGGTCCTACTGTACAGCACAGGGAACTATATTCAATCTCCTGTGATAAACCATAATGGAAAAGAATGTGAAACAGAATATATATATATATATATATATATATGTATAACTGAGTCACTTTGCTGTGCAGCAGAAATTAACACAGCACTGTAAATCAACTATAGTTCAATTAAAAAAAAGAAAACAACTGTGTGTGGGGAAGAATTCAATCCAAGGAAAGAAAGAGGAAAGGGGTGGTGAGAAGAGGAGGGCACAGCAGCTGGCTTGCGAGGGAAGAGGAGGCTGACATTTTAAAACAAATGCAAAAGGCTGTATCTCAATTTTGCCTGGAACCAACCTGCATCATGGCAACTGGGCATTGTCTGTGGCTGAAACTTCAGCTCCAAAATCCACTTTTTCAAGAAGACCCACTGTCTCCAAGTGCCAGTCCTGCTACCTTGGCTCTCAGGTGCCAGCAATGGATGAGGAATGACAGCTCTCGAAGGCAGCTTCTTACTGGAAAGATGTTTAAGCCCCGTGGACACCAAGCCGGTTTGCTGACTAATCCACCAGGACAGCTGGTTTCTCTGTTCTCTTCTGTGAATCTCTCCTGAGATGGAGATGCCAAATTCAGTGGTCAAGTACTGATAGTAGAGAAATTTTTTCCTGCTTCAAGTGACAATTGTTCCTACGTTTTTCATTCCTCTGTGAGTGAGGGAGCTATTCATCCGGTTGTCTTAAGAAAAACCCTCTTATATTTGACATTATTAAAAGGCCATTATGTAACCATATCTGAGCAGTTGCATTCTCTTTGCATTTTCCCCTACAATTTGGAAAATTTATATTAAATGAAATGGAGTGGTGAGTAAATAACGTTTAAACACATTTTGCATCTGTTTATTAATTTATCAGCCATTTATGGAGGGCCCACTATGTGTCATTATAGATGTCAATGGAAAATCCCACTCTGGAATGTCACAGAGTTCTGGAGGGTTCTGGCACCAACTCCTGAATTGCTCTGGGTCTCCCCACCTTGTAAAATGGCAAGGATGATACTTAAATGATCATGGTGAGAATGTAAAGCTTAAAATGCTGAAAATGTCAACTACATAATAGATGTATAATGAATTTCAGATTTTCATTCAGGAGCTATGCCAGGTACAAAGGTTCAGAGAAAAGCATGATTCTGATCGTGCGTCTGGGAGCACACTGTGAACCCGGGGAGGAGCTGTGGCCGGGACCTGAGGGGAGTGATCAACAGGCTCCCCAGGGGACACCCCCGGTCTGGAGGTAGGGCTGCAGGGGAAGGTCAAGTGAAACCTCTAAAGTGGCCAGTTGCCGTGGTAGCGAGAGCTCTTGGGACAAAGCATTCCTGTGAAAGCAGGCCTCACTCCCCACCGGCCCAGCCTCAGAAGGAGGCGGCTGGAAGGAACTAGTGGCTGGGCTTCCAGCCCAGGGTATGGGGCCCTCGGCCTCTGGAGGGCGCCTGGCAGGGCTGCTGCTCGGGGACTCTGCCGGGGCGTGCGAAGGGTTGTGCTGGGTTGAATGCCCGTTGGCTGAATGGCCACTGTCTTAGGCTGGTAGAGCCCGGACGGAGGCCTGTCTTGGTGGAGGGACCACACGGGGCTCTCGGGTCTCAGATGCAGTAGCAAGGCTGCGGGGCTGGCAGGTGTTCAGGAGGCCTGTGGGTCAGTGGGTCTGTGGCATCTCTGGTGCCCATCAGGGCGAGTTTCCCAGCAAATGGGCAGGGACTAGATCCCAAGAGAGCAAAATGAGATGCGGCAGGAGAAAGCCTCACCCCCAAAAGGCCTGGGCTTGAGAGGAAACAGCAGCCCCCCGTGCTGGTTGGTGCGATCCCTCTGTCGGGAGACAGGCTCTGCGTCGGGTGTGATGCTCAGGCCAATCTCGACTCCTGATCGTTTCGGGGAAAGAAATGTCATCGACATAACTCCTGCCGTGTGCTCTTTCCTCTCTGCTCTCGTGTTCCCATGACTCACCTTCCAGGAGAGAGATCCAGCTTTGCTTGTGCAGGATGAGGGCAGATGGCACTTTGAATGGTGGTGGTTGGTGGGAGAGGACGCCAGAGCCACCGGCCTTGGGGAAGGTCTCCGTGTCCACCGGGCTCCGGGCTCACTCTTCACATCTAAAAGGCTAGCTTCTGAGGCTAATCCGCCGTCCTCACCAGGCCTTTCCTGTCCTCTGCCCCTGATGGCAATATGGCCTTGTGCCTTGTCTCCCAGGGCCCATCAGGCCTGAAGGGTAGGAATTGGGACCATCATCTTACAGAAAAGGAAACAGAGGCCCAGAGCTGGGGAGGCTTGTTTGGGTTCGCAAAAGCTTGGAGGGAAGATCTGAACCCAGGCCTGTCTTAATGCCCAAAGCTCTTGTTGTCCCCAATATACTATGCTTTACGTAGTTATAAAAAATGAGTTCTGTGTTTGTTTTCTTAGAATTGGGATCTCAAGAGGCATGCAGGTCACGTGGGTGACTGTCCTGTGGGTCTTAACGGGGAGGGTTCCCAGCCATTTCCTAAGGCCCACCTCACCGAAACCTCGAATTGTCTTCTTATTCTCTAACCACTTGTCTTGACGTTGCATCAGAGGTGACCAGCTCCCACCCTGTCCCCAGCCCTCTCCGACTGCACGTCCCCAGGTGGCCTTGTGCTGCCGGGACCACGCAGACTGTGGGTGCAGCCAGTTTCTCCCACCTACTTGCCTTCCCCCCAGTTTGCTGCACAAGTAAAATTTCAATCATCCTCCGCCATTACTGTGGCCTGAAGGAGCAGAGCAGCGGAGAGAACAATTACTAATAACCTCTGTCCCTCTAAGTCATGGCAGGCGCACCAGGAAAAAGCCAGGAGTTGCTGAAATTCCTCCACTTCTGCAGATGTGTTGCCTTCCTGGGCCTGTGTGACAACGTTTGCTCCCCCTGCTGTCACTCTGCGCATCCCCAAGTCTCGTTGGATGGCATTTCATGACTGCTCCCTGCAGCAATGATGGAGATATGTCAGGGATGTCAAAGGCAATGGCTCCAACAGAAGGAAGCAGCTCCAAGCCAAGGTTGTGATCTCCCCCCCAAGGACCTCGCTTGCCCTGGAAGATGTAGTTGGAGGGTGTTTAAGGCAGACTAAATAGTTTAAAAATAATCAGGTAACTATTTTAGACAGAAGCCAAATACTTTTGTAGTGGATGAAACCTGTTAACGTACAGTCCTTTAGGAGAAAACATCATGACTTACTCTCTGTTGGTATAACACTTAGACAGTTCATTTCCACCTCTTACCCAGACCAAGCTCTCTAATAACATGGTTCACAAGCATATGTGTCAAATGCAACTTCTGCTAAATTAATATAATAGATTAAATATATTAAATAACCTCACCAACGGTAGAACTGCAGAAGTCCATATGTGTCAAATGCAACTTCTGCTAAATTAATATAATAGATTAAATATATTAAATAACCTCACCAACGGTAGAACTGCAGAAGTTCATATGTGTAAATTTTTGTGAATTTCCATCCCTCCGTGAAGCAGGTGACGCTTCTTCTGTTCTCCAATGAGCAGCCTACGTGGCTTGTGGGAGACTTAAGGTCACAGTCGGAATCATAGTGCTGTTATTGGCATTGATGTCAGTATCACATTACCAGTGTTTCCCACCTCTAGGTATTTTCATTTCTTTCTTCTTTCTTTTTTCCTTCCTTCCTTCCTTCCTTTCTCCCTCCCACCCTCCCTCCCTCCCTCCCTTCCTTCCTTTCTACATAAAACACAATTTTTACTATATTGCTTCTATCACAGCAAATAGAGAACTTTCCAAAGGAGAAAACAAAAACAATGAATCTCACGCCTCTGAGAAGGTAGAGTTGCACAGGAGGCAAATGAAATTACAGCATCAGCTCTGCAATCCAGAAACTAAGCTGTTAGGTCAGCAGCGAGGTGGAGGAGGGGGAGAGAGGAGTGAGCCCAGGACTCCTCAGGCTCCAAATGTGGGTTAAAAGTGGTTGGAGGTTTGCAGCAGTCCCAGGTTTCTGGAAGACGTGAAAAAAAAATTATATCTGGAAGAAGCATCCTCAACTTGGGTCACAGATTTTAAACAGATGAATATCAACCAAATGTCAGCTTACAATCAAAGATCACCAAAACCATGTAGATAAAAGAAAAGAACGAGATTTCACACAAACAATAAATAACAAATTTAGACCACCAAGAACTCCAGATATTAGAATATCAGACAGAACTATGAAATAGATATGGATGACATGTTTAAGGAAACAAAAGATGTCGATTTCTCCTTTTATGGCTGTTAGTATTTGCTTTCTAAAAAGGAAAAGAAAGAAAAGAAACTAAATGGAAATTATTCATATAAAACTGTTCTGTGTAGAGTTTGAATGTCTTTATATGAGTAAAATGATGGAAGAGGCTGTTTGGTCCTGGTAGGCAGGACTATTCACCGGAAAGAGATGTTTGCATTTCGAAATGTTGAAATGCACAAAGTAAACTATTTTATCACACTTTTAGCTAAGAGTGTTGAATGTTTCCAAAATTAGTAAATTCATGAGGTGGAAAGTGACTTCAGACTTTGTACCTCTTCATTTACAGATGAAGAGATGGAGGCCTAAGTGGACCAAGTTGCTGAGATCAAATAGCTAGTTAGTGGGTGAGTCACAACTAGCGCACAGCTCTTTGCCCACGAATGAGCCATCTCTCCACAACAGCTAAATAAATTTACGCTTGTGATCATTTTGGGCAGCTCGATGCTTGCTTCCTTGTCTTCATATGGTTCTATTGTTGTAATTTTTAAACACAAGAATATCTAAAATTGTTGGCCATTACATTTTTCTTGTATGCATTTGTTCCTTGAGGGTAACAGGAGATTCCCATGCCGGATCCCCTGCACACCAGATGGTTTATGGCTTGGCAGGCAGGCGCCTGGAGAAGACGGTGGTCAGGTACCAACTTGCGTTTAGGAAGTCTCCTTCAGCTCAAGACCATCCTGGTAGAACTACCACAGGAAACCTGGACACAAAGAAAGGGGAGGGGAGATCAGGAAGGCCTCGGGTGGGTGTCAGGGTGGCATCAACCAGACCACAGGCTGCTCAAGAAATCTGATTTGTAAGTGTGTGCTTTCATAGCCAGGCCTGTGCTGGTGCCCCAAGAGATCAGATTCAAAGAAATTCAGGGAACATTTGTTGGCTGCTGCTCTCAAGAAGCTTGTGTTTTCTTGGGGAGGAACTATTACACATCATGCCACCTACTGTAAGGTAGGTAGTTGCAAATCATAGGAAGGAGAGGAAAGTTATGAGTCTTTCTCCTGTTCCGCCCCCCCCCCCCCGCCCTTCCCATCTGCAGGGGTCGCTAATTAACTGGTCACATTCCAAGACCCTGGTTGGCTACTTCACGAGTAGACAAGGTCACCATGCTTAAAAGGGCACAGACACTTCTGCCACCTTCTCTTTGTTCGAGGTCACCAGGCTCGGCCCCTCTTTGCACATCCAACTTGCTCTTGCTTCCCGAGTGTGGGCTTGGGTGTCTGGGAATGCCGCTTGTAGCTGTGGTCAGTCACTTCCTGATGGCAAGATTGGGATTTAGAGGAGAAAGGAGAGGCCCTGCTTGAAGCCCAAGCCTAGATCAGCAGAGTGTCCCAGCCTCGGGGTGGGCCTTTCAAGCCCAGATGGTACAAAAGGAGCACTCCAGTCTCTAGATTCCATGGGAGAGCATTTCTTTGGGGATCTGACCATAGAAGGGGGGATGGGCAGGGCACAATCCCAGCATTTCTCGCCCAATCTGATGTCATCCCTGCTCCCCGTCACCCCTTGTGCCAGGATCAATAACAAAGTGGTGTCAGTGTTGAAACAACCAAAGACTGCTAGTTTGAGAACTATTACAAGTAGCTGATGCGATTCTGGACAAAACATTTTCAGCATGAGCCAAAGACACATTATACACAAGCAAAGGCAGGATAAACGAACACCCAGAAGTTTCTGGACTAAAAACTTCCCTTCAACAAGGGACCATGTGCCCTCCTAGAAAGCTCTAACAACACATGAATAGTGGGTATCAGCTGGTGAGGTGATGGGATTGAGTTGGGAGCAGAAATGCCTTGAGACCTGATGTAGCCCAGCTGCAATGGGATTTAGAATGAATCTGGTTAACTAAAGAGCATTCGTCCTGGGAGAGCAGGGTGCAGGACTTCAGCGATAAGGAAAGAACAACATTTTTGAAAGGGTTAAAGGATATGTACGTCCTGCTGGCACCCCAGCACCCTTGACGCCCCTCAAGGCTTCCTCTTAATCGGGCCCTTGGATTGGGAGCCACAGGAAGTTAGACAGATGACGTCTACGTGCTTCAACGTCGGGCCAGCTCTGGGGGCATGGGAGGCTGGTATGGACTGTCCAAGGCAGGTCCCTAAATGAAGCAGGGAGTTCTTAAAACGTTTGTCAGCAAGTGAAGGGAAGGCCCTTTCCTCAGGTCCTTATCTCCATGGTGAACTTGGAAGAACTCAAATTGCCATCGTCGTGTGAAATTCAGGGTGAAAAATCCCACTGTTGAATGAGGTGCAGAAGCCCTGTGGACCAGGCTGCTTACACTTTTGACTCTGTGTCCATGCCAGACGTGTAACAGGGTGTGAAAGGACAGCTTCCTTGAATATTTTTGCTATTTCTTTTTTTAACAACTTTGCAGTTGACTCACTCCTTTATTTGCTGGGTGGGGTGAGGGATAGAGAGAAGAATAGGAAAGGGAGTGAGGGCAGGGAGGGGAAGAGCGATGGATAAAGGGGAAGAGAGGGCTGTCTTCCCAATTCCTTGCTAAGAATTGATGATTGATGATGATTAATCTAATTTGATGAATGATGGTGATTGATCTAGTTTGCTGAATGATGGTGATTGATCTGATTTGACCTTCAAGGTGGGTGCAATAACATGGTCAAGATAAACTTGTGTAAACTATTTCCTATTTGAATTATCTTGAATACTTGGATCATATATTTTATAGAAAGTCATATCTACTCTTTAATATTGGCTTAAATCTACTTCTTCAACAAAACCTTTTCTAAGCTCCCCAGCCAGAAAATGTTTAGTTCTCTACACTTTTTGAGCATATTATTCACTTGAAACTAATTGAGTGGAACTCTATTCAACATGATTATTTCCAAGGGTACGTGTGTCTCACATCTCCCAGGAGGTGTTTTTCTTAGGGAGGCAGGAACCATGCACGCTTCAAACATTTTCCTCATGGGCTTCCTACACTGTGTTCTGTATAGAGAGGATGTTTAATGACCATTTGCCAGGTGCCTGATGTTTGGAAAGTTTGGCTCATTTTTCAAGGCTATGCATTTTAAAGTACTGACAGAAAACCAAATTTTAAAATTCCATTTAGGTATTTCATTGTCCTGACTTCATCTTAGTAGGAGATAGACTTATTGTCCAATATATTATTTTTAATTTTCTAATGTGGATAGTAATAAACCAACTCATGCAAATGTTTTGAAAAATTAGGGATGAATAAATTTTGGCATCCAAAAGTAAGTACAACGATGTCTCTTTACATTCAGGTCATATTAATGGAGATTGAGAAAATGTACCAGTTAGTATTGGTGCGAAAATGATGAGTTTAAAGTTGCACTTTTAAGTTCATTATGTGTATAAATATTTATGCAAACCAAATTTCTAGTGACTAAACAGAAAATGACTTGCATAAAATAGATGGAATTTTGTGGATAATTCTGAGGTACAGGAGAAATGTAAAAAATTCTGAGGACTTATGATAGGAAGCTCTAAGTCTATAATCCTCCCAGCCTCTTGCACTCTGTTTAAATAAAGCAGATATTAATGTTGTTTAACAATTTAATTAAACAACTTTTGATTAGGTAATGCAAGTGCATGGCAAAAAATTCAATGAAACAAAGTCTTTCATCTATTCCTGTCTCCCAGGTCCCGGTCCCCCTCCTCAGAAAACTACTCTGTTTCTTGTATTTTCTTCAGAGATATTCTCTGTGGATACAAGCATATGTCTCAATGCACCAGTTCACTTTTATGTCATAAATGTTGGCATGCTGAAAAGAAAGTCCCTACGCCTTGCTTTTTTTCACTTACCAATATATTTGGAGGTTGTTCCACATCAATACATGGGGATCTACCGTGTTCTTTTTAGCACTGCAAAGTTCTTTGTTATAGATAGAGCGTCATTAGGCAGGCAGATAATTCCAAGGTTGTTATACAAGACATAATTTTTAGTGGGAATGTCTTCTTCAGAGCAAGTCTGGGCTTTTGATGTGCCATATGAATCATTGCTGGAGATTTATGGCTTTGTTCTCTGGAGTTTCACTCTCATTCAAGGTCGGTGTTACAACATTAACAGTTATATTCCTGGACCCTGCGCCTTCATGCTTCAGTTTAGACTAGTTGTTATTCAGCCATCCTGTACTACCATCAGCCTTGAACTTGTTTTAGAAACTCCTATTTCTTGGATTTCTTATTTTTGATTCCTCCAGTAGCAATGTATGGAAGAGTTTGTGGAGATTAATTTTCTTTAGTCCTTGAATATCTGAGAACACCTTTATTCTGTTCTCACAATAGAATGGTAATTTGGTTATAGGTACCTAGGTGAAAAATAATTTTCTCCAAAATATTTTAGGCATTAAACCAGCATTCATTATTTCCATTGAGAATTCTGATTCTTTTTCTTCAAATTAACCTATTGTTTAGCTCTAGAAGGTTTAGGAATTTCTGTCTTTGATTTTTTGAACTGTCATTGTAACGTGTACCTTTTGTCTTTTGTTGTGCTGGATGCTAATTTAGTCCCTTTCACCTGAAAAATTATATCCTTTGGTTCTGCAAATTTTCTTGTAATATTACTTCTATGACAATTTCATTCCATCTCTTTTTTTCTTTCTGTTTACTCTTTCTGGAACTGATATTTCTTGGGAGTTTGGTCACTGGATTCAAACCTTATTTTTTTCTTTATATACTTCATTTCCTTATGGAGAATGTAAGTTCTTTGAAGGCGGAGATTTTTGTTCACTTTTTGTTCCCAATACCTTGGAACAGTGCCTGGAGCATGGGAGGTGCTCAGTAAATATTTACTGTATGTTCTTTTTCTGTTCAATATCTAGTAGATTTCTTCAAATTTATTTTCCACACAACTAATGCTTGGCTTGTGGTACGTATTATGTTACAATGTTTTCCTATGATTATTATTATTATTTCTTTCACTTTCATTTGTAGCCAATCAATCAAACAGTCAGGATTTTACTCCTTAAATATTTCTTGAATTTGAACATTTACTTCTCTTTTCTCTGCTAATACCATAGGTTGAATTAAGACCACCTCTTGCTGGTTTACTGCAAGAATTTTTTTTTCCTCTGAGAATCTCCCAGCTGTTCTGCCTGTGTTTACTCTTGCTTTCTTCTACTTTATTCTCCCAGAGGGATCTCCCAGAAGGCAAATCTGCTTATATCACCCATCTTCTTTTTTTTTTTTTTTTTTTTTAGGTGGTAGGATTTTTTTTTATTGAAGTAGGGTTAATTTACAATGTTGTATTAGTTTCAGGTGTAGAGCAAAGTGATTCAATTTATATATATATATATATATATTTCTTTTTCATATTCTTTTCATACTCTTTTCCATTATGGTTTATTACAAGATATTGAATATCGTTCCCTGTGTTATACAGTAGGTCCTTGTTTTTCACCTATTTTGTATACAGTAGTGTATCACGCACCTTCCTAAAACTCTTCCATGGTTTCCCTTGCTCTTGGGATAAAACCACCAGCCTACGGGCCCAACCTGATCTGGCCTCTGCCTACGTCTCCAGCCTCGTCTCCCACCTTCCCCGCCTGGAACCACCACTCTTGCTCCCAAGGGTCCTGACTGGTCTTTCATTGATTCCGGTGTGCACGCCTTTCATCCCACAGGGTTTTGCAGCTTCTGTCCTCTCTGCTTGAAATGCTCTTCTCCATCCAGGGTCACTTAGTTAATCCCTCCTACACTCACATATGCGTATAACACCTTGCATTTCCGCTAATGTCACAACAGTATATAATTGATCATGTTTGTTGTCTAAGCTTCTCCCTAACCCTGGAATGACACTCTTTGAGCACAGAACTGTGTGTGTGGCTCCTATTCATTGTTGCCTCCTTAGTGCCTGGCACGGTGCTTTTGCTTGGTAAATATTCCTTGAATGAATGGCCTAAATATTTTGCATCGATAATTTACCTAAAATCTCAGTGACTCAAGTATGTGCTGACTTAAATATTTTGCATTTGTAGAGGGTTTTACATTTTACAAAATACTTTCACATCTATTAGCTCACAATAGCCTAGGGGATTCGGTGTGGCAACTGTGATGATGTTGATTCTGCAGCTGAGGAAATCCAGTTAGGGTCACATAATTAATAAGAGAGGGAACATTGCCTTTGTACAAGCTACTCCATGGGTCTCCTCCATACACCATTCCGGTGTTTTCTTGGGTGTCAGGACAAAGCAGCCAAGAGCATCTTTGGCTGCTATGAGTGAGAAACCACTGCTGAATTGAGACCAGTTGAGGTTCAATTTTATGGTCTGAGAAATGAGACATTGGGAGAATCTCTCCAGTTTCCACAGGAGCAGGGTATTAGGCCGGTCAGAGCTGAGCTGAGAAGAAAGAGATGTGCTAGTGCCCTGAGACCTTGGTGGGAGGCCTGAGTTGGAGAAACAGTCTGTCCATTGAACCAGTAGTGACGGATCACCAGCTACATGTGGTGTCCAGTATTTGGTGCTGGGGGATCCAAAAGCCGTATGACCTGGTCTCTTCCTTCAAGAAACTAAAGCAAATCACATGAGAATCCATTTACAAATACAAATTGTACTATATGTCATATGCCAGAATACACAATACCACGTGCTATTGATTTTTTGGGGAAAATATAAATGTTAGCAAATCTTGAACAATAAGAAAGAGACAGGTGGAAGAGACAAATGTGTTCATTAAAAGATGTTTCTTGGGAACCTACCACATGTCAAGCCTTTATCTAGGCACTGGGGATGCAGCAGTAAACAAAATGGGCCCTGTTCCTGCTTTTACGGATATGTGAGGCTAGGGAAATAACGAATCTTAGTCTAGGGACAGTGGGGAGATGAATTTGCCCAGAACTGCACTCTCCAATAATGTAGCCACTAGCCGCGTGTGGTTATTTAAATTTAAATCCATTAAAATAAAATAAGATGAAATAGCAAAAAAATTCAGTTCCTCAGTCACACCAGCCACATTTTAAGTGCTCAGCAGTAGCATGTGGCCAGTGGCTACCATATTGGACAGAGCAGCTATAGAACATTCCATCATCACCGAAGGTTCTGTTGGACTGCACCCTCCTAGAATGTAATATTTGGGTTGAAAGCTGTCTTTAAGATGAGTAACCAGGGACTTCCCTGGTGGTCCAGCCATTAAGACTCTGTGCTTCCACTGCAAGAGGTGCGGGTTCCATCCCTGGTGGGGGAACTAAGATCCCGCATGCTGCGGGTGCAGCCAAAAAAAAAAAAAGAAAGAAAAAGGTGAATAACTAGTCTCAATGGAGAGACTGGATCTGGGGGAGGAGATGCTTGACCTAGAGAGAGGTCTTAACCAGGGCAGTGGTGGAGGAATGTCGAAGGGCCTTGCAGAGGGTGGGGTAGACAGAATCACATGCAAGGGCCGCAGCCAGAGAGGACTCCAAGTTTCCTGCCCGAGTGACCAGAGAATAAAGCCACCTAAAACAGGCACTCGGAGTTTAGAGAAAGAGTAGTTTAAGGACCATATGATGAGAACAGTTTTAGGCAGGGCTCAAAACAAACAAGAAAGCAAGTGTGCATGTTTACCAGACAGTGGACGGCAAGAGACTGGAGAGAGAGAGGGGCAGGTGTAATTGGGATAACTGGGTCCCTCTGAATTAGTCAGCTCCCATGTCAGACAGGATTGCCCATGTCATCTTCGGTCTAACTTGCCTGATTTTCTGGGTCAACTGGTGTTAAAACAGGAAGGATTCGGAGACCTGGGTTTGAAAAAAAATCTTGAGCCTCGGTTCTCAAACCTAAAAATAAGCATCCAGATGAGTATTCATTAAGATAACTGTGGTAATACGTGCCTGGCACAGTTCCTGGTCCCACGTGGGAACCCATCCATGGTGGCACCCTCCGTCTCTCCCGTGGGCGCAGACACCACCACATCCCTGGTGAACACCTGCTAACTCACCTGGATTCTGCAGTTCTTTGTCTCCAGCGGAGCTGTGGCAAGCCTGGGGGGCGCCGCAGTGTCCCCGGGGGCGTGGCCTGGCCCCGCTCGGTTATTCTCCGCCTGTCAAATGAGGGGGCGGAGCAGGGTGGCTCCTGAGGTCCCTTCTGAGATCTCAGTGTTCAGGGCCAGGAACGATCTTATGTTTGCTCTTAGAATGTCAGCTAACAGGTCGTTTTTTGGATCTGAGATTGAGAAGACCGCTGTGCCTCTGCAACTTGAAATGCTTTTAATAATAATAAAAAAAAATTATGTATTCATCTAGACACACTAAGCAGTAAACACTCAGTAATGACAGAACCAACACAGAATCAGAACTGGCCCGTTTGACCTTGCGAAGCAGTAGCAGTGGGCGCGGTTCACGGAACTCCTAAAGTGGATATTGATTGAGCTCTTTTGAAAGTCGAACGTTCAGAACTTTTGACGCCACCATTGACCAGATCGGCCTCATTGATCCCGTGGTGAACGACAGTGGTAGAACAATCGTGGGGAAGTAAACGAGGCACTGAGGACAGGACCAGAGAGGCCCCTGCCGCATGCAACGCCACCCTCCCACACGCACAGAATCCGGACTCTTTTATCCTAAAGCCCAGGAATCCAAATTATGATTGGGGGTGTGGTGAGAAAAAAGTACATTTTGATGAAAATCCAATTAAAAGCGCGATTAATTGGGCACTTTGCTTGATGACTTTAAGGAGATGAGGATGAATCAAATAGGCTCTGTGCCCTGAAGGAATTTACAAGGGAGTGGGGGTGGGTAGGTAGGAGCAAAATAAACAACAAAGGGATGAGTCCAGGTTTCCAAGAGAAGATTAGATTGAGATCAAGGCAGATAACCTGGAAGGAATATTGGAGTTAGGGGCGACTGGCTTGGACCAAGGAAACCTGAGAAGAGGCAGACTGTGAGAGACGCTCTGGTTGACACCTCCACTCCACCCCACCCTCCAATATGCTTTGCTGCCCAAAACGAAATTGAAAAACTTTGGTAAGGGGTGACTTTCCTTCGTAAATCATATTTAAATGAGACAGCTGTATTTTTCTGCTTCATGCTTAGCCAAATACTATTTAATTAACCTACTTAGACTTGTTGATTGAGGTTAATTAGACCCTAGGATTGATGTTAATTGCCATTGTAAACTGCCAAAGCTATAAGCAGTACGTTTTGGATTTGGTTAAAAAAAAAATGAGGTAGAGGTCTATTTTCTTCGCTTGCTTGCTTTTTGTCTCTCTCCCTCCTTTAAGATAAAAAGGCATCCCCCCCTTCCCTAATTGTGCTGTCCTTTGTTTTTGTTGTGGTTGATGGGTGGATGGGTTACTGAAGGGGCTGTTTCCTTTTGGTCAAGACAAAAAGGACCTGTCCTTTCTTTAGACATAGAGGCAGTCCCTTTCTCTTGATCCCCCCTTCTCTCTCCTTTCTGATTACACCCCACCCAACACATGCACACATGTGCACAAATACACACACATATGTGCATATAAGCACACACGCACACAAATGTACACACACAGCACGACCCACTCCTACTTTTCTCCCAACTTGCATGGACTTTTCTCAGGCAGCTGCACACTGTTGATCCCGGGGGAGACTGAAGGAAGGTCTCTGGCAATTTGATGAGACCTTCAATGGACTAACAAAGATTATTTACTTTTTTGTAAAATGTATGTGTATGTGGTGGTGGTGATGTCTGAGGAGGCTAAAAGAGAGGCAAGCAGGTGTAGCAAGAGAGAAAAGAGAAAAAGCAGCATTTTCGGAGCCAGAAGGTGTGAGGGACCTGGTGTTTCCCCTGTTTTATCTTGGGGATAAGAGTTCAAATTCTGAAAGACAAATTCCTGTGCCAATAACGTCTCCTCTTCAGCTTTTAGGTCTTCCTTTACAGAAACTCAGTTCAGCTAAAGCTGTCGCAGCAAAGGTTCTCTCTCCTCACACATGGAAGAGACGTAGCTACCTGTATGAAAGGTTGTGTGGATTTATACAAGATCTCTAAATACATAGGTAATTTGGCCCTGAGCGCTGCCGGCAGTGAGCTGTTCTAGGGGACATTTTGATGTGCCGCCGCACATGGGCGTCACGGGATCCAGCTCCTGCCAGCACTTCCCTTTCTCTTGGTAACTGATGGTTCTCTGCCACCCCTCACCCACACCCGAGCTCTGACTCCATGGGTAGGATGGGTCTAAGTCCCCTCTAATCCCTGGATGGAGGTGGGCACGTCTGGCAGACACATCAATAACAAACTAGCAACGAAGATGGCAGACAAATCTCCATCTGTTCTCTTTCTCTTATGACGTGGACTTGAACTTCAGGAACGCTGTAGTTGTGAGACTAGAAACTAGATCTCAAAACTGGGCAACATGGACTTTCCTAGACCGGGAGACAAAAGGCATGCTTTTGTGTATGTGTATTTATGTGTTTGTTTGTGTCTGTTGAAGTGTCTTTTTTTTTTTAATAACTTGATGCGTTTGGAGATATACATCCATGAACCATCACTGCAAACTATGGTGTACACATACAGATCACCTCTAAAAGTTTCCTCCCACCTCATCCTCTTTATTTACTATTATTATGTGATAAGAACACAACATAAGATCTACCCTCTTAGCAAACATTTAAGTATACAATACACTATTGTTAACAATGGGCTCTATGTACTGTACACAGTAGAGCTTGTTTATCTTGTGTAACTGGAACTCTGTACCCTTTGACTAATACCTTCCCCTTTCCCCTCCCTCTGGCCCCTGGTAACCACCATTCTACTTCTATGGATTTGACTATTTTAGATTTCACAAAAGGTGATATCAGGTAGTGTTTGTCCTTCTGTGACTGGCTTATTTCACTTAACGTAACATCCTCTAGGTTCATCCGTGTTGTTGCAAATGGCAGGCTTTCCTTCTTTTTTAAGGCTGAATAATATTTTATTGTGTGTAGAGACCACATTTTCTTTATTCATTTACCCATCAGTGGGCAATGAGGTGGCGTCCATGTCTGGGCTACTGTGAATAGCTAACATCGAACGCTTGGGGAAATGAACAGAATCTTAGCATCTCATCTTGTTCTGTTACCCATCTCCCTTTTCTTCCACAGCCCACTGGCTCTTCTGCTTGTATGTGTTTTCTTAATGATCAAAAATTCTGATTTTCTGGTTAATATTAAGATCCCTTGGGTAGTTCTGCATTGGAGTTTAGACTACATTTGGCCAAGATTATACATCTTAAAACTCAGTGAGGCGAGATTCAATTTGTCTCAAAGAATCCAGCATGAACATTTTCATTTGGTTTCTGCAGAAGGCTTAATTTTTATAATATTTTCTAAATTAAAAGGATAATCATGTTTAAAAATGCATTTTTTCTACTTAGAGTGGCCTTACCTGTGTCTTTTACTAATGCAGTTGTGTATGATGACAGCATCAGTTTAAAAATATTTTGAGTGTAATAATAATCTTAATAATCTTAACTGCTTAATAATCATGCCAATTCTCCTTTTTCAAATAAACAAGATTGAGATTGATGTTTGAGCAACATATAAAAGAGCTTGTTTATTTCAGTGTATGATTTAATAATTTAAGTTTTAAAACTATATTTTTGTCTCTATCATCTTTGCAAAGTTGCTTCCTACTGTTAAGAGAAGTGGTATAAGTATTTTCGTATTTATTCAATAAACATTTTTAATGTCATTATTATATGCCAGGCCCTATGCTAGGTGCTGGGGCTTCAGAGATAAGACATAGTGTCTGGTCTCAGGAAACTCACAGGTTACAGCAGGGAATGGTCAGAGTCATGACAGACTCCTTGGCAATAGGGCAGGGGCTCCAACTATGTCTAGAGTTCTGGGGAGTGGAAAAGCTTCCTGGAGATGGTAACTCTAGAGATGATTCTTGAGTAATGAGTGGAAATTAGTCAAGTTAGTTTTCAGGGTTTGCTTCCAGGAGATACTGAGGATATTTTTAACCCAAATAATGTATACATTATTCTTAGGTTTTCACGCCTTGCTATGCGTGTATAGGAAAGTTTTGGAATTGTAAGATCCATGTATTTATAATTTATTTTTTATCTACTTCCCCAAACCACTTACACGGATGATGATGATGATGTGTGTGTGTGTGTGTGTGTACATTTACACACACTAGGAATATATGAATGAAAACTAACCACAGAGTGAGAAGGGGGAATGAAATTAAAATTGTAGGCTAAGTTTTATAATTCAGTACTAAATATACCTTTAATTACCACTATGCCAAGATATAGATGTGTTTTATACTTCTATTTGCCTAATAAAATAATTAGGTGGAACAGACTAGCTCTTGGTACTAAATTCAAAAAGGAATATATTGTGTTGATCTCTATGTAAGGGACTTTAAACAATTCTTTTTTGAAATAGCCTTTGTTTTCATGGGCTTTTAGCAACACTGAGAAGATTTCAAGCCTGTATTCTTTGGCAAGTGCCTGGAAGGCAGAGCTTCTACTGCTGATTGAAGGGATATCCTAATTCATCAGACACTAGACACACAGGTAGCAAGGCTGACATTTCTTTGTGAAGGCTAAGGAGCCCTAGGTGAATACTTCCTTGTTGAGAAAGCCATTCTCACCCCAGCATGAAACTTGGCTGGGGCCACACTTTCCTGATGTACAGTTTTGGATCTGCCTTCTTGGTTTAAACCCCACTGTTCCACGCCGTAAATCATGGACAAGATGACTGGGGTCTGGACAACATCAAAGGGGCTGGTATTGCCAATTGGTCAGCCTGACCATGGAAGAACCTTGCCATGATTCCTGTGGAACAGTTGATCTTGAGTACCCCTGCCTCCCTATACTGGGAATTAGCTATGCAATCTACCACCAAGGAACTAAACTATCCTCTAGGGTAGAGTTATTTAATATCTTTAATTTGAACAATGAAGATGGTTTGCCCCAAATCATGATTTTTGATTCCAGCATTATTTTTGAGTTATTCTTTTGGAGGATCCATTTTTTTTGGAGAAAAAAAATGTTCACAGTAAGTCATGTCTCTAATCCATCTAAAAGCTACATCAAATTATTTAGACACGGAGAAAGAAGGGGGCTGGAAAACAGTCTTATTTCACTCCATTTGGGATTAAGATTGGATCTTTGAGAAAATTATTTCTGTCCTCTCAGATTGTTAGACTATTACTGTGTTATTATTGTTAGAATATATTATGACTAAGGCTTTGAAGGGGCAGCAATAGCTGACAATGTCTACCAGGATCAGACAATCTGACTCATGAACAATTTCCATCTATAGAACCAGAAGCTTATAATAGATAGAGCTAATATGATGACACGCCAGATGGAGTAGAGGAGAGGACACGCCGAATGTCTGGAAGGATTGCTTGTGTATCTTAGGTATAAGATAAAAATATGAACATATCTCACTCTTGTAAAACACTCCTGTTACTGGGGGCTTTAATATACATCAATGCTTTTGATTTTCACAGCAATCTTATGGAGCACAGAGGGCAATAGGATTATCCTTGCTTTACCTATGATGGAACCGAGATGAAACTCTGAGAAGTTAAATGATATATTCATGATCACAGGGGAAATAGGTAGCAAACTTGGGATTTGGACTTGGGTTTTCTGACTCCAAATCTAATGTTCTTTCTACTATATTTAAACTGCAATTCATTTCAAAGAAAGCTAATATAAAGTTTGGATGAATTCAGAAGTAAATTAATAGAAATTATGTACCTAAATGTTAAATTATGAATCATTGTGCAATATTCACCAATTGTAGCACTAGCACAAGTTCAGATTAAACAAAATGAGGAACGTAGTAGTTTGTGTCTTCCTGGGTAAGATAAGTGTAATTAGATATTGACCTCTTTTGTGATGGGAGAAAGTATTTGTTAAGATGCTCTTACGTCCTTGGGAACAATGAAAAGCTTTAGAGAACAGTTCAGAAATTCTGCTCAATTACAACAGCTGTCCAGTTCTTTCTGCTTCAGGAAACATGGTACCCAATGTTGTGATCTCAAGTAGTATGTGCCTAGGGTTGTGGTGGTCATAAAAGACATGGAAATAAGTCTCTTTGGTGGCCTTCTAGTTTAGATTCTTTGTGTCTTCCATTCCAACAACTCTGGTAATGCTTAATGATAACATTGAACTTGAACAACCACCAAAGCTGTGCCCCAGAAGGACAAAGTATGCTCTGTTCCTGAAGACATTTCGAGACATCCCTGTGCAAATGTGTGATGAGCTGACAGAAGAAAACCTCTGCCCTCTTATCAGAGGCTCCCCCTCCCTTCCACAGACTTCACTTGGATATCATCTGTGTTCTCAACTGGTGTCAAAACCCACAAGCCTTTTATTTGTCTGTCTGGATTGTTGATTCTTGCTCAGCATCACAGAAAGACTTTCTCCCTTGCGCTTCCCCTCTCACCCTCCCTTTCCCTGTTAAGAAGAGCTGTCACTACTTCAGTAACTACAAGCAACAGATCATTTTATACTTCAATCCACAAATAAACATTTCTTCCTTTGAACTTCATTAAATTTGGATGTCTTTTCATTGTGAAACAATCTGGCATCCCTATCATTGAGACATACAAAACTATAAAACTAGCAATTAATTTTTGTCTTTAGGAGTACTGGTGGTCTAGAAACTGTGAGTTTATGCCAACAAAAGCAAATGAAAACCTCAAACATGTAAACATAACACTTAAATAAGAAAATCACAACGTGTCATGCTCAATAGCTAAAGGAGATTATATGAAACTTGTTCCTGATGGTGTCCATCAAAATTCCCAGCTTGCTTAAAGAATACTGAAGATGGGAATTCTATTCCCTAAAACATTATTCATCTGAATAAAATAATTGTCCAATGAAAACCTAAAAATTAAGTTATAATTTGGCTGATCATGAAAATATTGATAATATTTACTAGCAAATAGCTTTCTATTAATTGTAATATATTAAAGATCTGAGTGTTTACTAGATACAAAGCAAAGCACTGTACCAGATCCTACAAGGAAGTTATGACATTTTCTTCTTTCAAAGAGAATATAAACTAGTGAAGGAGAAGACACCCAACCAAAAACAATTACCTATTGACTGTAATGCTAGCTTCCTGGAGACAGAGTGGCTTCCGAAGCTGGGTCATTGCAGCTTCTGTCTTGGTGTCTTGGATTGCTCACTCTCGGGGAGACAGACTTCTGCTGGGAGAACACTGTCAGCCCTCTGGGGAGTGCCATGTGGGAATCACCGAGGCCCCTTGCCACAGTCAGCCAGGTGAGTGGGCCATGTCACAAGTCACTCCATCCTAGTAGAGTCTTGAGATCCCTGTGACCTTGGTCAACACCTGCTGCGACCTCAGGGGAGACTCTGAGCCAGAACCCCCAGATGAGCTGCTCCTGAATTCCTGATCCACAGAAACTGTGAAGGCACTTAGCAATTATTCTTGCTTTCAGCAAGCACATTTTGGGGGTAATTTTTTATCCAACAAGAGCTAACACTGATATCTAGTATGTGGTAGGTGCTATTTTGAGGGTCAAAATGGTGATCAAAATGGGCAATGTCTGTGACCACCCCCCCAAGCTTATAATTTATCAAGGAGATAATCAATTAATGAGTAAACATGGGGGAGAATTCTGGGACAATGGCAGAGTAGGAAGCACCAGGAATCTGCCTCCCCACCTAAACAACCATTGCACTGGCGGAATCTGTCTGATGTAACCATTCTGGAACTCTGGAGTGTGCTGAAGGCTTGCAGCTTCCAGGGGGGAGACTTGGTTGGCAAATTGAGGTTGATTTTGATCAATTTCAGCTCTTAGCACAGTAGTAGCTACCCATGCCTCACCACTAGCCACACAGCAGGCAGCTGTACATGTGTTCCTGGAGCATCTTTTTTTTTAATTTTTTTTATTTTTTTTTTTGGTTTTATTAATTAATTTTATTTATTTTTGGCTGCGTTGGGTCTTCGTTTCTGTGTGAGGGCTTTCTCTAGTTGTGGCAAGCGGGGGCCACTCTTCATCGCGGTGCGCGGGCCTCTCACTATCGCGGCCTCCCTCACTGCGGAGCACAGGCTCCAGATGCGCAGGCTCAGCAGTTGTGGCTCACGGGCCCAGTTGCTCTGCGGCATGTGGGATCTTCCCAGACCAGGGCTTGAACCCGTGTCCCCTGCATTAGCGGGCAGATTCTCAACCACTGCGCCACCAGGGAAACCCCCTGGAGCATCTTGAACATAGCTTGTGGGAACCAGGGTGGACAAAAAGAACCCTGCCCTCCAAATAGCAAGGATCTGTGCTCTGATGGCTGACTGCTGCTTCTGATCAGGGATGCAAAGAGCCATGGTGGTTGCATCTCCCCCCATTGTTGCAAGCCCCTCCATCTCTGGCTGAAGTGAGTTCCAGAGGGCTTTAAAGGGCTAGTGCCCTTCTCCTTCCCCCTCCTTTCATTTTTTCCTCTTTCCCCTTTTGGAAGCCAGACATTAAAGAGTAGGGCATTAAAAAACAACCACATATATGGGGAAAGTTAGAAAGTGACTGCACATGCCCAGGGAAAGTCTCAGAAAAGACCTCAGATAACCTTAAGTTTATACCTCAAGTTGATCCTTGATGCAAAGACAGACTCTGGCAAAACCCAAACAAACAAACATACAAACAACAACAACAAAAACCTAAAAAAATAACAAAATTAGCAAACCCTGGGGAAGGGGGAGAATCTGATTTCCAGAGTTACCACATTAGAGTCAAATGTACAGTGTTCAACAAAAAAATTACAAGGTGTACAAAGAAACAGGAAAGTATGGACCATTCAAAGGAAAAAATAAATCAACAGAAACTCCCTGAAGGGCCTAATGACAGATATACTAGACAAAGACTTTAAACAAATGTCTTAAAAGTGCTCAAGGAACTAAAGGAAGATGTGGAGAAAGCCAAGAAAATAATGTGTGAACAAAATGGAGATATCAAGAAACAGATAGAAAACCTAAAAAGAAAACAAAAAGGTATTCTGGAGCTGAAAAGGGCAATAGCTAAAATGAAAAGTTCACTAGAGAGATTCAAATGTAGATTTGAGCAGGCAGAGGAAAGAATCGGTGAACTAGCATATAGGACAATGAAAATTATTGAGTCTCAGGAACAGAGAGAAAAAAGATTGAAGAACAGTGAACAGAGTCTAGGATATCATCAGATGTACAAACATATGCATTGTGAGAGTCCCAGAGGATAAGGGAGAGAGAGAGAAAGGTGAGGAGAGAATATTTGAAGAAATATTGGCTAAAAACTTCCCCAATTTTATGAAAAACATGAATATAAATATCCAACTAGCTCAATGGACTCCAAGTGAGATGAACTCAAAGAGAACTACGGTGAGACACATTATAATCAAATTTTCAAAAGCAAAAAACAAAGAGAGAATGTTGAAACCAGCAAGATAGAAGCAAATCATCACATGCAAGTGATCCTCAACAAGATTATCAGCAGATTTCTCCTCAGAAACTTTGGAGACCAGAAGACTGTGGGATGATATATTAAAAGTGCTAAAAGAAAAAACCTGTCAATCAAGAATCCTATATCAGGCAAGACTGTCCTTCAGAAATGAGGAAGAAACTAAGACATTCCTGGATTAAAGAAAAGTTTTACAAGATGAAAGAATTATGGGGATGGATGGTGGTGATTGTCACGATAATATGAATGTATTTAATACCACTGAACTGTACACTTAAAGTGGTTAAGATGGTAAATGTTAAGTTATGTGTATTTTACCACAATAAAATAAAAGAAAAAAAGAATAGAGTAAATATGATGGGGCCATACATAATATTTTGACCAAGAGTTAAGACTGAATGTGAGACATTTCAAATGAATTGTAGTTATAAAGCTATAGGGGTCAAGAGAAGATGAAGATGACTGCTTGACTTGAGGAGTTGGAGAACAGCTCCCAGGAGAGGTGGGCTTGAGGGGGCTTGGAGGGAAGGGCACATGTGATTTAGATAGGCTGAGCACAGGAGGAAGGGCACGCCAGGTAGAAGGAGAAAAATAAGCAAAGACAGCAAGGTGGGAACTGCCACCATGCTTGGGATGTGGCCAATGAATCAGCTGAGGCAGAATCAGGGACAGAAGCATCAAGACTTGTACGAGAGACTTGCTGCCTGCCTAAGAAGGTCGGATTTGCACCCTGGGCAACAGAAATCATTGGAGATTTTTGAGTTGGTACATGGTGGTACAAGATTTTAAAATTGGCTTTCCACTTCCAGGAGTATTTATTAATCACCTGCTCTATGTCTGCCACTCTTGCTAGGCATTTTGTGGGACCAAATTAATAATGAACCACCCTTGCCCTCAGGGAATGTATTCTCACCGGAGATACAAAATATGTACAACATGAGCAATGGAAATCAGTATGTCTCTGCTTAAAACGAGAAGGAAGCAACAACTCAGAGGGTCAATGTTGTTCATGGTAATAACAAATGTTTATATTGTGCCTACTATGTGCTAAAGATTATTCCAGGGCTTTGCATGTACTAATTCAGTTAATACAACACCTACATGACATAGGTAACATTAGTATCCCTATTTTACAGATGAGAAAACAGACACATGGAGAGTTAAGCAACCCACCCAACCTCTGAACCAGTTGAGTAGATGAAAGGATTAAATCCAGACAGTCTGGATCGTAGGCTCTGACTATCACTATTGCCCCTCAAATAGTAGGTTAGACCTATTGATGACCGGAATATACCAACCCATTAACTTGCTTATATCCCTCCTCATTAACCTGTTTAATTTGTAGTCAATATAAACTGTTAGTCATTATCCAGTTTGAGAGAGTAGACCTTATATCAACTTTGCTGAACTCTTGTTTCACTGGATAAAATGCTACTGTAATTGCTTTGGAACACACTAGAAGTTGACTTAAACATAGACTGTTTCTTTTAGTGATACATGGCACACCTATTCTTTTTTCTTTTTTTCCCCACATCTTTATTGGAGTATAAATGCTTTACAGTGTTGTGTTAGTTTCTGCTGTACAACAAAGTAAATCAGCTATATGTACACATATATCCCTATATCCCCTCCATCTTGCATCTCCCTCCCACCCTCCCTATCCCACCCCTCTAGGTGGTCACAAAGCACTGAGCTAATCTCCCTGTGCTATGCAGCTGCTTTCCACTAGCTATCTATTTTACATTTGGTAGTGTGTAAATATGTCAATACTACTCTCTCACTTCGTCCCAACTTACCCTTCCCCCTCCCCGTGTCCTCAAGTCCATTCTCTATGTCCCGCCCCTAGGTTCATCAGAACCATTTTTTTTTTTTAGATTCCATATATATGTGTTAGCATACGGTATTTGTTTTTCTCTTTCTCACTTACTTCACTCTGTATGACAAACTCTAGGTCCATCCACCTCACTACAAATAACTCAATTTCATTTCTCTTTATGGCTGAATAATATTCCATTGTATATATGTGCCACATCTTCTTTATCCATTCATCTGTCGATGGACACTTAGGTTGCTTTCATGTCCTGGCTATTGTAAATAGAGCTGCAGTGAACATTGTGGTACATGACTCTTTTTGAATTATGGTTTTCTCAGGGTATATGCCCAGTAGTGGGATTGCTGGGTCGTATGGTAGTTCTATTTTTAGTTTTTTAAGGAACCTCCATACTGTTCTCCATAGTGGCTGTATCAATTTACATTCCCACCAACAGTGCAGGAGGGTTCCCTTTTCTCCACACCCTCTCCAGCATTTATTGTTTGTAGATTTTTTGATGATGGCCATTCTGACAGGTGTGAGGTGATACCTCACTGTGGTTTTGATTTGCATTTCTCTAACGATTAGTGATGTTGAGCATCTTTTCATGTATTTGTTGGCCATCTGTATGTCTTCTTTGGAGAAATGTCTATTTAGGTCTTCTGCCCATTTTTGGATTGGGTTGTTTGTTTTTGTGATATTGAGCTGCATGAGCTGCTTGTATATTTTGGAGATTAATCCTTTGTCAGTTGCTTCGTTTGCAAATATTTTTTCCCATTCTGAGGGTTGTCTTTTCGTCTTGTTTATGGTTTCCTTTGCTGTGCAAAAGCTTTTAAGTTTCGTAATTATTTTCTTTAACATCTTTATTGGAGTATAATTTCTTTACAATGGTGTGTTAGTTTCTGCTTTATAACAAAGTGAATCAGTTATACATATACATATATCCCCATATCTCCTCCCTCTTGTGTCACCCTCGCACCCTCCCTATCCCACCCCTCTAGTTGGTCACAAAGCACCAAGCTGATCTCCCTGTGCTATGCGGCTGCTTCCCACTAGCTATCTATTTTACATTTGGTAGTGTATATATGTCCATGCCACTCTCTCACTTCGTCCCAGCTTACCCTTCCCCCTCCCCATGTCCTCAAGTCCATTCTCTACTTCTGCGTCTTTATTCCATAATTATTTTTTAAAAACAGTAAGCATTGTGATGGCATTCACAGTGCAGCAGCGTTGACAGCATATATAGAATTCACACAGTACGTGGACAAAGCACGGACCCAGGAGTCAGAACCCTGAGTTCTAGTTTCTGTCTTGGTGGTGGTGTGACCCTGGGAAAGTCACCTTCCTGACCCTGGCTCTGCATGGAGGGGCTCACAGGGCCTGCTGGTCCCATTCCCAGGTGATTGAAGAAGATAAAGCTGTGAACACTCCAAGAAAACCATGAACTTGGGCTGGGAACTTAATTCCCTGTAAAAAGGATCCTCTGTGAAGAGGAGAAAATTCCCTTTTTCACAGGCTTGTTTGGAGGATTCAGTGGATATTATTTGTGAAACGCAATTGCTGAATAAACATTAGCTACACATAGACGACCAAATGTTAGACAAATGTAAAGTAGTATTATTTTTATTTTTCTTGGTTGTATCTCACAATTCTCTGAAGTTTCCAGGCTGAACTGGGAAAGTTCTGGAATACCACAGTAGGGCTTGTCTAGTGTTTTCTTTCCACCAACTTGTTTTGAAAGCAGAAGTACTGGAAATATTGCATAAAAACCCAGGCTGGCTAGATTTCAAGCCCTATTTCTAGACCAGAGTGGTTTGGATCTGGTTGAATAAGATTCTGAGCATTTGGATGTGGAGACAAAACTGAACCTCAGCAAACTGAGAAATGACAAACAAACTGAAAATTTTCAAATTATGGGATGGTTTAGGGGCTATGGGCAAACGTCCATTAGCAACTAGGATGCAATTATCAAGCATGTTTTTAGACTATGTCCAAAGGGCCAGTTTTTGTTTTCAGTTGTTCTCTTTTGAAGTGAAATTCCTGCTTGCCTAGGACTTGGCAGCCATAGTCATTAGAAGAACGGCTTATTTTGGTCAGTTCCCTGTTAAATTTTTGCTTAAAGATCATTACATTGGCAATGACTAGTTTGTGCTCACTTTATAATTCTTCTTTTGCAGAAGTTATAATAATTACTGGACTAATGACAATCATGGTTCCTTATAATTGTTATGTGAGATTATTACATGAATTAACAAGTAATCATAATTATGTGTAATGATAAAACCATCTTGTAAAAGTTCCATTGAGTCCCTTTTCTGTACCAGACCATGTTGAACACCGAGGGTGGAAGTGAACGAGACCTGGGCCCTGGTGCTTTGTAGGAGAGGCAGACAAGCTGGCGGCCAGTGGTGATGCAGTGGAAAGTGCTCAGTGGTCCAGATGCCACTCCACCTGTGATGGAGACGGAGGCGGTTGTTTAGCATCAGTGAAGTGCCACGAGCTTCAGAACATCTTCTCTGTGCTATTCCCAACGCTTGCACTGTAACTGTTTATTTTGCAGATGAGGAAACCGAGGCTCACAGAAGTAATGCGCAAAACTGCACGTCAATCCGTGTGTGTCTGTCCCCAGCTTTTCCCATTTGCTGTGTTTCTAAGGGTGCTCCTGGGTACCCCCTGGCTGCCTCTTTATGTGGAAACCATGAAAAAGCTGGGCTGCTCACCTGGAAGACCCACCCAGGGCTTGGTAAGGGGTGTGGATTCTTCTCGCACTAAATGATGCCCCTGGGGTGGGGGGGGTGGGGAGAGTTTCCATTTCCGTTTATCCCGGCAGGGGCAGCCCCGGCTTCTCCAGCTGCCACTGTGTGTGCAGGAGGAGAAGCCCTGCACCAGCGGCCACCTCTGTCCTGCTCAGTCCTCGCAGGAAAGTAACATGTTACACGGTGCCATGAATTTTTAATGACTTGAACTTGAAAAGTAGTTTAAGAAGGTGCGCAAAATACTAAGTTAATTGAGCCCTGCCGCTCAGCCTTCCTCTCCCAATGTAGTTTTCAAGGAAATATGGCTGAAATATCAGTTGTCAGACGATGAATATTTTAAAAGAAAGTTCTATTATGCATCCAAGGTTCACTCAGCTTGCTAATGAGAGTAATGAGGACAGTTACCTTTCGGGAAAGGAAGTGAGATCATTCTTGCCACTTACCGGGGGCTGGTTTGACAGGCAGCTGCTCTGAGCACAGGACTATGTCTGGGGAAATCACAGCTGCTTGTTGTAACCTCACCCGGTAGGAAAAGCCCCACCTTACAATGGTTGGGAGCTCTGTCTGTGGCAGAGAGCTGGCTGCAAACTATTTTTATTCCCCTGGCTGATCGCTGAGGTAGAAGCCATCACCTGATGAATATTCAACGGGTGAAGTTTAAAAAAAAAAAAAAAGAACATCTCTGCTCTCCTGCAAAACCCTCTGTGGCCAAAACTGAAAGAAATCCCAAAGGCAGGAGAGGAAAAGCCAGGCGCATTCCCCTTCCTCCTCGACAAGACTGCTCTCCACAGATGCTGGGAAAGTTCTGACCCAGGGAAGGCGAGGGAAAAGGAACACATTTTCAAATTATCTCAGAGAAGTAGCCAGAGAGAAAAGACTCTAACCTTGAAATTAAGAGACTATGAAAAGTGAGCCAGGTGTATCCCTATTATGGTTGCTACCTGTGATCCAGTAGGGGATGTCTGGCTTTTACCTTGAGTTTGGGATGGAGGTTTGGGCACAACAGGGAGAAGAAGGACCGCATTGTGTTCCTGCAGGGAATGCAGCTACAGCTTGGAGTCAGTAAATAGCACGCGCCACATTTTTGCAAAGGAGGAAGCCAGGATGCAGTTCTTTCTCCAGGAGCTGGGTTAAGAAGTCAGTTTTGCTAGTTATGCAACTCTTACTTGTCAGGCTACAGTGGAAGTAGTGGGTATTTTTGCCTGTGCTGTTGCAGCAGGATTTGCTGAACCGTGTGGTTGCAGAGTGACCGTAACCCATCTCGGACAAAAGGGTGAAGTCGGCACCGTCTGCGTCTCTCACTGTCCTGCCTGTGCTGGTCTCTGTTCCCCATGCCATTCTCATGGCTGTCCCCAACTCGCCCCCCGTCATCATGGCAGCTCCCACACCTTGGAGTTACTACCCAGTGATGGTTTGCTTATTGTGAAAGCAGCATCAAGGGGGATAAACAACAGGGTCCTACTGTATAGCACAGGGAACCATATTCAATATCCTGTGATAAAGCACAATGGAAAAGAATGTGAAAAAGAACATGTTTGTGTGTGTGTGTGTATATATATATATATATATATATATATATATATATATATATAAAACTGAATCACTTTGCTGTACAGCAGAAACTAACTCAACGTTGTAAACCAACTACACTGCAGTAAAATAAATTTTAAAAAAAGGAACTGAGAAGCCAGACACCCATTGAGGAAGAGTATAGAATATTCTTTTTTTTCTTTTTTCTTTTTATTTATTTATTTATTTATTTTTGGCTGTGTTGGGTCTTCGTTTCTGTGCGAGGGCTTTCTCTAGTTGCGGCAAGCGGGGGCCACTCTTCATCGTGGTGCGCGGGCCTCTCACTATCACGGCCTCTCTTGTTGTGGAGCACAGGCTCCAGACGTGCAGGCTCAGTAGTTGTGGCTCACGGGCCTAGTAGCTCCGCGGCATGTGGGATCTTCCCAGACCAGGGCTCGAACCCGTGTCCCCTGCATTGGCAGGCAGATTCTCAACCACTGCGCCACCAGGGAAGCCCCTAGAATATTCTTGATAATAAAAACTGCAGAAGGACTTCCCTGGCAGTCCAGTGGTTAAGAGTCCATGCTCCCACTGTAGGGGGCACAGGTTCGATCTCTGGTCAGGGAACTAAGATCCCGCATGCCAGTTGGCACGGCCAAAGAAACAGAACAAAACAAAAATCCCAACTGCATGGGTACTGTGCTCTCTAGATACCCGGTATTATTAGGCATATTACAGCTTGTTGAATCCGCACTGGGACACAATGGCCTATGTAAAAATCTTCATTTTACAAATAAGGCAAATGGGGCTCAGAGAGCTTAAGTGTTTTGGCTGAAATCACACAGCTTTAAATGGAGCAGCTGGGGTTTGAACCCAGGCCAGTATCACCCCACAATCTGTGCTCCCCCTTTTCTCTTTCTAGGAGGAGAAGGAGGTAGACCGGTCTTAGGGTGAGGGGCTCTGGCCAGCAGCTCTGTCCACCTTCTCTGGGCAGTTGGGGAGCTAGAAGAAGCCCTTTCTCTTCTATCGCTGGTTTGTAGCTTCCTGGTCTTGAATGGTCATAACCTGGCTTCAGGCAACTGTGGCATCTCAGTGGCCAAGCACACAGGGGAGAGGAAAGGGGCCGTGCGTGAGGAAGTTCCAGCATCAAACAGACACCCACCCAGAAACACGGTTGCAGTCGGACAAACCAGGAGGCTTGGGCAGGTCCTGGCAAGTAAAAGCTGGAACAGAGATGCTAGATGGCGGGAAAAATGCACACACGTGGTTCCACACTCCAAGTGTGGCAATTTAATAATAGAAACAGAGGTCCAGTTTTCACCTAAAAATACTTAATGTAGTTTTTCCAGCCCCGTAAAAAGTTCTGAGTTCGTGATACAATGAAACAATGCCTAATGGAAGGGTTGTGTAACTCAACGGCAGAGGGCAAAGCAGACTTCCTCGCCATCAGGATCCCGCCTTGATCAGCATCTACTGACGCAGCTTCCACGGAGCGCAGCATTCTAGCGATCGTGGTCATCGTCCCTGGTACCTACCAAGTAGCAGCTCCGTGCAGGCACCTCACCTATTTCATTTCCACTAGGACATACAACAGCCCTAAGAAGTAACATTGCTTATATGTGGAATCTAAAAAAAGTGATACAAATGAATTTAATTACAAAACTGAAATAGACACACAGACAAAGATAACAAACTTATGGTTACCAAAGGGGAAGGCAGGGAGGGGGGGGGGAGGGGAGGTGGGAGGATAAATTAGGAGTGTGGGATTAACAGATACACACTACTATATCCAAAATAGAAAACCAACAAGGGCCTACTGTACGCACAGGGAACTATATTCAGTATCTTGTGATAACCTATGAGGGAAAAGTATCTGAAAAAGAATAGACTTATAAATATGTATAACTGAATCACTTTGCTGTACACCTAAAACAAATGCAACATTGTAAATCAACTCTAGTTCAATTAAAAAGTAAATAAATGAAAGACGAAGGAAAAGAAAAAAAAAGAAGTAACTACTATTCCCCCATTTTCCGAAGAGGGAACTGAAACTCTAAAATGTTGACTTATTTGCCAAAGACAACACAGGGATTTAAGCAACAGGATAGGGATTTGAACTCAGACCCGATGCCAGAGCTGCCTTTCTGCTAGTTCTCTGAGCTTTGCTACTCACAGTGGGGCTACTTTGTAGCTTCTTTATCATTTTATCCTGTGTCTAGGCGTGGTACCACCATGTCATAGGACATCCAAGTTCCCTACCCCCGTTCAGGGGACTGACATAACTCAGTTGTTCACAGTGACTGGGGTTTCCATGCCTAAAGATGGTGTTCTCCTTCGGGTCCTCTAGCTGCTCCCCGTCCTTGTGTCAGAAGGCTCCATCCCACTCCCCTGGGGGCTCCACAGTGCCTCTTTTGGATGCCTTCCCTGGTCCTGGAAGGGACATCTCGTCCCACCAACAAGACACAGAGGATCTTGCTGGGAACTCAGGTCATATTTCCCTCCTAAACTTCTCCTGGGTTGGGGAAGCGAAAATTGCCCTTGGAGTCCAAAGAAGGGAGGGGAAGAGGGGTTTAGTGACCAGATGACTACTTCCAGAAAACCTGCGTGGGACCTGCCCTGGGCTTAGTTGTTCTCCAGTTAGGGGTTAGCCAGGGATGGCTGGGCCCTTTTAAGGTAAAGACTACAAAACTATTGTTACCAACCAGGGTTCTCGGCCTCCTTAATCAATAGAAATTGATCAGAGTCCAAACAAATAATTCAGGCAAGGCTTTATTGGGGCCCCCGCTGCCACAGGGGGGAGTGAGAATAAGTAACAGTTTCCCTTGCTCGCTCGCTCCCTGAGGGGGGGTGAGCTTGTTCCTTATACGGGGTGAGAGTAGGGGTGGGCCCAGGAGTCGGGCCAGAGGGGTGGCTTACGTGGTTTGCCCACCCCTTTGGAGGTGTTGCGTGCAGGGGGCATGCGCAGTGCCCTTCTTTTGCTCCCAGCTCTTCAGAAGTGGCAGTTGGGCTTTTTGGTCTTTTTGTATCTTGTTGGCCATAATTTGCCCCAACTGCGCATGCACGCAGTTATTTTTAGTCCCTTATGGTTTCTTTGTATTTTGTTTCTGGAGGAGATGTTTGTCCAGGTGCAAGCACCGCGGCAAAGGGTCCCAGGTCCCAGGTCCCAGCCTGTCTCACTATGACTAGCAAATTAGATACAGAGCCTGAGAAGAGGTCCATACAAGCAAGGAGCCTTGAGGCTGATGCATCATTAGCTGCACAGTTTTTACCTTGATTTTGGTGAAGGGCCTTCCAGATGTTGGAGGTAGTGGGGGACAGCTGCCCCGCACACTTGCTATCAGGTTACAGTGAACTGGATTTTTCTATACAGACATTTATTAGCCAAATATTCAGGCACAAACAGTTTATCAACCTGTTCTGCACTCAGTGTAACCCCAGCTCCTGACCTTTTAGAGGTTCCAAACCCAAAGGGTCTGTCTGTCAAGCTGGCAGCCCCCTGGAGGCGGGATTCTGTGCCTTCTGGGGGCATCAGGTGCCCGACTGCACCCTGCACTGGGGATCAGACTCCGAGTGGATCCCTCAGGGGCACCCCATGCAAGCCACGTGGTGGTCTCTTCCCAGTTCACGCACGGACGGGAGTGTCTCTAAACGGTTTTAGTGAATGCACACCCTGAATACCTTTAATTTCACCAGTGGAAGACAATTTCTAATATCCATCATGCTCCTTAAAAGTCACCAATTTTACAAATGAAAACCCATTTTTGACACTTGTATGCTCATTCACAAAATGTTAGTTTAAAAAATATAGCAGTGTGTACATCCCAAACATGTACTCAACATCCCCGCCCATCCCCATAACTCTTTTCATCTTGTAAAACTGAAACTCTGTCCCCATTCAACACTCTCTCCCCACCTTCCCTTCCTCCCGTCTCCTGGCAGCCATGATTCTGCTTTCTGTCTCTATGAATTTCAGTATTCTGAGTATCTCATATAAGTGGACTCATACAATATTTGTCCTTTTGTGACTGACTTATTTTACTTAGCAAGTCCTCTAGGTTTATTCATGTTGTAGCAAAGGTCAGAATTTTCTTCCTTTTTAAGCCTAAATAATATTCCTTTGTATGTAGATGCCACATTTTGTTTATCCATTCATCCTTTGATGGACACGTGGGCTGCTTCTACCTCTTGGCTATTGTGAATGATGTGCTACAGATATCTCTTCCAGATCCAGCTTTCAGTTCTTTGGGGTATATAACTGGAAGTGGGATTGCTTGATCATAGAGTAATTCTAATTTTCATTTTTTGTGGAATTGCCAGACTGTTCTGCAAACTGTCCATTTTGGTGCAATACCAATAACAGAAGGACTCCGTGTATGGGTCTTTCTGACTCAGGGCTGCAGAGCCTCTCTGAACAGGGCATTCCAGAGAGCACGTAGGAGCTGACCATTCCTAGAATGAATGAGTAAACTCACTGCTTCTTACTGAGATATTACAGCTGGTAACTCACAGCTGCATGACATTCTGTTTTCACAAATGGAATGGGAAGCCCTTTGACAATAGAGATCAAGTCTAGTACTTCTTTATTTCTTTCCTTTGCCTTAGAGTACTTGTTCATTTGAAAGAGGCAGATTGGCAAGAAAGAGCACTGACTCGAGATGGAAAACCCTTCTGTTTTTCCAGTTCAGGTCTCAAGTCTTTTCTTTCTGTGATAAGGGAATCTTGGGCAATTTCTCCTCCTTGAAACTACAGAAGTCCCATCCAGACCTTACAAGGATGATGTGTTGTTCAAATACCACTGAGAACAACTGAGAGCCCGGGTCCATCTCTCCTACATGAGTGTTGTCGCTCACTGACAATGGTTTTCTGAGGGAGAAAAAGGTGGGATTTCTTGATCCATGATTTACCTCCAGATATGCTGCCCCCCAGGCACCTGAGCTCATTCCCCCAGGTCACACAGAGTGGAGGACAGCTCTTGCAGGGCAGTTTGAGGCAGAAGCCCCCACCCTTTGTTCTCATCTGACTGGGAGAGTTGATGGCATGGGGGAGGGGAGGCAGGGGAAAGGAGGCAGGGGTAGCAGGGGTAGGTGGAGCTGAGTTTCCTCTTCAGATTCTGGGGTGACAGCTCAAGCTGTCACCTCAGCCTGTCTCAGCTGCTTAGTGTTTCTCTGCCCCATCTTACTCTCCAATTAATGGTTCTAATCAGTGACTTAACCATGTATCAGATCAAAGGACAAAAACCAGAGCCCTGGGCCCTGCTTGGCAGGCTGTAGGCTCACACTGAGGTTTGTTGCAGAGACTTTGACTAACATGTTTCTGGGGAAAAAAGTAAGACATCTCATCTTTGTTTTTAATTAATGCAGTCACCAGTTTTTTCATCCCAAAGTGTCACATGCAGAAAATGAAAGTAGTCCTTGTATAAATAATAAGAAAAAAAAAGGTTCTCTCTATTAGTAATGGAAAGCATTTTCAAGGTAGGCTTGGCACTTCCTTCAGGTGAGATCTCTCAAAAATCATAACATAAATTATAGATTTGTCCAAGTCTTTTCACAATAGGATATTAAGAGTCTTGTGTTGTAAGGAAAAAGAAAAAGAAATATAAGAACCTCTTATCTAGGTTATCACATGAGTCCTTCTGACTCAACTAAAATGAGAAAAACTTTTAGCTTTTTCTTTTAGTTGTTTTTTTGTTTTAGTTTAGTTACAGGCTTGAAAAGGATTCTGTGAAAAACATTATTCTAGGGATTTGTTTTTGTTCTCTCACCAGTTTCTCTGGAAAACTTGATCAGGGATGTGTAATGGATGATTTCGTTTCATTTGACCTGTTAGATCTGAATCCTCAGCCAGAGACAGGATGGAGGAGCTGAGTGTCCTCCAGCGGTTTGCCAGGTGGAGTATTAACTGTCAGTCACCGGGGTGGGAAGCTAGGAGCTCAGGCCCTTTTGGGGATGGTTTGTTTCCTTTGGGTCTGTTGTGTTAAATCTACTGAAATGTGCCAGTTGGAGCACGCCATCTTTAACTCCTGTTCTCACTGTGAGATGTGTCCCTAGGACTTGCCAAGAGAAGTCAAACTGATTTTACATCCCTCAGCAGCATTGCCTGACCGCTAGTTGCTACCTACTTCTTATTCTTCCAGAAGAGGTTTCCTCAATACTCACCCCCACCTCACAATCTCACATCACCAAACCTGAGACTTCATTGAGTTTCCCACCTGTGACTCCTCTCTTTCTTTAGCAGATTTGGTAATGGACTTGAAGCAAACAGGGTACAGTGGCAGGCAGTCAGGACATGAACCCACTGGAATCCATTCTTTACTTGTAACGTTGTACTTGGACGTACATCAGCCCATCTGTGCATTGCAGCCCTCATAAGAAGTTGGCAGGGAGGGTATGTTTTTTGCTACCACAACTGTTATGGACTGAATGTTTGTATCTCTCTCAGAGTGATATGTTGAAGCCCTCCCCCCTCCCCCACTGTGATGGTATCAGGAGATGGGGCCTCTGGGGAGGTGATTAGGACTAGACGGGGTCATGAGGGTGGAGCTCTCACGTATGGGATTAGTGCCCTTACAGGAGTCCTGGGAGCTGGATTCCCTCTCTGCTCTCTGCCACATGAGGACACAAGTGAAGTCAGCAGTCTGCACCCTGGAAAGAGGGTTCTCACCAGAATCTGACCATTCAGGCACCCTGATCTCAGAAGTCCAGTCTCCAGAACCATGAGAAATAAGTTTCTGTTGTTTATAAGCCACCAGTTTATAGTACTCTGTTATAGAGCCTGAGCTGACAGAGACACCAACTTTACAGACGGAGACGTTGCTGAAGATCACGTGTCCAGCAAAAGGCCAGCCCAGCTGTGAGTGAGGAGGGATTTCTGGGTCCTTCCATGATGTGACACTGCCTCTTGGAAATTGGTGTTAGAAGATCCGAGGAATAAACGGTTGATGTGAAATCAAAAGACACGGGTTTGAGTGCAGGTCTGGTTACCTCCTACTCCTATGCCCTGAACCCCTGTTCCATTTTCTGTCCTGTGGGAAAGTACAGGATCACTGGAGGGATCGAATAAAAAATGCATGGTGCCAAGCTTGTAACGATCCCTCGACCCCTCCACAAAACCCCACAAAGCTATTAAAAATGTTTAAGTTGCCTGCATTTTGCATCTGACAAGTTCATTAATTAAGCACTCTCTGTACAAGGGGTGGTCTGGAAGGAGAGAGGGGAGAAAGCCTGGGTGCAAGAGCTCTGGGAATGCTGCTGCCTTGGTCTTTATGGTTTTAGCAATAACAAAAGAGCAGAACCTTAACAAAGAAAACGAAAGAACTTCCCATGATATCAAGTAGTTCCTTTATTTGTAAATGAATGGGTGGAATAATTAAAGAAAAATCACAACTGCTTTCTTAGAACGTGAATTCACTGATTTGTCAGCAAATACTTAACGATGATGCAATATATACCAGCCACCATTCCAGGGGCAAGTTGAAAGCAGCACAGACAAGCTCCTTTCTCTTCTGGGTCTTACCTTCCAGTGAGGGAACAGAGACAATAAAGAAATCATGCAAGAGTACACAAGAAATCACTAGTGTTATGATGAGAAAAAAAAAAACCAGGGAGAGGCCAGCTAGAAAGACGGAGAGGCTTCCTTAGATTGGAAGGCGAGAGAAGGCGTCTGGGAGGAGGTGATGTTTGTACCACATCCTGAATAAGGAGGCAGCCGTGCAAGCAAGGGGGGGATCAAGCAGCCAGGGAGTCAGACAAGCATCTTGACTCTCTGTGCCAATGGAGAGAAACATTGAAATGAGCATTCTAAAAAATTGGGGCTAATTCAAAAGTGATAAATATTTGTCCTTGAATATATTGTTAAAGATACACATCCAGAAGGCTGATGCATTCTCCTCATGGCACACCTGCATCTCAGAAACTCAGATTTGGTTCACTACTCCGGGTCCTGCCTGGGCAGGTGCAGAAGGCGTATGGGGTGTCTGTGAAAACACACGGTTACAAGCCAGGTGCAACCACAGTCCCCATGGAGCGAGACCTGTGAGATGTCCTGAAGGATTAGGCTTCCTGAAGGGAGTGCCTTATTCTCTCTGTTTAGGAGGAGAAGGATAGAGGCTGAGAAGTTAGCTTAGGTTGAATGAAGACCCAAGTTTGGCTATAGCAACTGGCAAGCAAAGTTTGGGGCCAATGACCAGATAGGTTTGGCTGAAGCAAGAGATTTTCCGAGGGACTAAAGAGAAAGGGCCATAGTGAAAGAGGATGGGGGTTTTGATGGAGGGCATCCAAGGGTGAGCTGAGGCATTTGGATTTCACGGGGCAGGTGGTGGAGGGCCTTGGTAGTGCTTGGAAGTGGATTTGTTGTAGACGGGACACCCACACGTGTCCATCTCCCTGCAGGAGGATGCCAGGGCCTGTTCCCTCCCTCTCACCCCCATCCCTCCCCTTCATCCCTCCCCTACCAGTAGGACCAGTCTGGGAAGCTGGGCTCATGCCTCACTTGTCTGGTTAAATATGCTCCACCTTCCAGATGTAATGGTCCCCTCCCCTGAGTGCCCAGGTTTATAAGGCAAAGGTTGCCATGACAACGGCACAGCGGAACTATCCAGTAGGATTTACACCCAGCCATGCCAGAGAAGGCTAATGTTTGGAGTGTCCATCAGTTAGTGGAAATTAGGGACAAGCCTCATGCTCGGGTCAGTCTTGGAAGGTAAACAGAAGCTTCCATCTGACAGGAAACAAACAGAGGCCCAGAAACCAGGCTGGCACTCAGCAGTTGGTGGACATTGGTCAGGGATCCGGTTTCCTTGCTTATTCCCTTTCAAAAGTTAAAGTTGCACTGTGATATTTGTCACTTAAAATCTTTCACTGCTTTCTCATTTCTTTTTTCTTTTTTTTTATTAATTAACTAATTTATTTATTTTTGGCTGCTTTGGGTCTTCGTTGCTGCATGCGGGCTTTCTCTAGTTGTGGCGAGTGGGGGCTACTCTTAGTTGCAGTACGCAGGCTTCTCATTGCGGTGGCTTCTGTTGTTGTGGGGCACAGGCTCTAGGTGCGTGGGCTTCAGTAGTTGTGCAAGCAGGTTCAGTAGTTGTGGCTCGTGGGCTCTAGAGCGCAGGCTCAGTAGTTGTGGCACACAGGTTTAGTTGCTCCACGGCATGTGGGATCTCCCCGGACCAGGGCTTGAACCCGTGTCCCCTGCACTGGCAGGCGGATTCTTGACCACTGCTCCACCAGGGAAGTTCTGCTTTCTCGTTTCTATACTGACTTGCCCTCGTACACTCTCTCTCTTTCTCGTTATCTGTCACCCTACAGTTTTTCCTGGGATGAAATTCAGTCCTGCTACATTCCCAAAGCCACTCCAACCTCATGCAGAGATCAGGAGGGGTAAGTGGGCCTCCCGTATCTGGTCTTTTAGTAGAGATGTGATTAAGCCTCAAACCTAAAGTTTGGAAAGAAAAAAAAAGTAATTCTAGCTACAGTTATTTTCCAATCGCTTTGCAAACCTCTCTCTCCTTCTCTGTCATTCATTCACAAAAATAAGCAGGTTCCTTTTAAAATTCTTTTGTCTTAGTGGCTCTTTTCAGGAATTTGGGGCGTGGCTTTCAAACGGCACCTCTAAATTCCAATTACTCTGCCACACTCGCCATGCAACTGTAGGTGAGCCATGATTCTTTAGTAAAGGGAAGGATGTATTTCAGGAAGGCTGCTGTGGTTTTTGTCAGCAGCTGTTGAGGGGAAATGCACACCATAGTCTTAGCTATAATACTTACCAGTATGTCTCTATGATTGTAATATAGCAACTCATACTATACTAAATGGTCACCAAAGGAAACATATGCTTGATTTGTGCATTTCAAAGAAAAGTAACCTCAAGTGAATTATATTCGATTTGCATGTAAGCATTTCTGTCTCTGTTAATATGCTGATCAGGCAAAATTACAAACTAGCTAGTTATATACCCTCACATCTCCTTTGGGGGCCCTCCTTCCCCAAATTCAAAGCTGAACCTCCTTTTCTGTGCCAAGTACTCTCATTCTCCTCAAACCCATCTGGGCAGAAAATAAGTGATGGATTATTTTAACAAATAGCCAAACGCATATTCAGAGCTAAGTGATCTGATAAGATAATCCAATTCACCCAGAAGTGAGAATCACTAATAAGCATATCTCTCTGAGAACTATTAGTATCCTAGAAAAGGTATAGCAGCAATAATAACAAAAGAAAAAAGAAAGAAAGAAAGAAAGAAGAAAGAAAAGGATACATTCATGAGATTAGTCATTGGAACATTATTTGCAATAGCAAAAGATTGGAAACAACTCAAATATTTATCAATACAGGCAGAACTAGTTGAAAACTCTGATACATGTATGCAATGGAGTACTAGACAGCTATAAAAAGAAATGAGAAATGTTTTTATATGCTGTTATAAATTAATCTTTAAGATATTTTATTAAGTGAAAAAAGTAAGATTAAAAAAACCCCTGTATATAATATACTACCTTATAATTGAAAAAGGAGGGATAAGAATGCATATATATATATACATGTATATATATCCATACATATGTATTTACATATAATAAAGATACATATATATATATAATAATCCCAAACCTAACAAAAATCACTGAAGTGGGAAAGAAGAAAGAGAATGGAGAAGATAGAGAAGGTAGACTTCTCTGAATATACTTTGCTTTGTAGCTGCAATTTAGAAACCAACTGAGTGTTTTATCAAATTATAAAACAAAATTAAATTTAATAAGCAATTCCTAAAAGAAAAAAGAAAACCAAAATGAATGAATGAACCCAACCAGGTATCAAATTGATGGCATAACCACACTGAGGAGAATGATTTCAAATGGCTTTAAACTCTGATTTGTCTATACATCCCTAGAGAATTATACCCTAAAAACAAAACAACAAAACCGTTAAAAAATCTTGAACGGGTTTTAGTAATCATATTGTTAGGAATAATATTGATGTTGCTAGTCTAAACTTATTAAAGACATATTATCAGGTAGCACAATCACATTGATTTTGTTAATGTCATTAGGAACTAATCTCAGTGTAAGAAAAAGGTGTACAAATGTAAAATCATAGGGATTAAGTAAAAACCCTGGAATCCTAAATTTTAATTGGTAACCTTGGTATGAGCTCATGAAGTAATTTCTCTTTAAAAAAAAATGTATACCCTGGTTCAGCCCTAGACCTAGAAATAATGACCAACTCATTATTAACGAGTGCTTTTGTGGGCAGGTTGTGGTCTCCAGTATCACATTTCACATCTGAGAACTAGCATTTCTTAGATAGATGGCTGATTCCAGGTCTGGGCAAAAAATATAAAAGATGAACAAGTAAGTAAGTAAGTTATCAAAAGGAACTTCGAGGTGACTTGAAGAGGCTACTGCTGGTGAAAGACAGGGCAACTTGAGTATTGATAAGAATAATAGTGGCAATGGATTGGAATATACCAAACATGTATAAATCAATGAAATCATAGTAATACTAATAAAAGATTCTTTCAGGGGTGCTCATGAACCAACTGGTGACTTAATTTTTTGGGGGGGCTGCCTCATATGCCTTGCGAGATCTCAGTTCCCTGACCAGGGATCGAACCTGGGCCCCCTGCAGTGAAAGTGCCAAGTCCTAACCACTGGACCACCAGGGAAGTCTCACTGGGGACTTAAGAAACTAGTAAATAGAGGAAAAGAGTCAAGAATATTTGGTTTCTCAGAGGTACGTTTATCCTGTGTCTTCCACCTCTTAGGTGAAAGAGAAATAATAGAACAAAAATATGATTCTGTGATCCTGAATGAAGTAATGGATCCAGCCAATAATCATCAATGGCAGCTAACATCACAACATGAGAGGCAATCTGATATTTTGTGTCTCTTGATGGAAGTACACAATACCACGTATGAAGTATTGTTGCCAAGAGATGGAACCTGAACTTGATCAAATATCTAGACTTAATTACCAGGAAATACAGGGGACAGTGGAATACATTCCATGACACCACGCGGATACAATCAGCAAAACCCCAAACCTGAGAAACTTTACAGCTTTTTTGATGAATACATTGCAAAGAAAAATGGAGGGAAAGAGGGAAACGTACACAAGTAAAGTGACGTAAGAGACATATCAACCATCTGTAATGGGTGGTCCTTGTTTAAGTTCTACATAGAAAAAAAACCCCAAACTATAAAGAAGTCTTTTAAGACACTCCAGGAAATTTGAACACTAATTGGATTTTTGATGATGTTGAGGGACTATTGTTCAGTTTATTTCTGGTGTGATAATAGTGTGGTATGTTTTAAAAAAGAAGTCCTTCTAGAGATTCAAACAGAAGTCCTTACTTGTAAGTACTTATTTTATATACTTACTTATATAAAATCCTATTATTATGTGTAGGCCTTGTGGGGGCGGGTACTAATCCAGTAGCATGTGGGTTGGTGGGGTTTTATTATATTATTCTCTCTGCTTTTGTGTATGTTTGAAACTTCTCATAATAAAACAGTTAAAAATAGTATAACAGAGAGAGGGAAAACAATTTGACCCAGAGAATAGATAGCAGTCATTTCAGTCCTTGGAGGCACCAGGAAGAATGCTTTCCTGGGGCCCTCAAATCATGCAGAAGTGACCAAATGGTCTGCTTTTGCCAGACATCCCTGCTCAGGAAATTCGTCTTTGACAGCTCTATTTCACTGTGCAGTTCTGTGTCCTTCTTCTGATTCCCTAAAAATTGGTGTCTGTGACTCTCTGTACAGCCCTGGCGAACCCCACGTGGGCTGTTCATCAAGTTTGCTGAACTGTCACACAGTCTAGGGGTCACTGATCCTCCCCGGACTCTGCTCAGTGCTATTGATTCCTGCCTGCTGCCCTGTGGTCTTGTGACCTCCTGCAGTGCCTGGTGGCCTGCGTTTCCTGCCCCTCAATGAGCACTCTTGCCTGCTCCATGGTTTCGCGTGCCGCGGGGAGTGCAGTGTGATACCTAGTAAAGTCTCCAGCAACAATAGGGTTCAAGGTTGGCCCCCGCTGCAGAGGAGTTAAGCCTTATCTGCTTTCAGCACCACTCTCCCTGTGGTACTTAGCCAGACTTGTGGAAGGTTTTCAGAGCAATCGTTTTGCAAGCTGTTGCTGCTAACCCTGGCTCTAGCCCCAGAGACGACCTTTCTCCAGGCTGGATTATTTATGTGTATCCTGCAGCCTCACTAGGGAAGTGTGTTTTGGCCCTCAAACAAAGATTACTGTCTCCTCTATGACCTCAAAATACTTCCTTGCACATGGCTGTCCACTGGGATGCTTTGCTGAAGTTTGCTGACTTTTTATTTTAGTTGCTTGGGATTGTTTCATTCCTAAGGTACCAGGGGTATCACTTTGGGGATACTTAGTACAAACAATTTTAAAAATACGTGCTACAGATATGGGTGCAGTTTTCAAAGCCGAGTCCCAGAAGTCTCTGGAGCCATGGACAGTGGCACTGACCAAGGTAAAGAGGACAGAATGTATTCTAGGATTTGGAACTAGTATGGCATAGCAGTTAGGACCATGGCCATTGGCAGGCCTGACCTGGGTTTAGAAATGAGCTCTGCCATAGCAGTGTGATTTTGAAAAATCAGCTAACTCCACAGAGCTTGAGTTTCCTTAGCTTGATTATAGTACTTGTCTCGGGGCAGGGGTGTTGTTGGAAAGAGTAAAAGAGAGAGACATGATGGGTATGCTTACCACAGAGTGACTGCTCATTATATAGTAATTATTCAGATAGTATTACAAACTAATCACAGTATATAGTCATAGTTCTTACAATGACAGCTTTCAAAACTCATAGCACTTCATACACACGTCTAATATAACTCAATATTTTGTACTGTAATTATTTTATTGAATAGTTTCCTATCCTACACTAAATGGCAGACACTGGCTCTTATTTATTTATTTTTCTCCCTAGTATTCAGCATGTGCCTTGGTACCTAACAGGTACTCAATATTTGTTGCTGGAATGAATGGTTGCCAGGCTTATCAGGAAGAAGTGAAACTGCCTGTTTTTAGTCATAAGACACAGGGCATATGTGCACACTTATGGACTGCCACATCCACGATAAAAATATTGACGTTCTCCAAGCACTGGATTTGCTGTTACTTCTCTTAGAAGTGGCTACAGAAGGTGACTTCGGGGGTTTCCTGTGAACCTTTGCTCCTTCTTCTCTACACTGGGAAGAATATAGAGTAAGGCCGTGTACAAGCTCAGAGGAAAATGAGCTGCTGTTTTTCACATCCATAAAGGCTGCTGAACTGTGGTCTGAAGGACATTAATTTTGTGGTTTTCCTTGTAGTATGTGGGCTTCCATAGTTTTATATTTATAGCCTAGGATTTTCTGGGATTTTTCTCAGATGCTCTGACTTTAGTGTTTTGTTCTTCTGGGGTGTCAGAAAGGGAGCACCTCATGTTTGAGGTGCACCTGTGATGGTGTAGTCAGGTCAGTGGAGAATCTTGCATCAGACTCATAACTGAGATGGGGGGCAAAGACAGCTTGATCAGCCTTTCTCTATAAAAACATAACTTTTGTTAAAATAAGAACATAACCATCAATCCTTAATTAACTGCAGTCACATGGTTATTTACTTGGAGTGAAAACACTATTTGAAGCAAGATTTAAAGAAATATATCTATTCTTTCTTCTTGACTCTACAGTTTTCATAAGGCTCACCCACTTTATACCCTAGGGATTGGACCTATTCCCTAGACCATGCCTCTCTTCTGGGCAGAGACCCTCTGCTGACTCGACCAGGTTCCCCTGCAGTTAGCAGAGCCTTCCCCTGCTCCAAGGGGGGTCTGGGTGTGAGTCAAGTTCTCCTGTCTACTTACTGACTATAAAATGACACCACAAATTAACAAAACACAAAAAATACCTCCATAGCCTTTTATTCCAGGCACTTGAGAAAAGCATAAAAACTTACTGCCTCAAACTACCCTTGTTCCCCTACAGACGTAACACCTTAAAATACTTTAATACTTCAGATTTTTCTGGGAATAATTTAATATCCCACTGCACTTTTTTCCACTGTGCATTTATATCTTTAAACACACACACACACACACCAACCACAACCCAATAATTAGATGGAATTTCAATCTTTTCTGGCATTTTAAAAACTTTTAGTGTCCACATTACTCTTTCAAGGAAGGAAGCATCTCTGAAGGGTGCAGAAACTTTGCTCCAGGACCATTTCCTGCGGATGCAAATCAGCACCTTGTTGGATGGAGACAGATTTTCCTGAAATTCAGAAAGTCAGCTTCAGTAACTTCCAAGTTCTTCTCTTTTGGAGACCTTATTAGTTTAAGTCACTTCCATGTTTTCTAAAGAAACACACCCAGCGTATATAAAATATACAATTTTAAAAGCAAATTCCCATATTGCTGTCTCCAAAGACTGAGACGTGTTCTGTACATCTTGCCAATTCCACCATGGTAACATTGATTCTCTTATTCTCCCGGGAGGATAAGGAAATAGAGGAACAGGAGCATATATATCATATGATTTAGATGCAACCTTTATTGACAAACCCAAGTGATGACTTCAAGGCATTGGCGGAGGAAGTCCAGGAGCGATGTCCTGATTAAACATCCTCAACTAAAGTCAGGCTTCTGCATAAATGCTATTATGTGTCACTGCTGGATTTCTCCTTTAGCACAACTGAAAATAAATTGCTTATATTGTACCCGTTATCCCACCTTAAATGAAATTCCTCTAATATAGCAGAAGTAGGGCTGCCTTGCCCCTGAAAAATTGTGAAGTAGATAAAGTTTATTTTTGCTACCATCTTACCATCCCTCTCCTCTGTCCTGATTTCCTGTAGTCATTCCTCAGGCTCTAGCCTGTGTCCGATTCCCAAGGGCCTCCTTGCTGTCAGTTAATAATAGCTTTCGATGCTCTTATTCTTCTCAGAGTTTTTTGCATTTTAATAAGGCCCCCAGGGATTAAAATGCCTCCAAAACCAAAAGAGTGAATCTCTAATGGTGGAATTTTAGGTATCTATGACAGGCGTGGTGGGAGATTTTATGGGGAGGGTTCTCTCAGAAGGCAAACACCCTGACAGCCTTCAACTCCACTGACTTGGTACGGTTGGCCCTACAAAGGAGGACAGGAATGTGAATTAATCAGCAAGGAAGTACTGAACTTTATTGAAAAGAAAACCTTAAACCTTTGTTAATTATAACAATGTTTTAATCAGTTTTCCAATAAATGAATATATGGTAACACTGGAAGCATTTTCCAGCTGGGAAAATTATACAATATCTTAGGGAAAGTCTCTTTAGTGTCGGTGCAATAGGAAATCTGAGATTTTTGAGATGGAAATGCTTCGTAATCTGTGTTCCAGGTCTTATCCTCTTACTGAACGAGGCAATCACGTTGACACAGAGTAGAATCCTGGGATTAACTCTTAGGTACAGGCCTGAAATGATAATAATAAACCTCATACTGGACTGTTGTTTCCAACATACATTTTGTACATGGACAAAAGAGAAAAAAGCCAGAATATTCTTCTCACCATTGTCTAGCACAAGAGGATGTCAGATTCCTGCACTTTATCTGGACCACTCTATCGCCCTTTTTTTTCTCCCCCTGCTAAGTAAACAGTGGAGCTTCATCCATTATTCAGCTATCAGAGACTGCCAGGATTTTCTGGCTGTGGAACTTGGGAGTTCTTACATTTCTTTAAAAATGTGGAAAAATGTATTTGCAAAACTGCTGGAAAGGAAAATGAAGAAAGATATCAACTCCTGCAATATAATTAATCCTTGTATCTCCCCCAGAGGGCTGACTTGAGTTTTTCTTTAGTAATGGGAATTTAGTTTTATTTCTTTTTTTGGTTGTCATTATTCACACTTAACTACCTGTGGCAAGTTCTAGGGAGGAGAGAGACTATTGTAAACAGGTTTGGGGCACAGAGGAAGGAAGGGCTTTTAAATAATGCCCTGTGAGAACCAGCACAGAGCAGCCAGCCGTGCCCGGCTCTACCTTAGAGCTGTAAACACAGCCCCTCCCAGCCAACCAAGTGTTACACATTCTCCTTTTACAGCTCTGGGGAAGGCTTCCTATAATGTTTTCCACGTTGAATGCTGAAGTTTGAAGTCTTCTTTTGGAGAGATTTTCTAGGTCAAAAGTTGCAGGTATAAGAATATTGAAAGGAATGTAAAATCTTGTGCATGGAAATATGTATATTTTATTGCTTTCATCTTTGCAGCCAGAGATGGTGACCTCTACACTTGGAAGCACAGAACACGCCTCACAGGGAGGGGACTGAAATGCACCAGGGATGAGGAGACGAGAGCAGGAGCCTCCCAAACACTTGAAATGGACCCCAGTCTCCACTTCTGGCTGACGGCTTCTATAGGCTTCTGAGAAACCACAGAGCCTGAAGTGCTGTCTTGCTTACATTTTGCTGCCATCAGTGGAGGGGAGAGGGTGCAAAGGGCTCTGGACGTATGGACAGAAGACCTGGTTTAAGGTCAGCAATTCCATTTGCTGTGCCTCCTAGAGCGGACATCTTCAGCTAGGGGATTCACCGCACCCTCACATTTTGTAAAAGATTTTTTGTTTTTGGTAAATTACAGAACACTATTGGAGTATAAGGTATTCGAATGATGGAAAGTCAGCCCAATCTACATCAATGAAACTGGAACGTATTATTAAATGTGATAGAGCGCACTTAGAATAGACATAGGTGAGCCCGCTGGTACACGACGAAAAGGAAGCAAACTCATGCCCCCCCCCTTTTTTTTGATAAAATGATTTCTGTTAGAGGACTGCGTGACTGTAAACTTGATGTAATCATAATTTTAAAAATCATGGAAAAATTCTCTCATGGTGGAATGTAGGTGTTCAGGTAGAAATAATGGTGACACTGAGGAAGCACTTGGTATATGTGGGGAAAAATATTGAGAGGAGAGATCCATAGCTTGTGAACAACCATACATCAAAGACGGCATCATTAACTCAAAGAGAAGAGGATCTCGGGGAAAGTTACAGAGTCTTGTATAGTTCACTTTATTCTTCAATGGCTGCTTGAAGACAAAGAAGGTGTCTGTGCAGATCCAGGCGGACTGGGCAATGAGACTGATGAACAATCAAGATTTAACATAGAGTCCAATGGAAACAAACACCTGAGCACTCGTAAGTCAGGTACAAGGGGGAGGGTGTATAAAGAGAAATATTGGGGATTCTTACAATTTAATGGGGAGATAAAAGCATAAACAACTAAAATGAGGTGCAATAAATAAGACAGATAATATGAGACTTATGATTTAAGAATAACATTATATGCGTGAAAGGAGTCAAAAGGTACAAACTTCCAGTTATAAAATAACTAAGTCACGGGGATGTGACGTACAGCATGATGACTAAAGTTAACAATACTGTCTTACATATTTGAAAGTTGCTAAGAGAGTACACCATTTTTACAAAATTTTTTTGTTTTCTGTGAGAGTGATTCTTTTTACTTTTTTTTTTTTAATTTAATTAATTAATTAATTTTTGGCTGTGTTGGGTCTTCGTTTCTGTGCGAGGGCTTTCTCTAGTTGCGGCAAGCGGGGGCCACTCTTCATCGCGATGCGCGGGCCTCTCACTGTCATGGCCTCTCCCGTTGCGGGGCACAGGCTCCAGACGCGCAGGCTCAGTAGTTGTGGCTCACGGGCCTAGTTGCTCCGCGGCATGTGGGATCTTCCCAGACCAGGGCTCGAACCCGTGTTCCCTGCATTGGCAGGCAGATTCTCAACCACTGCGCCACCAGGGAAACCCGCTAAGAGAGTACATCTTAAACACTGTCATCACAAGAAAAAAATTCTGTAACTATGTATGGTGATGGATACTAACTAAACTTATTGTGGTGATCATTTCACAATATATACAAATATTCGATTACTATGTTGTATAATTGAAACCAATATAATGTTATATGTCAATTATACATCAATGAAAAAGAACAATAATATAATAATATATATTATATAACATAATTATGTAATTAATAGTAATTATATACTATATGTTATATATTATGTATACCATTTATAAATACTATGGTAGAGGTATCTTATCTTTGTTGGTAACTGCAAATTTAATGGAGATAATGATAAATTTTAACATTCGGCTGAAACAATCAGTTGTGCAAATAAGAACTGAGAAAATTTGTTTTATCAAACATTCATGTGAAATGGAGGTTGAAGGTTTTTGTTAACAAGAAAGCTTTACTTTAACCAGTAGTGTAAATTAGTTACTGAAAATGATAATGACCGAGTTGATAAAAGCATGTTGCCCAGGTCAAAGAAGTTAAAAGTCCTTCAGCACTCTAAAATGACCAGACCCAATATGAGGGACTGTAGTCTTGAGAACGGTGATGAAGGATAAGTGTCTAGGGCATAAAGGGATGACTTGGAAGGGACAGGGTAACAGCATTAAATGGGTCATCAGGCATCTCAATGACTGTACCCATTTTAATTCATAGAGGTGACCAAATGACAACATAGAGAGGCTGATGAGAGTGAAAGAAGATTTTCACAACTTACAGTTCCCGAGAGTAGGGCCTGGCAAGTCTTGCAGGGAAACACCGGTATTATTAGTCGGGAGGCAGCAAAGAGTGAGGGGAAAGCATTGGCCTTTATTGTGTTTTCCATGGGAAAGGGAAGGCAGAACAGGGGAAACAGCTTAGGACTGGCCAGTTTGAACAATCCCAGCAGGCTTTGCGGCCTGGGGGTGTCCCTAGTTGTCTGGTACCTGGCTGTAGTTGATTTAGGGCAGGGGAAATATTGGCTTGGTGGGTGAGAGTTAGATAACAGAGGTTGTTGGGGGTATGGACTCGTGATCTGTTAGTTTGTAGATGAAAAGCATGTTCTTAGGGATTAACTAGCCCTGGAAGGGGCAGTCTCCCAGCCTCGCCCCCTCTGGCCAGCTAGCTCCTCAAGAGGTCAAAGTATCATAAAACATAGAAAATAAAAAAGTATGATTAATACGGCAGGGTCCAAACTGTAGCTCCAGGGTAAGAACTAGGAACCATGAGGAGAAGTTTTGGGGAGACAGGTTTTAGGGGAAAAAAGAAATCTTTCTATGACATAGAGCCATCTAAAAGTGGAACAGATGTCTTTGTCAAATAGGCAATGTCTGAATCCAGATATATTTTGAGATGGAAAAACCAAGTCATTCATGTTGCAGGTAGGATTTCTTCAATGACTGGGAGGCAGGAATAAGGTCCAACTCATAGATTCTATTATTCTATAGTTAATTGTGTGCTTTGTGTATGAAGGAAATTGAATGGCAATTGTTTCCCTTTATGTTCTACTCCTTAACTTCTCACAGATAGAACTCATTTAAAAAGACTAAAATTTAGCAGTGGGAATAAATGGCAGTTTTTTAACATAGTTGTAATAACTGGGGCTCTGTTGGGGAGGATTGGAAGCAAGCCACTGGAAAAAGAACCCCTATTTTAGTGCCAATTAAGTGGAAGCCAAGTGGCCAGAAGCCTTAGTTAAAAACAATGGGCTGACCTTGAGTTCTCTTGAGAAACTAGGGATTATAAGATTTGTGTTGGCAGCGTCCTTCTCTGAGGTCATTCTTCCACTAGAAATTTATAGAGCCTTTGCTTTGCCTGGTCCACTGGGGACTTCACAGTGTGTCAGGACCATCTTTTGAACCAGTTTATCTATTAGTTCTCATTTAAATGTGCTCCCATTAAATATTAAAAGATTCTAATGGTTAGTCAGATTCTCAGTTTCCTCTTTCATAAAATGAAGGGGTTGTACTAGAATGATCTATAAATTTCCTTTGATCCTAAAATTCCTTGACTCCACCATGCTGTTCTTTGAGGTACTCTTAAAAAGTCTGCTCCTTGGATCGACTCAAGTCACACGAACTGAACCTAATGTACATAGCACAGGGAACTCTACGCAATACTCTGTAATGACCTGTATGGGAATAGAATCTAAAAAGAGTGGATATATATATACATATAAATGTATAACTGATTCACTTTGCTGTACAGCAGAATCTAACATAACATTGTAAATCAACTATACTCTAATAAAAATTAATTAAAAAAAAAGTCATACAAGTTAGTCTTTGTGGTTGGCAGTAGACTGTGTGTCTGTCCAGCATTGTTCAGGTGATTTGTGTGCTATAAGGTAGGTAGCATGGCTCTTATTTATAACCAAAGAAGCTGAGACTCAGGCAGATTAATCAAGTGTCCAAAATCACACAGCTAACAAGGGGAAGATTAGGAGAAGCTAAACTTTGCCTGTGTAACTCTCCCTGTCTTATTGCAGAGTTCTGTGTTATAGGGATGAGCATTAAAAGCATCCAGTGAGTGATGCTGGGACTGCCATTCTTTGTTTGACAGTAAAGTCACTGTCTTCGGGCTTGGAAGTATTGATCATTGCATCTGAGATCTGAGAATTGAAGTTAGGGACTCTGGTTCCTTTGCATCCCTCCCCAGTTAAGAGTTTGTTTTCTTCTGGCTGGGGTGTGAAAAGGAGACACCAGAAAGGAGAAAAGTTATACTTGAAAATTCATGGAAGTATTTGGATTTTTCTTCCATTTAATTATGTTTTTTCTCCACAAGTTCTATACCATTTTTTGTTTGCTCCAGTTCTACTTAAGGCAAGAAGAAAACACTTTCACTGCTAAAATTCTGTTTTGATATGCTTGGACAGGCACCTGCCTTGCTTTTAAAATTCATATGAGCTCAGGATACCTTTCAAATTGGGTACTTTATGGCTGTGAAGATTATTTGAGAATCCTGGACATGCAGGATTCAATTAGGGCATTTGAACTCCTATCCAACGCTAGGAAACAGGCTATTTCCATTTGCGGGTCTTCTGATACTCATAGAAATGATAGGAAATTAGCGTTTCTTCTCAGAGATGGGTTACTGTCTCTCCATTCATTTTTATGAATCATGTTGTCCCCATAACTGAAAATGTGTCACTGAGTGTGTTATTGCCATGAAACCCCCCCAACTCTACTTATTTTACAATCAACAAGCCAGTTGTGTGGGATATGGTTCTTTGTAATGCACGAAAGATGGAGAGCAGGAGGCTCTGTCAATGCTATGAATTGGTGATGTTTAGGCACAAACATCTGTTGAATTGTCTGGATTTTAGATACTAACCAACAGGGCTACACGGTTAGTGCAGTCACGTGCTCAGAATTAAACGTGGAGGGGGAAGTTAGATTAAGCATTCTCGAACCTGGGGAATTCAGTATATAGGTCTGCTTTTACTGTGTATGCCTTTATTTTCGAAAACTTAATGAAAGTTTTTCACATCTGATTTCCACTATATACTTGTGAAAAACAACTTTGAGATGTGTGTGTGTGTGCACACGTGACACAGTTTTGAGGGGAGCAGGATGGGGCCAGTGAGACAGTTAGCAAAGTGGTTAAGCACATAGGTTTTAAAGTTAGATAACTTTTGGGCAGGAATACCTCACTTTTTTTTTTTTTTAATTAATTAATTACTTATTTATTTTTGGCTGCGTTGGGTCTTCGTTTCTGTGCGAGGGCTTTCTCTAGTTGCGGCGAGCGGGGGCCACTCTTCATCGCGGTGCGTGGGCCTCTCACCATCGCGGCCTCTCTTATTGCGGAGCACAGGCTCCAGACGCGCAGGCTCAGTAGTTGTGGCTCACGGGCCTAGTTGCTCCGCGGCATGTGGGATCCTCCCAGACCAGGGCTCGAACCCGTGTCCCCTGCATTGGCAGGCAGATTCTCCACCACTGCGCCACCAGGGAAGCCCTACCTCACTTTTATTAACTGCAAAATGGAGTAATAGAATTGCCTATTTCATAAGGTCTTACAAGAATTAAGTAAGATAATGAATGCATGTAACGTACTTAGTGTCATACCTGGCACAGGGCACACACCCATGTTTGCATAATTAAATGAAACGCTAGTTGCTCTTCTTTATCAATATTCATCATCATCACCACCATCATCGTCACCATCATCATCACCACCATCATCACCACCATCATCATCACCACCATCATCACCATCATCATCACCACCATCATCATCACCATCATCATCACCACCACCATCATCATCATCACCACCATCACCACCATCATTACAACCATCATCACCATCTCCTTTGTTACGGTATTTCAAAACACAAAAGGACTTTGAAACCCTTTGGGAATAGCTTTCTTCTTTAAATTTATCTTCTAACTGATATTTACTGTATTAGGAGCAAATGAAGTAGTGTGTATATGAGTGTGATCGTGAATGTAAGTATATGTGTATGTTTTAGCAGATCCAGGTGTTAAAAACTCTATTTGGTCTTATTAGACTTCACTTAAATTAATTGCTTCATTTGTTGAACTAATGCCTGGTATTCACAGAATAATTTCTTTTCTCCCTTTTACATATACAAATAAACTATTGAATATGTTGTTACAGTGAATGCTAAAATAATGACTAATACACAAGGGGCCAATTTAGCAGGAACTCTTCATCATGGCTTCCTGCAACTGGACCCCCACTGGAAACATGTAATAATAAATCAGTGATTGCAGATAACAGAGCACTGGAGAATGCAGGCCAACAGAAACCAGCCCCCAACCTCTTCTCAATATAGGTTTTAAGAAACTGAAGTTGTCTTGCTTTATCTTTGTCTTTCCTTTTCCACTTCTCTTGACTCACACCCCACCCAGCAATTCTTAATGGCCAGAGTGCTCAGTAAATGAAGAACCACTTTCTCCCCTCAGGTTGGAACTGATGTTCAATGCTTAGTGTCAGGAGTTTCAGTCGGGTATCTGTTGGGGACAGGTTACAACAAAATCACACACAGTCTTACCTTTTTTATAAGGTCATAATCATATGATTCATTTCTCTCTGTTTGTGCGATCATTAAAAGATATGAAAGTGAAGTTTGTTAAATCGCAAAATATTAAGCACCATGGTCAGCACGGAAGTGTTTTGCTTATGGTATATATAGAAGGGTTGCTGTCTGAACACATCAGCTAATGAACTTAAAAGAAACACAGGGTCAAACCTTGTTCCGACACTAAAGTGCTAATTGGTAATTTGGTAGAGTGGAAGGAGCAGATCTTCGGAATTAGAGGTCTGGATTCTAGGACCATTTCTATCAGTAGCTGGGTGATTAGGCTCTGGACTTCTTGGGAGCCTCGATTCCCTCATTTTAAAAATCAAGAGTTTGGTCACTGATCTCTATAGCTCTTTAATAACACTGTGGCTTGCCTGTGGCATTTCCAGGTGTTTATAATTGTATATAGATGTGGTACTTAGCTGTGGTCCCTTCCTCCCTCGCTCCATTCCTCTTCCCTTCCTTCTCCCTCTCCACCTCTCTCCTTCCCCTCTTTCCCTTTCCTCCCTCCACCTTCTTTTAACACGTCAGCTGAGCAAATACTATGCGTCAACAGCCCTTGCGCTAGATCTAAGTGAACAGAACAGACGTTTTCTTTGCTCTCGTGGGATTTACAGAGCAGACATTTAAAAAATCATATAAATAAAATAATGTTATATTTATCAGATCAAAGAAAGAGAAGTTCACAGTGTGTGCAAGTTGTCACAGGGAGCCTAACTTGTTCTACGGTGGATGGGCAAGAAAAGTGGTTCCGGCAGGATGGCATTTGAGCTTGACGGTGCGGGGGGAGGAGTTAGCTGAGAGAGGCAAGTGTCCTTATTACAGGGAACAGCACCTGTTATATGAAGGCCTCAAGGCAGGGAAAGTAGGGGCAGTGGGAAACTCAAAGAGCCTGGAAAGAAGAGGGCCAGGAAGAGATAGGCTGATGCCTATCAAGCTCGGAAGTTTTCTCTTTATTCTAAGGTCGGTGACAGCAATTGAATGATCTTCAAAATGTTCGTGTTGAAATATAGTATTTCAAATATACAGAAAGTTATAGAATATAATAAACAAAGATCTCTGCATTGACCACTCGACTTTATTAAATTTGGACATTTTGCCATAGTTTCCTCTTTGTAGAGTCATGTGACACTGTGGATGCACGTGAAGGCTGCGTGCATATCTTTCTGATTTCACTCTCTCTCTTTCCAGAGATCATCACATCACCCTGTAGCCTTTGTATCCACCATTCACATTCAGGCTTTTATATTCTCACTAAAACTTTATGTAGCCATAAATAAAATATAATACCATTTTGCAAGGTTTAAAACTTTATATAATTAATATTATACTCTATGATTTTGCAGCTTGCTTTTTTTTCCACAAAACTCTAAGTTTTTGAGATTTATACATTTTGGCAATCAAGTTATTTATTTTTAACTGCTATATTATCTTTTAGTGTGTGAACTGTACTGTTAACATACCACCATTTATTTGTATATGTTTCCATTAATAGACATTTAGGAAATTTTCCAATATTTTGCTGAAACAGACTATGCTGCTAAGAACATTCTTGTATGTGGCTCGTGTAAATACGCAAGAGTTTTTCTAGGAAATATTCCTAGAAGTAGAATTGTTGGATTGAACAGTATGTATTGACTTGCAACAAATTAATTTCCATTGTCTATTTGTCAATCTCATTGCTATATATTTTAATAAGGAAAAGGTATTGAATTTTATCAAATGCCTTTTCTTAATTTATTGAGTTGATAATTTGATTTTTTTCCTTAATCTATTTAGTATTATGTTAATAGATTTTTCAGATGTTGAAATACCCTTTAAATCCTTGTGTACCTATTTGATCTTGATCATGGTTATATTATTATATGATATGTTACTTTTACAAACATCCAAATTTGACTTTTTTTTCCCATCTGTGAATTATTTATTTATTTATTTATTTAACAAACACCTTTACAGTGCTTTGAAGTGTCAAAAACTTTCTATGTACATTTCTTTGACTTACTTTTTAAAAATTAAAATTTTTAGGATTTCTGTAGGTATGTACATACATGAGATTTATCTAATTTTCTTTTATGACATTGATTCTATCTCTTTTGGGTATCAAGCCTTTACCAATATCCCCAAATGGGTTCCTTTTCCTCCTTACCTAACTATGAAAAAGTCAGTAGAAGAGAAGTTATTTGTTTCATGAAAGTTTGGTAAAACTCTTCTCCAACACACTTCTGGTCTGATGACTTTTGGATATGGCGATTTGATTACTAATTTAGTTTTCAAATGGATTATTGATTTATTCAATTATCTATTTCTTCTACACTAAATACAGTAAGTCCCCTACATATGAACCTTCAAGTTGCAAACTTTCAAAGACGCAAACATGCGTTTGCATGTCCGATCACGTAAGTGAGTTCATGTGTCTGGCGTACATTGTCATGTGTGTGCATCCTCTACAAGTGGTTGTGCTTTTGTGTACTGTACAGTACAGTATAGAGTACAGTAGTACAGTATCTTTCTTTCAAGCCCAGGATGTCCTGAAGCAAACATAAAAGCAGCGGTATATAGCCAATTGTGTTAGTTGGGTACCTAGGCTAACTCTGTTGGACTTAACGAACAAATTGGACTTAACGAACCCACTCTCAGAACGGAACTCGTTCGTATGTAGGGGACTTATTGTATTGGTAATTTTTATCTTTTAAAGTTATTTAATCTAAGCCTCCAAATTTATTTGCATAAAATGGTTTATTAAATTGTCTCAAATATATTTCTATGCCTATAGTCATGGCTTCTTTTTATTTTTAATATTATGAATTTGTGTTTTCTCTTATTTCTTAATGAGTCTTACAAGTGATTTGTCTATTCCATTATCTTTTTTATTTATAGGAGTATATATTTATTTTTAATTAGTAAAACTTACTGCCTCATTACTGTACCACTGGGTGGATTTATCATCATTTACTTATTAAACCAATTCCCTGCAGATGGATATTAAGGTTGTTTCCATGTTCACTGTTTATTTTTTTGAAAATTTTTTTATTGAAGAATAGTTAGTGTGCAATATTATATGTTACAGGTGTACAGTATATTGATTCACAATTGTTAAAGGTTATACTCCATTTATAGTTATTATAAAATATTGGCTATATTCCCCATGTTGTACAATATCTCCTTGTAGCTTATTTTATACCTAATAGTATGTACCTCTTAGTCCTCCACCCCTATGTTGTTCCTCCGTACTTCTCTCTCCCCATTGGTAACCACTAGTTTGTGCTCTATATCTGTGACTCTGCTTCTTTTTTGTTATTTTCACTAGTTTGTTGTATTTTTTAGATTCCACATGTAAGTGGTATCATACAGTATCATACAGTGGTATCATACAGTAAGTCTGTCTGACTCAGTATGATAATCTCTAGATCCATCCATGTTGCAGCAAATGGCATTATTTCACTTTTTTTATGGCTGAGTAGTATTCCATTGCATATATATATATATATATATATATATATATATATATATATATATATATACCATATCTTCTTTATCCGTTCATCTGTTGATGGACATTTAGGTTGCTTCCATATCTTGGCAATCGTAAGCAATGCTGCTATGAACATGGGATACATGTATCTTTTCTAATTGGTGTTTATTCCATTATCTTTTTCAAAGAACCAGCTCTTTGACTACTTCATCTGTTATTTCTTTGTTTTCTATGTTATTATTTTCTTATCTTTATTACTTTCCTCCTTTATCTTTTTAGATATACTCTTTCCCACCAAGCACCTAGATTGAATGCTTAACTCATCTATATTTGATCTTACTTATTTTTAAAATTAATAGATTTAACACTATAATTTTATACTTATATACCCTTTGACTTTATCTCATAAATTTTTATGTAGTTAATTCATTATTCTTCAGTTTTAAACATTACTGATTTCTATTGTGAATTCTTGTTTCACCTACGGGTTGGTTTTGTGTGCACTTTAAAGTTCTGATCACACCTTTTAAGGTGCTTTTTATGTTCATACATAATTTATTTGCATTTTGGTCAGAAAACATGGTTTATATGATACTAAATGGTTGCTTTTCATTGAGACTTCCTTTGTGACCTAAAATATCATCATTAAAAAAATGGTGTAAGAAGAATGTATATTGTCAGTTCTTTGGGTGCAGAATTATATATAATTATATTCCATTCTATCCCCCTTCTATCCCTCTTTATCTATTTTTTCTTAATTTATTTTTTTCTTGGTATTAAAATGCTATAATAGACTTTTAAAAAATATATTTGTATGGTATATTAGTTGTCCATTTATTTTTAACCTTCCAGCATCTTTTGTTTTAGATGAACTCTTGCAAGTAGCATATGGCAGGAGTTATTTTTTAAGCAAATCAGATGATCTCTATCTTTTAATAGATGACTGAATCCTTTTACATTTATTGTAATTACTGATATATTTTTATAAATCTATTTTGAATTTTCTTTATACCATCCTTCTTTTCAGCTTTTTTTCTTCCTTTTCTACTCTCTATTGGATTGATAAAGTTTTCTAGATTCCCCCTTTTTAATCTTTACTGACTTGGAAGCTACATATTGCATTTCCATTTTTTAGTTAGTTAGTTATTCTTAACTTTCAAACCAACATCCTTAGTGTAAATTTTTCTAGCAGAGTATTTCTATCCTGCCTCTGAATGTGACATGGACCTTAGCATACATCAACCATCCAGGGAATGTTCTATTCATCTTATCTTTGTTTCTAGCTTTCTTTTTTAAAAAGTTGGCTTTTTTTCAGTTAATAGTTAAAATAAATTTACCAAGACATTTTATCTTTTCTTGGGTCACCTTTCTGTTTTAAATTCTATATATAGTCTCTGGGTTCATTTTTCTTTTTCCTGAGATAATCATTTAATTTTTTTTTTTTTTTTTTTTTTTTAGTGAGAGAGTCTGTGGATTTTTCTATGTCTGAACACATATTTTCCCCTTGGATCTTGAATTATAGTTTATCTGTATATGAAATTTGAGGTTGAGAGTTACTAATTTTTCTCATCAAGTTGAAGATAAAATTCCATTGTCTTCTGTCATCTATTGCTGCTGATAAGAAGTTCCACTGTCTTTCTCACTATGGTTCCTTTGTAGACAATTTGTCCTTTCTCTCTGGTAGCTATAAACATTTTCTTCTTATTTTTCATGTTCTGCAGTTTTATCATGGTAAGTCTTAGAATGGCTTTACCATTATTTATTCTGAGCGTACTTTCCATGTGAAGATTCATTGGACGCCTTTCTTCAAATCTGCACAGTTTTAATTCTGAATTGTGCATCTCTTTACACCTTTGAGAACTCCTGTTGGGCATGAGACCCTTTCCGATCCACTCTCTGTGTATCTTCATTGTACATATGCTCTCTGTACTGCACTCGGGCAGATTCCTTGCAATACACTGCTTCACTCCATGTGTCAAGTCTGGGCATATACCATCTATTGAGTTTTTAAACTCAGTACCTTTATTATTATTATTTTTTAATTTATGCCTGTTTTTATTTTAAAATTTCTCACTCTTTTAAAATGGAAGTTATTCATTTACCTCACCAGGCAACCAAACATACCTATTTTAAAGTTTTGCCAGATGGTTCACAAACTTAATTTCCTTGGGGGCATATTCATGTTTTGAATGTTGATTTTCTTGGCTGTCTTTCTCAGTATTAGATTTCACCCTCTGTTTTGGAATTTTGCTTTGCAGGCTTATTTTGAGTGGGAGCCTTTTGTTTTTGTTTTTCTTTCTTCTGTTTCCTCTGCGTTCACCCCTCCTGGGCCAGTGGTTTTGTGGCTACCTTTGCCCAGCTGCTCAGGACTCCCTGCCCCAAACCTGGTATTACAGAGCTTCTGTCCCACGGTGGAACGTGGGGATACTGTGACTTGCTTCCTGACTTGATGGGAGACTGCATTTCTATCTTCTTTTTCCTTCCTGCACTGGTAACCTATTAAAAATTCAACCCCCAGGGACGGTTAGCTACAGCTTTTAGTTTCTTTTATGAGTGGGTGTTGGAAGGTGGGGGTGGGAGCCGGTGAGTGACACTAGCCCAGATTCTCACTCTTGAGTGGAGTAATTTTATTTTCTTTACTCCACTGGAATCAAAATGCAGATTGCGTCCTTCCCGAATGGGCTCCAGCAGGCCTGTGGCTCCAGCAGAGCCCACTGACTTGTGTTTCTCTTCTGTTTCTGGTTCATGGAGAGATTTACCTTGATTTTTGAACCTCATTAATGCCTTTAGTTTTCTATTGTATCTATTTTTGCTCTGCATTTGGATGGAGGGAGGTGTGTCCATTAATGGGTCTTAATTAGGGAATGACACAGATAGAATTATGTTAGGAAAAGAGCTTTCTTGTTGTGGAAAACAGCTTGAGGACATGCCTGGCAGGCTGGGAGGCAGGTCATAAGGCGATTTATCTCCTAGTCCCGGTGAGGTGGCCTTGACTTGAACTTGGGGGACAGCAGGGGAAAGAAGAGAAGCTTGCTGATGCAACTTACATTAGCTGTTGGAAACCTTAGGAGTGTTTCATCAAATGAGGTAGAGCAACATCTCCACCCAGATGCCCCTGGTTGGCATTACAAATTCCCACCGGAGCTTTCCCAGGTGTCCCCTCTCTCATTTGGCTCTTATTCCATTGCTCCTTCTTTAATTCTTCACTTTGTATTTTCAAATATCCTTTCCACATCCTTCCTCTTTGCTAACATTCTTCTCCCCCTCATCCCACTCCACGGTGCGCATGGGGCCGGTGGAGTCCAGGCTGTGTGCTCAGGAACAGGGCCTCGGCAGAGGTCCCCTTCTGGATCTCTTCTCCTGGGGCGAGAAGGGTTATGGGTTTCTTTTCAGCCTCCCAGCCTCTCCCCCTACCTCTCTCCTCCAAGCTTCCTTTGCTGTCTAATGGGGTCCGCACTGCTGCTGAAGGCCGGGGAGGCTCAGGAGGACAGGATGAGAAACTTCCCTGAGGCCCCTCCTCCCTTGCTCACTCTTTCTAGAGCCAGAAAGCCTCCTATGTGGGAAATCTGTGATGGACAATTCCTCACCCTTTCAATGTGACACATGGTTGATTTCCTCTTCAAAGGGTCTCCTAAGGAAGCTTAAGGGGTGTGACCTCCATCCCCACTCAAGGGCTTCAAAACGGCTACAACTGCTGCATATGGGGTAGAGTGAATCGTGGAGCTGGGTGAGTCCAGTGTGAATTCAACTGTGGGAGCAAAGGACCCCAAATGCTTTGTATCTACTCGTAGACCCCGAGAAAGGGTGAGCTAAGACAGAGAAAAAAATTAGCCCCAAAAGGTGGCTCTACAGCGAGAGCCACCTTTTAATTTACTGCAAAATCCCAAATCTAATTTACTACAAAATCCCAAATCTCTGCCAGTTGCAAATGGACTAGGAAACAATACTTCCCCCAGGTAGTAATTTACCTTTACAAAGCCCTGCCCCACAGGGCTCCTGGGATCCTCAGAGGGACCCCAGGGGACCAAGGATATGTGCTGCCATCTCACTTTGAAAGAAAGCTTGGTTTAGTGAGTTGTCCAGAGTCACACAGCTAGTAAGCATGTGTGGAGGGGAGCAGGTACCCCACTCTGGACAGTCTCTCCCTCAAGTCTTCCTAGTCAATCCCTGCCTTTGGACTGGCTTTGGTGAGTTAAACTTGGGAGCATTTTAGGGTGAAAGAAGATCCAATTCTATTTCTCATGAGGAGAAATATTTCTATTTCTCCCCAGTTCTCTGGGGAACTGGCTTAATAGCAAAAAAAAAAAAAAAAAAAAAAAAAAAAATTAAATGCCAATAATCGCACCCCTGAAGCACGGATCAGTACCTCTTCTCCCTACACTGAACCTAAACGTGTGTGGGTGGAGGCCAAGTGAAGAGGGGCTGTGAGCTCTCAAGGGGCTTTCATCCAGGTAGAGTCAGAGTGAAACGGATGAAGGGAAAGGAGGATCATAAAGGGACAAACCGCAGCCCGAGGGACAGAGAGACACAGAGGAAGGGAATCCAGAGACCGGCCCATCTGCTTGTTTATTCAAAGGACATCCATTCAAGGCCTGCACCGTGCCAGCCGTGTGCAAAGTCAGAGGATGTACTGTGAGCAAAGAGAAAGCCCTAGGCCTCCCAGGAGAATCCCCATGCCCGGGAGTGACACGGCGAAGACAGACCACGGAGGGCAGCGCCTGCCCCTGGAGATGAAGGAGCTTCACGGGCTGGGTAGGGGCCCTGCTTCCAGGACCAGCTGCAGTCTCTTCTCTCCTCCCTCCTGGAGCTGCCAGCAGGGCATTCAGGGACCAGGCACATTTCGGCTCTGGGTCCACAGGGGAAGCAGGATTTCCCAGAATGATGCTTCAGCTTGGCAAAGCTTCCCACAGGTGACCAAAGTCGGCAGCTCTGGGAGGCATTTCTTTTCTGCTTTTCTCTGTTACAGGTGGGAAAGGGATGAGAGAGGCGAGGGGGGCCAGAGACAGCCTTGGCACTGAGCCCGAAGGAGGCTGGGTTCCCACAAGCTCTACAGACCTTGCCGAGTCCCAACCAGTGCCCAGGGTGTCCCTGACACTCACACAGACAACGGGTCTTCTGCAGAAGCTAACACAACAGGGGCTGCAAGAACAGTGACAGAGACATATATAAGCCAGAGCGGCATTAGACCAAAATAGGTTCTTAATAAAACATGGAACAGCGGGGTCAAAGCAGTTGCAAGAAGGACATTGGAGGAATAACTTTTACTGTACCTGCGCCCCCCTCCCCAGTATCACTCCTCCTGGCCGTGAATGTCTCTGACAATTTGTGGATAATTCTGATAGTTTTGGTGGGAGTACGTATAGGAGACTGCACAGGTCATCTGAAACCTTCAAATCCCAGTTAATGTGGACACTCTACCAAACACGATTACTGTCCGTGTGAGTTAGGCTTTCAGGGAGAAAATTAAATAATGGGGATGTCATTTATCTGTAAATATGTCAATCCTGTGATGAGAATGCATGTTATGAGGTGAGGAAAGAGCGCTCGCACTTGGCTGGGCGAGAAGGGCTGCTGACCCCCAGCCTCCCGGGGCCCCTGCACAGAGGGGGTCTCAGCCCCGGGCGCCCCAAGGACCAGATGCCCATCTCACTCACGTGCAGCCTTGGACCATCGGACCCTGTTTGATTCCTGCACGCTCCCTGGATTCCTCTTCAGCTGCATGCCCTGCACAGTTCATTACCGAGGTGAGGAGAAAATGCACCTTCCATGGAAGTTATAGACACGATACCCGACATGAAGGGTTAAGGACCATGAACAAGTGTGTGATCAGCTGCCGCTGAGGACAACAAGGCAGGCTGTCCGGCTGCTTGGTGCTTATTCGAGTCCATCTCTGAAGCCGCTGAAACAAAGCAAGAAATTCTACTGCTTAGGTGATTTTTCTAAAAAAACGGTTTTCTTCTTCACTAAGCATTTGCTTTGCTTCGCCACGTAGCTAAGAACCCATGTATTAGTGGCTTTCCCCTCAGGATCAGTTTCATCATGGGCAGCTTTGCAGAGGGTTCAATCGCTCACACAAGAGTCTCAGCCTCATCAACCCAGAGTCTGTGGGAATTGGCAACCCTGAACACAGACCCCACCGGCCTGAAGTGACTTACAATCTCATGTTTCCAATCCGTGATTCATAAGGAAAAGCTTGCACAAGCGGTGGACACTTTTCCTGAGTCTTGTCCCTTTCAACAAGACACTATACATCAGTCTCAGAACAACTCTACTGCCTGTTTTTTTGGTTGAGGTTGGAATTCCCTCCCATCAGCCGTAGAGTGACGCTGCCCAATTTCTCTTCCACATGTGTAGGATACAGAGCTAAAGAGCTGAAGACACCACGGGATTGAGCCCCTTCCACTGGGGGCCTATCCATAAAAAATGCCTGATGAGATGTGGACTGTGGAGAACTCTGCTTTTGTATCTATTTGATTAACCAACGGGGACGAAGCCTGTGTCACGTACAACGTGCTATGGACCGACAGAGTCCATGGGAAATGTGTCTTCCCTCAAGGCACTTGTACTCAGAGTTGGCAGATGAGACCCTATTATGTAAGGAATCCTAAAGTATTTCTGCATCTCATTACTGCTGTAAGAGTGTGGGGTCAGGGCGGGATGGGTTGCTGTCTGCTGCCCCCCTGCCCCCAGCCCCATCTGGGCTCTGACTTGGCAGATTTAGAGACTTATTTGGCAGTTTCACCCCTGGGAGTTGTCAGCTCCTGAATCTTGGGTTCCAGCTACCCAAATCCACACCGAAAACGAGATTGACAAACAATGCTGAATGTTCATTTATGGGGAGGAACTTAGGTGCAAAGAAGACTGGGATGCCATTTCCAGAGCCTCACACAAGACGCTCTTGCAGGCGGGCTCTTCCTGAGAAAAGAGTGTGGTCCTCTGCACCATTCCCAGAAGGGAGCCTGTCTCCTTGGTCCCAAGAACCCTCCTGTGTGAGCTGCCGGGGAACCTGCATTCAGCTGGCTCCTGACAGGTGAGGAGGGGCTGTCAGGGGGCTGGATGTTAGATTCTGAGAATGTCCTTGACCAGGAAGGCAGCTTTCCACAGCAGCAACTGGGTGAGCTCTTTTATCCATCGCAGGGAAGAAGGAAGGAGAGCTTCTGGGGGCTCACTCCAAACCCCCCTTAACTGCCCACGTTTCTCCCAACCTATCTGTGAGGCTGGAAGCTTTTCCAAACTTAGACAGGAGTTATAAGATGCTGATGCTGCTTGAGGTGACACACAAACATTCATTCCCAGTAATTAGACTCACGCTACTGGTCGGGTATGAATGAGTAACCGTGGACTTGCTTTTTAAACTCTAATACAGGGAATGGTGGAGGCAGGGAGTCCAGGTTGGCTCTGGGAATCTGAACTCAGGGAGAGGGATCACCAAAAGAGGAAGTGGAAGAGAAATATCACCTCTGAGGTGATGATGGTGGCAGAAACACTGCTTTACCATGTGCCAGGCACGTGCTAAGTACTTAATTCTGTTCAGTCCTCCTAACAGTACTATGAAGTAGGGATGATTCACTCCCATTTTACAGATGGGGAAGCTGAGGCTTCAGAAGCTACACAGTGCAATCCCTCAGATTTCTAGGAGGCTCCGTGGAGCATTTTGTCAGGCCAGTTACAGACCTTTGTAGCTCAGCTTCAACAGTTAATACATTTTTTCTTTTCACTCATGGTCTTTGATACAGAGAAAGTTTCATCCCCAAAGCATTAATAATTGAGATTTTCCTTTGTCCTCAAACAATCGAGAGCTCACAGCAGTGAGTACTAAGTGCCCAGAGAGCGTTGCTGATAGTAAACGAGATGGGATGCAGAAGCCAGGGAGGTCAGTTCAGGCCAAGGCTCCCGGGAGGCATCCTGGAAGGCTTCCTGGAAGGGGAGAGGTGTGAGCAGGGTCTTGGGGAGAGGAGAGAGGACAAGGACATCCATGTGTGGGGCATGGGGAGGAGAAATGCGTTACAAAGACTAGGAATGAATGAAGAAAGTGGTGGTGGCTTTGAGGGGGGTAAGGACGAGGGAAAGGAGGGGTCTCCAGTGACAGAGGTTCTGGTTGACTAGAGAATGGTGGTCTCCTTTTCCTGACTGCAGTCAGGTTGTGGCTCTAAGTCTGTGCTTTAATCATTGCCACACATCTCTCTCCTACCCTTTCACACCCCTTATGCATTTCTTGCTTTCCTTTTGTCCTCAGCATCATCATACAATACAGTCATCCTACAATACAGTCATCATACGATACATACATACTACGTGATACATATTTCATTAATTGCCTCCACCACCTCCTGACTAGGACAGGGAGAATTGTCATTTTGGTTTATTACTGTATCCTTAGAACTTAGAGCAAAAAAGGACTAAATGGTCTCTGTCTATGTCTCTCTAATTTATACATGTACGTATAAATATATGTGTGTGCATATATACATATTCAGAACATTTAGGTCTGTTATTTTATATATTTTTTAATATTCAAAAAAGGAGGAAATTTCACTCAAGTGGTACTTCGATGACTTACTGTGCTTATCATCAATATTTGGAAAAGAATGAGGGGAAATAAAAAGACTTAGAACCAGGAGACTAGAAAGACCTGACAAGTCTGTGTAAGTCTTGCTTGTCTGGGGCTGCCTGGGAAGAAGGGAGTCGGGTGATTTCATGAAGGTTTCTGCCACGGATGCCTGAGGGCAAGAATCCTAAGTGGAAGCCGAGGAGCTCCCTCTGAATCTTGCAGCTGGTGCCTTGTTGCTGGATGGGAGCGCGGTGCCAGCAAAATTAGTCATCTCACTGAACCTTGATAGAATGATGGAAAATAAATACTCCTAGGAACACAAATCTGCCAGTCCCTAGAAGAACGTAAATTGAGATCTTCGATCAGGAGAAATTAAGAAGGTTGGATGTCTCCTTAAATCTCCTTGCATTGAATTAAAGCTACAGAGAAAAGCTTTCCGTACAGATACGTCCTACATTTACATGCACTCTTAGAACACTTTGGTGATTTATTTTTTCTCTCTCTTGTTTTCTGATAAATATATTTGGAATTATGCATTTCCTTTTGAGTACTACGTTTGTTTTATCACATACATATTGGCAGGAAGTGTTTTCTGTTGTTCAGTTTTTAGTATTTTAAAATTTTGTATAATTTCTTCTTCAAATAAGATATATTTAGTGGTGTTTTGTTTCTAGACATATGGGTTTTTTTTTTTTTCACTAACATTTTATTGTTACTGATTTTCACTTCTATTTCATTGTGATAAGCAAACAGTCCCTGAAATACATTTTTAAAAAATAATTTATTGAGGACTACTATGTGGTCTGTATCTGGTCAACTTTTGTAAATATTACATGTATGCTTGAAAAAAATAATATTTTTATATTAGATGGGTGTAAGAGTCTACATATAGCTACTATTTCAAGCTTACTATTCATGTTATTTAGATCTTCTGTGTATGCTAATTTTTGACAGCTTGATTTATCACTCTCTGAGAGGCATGTGTTAAATCTCTGATAAGCTATGTTGTCAGATGCATACACATTCATGATTATTAAAACATTTTGATCTACCTTTTTTCTTTAAAAGAGTATATATCATCCCCCCATATAAATATATGATTTTTTCACTTTGAATTGTCTTTTCTCCAATACAAAAATAGGTACCAAAGTTTAGCACATATTCACCTGACTCTTATTTTTCATCTCAATATTTTCAACCTCTGGACTCTTTTTTTTTTTTTTTTTGGCTGCATTGGGTCTTTGTTGCTGCATGCGGGTTTTCTCTAGTTGCAGCAAGTGAGGGTTACTCTTCTCACTGCAGTGGCTTCTCTTGTTGTGGAGCACGGGCTCTAGGTGCATGGGCTTCAGTAGTTGTAGCATGCGGGCTCAGAGGTTGCTGCACGCGGGCCCTCGAGTGTGTGGGCTCAGTAGTTGTGGCGCACAGGTTTAGTTGCTCCACTGCATGTGGGATCTTCCTGGACCAGGGATTGAACCTGTGTCCCCTGCATTGGCAGGCAGATTCTCAACCACTGCGCCACCAGGGAAGTCCATCAACCTCTGTATTCTTAAGTTTTAAGTGAGAGAACATGATCATCTGTTCTCTTTAATCCAATCTGTACCACAAGTTCTTTTGATTGGTGAGTTGAACAAATTGATGTGTTAATTATAACAATAAACACTTGTGTTGTGCTTACCGCATACCAGGCATGGTTCTAAGGATGTAACACACTTAATCGTCACATTAACCTTATGAGGCAGATGAAACGTATTCTCTTTATAAACGAGGAAACTGAGGTATACGATTAGGCTAAGACAGCTGCTCCAGGTTACACAACAAGTAAATGGAGACAGCTCAGAGCATCCGGTTCTGGCTTCACATTTTTCACAGTTATGCTATGGTGTCTCTGGGTTACAATTAGAGTTTGATTAGGACTTACTTCTCTTTTATTCATGTTTTTTACTTACCTATTTTTCCTCCTTTAATGCTTTCAATTAAAGCAGTCTCATCAATTTTGTTCTGTAGTGTGATGATTGTAAATCATACCCACCTTTTCTTTGGTACATTTTTTGTTGGATTCAGGGTAAGAACCTGTAGCGCTTGTTAATTTCCATCCCATAAGGACTTAGGAGTCACTCTGAGCTGGACCCTCCTTCCATCTTATTTCTGCATTTCTTCCTTATCAGCCCTCTCCTCCGTCTTACTATTATCTGCGTGTATTTTTTCCCCTGCTTTTTTTGTCTCTTGTCACCTGGAATTTCCTCTTCTCTCTTTTTAACTATTCAAATTCTACCCAGCTTTCAAAGGCTCAGCCCAAATTCCTGGTTTCCCATACAGTCTTCCTTGACTTCGTGTGTCTGGGTTTAGATCCCTCCAGCTAGTTTAAGCAGAAAGTGATTTATCAGAGAGTACTAAATAACTTAGGTCAGAAAACCAGGTTTGGATGCTACACAGCTAGTGACAACAGCAGTAAGGAGACATAGCCACAGCCTAGGGCTCCTTAACATCTCTGAGACTAGGGAAAGGACATGAGAGCTTCAACCAGCATTAACCACTGTGCCAGCAAGAATAACCCAGCTGTGTATGCAATGCTTCCTCATGGAGCAGACGTCTCCTGGTGGCAGCACCTAAGGCCATATCCAGAACTCATAGCTGCACAGGAGTCTGAGAAATGCAGGTTGCAGCTCTGGCATGGGTGCTCAAGAAGGCATTTAGAAAGAGAGTTGGGCATTCAATCTATAGTATCTGCCATATTTGATTATCTTGATCTGTCTGATCTCTGCCTACTGTGAACTCCCAGAGATCTTGTGCAGCTTTTACTGCATTTTTCACTTACCATGTTTCTTTGCAAAGCTTATTTTTTTCACTCCTTTAACTAGGCTGTTGGCAAAATATCCGAGGGCTTTTTGAGCGTAGAGTACCTGGAAAAGTATCCTAAAATGTCATAGAAACAATAAATATGTGTTGACTGAAGAATGCAATTTTAAGAGGTTGGATGTGTAAAGCTATGCCCTGTTTTAAGAAATTTTTGTAGGCAAAAACAGGGATTTAGAAATCTGAACACACATGTCAAGAATGGGATTATTTGCTTTATGAGAGAATTCTTCACTTTAGCAAAAATTTAAAGGAGGCGTAGCACAGGTTTTATTTAAAAAATGCACCCCAGAGGACTTAAAATGTGAGATGTGTGGATTTTTTTTTATAGGAAATCCCATTACACGTGACCTAGAAATGCTGCATCCGTGGCACCAAGCACCACGTGCTCGTGCCATTAGAATATCTAGTAACAGAGTCATTGGAACTGATGGAGGACCACGTCTCCAGATTCTGACAATAATATCTGACAAAACTGAAACAGCATTTTAGAATGACCTGAAGTCATAAAACCACCTTAGGGATGATTGCTTATATAATTTATAGCATGTTCCTATGTGATCTCTGACACATTCTGTGTGGCTTATCTGGGTACTTAGATACCCAGTGTGATTTCTACCCATCATTTTTTGCTTTTTTTTTTTTGGTCCATATTTTGATTTAAAAAATTTATTTTAAAAAAGATGGTAAAAGATATATAACATAAAATTTAGCATTTTAACCATTTTTAAGAATACAGTTCATTTCTACCTATTGTTTTGGCCTTCATCTGGATTGGTGGTGTGGTGATCTGTATCTACCACTCATACAACATGTGGAGACAGACCTACCAAGCATTTGGCCCTCTCCTTCTGCCCTCTGTTGCTGCCAGTTAAGACGTTTTCTTTCTCTCTCTCTCTCTTTCCTTTTGTTTTTTCTTTTTATGGCTTGGACAAGTATGATAGTCTTATGTCTCTTTGGTTCCATTTTTTTCCCCTTATTATGTCCAGGAACACTTTTGGCTACAAGCGATAGAAACACTTGGCCTAAATGGACTTAAACAAAGGAAAATTTATTATGTCAAATAACTGGAGTCCAAAGGTAGAGCTGGCTCCAAGTGCGGCATCGCTGGCAGCTGAGCCACGACGTGAAGAAATCTGTCCTTCCACTTTCTGCCTTCTTTCTCAGGATCAGCTTTATTACGGTGACATCTGTGGTGACTCATGGCAATGGGAATCACATGTTAGAGAGAGAGAGAGTGTTCTCTTGCCAATCCCTGGACCAAGAACAGCGGTCAAGGCAACGCCAGATGCTGATTGGCTTAGACTAACCGGGATCGCCCTCTGGATATGAGGACAGGGCAGTAGTCTCCACAGGAATTAGATAGCAAATTCAGTTCCAGAAGAATTAAATAAGGGGGCAAATTACCTCGGTGTGGGCAGGGCTGAGGGGGCCAATCAAGAATGGTGAAGCTCTCGGACACTAGTAATTCCAGGAAGCTGGTGCCACCCCTGAGTCTGAGGTGCGCAGAGGGGTAGCCGTGTCCCTGAAACAAGATGAGAGTCGTAGCCGTGAGAAAGCCCAGCAGACAGGAGCTGTGGCCAGGAGGGAACCCGGCTGGGATGCCTCCCAAGGCTGAGCCCACACAGAAGCCCAAGGACAAGGAAGGCCAGGTGATGCGGAGAACCCGGTGAGAAGGGCCGCGGGGGGGGAGTGCGGAGAACCCGGTGAGAAGGGCCGGGGGGGGGGAGTGCGGAGAACCCGGTGAGAAGGGCCGGGGGGGGGGAGTGCGGAGAACCCGGTGAGAAGGGCCGGGGGGGGGGGGGAGTGCGGAGAACCCGGTGAGAAGGGCCGCGGGGGGGGAGTGCGGAGAACCCGGTGAGAAGGGCCGGGGTGGGGGGAGTGTTCGTTCTGGAAGGACCAGTGCAGCCTAAGCAGCACGTCGATGGAAAAAATCTATTAGGAAGAAGGAAGGGGGATGTGGAAGGAGGTAGCAACCTCTGTGTCCAACGCAGCCCAGAATCCGTTCTCCATCCCTGGGGTAGGGGGATCTTCTAAGAGGCAAACGTAGCCCGGTTATTTTCTGCTTTAAATCTTTCCAAGAGCTCCCTGCACCCTTAGGACAAAGGCTTCAGCGTGTGTGCCAGGGCGTGATGTCTGGACCTACCTTCCCCTTCCAGCCTCCCTGCCACCTCTTCCCCTCAGGTGTCTGATCTCCAGACAGTGAATTCCTTCAGGTTTCTTCATCCAGGTGAGCTTGTTTGTGACCTTTGCCTCTTCTTGAAGCTGCCCACGCACTGCTCCCTTAGGACTGGTAACTGGTCCCTGGTCCAGGAGGTCCTCCTCTGAGCCTCAACCCACCACAGTCACACCGGGTGACTGTTTCCTCCTGCCTGTTCCACGAGACCGTGAGCCCCTCCAGGGCAGGGGTTTGGCTCTTCTTCTGCCTATGGAAAAGGATCTGTTGAATGAACGATTTCCCACCTAAACGACTATTGAATTCATTCTATTCAGCAGCCTTTATCACCATCCGGAAGAGTACTGCCTGGGGTCGAGCCCTTGTGCTACCCCACATGACCTTGAGTGCACCCCTCACCTTTTTGAGCCTATTTCCTCACTTATAAAAGAGAGATTAAAAAATAACTTTTAGGGAGGTTTTGAGGCACAAACGTAATAACTGTAAACTTTCCCGTACCCACTGCCAGGTTCCTAATTCTTTCCGCCATCCAGTTTCAAATTGCTCTAATCTGTGGTCCTGCCAGCCTTGTACTACAGACCGCCTTCATGCCTAGGTAGAGGCCTTGACCTTGGCCCCAACTCCAGCCCCATCTCCCGGCTCACGGATGTCCAGGTTTCACTTCACCTTCTTTCTCTGAACTCCAGCGGTACTCGGGCTCCCACGTTAGGGAATGAGATCAGAAACGCCGCTTAGAAATTGTAGATAAAACAAAGGGGGCTCTTTGTACCAGATGTGAGACGTTACTTGACCACCCAATCGAGTTCTGACACTTCTGGAAAGCAACGCAAAATGATTCTCAAGCCAAGACATTTTTAAAAACTAGTAACTGTTATCACAAAGTGATGACAAAGACTGTTACTAGTTTGTATATTAATTTCAATTTGACGTTTTACCACCATCACTTGAGAAATGAGAGTCAGGGATCCGTTATTTACCTGCACGGTGGTCGAGCGCTGACTGCTGCGATTCCCACAGGGTCAGGCACCAGCACCCCTTCCCCCAGCCTTCCTCCAGCGCAGGGGCGGTGCAGTCCGCCCCTCTCCCCATTACTGTCAAATCATCCACTGGCCTTCTTTGATCTTGCTTGTGGCATAGAAATAACTCTATTTAGGGACTGTCAGTCTGTATAAGATTTATTGTAAAACTGGAGGGTGGCACACCACGGAAGTCTCACTCAGCTTCAGTCTAAGATTTAGAAAACGCAGCAGAAATAAAAGGTTCCAAAAGTATGAAACATTTGAATTGAATAAGGCCTTCTCCTCTGACTCCATCCCCACACCCCAGCCTTCCAACCTAGCAAGCAGTCCAAGCCGGCCTTGTCAGGCAGCGGTACGGAATCCAGGAGGGCTGTATAATGCATTTACATAATTGCACAAATTAGAGATACTTTGGAATGAAAGGTTTCCCGGTGATTTTTTTCTGCCCTTTCTTTCGCTGGTCGTAAAATGACCGGCGCTCCCGCGGCGCTGCAGGCTCTCCTCTCCAGCGGGGAGGAGCCCCGCGCGTCTGGGTCTGCGAAGGGCCTTCGGGAGGTCCTGCTGCGGGGCCAGGTGCGCGCAGTTCCCTGCCCCTGCACCTCCGTCCTCACCTCCAGGGTCTGCAAAGTGAGAGTCCAGATCAGGCCGAGTCTCCGGACTCGTGTTTATTACAGAGCTTATCCTTCCCACCTTGGATTACAAACTGCCCTTTAAAAGGTTCTGGAAGGCTAACTGCTCTTGGAATGATTTGCTGGAATCGCCTTCTGTAGGTTGAAAGTCGTTCATTTTTGCAAGTTTTTAGGGCAGGGGTAACTAATGGGAAAAAACTAGATTCCGTTTTCGGTTGAAGGAGGAGTTTGCCTCTCGGTGCAGAGGTGCGGGCGGGTTCCCTGGACCCAGAACCGGGTGAGAAAGCCTGCTTCCAGCGACTAGCCAGTCTTGGCTCGCGAGCTTGGTTCCCCATCTGTCAAATTGCAAAACATGATGTCTACCCCACCTGCTTCCTGGGATTGCTGTTAGAAGGAAGTAAAATAACTTGATGTGAGTTATAAAAGAAATCTGTGTGAACACAAAAGTATAAAACAATGGAAGAAAATGAGCGTGTACTTTGGAGTCAGGAGCCCTGGATTGAAGTGCTGGTTTAGCCACCTGCTTGGTGAGCAAATGCAGGTCAGTTCATCAGTCTGATCCAATTTTCATTTTAATTTGTGAAACGGTGGTGACCAGAATGCTGGCCTCACCTGCCTCATCTTGATGCTGTCGGATCATCTGGGCCAACGTGTAAAACTATAAAGATAGTAAATTACATAGAAATACAAACTGGGTGCCAGGAATTGCGCTGTGTGCATAATGTATTCTTTAGCCTCACAATGACCCTTTGAGGGAAATAATGCTATTTTCCCATTTTCTGGTTAAAGACACTGAGGCTCAGAGCAGTGGAGCCAAGATTCAAACCCACCTCTACGTGACCGCTGAGCTCGTGTTTTTATTCGGTGTCCACACAGCCATGTCCTATTTTGCTGCTTTTATTGTTTCAGTAAATGACAATGGCATCATGAAAGCAGGTTATTTTTCTCAGAGATGATGGTCCTTGGGGTTGACCTGGTAACACTTCCTTAATGGAGCAACTTTTAGATTCCTCAAGTGTGATCTCATTTAGGAAGAGATGGTAAGTAATAACTCCTGAAAAGACCACAATAAGAAAGGAGAAGGCGTCAGTAAGTACCCTCAGTAAGTAGCCCTATGGCTTGAGTACCATTGTGCATTCTTCATTGCCTGATATGTGGATTACATTATGGATCTAAGTCAGATCTTCGGGAAATGAACATATCTTGTAAAACATTCCTACTTTAGGACAGCAGACGATATCTCCTTTCTGTTGCCTGTGGTCATTTGTAAAAAAAAAAAAAAAAAAAGGAGGAAATCAAGGTAAACACAGGTAACTTACGCCAGAAGCTCTGTTAAAAGACTTTTGTCACATAGGGTTGGATTTACAGGTTGAACATAACTACTCATGACTTATTTCTGTATTTATTCATTTTGGCTTTAGAGCATTCACTTTTTTGTTCTTAGATGAGAAATTTGTCACTCTTCCTGGTTCTCATTTCACTTTCTCTTATGTCTGATAGCTTTTGTGCGGAAGCAGGGGGTGATTTTCTGTGTAGAACAGACCTGATGATTCCGGATAGAGAAGAGTAAACTGGACCAGAAAGAGAAGGCTTGGAGATAAGAATGAAGTAATTTTAATATATAATATAGGTAAACAACAAGGTCCTACTGTATAGCACAGGGAACTATATTCAGTATCTTGTAATAACCTATAATGGAAAAGAAATATTATAAATTTTGTAAAATATATAAAACTGAATCACTTTGCTGTGCACCTGAAGCTAACACAGCATTGTAAATCAACTATACTTCAAAAACAACACAAAAGAAAAGAAAGAAATTGAGGGCCAGAGAAATGAAGTGATTCGCCCAAGATTACTCACTTAAGTAGCAGAACTAGTTTTCTGCTTCTTCTAGTACTTCACAGCAATCTCATGTATCTCCCACACTGCTTATTCTACCAACATCCATTGCCAAGTTTTCTATTGTAGTTTGCTTCCTGTGACAATACTTTTAGCCAGAGGGTCTAGACAAAAATAAGAGAATTAACTGGATATAAAATTGCAGGGCAGGTTTAGGTGAAATTAGAAATAATATACAGCCAAAAGGTTGTAACTAAATGAAATTCATGACCATTTTAAACCAGCTTTTCCTCCTTTATAGTTTTTGAAAGTAGAAATGGGTGAGTAAAGCTCTAGCTTCTGTGCTTACTACTACAGAGTTCAAATCAATGGAACTCTAGTGTAATTAAAAATTAAAATGACCTCAGTGTTTTTCATGGAAATAAAAAGACCTCATGAATAAAGAATTACTGTTATGCAAAAAAAAAAAAAAATGGAGAAAAGGGTTTTCATTCAGTAGAAGTGCTTCACACTCTGGGGACAAAACAACCCCCCAGTCATTTATAAGCGCCATCTCTCAGCATTAGGCATACTAGAGGCTCCAAGCTGGAATTCCCTTTCTAATGGGAAAATGGTCTCAAATGGGGGGAAGGAGGACGGTGAAGGGATATATATGGCTCACTGAGGCCAGATGGAGAGAAAGGACTTTTGGAAGAGAAGAAGTCTCTTTCATGGAGAAGAGTTGTCAGGTCAGATATCGTCAGAGGCTGGAAAATGGCAGTGAACAGCTGGGAGACACTTAGTAAGACATCTCCCACCCAAGATAGACAGCATCCTGTGTGCATTATAGAGACATGCAATTAACCCAACTTGAAAGTAGTTTATACCCTGACTCGCAGTCACATCCTTTATGAAGAGAGTTTGATCAGAATGGGTTGGGGAAGGTGGGACCATGGTTATAGGTCGTAGCCCTAAGACACTGCTGCAGATATACTGTTGAGAGCAGACAACTCTGTTGACTTAAGCCTTGGGTCAAGCCTGTTGCTCTTGCTTCAGAGTGCAGTGTTTCTGACTTACAAGAAGTGCCTTTACCTCACAATTATATAAGTTATTTTCTTTGGTTGTTCCTTGACTTGACTAGACCTGATTTGGGTAGAAGACTGAAGAAATGCCCAGCTAAACTCATTTGAAGATCTACCTTTTAACATTCTTCAGCTGCCTCTTTGCTTTCTTGTATTCTCTAGAATTTGGTAGTTGTGTCCAGCAGAGGAAACACACTATCGGCTTGAATGACAGACTGTCTCCCTTAGTCTCCATTTGGGTTTGTAGTTGATTCATGACCTCATGCCTAGGGAAATCCTTTCTCAATCTATCAAGTCACTGCAGATTTTTCTCACAGCAAAATGAAGGCAGCAGAGCTATCCGATTCTGCTGGTTTTTACAGAGATTTCCAGCTGGTAGCTTTCATTTCCTCACCCGATCTAACGTCATACCTGGGTTGGTTGTGGCGACTCTGTTTGCTGGAGCCGTGATCAGGTGACCCCTATGACCCCATGAGCAGATGTTTGCTGTGACGACCACATGAGCTGACGTCTTCTGGCTCCCCCTTCACAGCCCCGGGGTCCCACCTCCTTGTCTCCCATACCTGGTACTCTCCATCCCCCACTGCACTCCTCCCCTGCAAGCAGCAGAATTAGGGGAAACCCAAAGTATCTCTTCATCAGGAAAAAGAGGCCTTAAATTGAAGGCACACAGGTGAAGGAGAAGAGGACAGAGACCCTTAAGACATCAGGAACTTCAAACTCTGGGGTGGACAACTTGGAGGAAATAAATGCTCAGAGCCACGGTCTAATGAAATGCACGGTCTAATGAAATGCATCAGGAACTTCAAGCTCTGGGGTGGACAACTTGGAGGAAATAAATGCTCAGAGCCACGGTCTAATGAAATGCAGGAAAACAACTAATTCCAATTCCTGCCTTTCCCACTCCCTCCCCTTTACTTTTGCCTTCTCTCTCTCTTCCTCCCCTTCCCACTTGTTAAAATGCATTTGATGTTCACAAGGTCTCCGGGAAGTGTGCATGTATTTTTCTCATCTGTGTTCTGCGTTCGCTTTAGCATTTTCCTTCTCTGCACAGGCTGAGCATCTGTCATCCTGTCGTTCATTCATGGATTCATTTGTGCGTTTCAGGTACTGGGCACATACTTTGTTCCAGTCCCAGTGCTTTAAAACAATGTTAGCTAAGATTTAGTATTTTCTATTAGCAGGCTCTATACTAAGTGTTTAATAGGCCGAATACATTCACTGAACAGTCCCGACAGCTTATTCCTACCTGTTTTCCAGATGGAGTTTGGGGTTTAAGGAAAATAAATAACTCATCCACGGGCAGCAGAGCCCAGGTTTGCACACAGCAGCTTGATGACAGACTCGAGTTGTGATCTGTGCTTCCTCTTTCTAGGCCAGTGGTTCTCAAACTTTAGCTCCATCAAAATGACCTGGAGGGCTTTTCACAGCACACATTTCTGGGTCCCACTCCTAAAGTCTCTGATCCATAAGTCTGAGAATTTGCATTTCTAACGAATTCCCAGATGGTATTAATGGGACCCCTCTACTTTGAGAACTGCAGCTCTAGGCTCCACTCCCCCTGAGTGCTCTCACCCCTGTGGTTCCAGTTGCTTTAGGAAAGGTGAAACGTGTGCTTGCAATTAATTCGCAGCTCGCAGTTACCGCACCCATCAGTGGGAGGGCCAGGATGCCGCAGTGCTGCTTCTCCTCTGCTGAATCCGTATCTGTGACAGTGTCTCGGGTTCTACTCTTCCTTCAGTGCTTTTGGAGAGAAAGCTGTTTTGAATTGAGATGCTGCTTGTTCCCATGCCTGGCTGAAGAAAATATCTCCTGCCTCTCAGGATGTCCCAGTGTGCTGGGAGTGGAAGCCTTACAAACAATATAGGCAAACGAATCATCCCCCAAGTCACTTCTGCTCAATCTACTGGGTCAGAGTCTAGCTATTCTGGAACATCATTCTGAATCTTGAAAGCAGATAGTAAAAACAGCAGCTGTACAGCGACTGTTTATTTATTTAATCCCTCATGTAAACACAGCGATGATGAGGGATCATCGCTTGGCTTGTCAACATGACCAAGCTCCAGCAGGGGCCTTGTCCTCATGTGAGCCCACTGGCCTTTTCCTGTGCCTGCAAACAGTGGCAAAGAGGAAACAGAAGGGAACTATGAGTGAGGAAACCGTGTTGAGTTGCAAAACACGGATAAAACAATTGGCACTGCAATTCCCAGGGCAAACAGGACCCTGCCAGATTGCAGAGGTACAAACTCTAGCGGGGCAGTTCCATTCTCTGGCACCGAGGGTATGCACTTTTTGCAGTCTTGGGCTTGTCCTGCCTCTAAGGAAGCTATTTACAGTTTTGCACAGTGTGACAGTTTTATGAGCCAACCCACTCATTTTTATGAGGGTCCCCGGGGTAAAGCAGTTATACAATCTTACACCAGCGCACCGACATCAGTGAAGTACAAACAACATAAACTAGGCCATCCAGGCCTGTAAAGAAGGCACCGCCAAACAGTCGTGATTTAAGTTCAGTTCAGCGGTGACCTGGCTCATTACGATAAGATAGAAGAATGAATAGTGCCTACTCAGGGAGAAGGAGTGAGTGAGTGGGAAATAAATAATTAATCGGGCTCCTTCCAGAAGCTGTATGTTGAAGGGACCGAAATCTTGGTATTAAAAAAAAGGACCCAAACTCAATCACTAGGACGGTCTCTCAAATGCAGATTTGATGGTTGAAGGAAATGACACCACCTTCCACCAAATATTTGGTCAGCACTCCATCATCAACTCAAAAAGGCTTTCAGGTCTTAACATGGCTTTCTGCGATAAACCAACTTTTCCCCGGTGAAACTGTCGAGAACTGAGGTCTCTGGCTGCGCTTGTATTTACAAATGAGTTTGCTATGCTTTGACTCCATAAGAAGACAGGGTTAATTATGAACCAGGCTGTGGATCTGAAATTTATCAGCAGGCTAAGTAGCTGGTGACTGCCCCAATCAGAGTCAGCTCCGAGGAAATGAAACGGGACTTATTTACATTTAGAGTGATGCCCAGCTTCTTAATCACCTCAAAGCATTTAAAAATTAACTTTCCTACCAGCAGCTCAAGAGGCATAATGAATCCTGGGAGGGCGTTGGCGACTCTCGTTCCCTTCCGCTCTGGACCTGCCTATTCATTATGTCAGCCTGTCTTCTTTGCCTGTGTCTTTTTGCTAAATCCTGGAAACTTTCTTTCTGTTTATTTGGTAAGTCTCCTGATAAAGCAGTTTTCTACAACCTCACCAAAATTGCTAGTGATTGCCGGGATAGCTGAGTGTATGGGCACAATAAGAGATGGGAATCATTGTACTCAACTTTCTTCTATATGAAATGTTTCAGCTAAACTGGTCAGTTACCAAAGGGTTATTATGGATTACACGTGCTGGACAAGAGGGGTGACCCAAAACCCCAAGAACTTTCATTTTTTATTTCATTTATTTATTTTTTTGCTTTTTAAAAAAATTTGTGGTACAACTGTTTTTTTTAAGTTTTATTTTATATTAGAGTATAGTTGATTTATAATGTTGTGTTAGTTTCAGGTGTACAGCAAAGTGATTCAGTTATACATGTACATATACCATTCTTTTTCAGATTCTTTTCCCATATAGGTTATTACAGAATGTTGAGTTGAGTTCCCTGTGCTGTGCAGTAGGTCCTTGTCAATTATCTATTTTATATATAGTAGTGTGTATCTGTTAATCCCAAACTCCTAATTTATCCCTCCCTCCCCCTTTCCCCTTTGGTAACCATAAGTTTGTTTTTGAAGTCTGTGAGTCTGTTTCTGTAAATAAGTTCAAATGTATCATTTGTATCAAGACCCCAGGCACTTCTCGCATGGCCATGAGGTCCCTTTTAAATGAACACTAGTGGGACTTCCCTGGCTGTCCAGTGGTTAAGACTCCGCGCTCCCAATGCAGGGGGCACGGGTTCCATCCCTGGTCGGGGAACTGAGATCCCGCATGCTGCACAAGCCCTAAAAATAAATAAATAAAATAAATGAACACTAGTAATGACTGAATAAATTGTGGATTAGAAGTTGCTAGTCAGCCAGTAACAATGACCAGAGCAGTTGGGATGATAGATGCATGTATAGATGGCCATTTCCATCACATTTTAGTTTAACACAATCTGCAATTCAACTTAAAAATCTTATAATTTAGACCTACATTCTCCAACTATTTCATAGTTTTGAAGTCAACAGAGGAAGTTATGATTTGCTGGTAGACTGTGAGTGATAGTAATACATCCCCTGCCCTCCTCAAAGAGCTGTTGGAAAGATTCCCAAGATTTTTGTCAACTTAGAGGGGCTGTGCAAACATAAGATATTTCGACATTCCATTATTCAATATTTTCACAACATGTTTACCCACTATTTGTTTTCGTTTTAAAAACTGAAACTATATAAAACATCATCCCTTTAAAATCATTACATTTTCTTTTTATGTAATAATCTGAAATGCGAAAACCTTATTTTAAAGAAGACTATTGTTTTCTAGAAGAAATTAATGAAAAAAATGGACCTCGTTGAGGCATTATCAGAGTGCCTTTTTGGTTAGAGAGGAAAGAGGGAAATATTTACATTTAAAGGATTGGTGTGCTTTCTATTTAGGAATCCAACGTGGTATGAATTTAGGTAGAAGTGAGCCACCACCCTCCTTGCTAATTACAGCAGCTAAGAGGCCAAGAGATAGGTTCTTGGGGTTTCAGCGTTGACCACAGAAGCAGGTTTACCTAATATGGCGAAAGGAGGGATACCCAGGTTCTAAGGGGCTCTCCTTGAAAAATAAGCAGAAGCCAGTGACTCTAGATCTGTGTCTTTATTAGAAGCGGAATGCCCTGTACCTACTGTTCATATTGTGCAAATTCTGCTGGAGGAAGATTGGCGGCTCCACCTCTTGGGCTTTCCCGTAACAAGATGTTCATCTCTGGAGGCTCTCCTGGTGAGCCAAGGCGTACATAAATCCATTCTAATTAAATATGCTGCTCTCTAGGGGGAGATGCCTTCATTAGAGGACTTATATCAGGGGAATATAGATATGTGCATATCTATATTTTAGTGATAGACACCAGTGTCTGTTTGCAAGCAAGCGGCTATACCATCCCCCCCTTTTTCCTCTCATCTTCCATCTTGCTATCTGGAGACTCACACCAAACAAATCCCTTGGGATTGAACATACTTTCAAATATATGAAGTTAAACCCTTCTCAGACACATGCATCTTTCCATTAGGAGTACAATGAGAAGCTTTCTGTAACTCTACATTTGATGGTGCCATCTCTAATTGAAGCACCTGGCCCAATTAGGGCTTAATGAGTGCTTTCTGATGATAAAGATAATGAGGGGTTTTCAGGCACAACCAAAAAGCGTTACATTTTTTTTTTTTAATATAGTCCAAAGGAGAAAAGCAAACCTACAAGTTAGTGGTCAAAATATTGTCCTCCTCTTACTTGTTTCTAAAAACGAAAATTACTGTCAAATCTTAAACAAAAAGTTATACTCAAACCCCAAACTGACTCATTAACCAGACTCTGCTTCAGAAATAGAGGAGATAAGAGAAGACCCTAGAAGCACAGAACATGCTGGGGAAGAGTTTTGCCTCTCCGGAGGCACATGTAAATGTGAGCGAGATCCTGGGCAAGACATGGCAGGGATGTTCAGGTCAGCTGAGTTTCCTTCTCACCTGTGTGACATGATGAGTCACCAGACCTTTGTAAAGTACCATCAGCCTCTAATTCAAGGATAGTCATTGTAAGACACAAGGTATTGGACAAGACAGAGAAATGAACCAAGCATTACACATTAAAACAATTTCTACATGTAATTATATTCATAAGACTTTTGAGTTACTTATCTCATTTAATATAATGGCCTCGAGGTCCAGCCATGCTGTTGCAAATGGCAGAATTTCCTTTTTTTTATGGCTGAATTATGTATCACATTTTTTTATCCATTCATCCATTGATGGACACTTAGGTTACTTTCATATCTTGGCTGTTGTAAATAATGCTGCAGTGAACATGGGGGTACAGAGTGATTTCATTTCCTTAGGATGAATACCCAGAAGTGAAATTGCTGAATCATATCGTAGTTCTACTTTTAAGTTTTTGAGGACCCTCCATACTGTTTTCCACAGTGCCTGCACAAATTTACATTCCCACCAACAGTGCAGGAGGGGTCCCTTTTCTCCACATCCTCGCCAACACTTGTTATTTCTTCTCTTTTTATAATAGCCATTCTAATAGGTGTGAGGTGATATCTCATTGTGGTTTTGATTTGCATTTTCCTCATGGTGAGTGATGTTGAGCACCTTTTATGTACCTGTTGTCCATTTGTATATCCTCTTTAGAAAAATATCTATTCAGATCCTCTGCCCATTTTTTAATTGGATTTTTAAAAATTGAGTTGTATGAGTTCTTGATGTATTTTGGATATTAACCCCTTATCAGATATATGATTTTCAAATATTTTCTCTCATTCCATAGGTTGCCCTTTCATTCTGTTGATGTTCTCCTTTGTTGTGCAGAAGCTTTTTTGTTTGATGTAGTCCCACTTGGTCATTTTTGTTTTTGCTGCCTTTGCTTTTGGTGTCAAATCCAAAAAATCATCACCAAGATGGATGTCAAGGAGCTTACCCAACATGTTTTCTTCTAGGAGTTTCATGGTTTCAGTTCTTATGTTCAAGTCTTTAATCCATTTTGAGTTGATTTTTGTGTATGGTACAAGATAGTGGTCCGGTTGCATTCTTTTGCATGTGACTGTCCAGTTTTCCCAATACTATTTATTGAAAAGACAATCCTTTCCCCACTGTATCAATATATTCTTGGCTCCCTTAACATAAATTAATTGAACATGTAGGTGTGGGTTTATTTCTGGGCTCTCTACTCTGTTCCATTAATCTATGTGTCTGTTTTTGTGCCAACACCATTCTGTTTTGGCTACTATAGTTTTATAATATGGCTTGAAATCAGGAAGTGTGATGTTGCCAACCTTATTCTTTGTTCTCAGTTTCTTTGGCTATTTGGGATGTTGTGTGGTTCCATATAAATTTTAGGATTGTTTGTTCTATTTCTGTGAAAAATGCTATTGGATTTTGATAGGGATTGCATTGATACTGTAAATTGCTCTGGTTAGTAGGGGCTTTTTAATAATATTAATTCTTCCAAACTGTAAGCATGGAATATCTTTCCATGTATTTGTGTCTTCTTCAGTTTCTTTCATTAGTGTCTTATAGTTTTCAGTTACAGGTCTTTCACTTCGTTGCTTAAATTTATTTCTAGGTATTTTATTCTTTTTGATGCAATTTCAGATAAAATTGTGTGTCATGAATACTCCCCTTGAAGGATGGGATAAGGGTGGCAAGCCGAAGGGGACCAGAGATGTGGGTTAGGGTGGATAAATGAGGCTGCTCAGACCAGGATCCTGTTTTAGGGGAGGTCCCAAATAGAGTGGTAACCTTATTTCAGGAAAAAAAAAAATTTCCTACAACTCTCCCCGCAGTAGTCTCTCTTGGAGAAGCATCTGTCGGGGGAGGCAAGGGAGGCTGTATGGGGAAGACTTCGGGCCCAGTTTTACAGTGGTCTGACCTCAGGGTGACAGGGACCTCTCCTTCTACTATTTGTTTCTTCTCTTGCTCCCTGGTTAGATGCTAAATCAGCTTGGTAGGAACGTTATGTTTCTGTTCATTTGCTAGAGCACTGGGCACACAGAGCATACTTGATACGGTTAAATGGTGATACTGTGACAAAAGACACAGACGTGAGCTGGGGCTGGCAGGCAGAAAACCAGTGGGAAGTAGGAGTCGGAAAATATATACAAGCTTGGGCAAATCACTCACCTTTGCCATTAAGTGGCTTCCAAAATATACTGCATCTTGTGACAGATTTGAATGGGGCATTATTCATGAGAGGTAAAATATGTGCAAATTGCAGCGAAATCAAGCTGTGAACATAGGAAATAGCATTCAGAGGAACCAGAGAGCAGCCTGATGGTGTGAGGACCCCAGAGCAGCTGGGAGCTGCGGTGTCATCACCCCCGGGACCTGCCACCTTAGCTCGGCACCCAGGGTGGCTGCAGGGGGAGGATGGCCTTGAACTGTGGGCTGGATACTGTCTTCTCTGTGCTGCCCTTTGTTCTTTGCTCTCATCCAGGGGCGAGGGACGGTGGCTTTTGTTAACCAAAACACAGGATAAAAAAGTAACGAGTTTTAAAAGAGATCGTTCTGATTAGCTGTGAAAGCAGATTTGCTGCCATCAAAGAATGCAGTCATTTGAAAATGCGTTTGCGTACCCTTCACATCACAGCATAGCAGTTTGGGTCACTTGCCTTTGGGAATTTAAAAGTCTGCCCACTGAGAACATCAGGTAACCAGGAATTGGGTGAATTTCTCCAAAGGCCTGAGTAGTACATTCTCCCCAGACCCCACAGTTGGGTGCTGACTGGGACAGCCCATGTGCTTTGGGTCAGCCTGGCTCTGCCATAAAACAGATGGTGCAGCAGAGTTGATCAAGCCCCGTGGTAGGGGCCAAGGATACGGGGGACTGCAGACCCATGCAGGGCCTGCCTCTCATGCTGCCCTCCTAGGGACCTCTAAGGACCACAGTCCCAGGCCCATCCCGTGGGTGTCCAGCCTGGGAGGAGCTCTTGGGAGGGAGTGAAGGGCAGCCTCACAAGGCATCTGCAATGGGGCGGGTTCCTGCTTTATGGGGAGGGCTGCACAGTGAGACCTACAGTAGGGTTTGTGGGGTGGCGTTGGCCCTGGATGCCACACCCCCAGCCCAGCTCCAACCAGGTTTCTCTGGTAGCCAGTCACCTTCATGAACGAGGACCCCCCTGCAGCACGAGTGACCTCCAAGGCCTTCCAGCCCAGCCTCCTTCAGTGCCTCGCTTAGAGCTACCCCACATCCACTCGTGCTGCAGCGGATCGTAACAATTCCTTACGTTTGAAGAGAGAGCTCTTGAGAATTTTCAAAATCCCCTTGCACAGTTATTTGATCTTCGTGGCCACCTGCAATGGTGGATTATGTCTGTGTTAGGGGTGAAGATGCCAAGATGGAAGGAATAGAGAGAGAGAGCTTCCTTGGTGTGTTTGCTGTGGATGAGGCATGGCTTGAACCCGGGCTCCTCTCACCTAGCCCGCGTGGCTGCCTTGGGCCCGTCTCCCAGGGGCCCTGCACACGGCAAGGCCTGGGCAGCGCAGCATGGGGTAAGGTCCGGCTCTACAGCCAGGCGGCCCGGTGAGCACCCAGCTTCACTGTTGACCAGCTGTGCGACCGCGCTGTGTGTTCACCTCTGTGCCTCAGTCTCTATCTTTAAGCAGGGCTGGAGCTAGCGCTCACGTCCAAAGTTGTATAACACACACTTGTTACTGCAAGTAAAGTGCCTATAATAATACAAGCTGTATTTTGGTGCTTACTGTGTGCTGACACTATGCTCCGCACTGTATGTGCATTAATTCATTGCAGCATCATAACAAGCCTAGGGGATAAGTTATTATTCCCGTTTTCGAGAAGAAACAGGCACAGAGAGATGAAGGAGTTTCTCAGTGGTGGAAAGACCAGGGGTCCATGCTCTTAACCACAGCACGAGGCTTCCTTTTCAACAGGGCTTGGCTCTTGCTAAGCACTCAAAACTCGTTAGCCGTGAGGTGTATGATATCAGGGTCCTGTCACCCAGATGCCTCTATAGGTTAGTTCCCTGTGGCCAGAACACCACAGGCAGGACTTCAGCTGAAATGCAAAGTCCCCCTGGACGGCTTACGCTAAACCCTAACTCTCTTCTAGCCTTAGTGTCGGTGAGACGGGAGGCTGTTTCTGAGGTGGGTTTGATGGGGGAGAGGGTGAGAGCTCCTGAGGACATTGCTCAGAGAGGTAATGAGGGACATTGTTGCCGGTGGGGATGTGGCTGAATGAGGTAGAGATTCTGTAAAAAAGGGGAATGAGGGCTCATCTGCTTAGGATTTTTCCCAGCTGCTAAAATGATCCGTATGGGAGGACCTCATTAGAGTTCATTTTCTGAGCACTCTTTTCATGAATTGCTTTAGCGCTGTTATGTGATGGGAATCACAGACTAATAGGGCTTCTTTGACAGACGAGGAATTCAGAGTATGGAGAGGCCGTACAACTAGACAGTAAAATCCGGCGCCAGCACCCAGCACCCTGCCTTCCCAATGCTAAACCTTACAAGGAGGCACTGCATGTGACCTTGGCATGTGACCTTGGCATGTGACCTTGGCACACTTCGGTGTTGAGCCTCCTCCTTGGCTCTGCCTGGGGGCGCAGGGGTCAGGCTCTTCCTTGCTGGTTTTGGCACCAAGCTGAACCTTTCTGGTGGAGGACCTGCCATTTCACAGCAGCTTCCCATCTTCTCTCCTGAAACTGAGTTCAGAGATGCTTCCCCGCCTTCCAGGTACGCAGGGAGGGTTAATTAGGTAATGTTTGCACTGGGCTTTGAAGATGAAAGCACCGCACAATTGTCATTACAGAGCATCTCTTCCAGAAGCCAGGAATGCTTCTGCTCTGGGGACACCTGACTTTGTCTTCACATGCATGGCTCACTGGAGGATAAAACTTGTCAGGCATCGGTGAATTAATGCTAACGTGTAGAGCCCGGAGGATCAAACAGTCAAAACAAACAACAGGCACTGAGAAGCCCTCAGATCACCAGGAAGCAGCTGCCAGGGGCCTTGTGATGGCAGGAGCCCCCCCATTGGGTTGCCAGCCGTCGGGCAACATTTCCATCACCGGGCTCAGCATGGGAAACAGGGGTCAGGAAGAGAACATCACGGCTCCAGAGGCCAGAAAGTGCTGAAACAGACCCAGACAGGAGAGGCAGCAAATGACATTTTGGAAGAGCAGTGGTGGGGCCTGTCATGGGAGGGGGTTACGTAGAGTGAAAGACCCTCCTTACTCTGTTTGAACATTATTTCAAGAGTCCCCCATTGGGGTCCCTGCCTCTTGTGTGAATCCAATTCATGTTCCTTCCATTGTCAGGTTCATTGCAGTTCTCAACGTGGCTCATCTATGGCTTGTAAACCTTCGGTACCATCCTCTTGCCTAGAAAATGAGGTCTAAACCCTTCCTATGACCTTCAAGACACTCTGTCATCTGCCTCCTGTTGATTTTCCTAGTCATTTCTCTCACGCAGTTCCTTGGGTGGGAACTCTCTCCCACACCTGTCCATGGCACTGAACACACTCAGGATAAAATGCCTGCCCTTCCCAGCACCTCTACCCACATGAATCCTGGACATTCAACCCAGTTCCTGGTTCCTTGCTGACTCTCTCTGATAATACAGGTCCCAAGAACTCCCTCTTTTCAGTCAATTCTGTTTGCTGTTCAAACCTATTGCACTTACCTGTGTTTTCTTATATTGGCATATAACTGTTTGTATGAGTATTTCCTATATTGCTATTTGCACAGCAAAATCAGGGAGGCCAGGGGTTGTTTCTTACATTCACAGAGAACACGGGGTCATCGAGTTTTAAACTCCACAAGGGGAGGCGTGTCCCCAACACCTAACATAGTGCCCGACAGCCATTAGGTACCTTTTCCAGTTATCCGCGGCCTAGGAACAAATCACCCAAACTCAGTGGTGTAAAATAAGAAGAAGTCTGGTGTGGCGCTGAGAAAAAGGAGGCATTGAGAATAAATCTGAGTTCTCTGTCTCAAGGGTTTGGGTGGTGGGTGCTGCCACTCGCAGACCCGGGCAGCCGGGAATGGAACAGGACTGCAGGGAAAACAGTCAGGGCAGCACCTGGCCCGTCGTCAGCATCTCTGGGGACACGGTTCTCCTGAGGCGAAGAGGTGTGCAGGTGTGCAATCAACAGCATCTCCCTATCAGTTCATCACATTAGAGGAGTTCTGGCATCGTCATCCCCTTTGGCTTTTTCCATCATTCCTTTAAACCCGGTCCCTCGAGAGTGAGGTCAGACCCCCAGCGCGGTCCACACGGGGGAGCTGGTTGGAAACGCGCTCTCCCCAGTTGCACGTCGGCTCTGCTGGATTGAACCCACCCCCAGGTGAGTCACCTGCACGGTAAGGTTGCGATCGCTCTCTCAACCTCTGCCTCCCTCTCTGCCCGCGCCTTCAGGGACTATTGAAATCTCAGGTGATCTTTCTCTGTCCTGTCGAGGGCTCTGTGCTGCTCTCATGGGAAGGAGAAACCTCCCACTGGCTTTCTTCTCCGCTGCAAGGGGTCCGGTGGCTGCTGGAAGGAGGGGAGCTCTGTGTGAAGATGCTGGGACAGCGCCCAGTAGCCGTTTCTCCCAACCGACACCGCAGCCCGGAGGCCCTGCGCACCCCTAAAGGTGGTCTTCCGCAAGGAGTATCTTTGCACGTCCAAGGCACCCCTAAAGGTGGTCTTCTACAAGGAGTATCTTTGCACGTCCAAGGCACCCCTAAAGGTGGTCTTCCACAAGGAGTATCTTTGCACGTCCAAGGCACCCCTAAAGGTGGTCTTCTGCAAGGAGTATCTTTGCACCTCCAAGACTTTCTTCCCCTGAATCCTTGTATAACTGGGACAAAACTGCTGCCAGAAGACCCCCTCATTCACCTTAGGTTTGTGGCTCACAGAACGACTGCCTTTATTTCTCAGTATCTTCAGTAACTCATGTCAGCAGGGTGGGCTGAAGCCTGCTAGCTTCAATTTCCAGGCACCGTGACTCAATTTGTTTGTTTGTTTTTTTAAATACGCTTCCAGTCTCTTCTTGCCTCACATAAATGGATGTGTCATTTCTTACTAAGGAATGACTGCTTTTCTCGGTACTCACTGGACCTGCGGGCCAGTGGAGTCAGTACGGTTATTTTATTTTGACCGTTAGGGGATCAAACTGTGCCGTCTGTTGGGTGGAGTTAGGGGTACTGATTGTCGTCGCCAAGGCTAGCTGAGCATGTGGTGTGGTCTTCTCTCCTGCCATACAGCTGAGAGGGAACCTGCTCTCTTTCCAAACACCCACGGAAGTATCCGGATCTGAGATGCTTTGGATGTCAGTCTCACTAGGCTTGGTTGTTTAGGTTAGGTCGTTATTCTGTAGCACAGCTGGGAGGACACGGGAAACTTCTAGCTGGGAGCCTGGCTTCTGCCTTGGCAAATAACGGCAATGAATGTAGCAATTTCTCTCTTGGGTAGAAGATCTGGATCTAATAAGCAATCCACTGGCTGGCTTGCAAGATCCCAACAAATGTCTGATCCTGGATCCAGAATTCCTTATAGTGAACAGAAAATGACTTCTATGTCATTTTAGAGGTTAAGAATTTTTTAAAAATATATAATGACAAGTCCTCAGCGGAGGTGATGCCCTATTTCTTGGCAGGCCATGCCTGGCATGTGCCCTCTGTCGTTCTAGTTTTTGAAGAAATGGCGTTGTCTAAAAAAATTTAAAAAACAAACTTCTGATTTTCTTAGTATAATTCCATTAAAGTTATGTTGCAAACAATTTCTCTCTCTATGACACACCTAGCTACTGGAATTTCATGATGACTTTTAAAACATTGGCTTAGGATCATTAAAGCCAACAGCATTAAAAATAGCTTACAACTTTCAAAAATAGTATAAAAGTTTAACACATCATCTCCCTAACACACACACACACACACACACACACACACAGTGTAATTCTATGCAAAGTCAGCTGACTGGGTGGTGATGTAGCATAAGGTCCTACTTCTCAGGTCTGCTTGGACCGAACCCATTCCTCAGTGCTTAAGCTCCTAGCTCACATGCAAATACCTGCTTCTAGAGGGCTGAGGCTTGTGCTGCTTTGGGCCCTAAATTGATTGCTGAAGTTATAGGATCGAAATGCCTCGGGTAAAAAATTGAGTCAAAAGAAAAACATTAAGTCGACAGTCCTGTAAAGCCTGCTGCCTGACAGCCGGGGACGGTCCAGGGATGGAGGAACTGCAGCAAGTAAGGTCAGCAAAATTAACACTCAATTACCCCTGACGTTGAAAAGGATGAAAGGCTATCCAGGGAGGTTGCCCCTCCTCCAGACAAATTTCTGACTTCAGTGAATTTTAGGTTAACCCCTTTCTGTACACGCACTGTCCATACATGAAAGACAGGTCATTTATTTTCTCCTCCCAGCCCCATTTTAAACTGTTCTCTTTATTATTTGTAACTGTTGTGGCCTCTAAGCAACACACAATTGTATTCATGCTGCTCCTTCTTGTGTCAGTTAAAAGATGTATTCCAATTGCAAACCTTTTAATTGTTCCTCTTGTCTCCCAATGGCATTGGCTCTCATAGGGTGCTGATTCCCATAAGCTTAGTGAGCGTTCTCCTTCTACACATGAATACCTATGAAAAATACGTGTTTCGCATATGCTCTGAACTTGATCTTAATAGGATTGTACTAGATACCAGGTTGAACTTATATATTTTTTCTCAACATTGTTTTCCAGCTCCGTTCTTGGTAATGAATCATTTCTTGACCTCTGAATAGTCACATGTACATAAACCCCACTTTGAAAATATTTTCCCCTTCTTTTGCTATTCTAACAATCTTTATACATGTCTCTGTGTTTATCGAGTTCTCTGGAGGTACATATCTGGAAATTCCTGTGTTACAGGGTGTGTACTAACACAATTTTACTACATACTGCTAGACTGCTCACCAAAATGGCTGTCGTAAATATTTGCAGAGTCACTAGCACATGTGAGAATAACTGTTTCCCGTCAAGCTTGCTGACATTGCTATTATCTGAATATTTATTTTTTTGTCAGCGTGTCTCTAAATTGATGCCTGTATTTTGGAATTCTCTGGTTACCTACTAGTAAGGACACATACATCTTCATATCAACCATACCATTCCTACTTCAGCAATTTGAGCATCTATAGTCTTTGTACATTCTTCTGTTGGGTGGCTTCTTGTTTTTACTGATTTATAGGAGTTTCTTAACTATTCTGGCTATTAATCTTTTCTTGATTATATACATTGGAAATATTTTCTCTCCACTTATCACCTATGTTTTAACTTTGTCTATAGTGTATTTAGCAGAGCAGAAATCTTTAATTTTGGTGTAATCAAATCTTTCCATTTCCCCCCCTTTAGGTGCTTTTTCTGGCATACTTAAAAAAATCTTTCTTAATCTCAGGGTCATAAAGCTAGTCTTCTGCTTTGCCCTCCCCCCTTTGCTTCTTTTATACTGAAATTTAAAATTTTTTTAATTGAAGTATAGTTGATTTACAATGTTGTGTTAGTTTCAGGTCTACAGCAAAGAGATTCAGTTATACATATACATAAAACTATTCTTTTTCATATTCTTTTCCATTATAGGTTATTACAAGATGTTGAATATAGTTCCCTGTGCTATACAATAGGTCCTTTTGTTTATCTTTTTTTTTTAATATTTATTCATTTATTTATTTTTGGCTGTGTTGGATCTTCGTTTCTGTGCGAGGGCTTTCTCTAGTTGCGGCAAGCGGGGGCCACTCCTCATTGCGGTGCGCGGGCCTCTCACCATCGTGGCCTCTCTTATTGCGGAGCACAGGCTCCAGATGCGCAGGCTCAGTAGTTGTGGCTCACGGGCCCAGTCGCTCCGCGGCATGTGGGATCTTCCCAGACCAGGGCTCGAATCCGTGTCCCCTGCATTGGCAGGCAGATTCTCAACCACTGCGCCACCAGGGAAGCCCTGTTTATCTATTTTATATACAGTATTGTGTGTCTTTTAATCCCAAATTCCTTAATTTATCTCTCCCCCCACCTTTCCCCTTTGGTAACCATGAGTTTGTTTTCTGTGTCTGTGTGTCTGTTTCTTTTTTGTAAACAAGGTCATTCGTATCATTTATTAGATTCCACATATAAATGATATCATGTGATATTTGTCCTTCTGTCTGACTTACTTCACTTAGTAGGATACTCTCTAGGTCCACATACTGAGGTTTTAAACCCATCTGAATTTATTTTTGCTTGTAGACTGAGATAGGGCTAGAATTGCATCTTTTCATTACAATGAGCTCATTTTGCCAGCACTATTGAACATGATCCATGTTTCCTCTGCTCGTGTGTGATGCCACTTCTATCCCAACTCAGTTTGGTATGAGTCTGGGTCTGTTTTTAAATCCTCCATTCTGTTCCATTGCTCAGTTTTTTAAATAACTGGACCAGAAATATAATCTTTTAATCGTTACAGCATGTTCCATGCCTTAATATCTGGTAGAGTAGCTTTAACGACATGGCTCTTGTTTTTCAGACTCCAGCTGGAATTTTGGTTAGAGCTGCATTGGTTTAACATGATCCTGGATAGTTATTTGCCTTCGATGTCTGCACATGTGAGATACACTGTCTCCAAACAGCACAATGACTCTGCAAAGTTCATTTCAGAAGGTCTACGTTTCTAGAGAAGGAATGAATTTCTGTGCTAAATCGAGCTTTCAGTTTTGTAGCTGAAATCCTGTGATGATGGTTTTAGAAGCCCTTCCCTCACGGGTCCTCATTCATTACTGCGTGCATTCACCCACTCGCCAAACAAAAACTGAGCACACTCTGTGTATGTAGCACAATACTAAGTGTTGTCAACACATATCTCCAAGCTTCTACTTCACTCACGTGTTTTAGACAAACCACATGTACTCCTTTGTTGTAAAAGGAGTTAATGACTGTTTGGACAATGAGACTCTGGGGCATCCTTGTTTTGTGTTAAGTAACTCTGCATGTGTATTTTAGAAAAAGATGTTGACACCGTCATGGATTAATGTTGTCAGATTTGGACCCAAATGTTGGCCCATGTTCTCTGGAGGTCCGGACTACCGTCTCCAATCTGCTACCAACTCACAGGTCATTTAAGTGATCTGAGCCTCTGTTTCCTCACTTGTAAAATTAAGACATCGGACAAGTCGGTTTCTACGGTCTCTTTCAGCTCTCAAATGGATGTGTGAGTCCTTGACAAGCAGGGCGTGGGAGTGGTTTGGTTATACAGGCAAGCATGCCCACAGGCCTGGGTAGTGAGGGGACTGATGTTGAGTGGAGTGCTGTCCTGAGGGAGCAGAGGTGGAGCCGAGCTCTGAAAGGGTATGAGGTGGGTCACTGAAGAATCTTGGAGGTGGGATCAAGGTAAAGACACAAACCACAGATGCGGAGGATGAAAGGTAAGTTTTTCTGGTTGAAATATACCTGAGCTGAGGTTGAAGGTCAGCGAGAGAGGTGAGGGTGTCAGTTGTTGATAGACCTTAAAGTCATGAATGGTCATGATATGATTCTTCCTAGTAACGTGGGCCCTCTGTCTACTGACACAGTATAGAGGGAAGTCATATGGGGTCCATTTGATCTTCAGCATCCCATCCTTATCATACGAAGAGTTGTTAGCTTTCTTTTGCACATGAAACAGAGGCACAGAAGTTCAAACTGCCTATCAGCTTGTTATGGTGGGGCTGGCGCTTGGCCCATATGCCTTCTGACTCCAGGATACCTGTAATTCCACCTCACCACGTGCATGGACGAGAGTTTTAATTTGCCGAAATAAGCATCTAGGAAGGGCCTATGGCTTCTATACCCAGGGTCTCAGAATGAACCATCTTAAACCTGGTGGGTTTCTTTGACTGTCTTCGGCACCCAGGGTTCTGATGGATGTCCCCCTGATGAAGGAAGAATACTCCACCACCCCCTTTAAAATATATCTCAGCTTATACCTGTTGTTGAGATAGACCTGCCACCCCTAGAGCTTTTTTTCTTTTTTTGTTGTTGTTGTTATTTTCATTTTATTTTATTTTTAACATCTTTATTGGAGTATAATTGCTTTACAATGGTGTGTTAGTTTCTGCTGTATAACAAAGTGAATCAGCTATACATATACATATATCCCCATATCTCCTCCCTCTTGCGTCTCCCTCCTTCCCACCTTCCCTATCCCACCCCTCTAGGTGGACACAAAGCACCGAGCTGATCTCCCTGTGCTATGCGGCTGCTTCCCACTAGCTAGCTATTTTACTTTTGGTAGTGTATATACGTCCATACGTCTCTCACTTTGTCCCAGCTTACCCTTCCCCCTCTCCGTGTCCTCAAGTCCATTCTCTAGTAGGTCTGTGTCTTTCATCCCGTCCTGCCCCTAGGTTCTTCATGACCATTTTTTTTTTAGATTCCATATATATGTGTTAGCATAGGGTTTTACACTCTCCTGACCTCTCCGGATCAGGTGGGAAAGTGCAGCAGGGGAAAAACAGGTCCGAATTCCTTTCTTCATGTTGGCGTGCCTGTGCTTTGCAGCTTCCTGACTTCATGGCATTAGAAGAGTTCAGTTAGCACACAATTGACATCTTTTCCAGTAAATGGCTAAGATGGGCTCTTATTCTTTAAATAGCCTAATGAAAACAGGTGGAGACAGACTCAGAGCCTGGCGAAGCTCTCCAAGTGTTCAGGAAGCCAGGCTGGGAGCCGGAGATGTACCCAGGAGCCTGATCCAGGGCTTGGGGCTCGTCTGGTGATTCACTGCCCAGGACACACAAGGAGGTTCTGTGGGTCTGTGTTTCAGAAACTTCTGATTCCATGTCCCTAGAGTGGCAGGGATTCTGTCTGTACTCATTAGAACTTTAGGTGCCTTCAATTTAAAGTTTAAATTTTTTTTTTCTTTCAAGATAAAAAGATTTCATTTTTCTTCCCTAATTCAAGCTCCTTTCTTTTTAAACCACACTAACTTTCAATATCCTAAGAAAGAATTTCCCAAGAAAATAAAAGAGAAATAAAACAAGAGAGTTTGTAATTCGTTGCTTTAAGTTTCTAAAATTTGTTCAGTTGGCTAGAGTCGCACTTAGTTATCTTTATATTGCCAGAATCATTACTGAAGCCCCCAGGTACCCCAAGGGAGAAAGGAAAAGGGAGCAATGTTGTTTTCTACTATGAAAAAGAGACATTTCATGCTGATGACAAACGGTGCAATTTTATGATATGGTTATATGGGATTTTTTTTGACAAAACTAGACTTTTGGTAGCATGAAAGGGTTTAAAAAATTGCTGATGCCCATCAGCAGAGATTCTGATTTATTGTTATTAGGATGCATCAGGTGATTTAAATGCACTACAGGGCTGAGAGCTATTGATGCCTGCCTAGATCTTTCTGACCTGAAGGTGCTTATTTTGTTAGGAACTTGGTGTGAAAAGGAGACAGACCAAGCCGGACATTTCTGTTCATTAAAAACTTACTATGAATCTTATGGTTTATTTTATTTTACCTTTTAATTAATGGAAGAGTTTTAGATTTACAAAAAAAAATTGAGCAGATAATATAGAGAATTCATATATATCCCCCTGTACAGTTTCCCCTGTTATTAACATCTTACGCTGGTATGGTATACTTTTTATAATTAATGAACCGATATTGATACATTATAATTAACTAAAGACCATAGTTTACTCAGATTTCCTTAGTTTTTATCTAATGCACTTTTTTTGGTCTCCGAATCCCATCCAGGATACTGCCTTACATTTAGTCAAGGTTATTCTTAGCTGTGACAGTTTTTTAGACTTTCCTAATTTTGGGTGATCTTGACAGTTTGGAGGAGTACTGGGCAGATATATTGTAGGATGCCCCTCGACTGGAATTTGTGTGATGTTTTCCTTATGGTCAGACTGGGAATATAGGTTTTGAGGAGGAGAGCACAGAGGTAAGGTGCCATTTTCATCACATCATAGCTGGGGTACATAATATCATTGTGGACATTGACCTTGACCGCCTGGTTTGAGTAGCATTTGCCAGATTTTTCCACTCTGAAGTTACTTTCCCTCCACTTTCCAGACTGTAGTCTTTAGAAGGAGGTCGTGAAGCACAGCCCACATTTAAGGAGCAGAGAGTTATGTTTCCACCCCCTTTAGGGTGAAGTATCTACATAATTTGTTTGTTTTCATGCATGAGAGATTTGTCTCTATTTCCCCCATTTATTAATTTATTCAATTGCCTGTCTATATCAGTATGGGTTTATGGGCATATATTTTATACTCTGGATTATAATCCAATACTACTTTATTTTGCTGTTGAAATTGTCCCAGTGTTGGCCTTGGGGAGCTCTTTCACTTGACTACTGTGTCCCTTTGACACAATCTCATCATCGTGGGCTTTTTTTTTCTTTTTCTGAGTACTACAAATACTCCAAGCTCATCTTGTATATTTCCTGCCCCAGTCCTCAAATCAGTCATATCTTCAAGGTGCCCTGGTCCCTTTTACTGGAGAATGGTATTAGAATCCAACATCTGGACGGTTATAGTTTATCTTCAAAGAAATTGAAATTATATTGGGTTAAAAACTCTAACTTAATCAGCATGGTCTGCTAATGTCCTGTTCTGATTAACTGAATTTTTATTAACTGGCATTAAGTCATTCACACTATGACATTTTGGAGGAGAAGATTTGTATTTAATTGCTCCTCAGTTTATGCAAGTGTGAGTTGTGATATTTATTTGTGAATGACATAAACCACGAGGTTTGCTATTTTTATTTTATTTTATTTTTAACATCTTTATTGGGGTATAATTGCTTTACAATGGTGTGTTAGTTTCTGCTAACCATGGAGCAGAGGATACATGTTATGGTTATCACTAGATCTCTGTTGCCTAGAATATTGGTGGCATCTTGCAAATAAATATTCAATAAGTATTTGTTAGATTATTGACTGAACAATGATCCACGGGTGGCACTGAGAATGTCTGGGGTTTAGCAAACGTTCCTTTGTAATGGGACATTCAACATCCATCCCATTAGTGTTTACCGAAGTCCCGATACATGTTAAGCTTTATGCCAGCTGCTGGGGCCACACCCGTGAACAGACATGGGATGTGGCTTCACTCAGTCTTCATGGAGCTCGAAGTGACAGAAAAACACAAGGTGCAGGTGGAATTACAAAAGTGACGAGTGCTATGAAGTAGGGGAACTGCCCCATGATGAAGGGATCTGACTGGTCAGGGAGGCAGAGGAGGTTTCCATGAGGAAGAGGGCTCATCAGGGGGGAGAATCAGCCTGGTGAATAGAGGGAGTTTCCTTTCACCATGTTTGTTCACGCTGAGAGTGAAGATGATCCCTTGGACCTAGAGTCTGTCATACAGAGTGAAGTAAGTCAGAAAGAGAAAAATAAATACCGTATGCTAACACATATATATGGAATCTAAAAAAAAAAATGGTTTTGAAGAACCTAGGGGCAGGACAGGAATAAAGATGCAGACGTAGAGAATGGACTTGAGGACACGGGAGGGGGAAGGGTAAGCTGGGATGAAGTGAGAGAGTGGCATGGACATATATACACTACCATATGTAAAATAGACAGCTAGTGGGAAGCAGCTGCATAGCACAGGGAGATCAGCTCGGTGCTTTGTGACCACCTAGAGGGGTGGGATGGGGAGGGTGGGAGGGAGACGCAAGAGGGAGGGGATATGTGGATATATGTATATGTATAGCTGATTTACTTTGTTATACAACAGAAACTAACACACCATTGTAAAGCAATTATACTCCAATAAAGATGTTAAAAAAAAAAAAAAAGATGATCCTTGAAGGGTTTGGGGAGTGTGTGTGTGTGTGTGTGTGTGTGTGTGTGTGTGTGTGTGTACGTGCACATGCGTGCACGCCCCCGCACCCAAGAGACATGATCAGAACTGACCTTTACAAAGAGTTTTCTCCTCTGTAGTATGGTAAATAGTTTGGGGGAAAAGCCGCGTAGATCAGAGCCTCAAGGTCGCTGAAATAGACATTGAAGCCCAGACAGTGGCATTAGAGACATTCAGGAGGTCTGGGGACAGATTAGAGATGGGGGATGAGCCAAAGAGAGGGGCCCAGGATTCCTCCTTATTCCTGCCTTGAGCTGACCGGTGACTTTCAGTGCTGAATCTTCGTCAAAGTAGAGAGGACTGGCCGATGATCAGATTCACAAACCAGGTCGGGGGTCCTAGTGAGGAGATGGGTATGGAAGATCGTATAATAATGATTTAAGAGATTCGTGAAAAATTACTTTCAAAAGTTTTGGATTTGATCTTAAGGTATTATTGTGACTTATTTTACAGTTACACACAAAGTCTTTACGTTTAGATCAGGGTCATTGTGTACAAGGCCGAGTGATGGGTAGAGGAGGGCAGCCAGAGAGCATTCTTTTCGTTTTTGAGTTGAGGAAACTGAGGCCAGAGAGCTACTCCGACTTCCCTCAGGGCCCCCAGCGACTTAGCCCAACTGCCTCTCAATTTCCTTATTCTCATTGCTCACAAGTTTTTTTTTTTTTTTAACATTCCATTGAGTTGAGTTCAGGTTTGGGAAAATCCTATGAAGAAAAGCAAGAAGATTCCTCTTCCCCTGATTTTTACTGGGTATCCTTAAGCCTCCCTGGGGAACCGAAAGTTTGATGAGAATCCTTTCATGCCAACCCACCAGCTCTCTTTGGGACCATAAGACTTTAACTAGAAACCAATATTTTATCTCATGTTTCAGACCCACACTCCAGAAATGTCTCATGTCAGCATGTGGCCTCCAGGCTGGGACGCTGAAACACATTTTTTTTTTTTTTTTGCTGTGGAGGAACACTTAGAAATGTTCTATTTTGCTAGCAATATTTTGCTAGCAATATTTTGCTAGTATTGTGGAAGTATATCTATGGTCTAGAATTCTTTAAAATATTTGCATTTTGATCCTAGTAAAATTATTCTGCTAAAAAGACATATGTATCTTCCTCTCTGACTCTGCCTAATGTGGCAGTGTGTGGGAAGCAGAGATGTAATTCAGTGGAAAATGTGTTTACTTCCCCAGTCGTTGAAATAATTCATATTTATCAAAAATTATAACAGTAAATTATAATTCTATTCTTTCCCTTACTAGTACATATTAAACCCACGGAGTCAAGCCATGATACGGCTGAGCTGATTATTTTGAAGATTACTTTAAAGTGGATTGGTCCACTTTGATTATTCACCTATAGAATTTTTAGAAGTCTGCTAGACAATAGCTGATTTTATTATGCTTCTGCTTTACCTCAACTAATAGGAAAAGGCCCAGGACAGAACACACAGAAATTTCATTTGAAATTTGTGGATGTCCAAATGTTCCCTGAGGATTCTTGCTTTGTCCAAGGGCAGGCAGGGCAGTGCATATGCTCTCCAGGGTCAGTTGCACTGTAGGCTGAGAGGCAACTGTCCAGTGAGATGAACTTGGAGCGCTAGGAAGATCGCAGCCGTCCAAATATTTTCTTAACTCTCTGTACCCAGGCTGGCAGTGATCGGGCATTGTTGCTTTGTGTAGTCAGGTTTTCAGTAGAACCCAACAGATTGATATATATTCTTTAATAGGACCTAATGGATTGATATAATACCTCCTGGCCTTATCAGAAAAAAAGGAAGATTGTATCTTATCAAATGTAACAAGAGAACTAGTGATTGATGTCTGGTAAAAGGGTGCTAAAGCAGTCCCTGGGGATCCAGCAAAATATAAATTTCACCTGCTTCCTAAGTCTTCCCAGGATTGGCCAGCTAAAGCTACAACTTGACACTTCAGTTTGGGCATTTATATTGGTATGATACCACAGTCATATCATAAAGCATGTTTACTCTTTATAGAGGGAGTGTGAACATATTTGGTATTTGTGTTTATTATTGAGGTCTCACATAAAGCTGTGGGGCCCTGTGGATTCCACTGTAATTCCAGTGTCCTAAGGTGAAGACCAGAACTTTGAATTTCTTAGTGGTTTATCCTTTTTCTTACCTTAGTAACTCCAGAGTGCCTCATTTTATGTTACAGTTGGAGTGAGTATACATTTTTTCCAGCTTTATTGAGGTGTAATTGACAAATACAAATTATATATAATACAAAAATTATATATATGGTGCACAACTTGATTTTTTAATTAATTAATTTATTTATTTTTGGCTGCGTTGGGTCTTCGTTGCTGTGCCCGGCCTTTCTCTAGTTGCGGCGAGCAGGGGCTACTCTTCATTGCGGTGCCCAGGCTTCTCATTGCGGTGGCTTCTTGGTTGCGGAGCACGGGCTCTAGGCGTATGGGCTCAGTAGTTGTGGCGCACAGGCTTAGTTGCTCCACAGCATGTGGGATCTTCCCGGACCAGGGCTCGAACCCGTGTCCCCTGCATTGGCAGGCAGATTCTCAACCACTGCGCCACCAGGAAAGTCCCATGACTTGTTGTTTTGATATGCATATCCACTGTGAAATAATCACCTCAGCCAAGCTAATTAGCATATTCATCACCGTACATAGTTACCATTTCTTTAATCTACCTTCATAGCAAATGTCAAGTATACAATACAGTCTTGTTAACTCTAGTTACCACACTGTGCATTTATATCTCCAGAATTATTCATCTTGCATAACTGAAGCTTTGTACTCTTTGGCCAAAATGGGGCATGTGATTCAACAGCTGGTCTCATAAGGGAACAGAGTAGTTGAAACACCTTGTAAAAGAACGTATTCAGATGTGAGCAACCGAGCTCAACTCAAAATGACTGAACAATAAGGAGAAGTCATCATCTCTCCCAAGAAGCTTGGAGGAAGAACAGGTCCCGGGAAGTTAATTCAGTGGCTCCACAGATATCAAGGGCCAAGTTGCCCTCATCTTTTCTCTCTGCCTTCTGTCCTCAGGCTGCTCCCTCATGACTGTAAGGTGGCTAATGCAGCTCAAAGTGTCCTGTTCTCAGACAACACTGAGGCCAGAGGATGAACGAGAGCTCATTCTTATTTTATGTCCCATCTTAGGAGGGAGGAAAATGTCCCCAGAAGAACTAGCAGAAATCTCCTATGTCACAGACTGGAGTTGTGACTTATGCCCTTGCTGACCCCTCACTGGCAAGGGGAACAGGGGACCTGGCTCGGAGAAGGCCCACCTTCCCTGGAGCTGAACTGGGATTCTGGAGCAAGGTGGAGGAACGTTTAGTAGGCAAACAACACTGTCTGCCACGTCCTTCCAGCCCTGACGCTCTCGAGAATTCCACACTCTGGTCAAGCTTTTCGGATGATTGCATCACTTCCGAGGGCTTCCATGTTGCTTTGAGTGAAGACGCTTGTGGACAGGACAAGGAGTTAGAGATGGGACCTCAGGACCGGCTGTGCTCACGGGGTCTGGTCCCAGCCTCTCCAGGTGTTACTTTCTGTTTGTGCAAATAGGGGCTGGGTACATGACCCCTGGCATTTCTTCTAGGACTTTTGGGGCCTCCCTTCTTGTTTAAATGACCTAAGTGATCATGACCCATCCCAGAGGAGGCTCCTCATGGACCAGCCCGTGGCCGCTGATGTGATGCTCGTTGCTCATCCCAGCGCTGCCCAGGGTAAGCGAGCCACATTTTCAGGCCCAAGCTTTCTGGCCACCCCTCTAGGCTGCCTCAGCTGCGCACCTTGACCTTCCTCAGTGAGTCTAATGTGGTTAATACTGAAGACCCGCTAATAATTAGAAGTGCATGACCCAGGGGGAAAATCTTACTAAGTTTAATTTAATTGAGGAAAGGCCTGTGGGAGAAAGAGTTGTGATTACTCAGGCTAAGAGTCTAGTTGTGATTACTCAGGCTAAGTCTAGAAAACGTACATTTATGTGGTGAGAGAGCAGACCAGTGAAAACTACGAAACAAATGTGAAGAAAATAATTGGATTTTGAATGTTAGGATATACGATGGGTTGGTTTCTAAATACTTAAATGCAATTAAGATAGAAATACACAATATGAAATTTTTGTCTTCTCTCATCCTTTTTTCCTGTAAGGGAAAAAAGTATCTAACTAACAGAAATGGAAAGCAAACAAGTTAAAAAAATTTCCGGTAAAGGAAATATGCAAGAAGTAGTTATAGAAATGTCCGTAATGGTTTTAATTTTTCAGGTTTATGGCACACGTTCCCAGACACATTGCTTAATAATGATTATCTTGGACAGACTCAGGTTTTTCTTGTCACTGTTTGCTTCTTTGCATGAAGCAAACGTCTGGGGGAAACATTTTAAACTGGATCCTTCACTTCCTAAGAATAATAAAACCTTTTTATATCTATTTTTTTTCTGATACTAAGAAATATGCGTTCTTATATTGCATCTGTAGTTTGGCTAAGGCTATATCTCTAGGTGAACGTTTCCTTTGAAATGATTATCTGAAAAAGTAATCTATTAATAAGTATTTGAGCATTTAGTAGGATGTAAAACAAACATCTAGTTACATGTGCCAAGTTTTAGACTTTGGATGCTTGACATTGTGTAGATCTATACAAAACACAATTGATCACAATAGCACAGTTGATTTTTAGCGTAAATCAAGCCTAACCCACAAATGCCACTTATCAAATGGGTGAATAATAGTTTTAAAGAAATGGGAGCCTCATCAAAGTTATCATGAATATGTGGCACTATTTGTAGTCTACCCATTAGAGTATTGGCTCAAGTTTGGGGGAAATGTGAACCATTTTGAACCACTAAATTCCAGGTAAACCAGAAGATATTGCTGCTATGCTATGGGTATAAGTCCCTGGCTGTCTGTCCAGAGATCTCCTCAGCTGCCGGATCTTTGGCTCCTGCTGGATTTCAGATGGTCCGGCATAGTAGCTCAGATGAACTATAGACATCTTTTATATATAAGCAGATGTTATATGTAACAAAACCCCAAACCAAGTCAAAACTATGACTTGAACACAATTCATAAATGTTGCCTTTATGTTTTGCTAATATTGTCTATGCTCTGTTATATATTACTAAGGAGCAGGGTTAAAAGTTCTATAACATTCATTCATTCTAAACAAACAGCTGGAAAAAGCTTGAAAATTGATAAGGGGTTATGTTCTCTTTTTAATTTCTCATTCAATAAATGACAGTTGAATTTTCTAGTTGGCAAAAATGAAGAATTGTTCAAGGTGCTATTATTAATTAATAGCAGTTTATGATCAGCAAAAAAATATTATTTTAGTTTGAAAACATTTTCGTAATCTTTTCTAGGTCCCTTTGTAATTTACTAAAGCAGATAGTTGAAAAAGAAAAGACAATAAAATAATTACTTTGTCTACACATCATCATCCGGAGATAATGGTTGTTTTGATGCCGTGAATAGGAAATTGCACGAATAAAACAAATATTTTTAGAGTCAATTATGAGCCAGTCACTTTCAATGCATCTTGCAGGGGTATGAAGTATTATCCTCATTTTAAAAAAGGAGGAACGTTAGGCTCGGTGTGGTTAAATTGCTCGCCCAAATTCTCACCACTAACAAGTGGCGGTCCTGGGTTTTAAAGCCACACTTGCCTAACTCCAAAGCATAAGCCATCCAGACAGAGCATGAGAAAGATTTCCTCTGCCATCAACATGCTGAGAGAAATTCAGCTAGGTCAAATGTAAGCTACTGTGCAGTACGTTTCTTCCAGGAATCTCAAATTACAGATGAACAATCTGGTGTGATGCTCATTAAACAGTCACACAGTCTCCGGCCAGTTAAGAGAGGAACAGCGCGGAGCTGAGGGACCTTCCCAGACAGCATTAACCCTGTTCTCAGAAGCGTGTTGAAAGGAAGATGACGCAGCGTTCTCGACTTCCCAGCAGTAAGGTACACTTTCTAGGTCTAACAATCACCTCTTTCAGACTTTTCTGAAACAGTGGTCTCTTCCAAAATATGAAAAATTATATAATGTAGTGAGAAATAGTTTACTCTTGATTGATAAACTGTGAAGGTTTCTGTGCAAAGCTTTATAGGGTCTTAGGGAGCAATGCCGGGCTGTCTAATTTCAGCACTTGTGGAATTTAGAAAGTAACAAGACAAAATGTAATGTGTAGGTTAGACCACACAATAGAAAGTTATAATAAAGCTAGTATGAAGCCTGTGAAGCAATCTCCTTTGTGTTTATGTGAATCAGGTGCACTGTAAATAAATTCAGTAATCTCCGACTTTTAATTCTTCATCCTTGAACATTTTATTTTTTATTGAAGTACAGTTCATTTATAATAGTAAATTAGTTTCAGGTGTACAACATAGTGATTCAATATTTTTACAGGTTATACTCCATTAAAAGTTATTACAAGATAATGGCTATAATTCCCAGTGCTATACAGAATATCCTTGTTGCTTATCTATTTTATACATAGTAGTTTGTATCTCATAATCCCATACCCCTATTTTTCCCCCTCCTCCCTTCCCTGTCCCCTTTGGTGGTTCGTTCTCTGTGTCTGTGGGTCTGCTTCTGTTTTTCATATACCTTAATTTGTGTTATTTTTAGATTCCACATATAAGTGATATCATACAGTATTTGTTTTTCTCTGTCTGACTTATTTCACTAAGCATGATATTCTCTAGGTCCAACCATGTTGCTGCAAATGGCAGAATTTTAATCTTTTGTATGGCTGAGTAGTATTCCATTGTATATATACACCACATCTTCTTTATCCATTCATCTGTTGATGGATACTTGGGTTGCTTCTATATCTTGGCTATTGTAAATAGTGCTGCTATGAACACTGGGGTGCATGTATCTTTTTGAATTAGTGTTTTTGATTTTTTTCCAGATATATACCCAGGAGTGGAATTTCTGGGTCATATGGTAGTTCTATTTTTAGTTTTCTTGGGGGAACCTCCAGACTATTTTCCACAGTGGCTGCACCAATTTACGTTCCCACCAGCAGTGTACAAAATTTCTCTTTTCTCCAGATCCTCGCTAACATTTGGTATTTGTAGACTTTTTGATGATGGCCATTCTGACAGGTGTGAGGTGATATTTCATTGTGGTTTTGATTTGCATTTTTCTAATCATTAGCGATGTTGAGCATCTTTTCATGTGCCTGTTGATCATCTGTCTATTCAGGTCTTCTGCCCATTTTTTGTTTGGGTTGTTGGGTTTTTATTCATATTGAGTTATATGAGCTGTTTATATATTTTGGATATTTACCCCTTGTCAATCATATCATTTGCAATATTTTCTCTCATCCTGTAGATTGCCTTTTACTTTTGTCAATGGTTTCCTTTGCTGTGCAAGAGCTTTTAAGTTTTAATTAGGTCCCACTTGTTTATTTTTGCATTTATTTCTTTTGCCTTAGGAGACAACGCCAGAAAAATATTGCTGCTATTTATGTCAAAGAGTGTTCTGCCTATGTTCTCTTCTAGGAGTTTTATGGTATCCAGACTTACATTTAGGTCTTTAATACATTTTGAGTTTATTTTTGTATATGGTATTAGGGAATGTTCTAATTTCATTCTTTTACATGTAGGTGTCTAGTTTTTCCAGCACCCTTTGCTGAAGAGACTGTCTTTTCTCCATTGTATATTCTTGCCTCCTTTGTTGCAGATTGACTGTAGGTGACTGGGTTTATTTCTGGGCTTTCTATCCTGTTCCATTCATCCACATGCTTGTTTTTGTGCCAGTACCACCCTGTTTTACTGTAGCTTTGTAGTATAATCTGAAGTCTGGGAAGGTGATACCTCCAGCTTTGTTTATTTTTCTCAAGATCGCTTTGGTAATTTGGGGTGTTTTGTGGTTTCATATAAATTTTAGGATTATTTGTTCTAGTTCTGTGAAAAATGTCATGGGTATTTTGATAGGGATTGCATTAAATCTATAGATTGCTTTGGGTAGTATGGCCATTTTAACAATACCAATCCAAGAGCACATAATATCTTTCCTTTTCTTTGTACCATCCTTGAACTTTTGAATCATCTATTCTAGCCATTGCTGTGTGTTTGTGCGTGTGTATGTACCTGTGTTTGTATTGTATAGGCATGTTATTTGTGTGTGCATGTAGGTATGTGTGTGTTGCATGTATGTGTGTTTTTGTGTCTATGTGTATGTGTACTAACCCTGCTTTGCTTTACTCAGGCTCCCTCTTAAACGCAAGTGACGCCACAGCCCACAGATCTTTTCTTAGACCTTTATAAACCAATTTCCTGAAGGTGATCTGGCTTCCTCTTGCACTAGGAAGGCTATTACATAGGAAACTATAGAACCTGCTGTTTTCCGATAAATGGTGAAAATTCCACGCACAGGTGGATGGAGTACTAGATCTGGGACCAGCACTGAGGAGAGCCTGAGGAGAACCTCATCTCTTTCATTAACTCAATGTGTCAACCTGACAAAGGTGTCCTTCCTCAGCCACAATACAGGAGGACTGAACAGAGACCAAAGGACCCCCTCAAGTGAGCACCTCAGCAAACATCTTTGTGAGTGGCCAGCGGGGAGAGAGAGGAAGCTGGACCTCAGAAGAGCAGTGATTGTGTTAGCTTTACAGTGGCCGCTGGACTTGTCCCTCATGACCCTCAGGGACTCTAAGCAACTCAGATTTGAACTCTAATTTTACGAAAACTGCACATTTACACAAATGACCCATAACATGTCTTGCTAAAACTTAGACCTGTAATCATAGCCTAAAAATGCACTATGCATACTATGTTCTATAAGTTTAAAGTTTAGGAATAATTAAAAGTACTGAATAAGTAAGTTATTAAGTACAAAAAACTACCAAAAAATATGGCATATTCCAACTCATATAAAATATGAATTAGAAATACAGGGAACATTGAAGGCCACACAGAGAAGGCATTTTTGCTGTACAGTGTCTTTTGCTACAAACTTTTCCTAGATTCATAGACATAGTGAAAGTCTTTCTTAAAATTTCAAATTCTTCACAGGAAAATAAAATCATATTGAGATTTGCTTTCTAGACACAGTTGGTCATGAGGTAACTAGAGGCAATAAACCCTTTTCTAGGTCAGTATGGCTCTGACACAGAGGTTAACAAAAAACATCTTAACGTAAGATAGAATTTTAAACTTTCAATGTGACTTTGCTATAGCATGTGCTCAAGAAATTAAGTTAGATTCAGATTTAATTAAATTTTGAGTTTATTTATTGTTGGTCACCAGGTGAGAAATGTTGCACTCATGATTGTCTAATCATTTAGGTGTATTTTATTGTTCCAATTTCACAGATAAGAGAGTTGAAGAGATGAAATCTAAGTGATGTTGTTTGCTCTGGTCACTAGGAGTCTTAGCACCTAATTCAAATCCCCAACTGGTACTCATAGTAGATGCATGTTATAAATTGTTTATTTTATTCATCTTTTCTTACATTTTCCTTATCCATGTTCATTTTTAACCTGTTTTATGTACCTCAATTCCTTATTTTTCTGTAAGATCCCCTCAATTCCTTATTTTTCTTTGTTTATTGATTTTGTTTTTAAAGGAGAGAAAATCAAATTGATGGCATAAATGATATAGAATGACCGTGTTTGCCTTAACTACTGCTTTGTTTCTAGTCTATGACAGAGCCAGGGCTGGAACTCAGGCTACCTGGTTCCCTTCCTTAAGGGCTAGATTCTGAATGATCATACAGGTATCTAGTAGGATTGCTCTTTTAAAAAACTGCAGCTCCATCCTCAATAATTCAGGAACTGGTTGGTGAGAAAGAGAGAATTGGAAAAATTAAAACAAGAAACAAACAGACTAATGCACCAAAAGGCCACTCCAGTGGCATTCAAGAGCGGAGAAGTTGCCACTGCAAGCTGCTTCCTTTCCCCCCATCCCCATGTCCACCCCCTTGAAGTTTCAGCCTTGAGGTTAGAGACCAGACCCAACTTCAGTGGAGTCACAGGAAAGAAGGCAAGTCTGGCCACGCAAGGCTCAAATCAAGGGGTGTTTCTTTCATAGGTGGTAACTTAGTTAACAAGTGACACTTTTCTAGACATCAAAAGGCAGACAAGAGTGGGGAAAAAAAGTGCCAAATGCACTTCACTAACCTAATTGAACATATTTTGTCAACATGCTGTTGCGGGACCTTCTGCTGTAGACACAGCTCAGACGCAGTCGGTGCAGCTGTAACTCAGAACGTGTGAAGTCTGAGTGGCGAGATGCTGCCTTATCCACACCCCAGAGCTGGTGTCATAATTTGCTGTTGTTGTAATTTACACCCACGTGTTTATGTAACTCTAGGTAGATCAGACAACGCGGTTTTCAGTTTACTGACATTCTCCAGAGTGAAAAAGAGAGAGAAATGACTTTAAAAAGTACCTTCCACATAGGTGTTTATAAAGTGTTTGTTGACTAGATAAATAAGTAAATGGATGAAAAGTAAATGGTGAAGCAAATAAAATAGATTTTCTTGACCGAGGGCCTGACGCAAGAATGTTGTACAACTTTTGTTAGAGAAAGAGGATCCTCATTTGGTCAGAGATAGACCTGCTCTTTCTAATGCAGAAGAAGTGCTGTATAACAGAGTTTTGGGGATGTAGAAACTCGGAAAGCTATGACCTTTGGTGTTATTTTTACTAGAAAGATGCAGCATGACATGGGACAAGTTATAACACTATGAATATTCCTCTTAAAAAACAGAGATAGGTCTGTGGTTTCCCATAGATTAGCAAGTAAATATTGTTGATGGTAGTATAGACTCTAGATTGGAAAGAAGTATAGGACATGAGATTTGCATTCAAGCACAGACAAAGCTGAAACTTACTAAATAATCAGAGGAGAGTACAGAGCAGCACGCATAGGGTAAGTGTTGGACGTGTATGGTTCGAAAGCTCTAGAAACTCAGAAAAGGTTGCAACAACATGGGTGGACCTTGAGGGCATTATGCTAAGTGAAGAAATTCAGACAGAAAGACAAATACTGTATGATCTCACTTATATATGGAATCTAAAACAAAAAGATAACTAAGCTCACAGGTACAGAGAGCAGATTGGTGGTTAACAAAGGGAGGGGTTGGTGGTCAGACAAAATAGGTGAAGGGAGTAAAAGGTCCAAGCTTCCGCTTATAAAATAAATTAAGTCCTGGGCATGTGATGTACAACACGGTGATTACAGTTAATAATGTTGTGTTGCATATTTGAAAATTGCTAAGAGAGTAGGTCTTAAAAGTTCTCATCACAAGAAAAAAAGTTTGGTAACGATGTATGGTGACAGATGTTAACTACATTTACTGTAGTGGTCATTTCACAGTGGATACAAATATCGAATCATTATGTTGCACAGTTGAAACTAACGTGATGTTATACATCAATTTACCCCTCAGTAAAAACAAAAAAGTCAGAAAGGGAGTGTGAGAGTCATTAAATCACAGGCAGCATCTGAGTGGGGCATCCAAGAGGCAAAGAAGGGGAGAGTTACGGGTAAGACCAAGGTAGGGTCCTGGCCCGAAGGAAATAATATGAACTAAGTAACAGAGGAAGTAGGATGAGACCAAACTGTAGTGGCACATGATGCTGTATGGTTTGCTGCAAATGACACTTTGAGGACTGCAAGCGGGGGATGCAAGGACCCATTACCATCAACAGCACTACAGCTAATTCTCTTTTTCTTTAGTAACAGGAAACTGAGAGAGAAGCAAACTGAGTAGAGAAGACCCCAAGGCCCGATTGAGTCTGCTTACACAACATTTTTCACCTATTTGACCAAGTTTTTAAAAAAATTTTTATTGGAGTATAGTTGATATACAATGTGTGTTAGTTTCAGGTGTCCAGTAAAGTGAATCAGTTATATCTCTCTATCTATCTACCTGTGTATCTATCTCCCTATGAATCTGTAATTGTCTCAGAATAAAGAGATCTTTAAGTTTTAAAAAAAGCCAATACATTTCACAAACAACACTTAGGTGATGTACTCTGATATTTTCTATACTCTTCCTTTGTGTGTGTGTGTGTTTTTTTAATTGAAGTATAGTTGATTTACAAAGTTATGTTAATTTCAGGTATTCAGTGATTCATATATATATGTGTGTGTGTGTGTGTGTGTGTGTATCCATTCTTTTTCAGATTCTTTTCCCATATAGGTTATTATATAATATTGACTAGATTTCCCTGTGCTGTACAGTAGGTCCTTATTAGTTACCTATTTTATATATAGTAGTGTATATATGTTTGACCAAGTTTTTAAAAGCATAATAAAATGGATGGGTTTGAGCATCAGACTTTTCGCCATCTCTCCTTGACAAGGAGAGAAAAGAACCCAGAAAGTCTGGAGGGTGGATAAATGGGAGGGGGATTCAAGAGGTGGGAAGATTGGGACCCTGGACAGATGAGGAGAAGCCAGAGAATGGATATAAACTTTCCTGTAACCACCATCATTGGGGAGTTTTCCTCTGGCCCATGTATTCATTTCTACCTCGACTACCAGAATGCACTGCTCTACATCAATCAGGGATCTTACAATGAATGAAGGAAGGACCTCCAAGGGCTAGGAACTGTGGACAATTGAGATAAATTTACTTGTTTTTCTGGATGACAGTTGTTTATCAAGTGAACGTAGAGGCATTATTTGGTAGGTGAATGGCCAGCTGTGACAGGCACGGAAATCCCTTATTCAGGGAAAGTTAACGTAACGAATCCTGGGTAAAATGGTTAAGTGTTTTGCATTCTTGTAAGGTCAGAAAATTCAGAACTTGCTTCCTTCTATATGCCCGCTAAACTTCCCCACTCCCAGTAAAGACAGGGTCGTGGGAGGGGCCCTACCTAGCATCTTCTCTTTTGTCATCCTGGTTGTTGAATTTAGAAGAAAGAGTAACAAAGACTTTGAAGGTTTTTATCATAGGGGGCAACAGGAACTACTCCATTTAATCTCTTGTCCTTTCCCTTAATTTTAAAATTACAATCTTTCACGTCAAATGGACTTTTTTCTAGTCTTTGCAGATATACAGTCTGGGTAGTTGGTGTCTAGTGGATATCCCATTGATGCAAATGTCAGGTGGACACCCACTTATTGGGTTAGTCTAATTTATCATTACTGGTTGCTCACGTCTGGCCTGCGGCCAGGTTGTAAGAGAGACAAAGTACTTCCACATTTTCCTTCTGCTTTGCCAAACCGTTTCTCTGTGTCATATTACTTTGAGTCTTTGATTTTTTTTCAAATCTTGCTTAACTTTATTGGTGAGCTGAATTCTTTGTGTATGTTTATTTCCATTTTGTTCTGAAAGGCATGGTAGACAATGTCTTCACTTTTGAGACAAATTCTTCATTTAGAAAAATCCTTTATTTGTTTCAGAACTTGCCAACTGTTTAAGGCAGTTTTCTTCAATCAGCTAGAGGGCAGTTTTTTTCTTATTGTGTCTCATGAAAACACTGTACAGTCAAAGGAAAAATCTAATTTAACTCCCCATTGTATTTACTAGCAAACTGTAGTTGAACCTTTATGCTAATTTAGTAAAGAACAGGTAGTGAGCTCCCAGCCCATCTACGGCCAAGGAAACTGGGAAACTGATGCATGGGGATGGCGTGTCACTTGCCTCCCCCCCAATGTGTCCCTGTGTCCCTCCTTCTGAGGCTGCTGTCATCCCCTTTATGTGACTTCTGCAAGTTCCTTCCTGCTTTCTTAGCTCCTGCAGTACTTTGTCTGTTGGATCTGCCTGGCTCTGGATGCCTCATGGTGTTCTGAGGGGCTTAAGAGGCTTCCTTGGGCTTTTTCATACACCATGGAGATGCTTTTAGAGATTGCGTCTCAGTACTGCACTGTGCTTACCGCTAATGTGGTGCTGTCTTAGTGTTCCAGCCAACGGCTACATAAACTTCCCTGGCTGGGGCCCATCTGTATTTCCTGTTGGCTCTACAACTCCCCGCTCAGACGTTAGACTGATGCATATTTGGGGAATGGAAGGAGGGGAGATTCTAGAACTCACTGAGGAGGCACGTGTGGACATGTTTTCCCTGAAACTTATTGGCGTCAGGTAAACGGTCAAATGGTTAACTGCACATCTGATTTATATCCTGACTGTTGCTGAAAACATTGGGGTTTTTCCAGAACTGTGAGTTATGCTTTATGTGTTTGTTTCCCCGGCAGCGCTCATTTTCCTGACTTTAGTTTTTTGTGTTGACTCTATCTCCACTCATCAAGGGGTGACCTCGCAGTCACCCAGACTCGCCCTCGGTGATGCAAAGCCGCTGTCTCTTTCTCACCACGGGGAAGAGCGTCGCTGCCCCCCATCCAGTGCTGTACATCCTTCCGCTTTGGTTTAAACTTCCCTATTGACTAATTCTACAATTAAATGATTTAGGTTATTTTAAGGATTCAGTGGATATAATTTTAACAGAAAGAAATCTCACTAAGCTTTGTATTTAAAAGCAAAACAAAATATCTGTAACTATTGTTTTTTCTCCTTGACTTGATCATGAAATTATCTTCCAACCAAATGTGGGGTAGGATGCAAGCTAAAATTTGCCTTCACAAATACCTTTTCTATAAAAACTTGTTCTCCAGTTTTACATGAAATTTATTCCTTGAGAACGAACGTAGTATCTCACCTCGTATATCTGCTTTTGCAATTGACCTATTTCTGTAGTTTCTGTCGGGGTTTTTGGTGTGCTAGCTTCTGATGATGTGACCTGGGGAGGCATTTTCTGTAGCTGGCATTGTTCCTCACACTTGTGTGGAGAGAATACCTGCTGTGAAAATACAGATGTTCTAAGTATGAGATGATGATTATTTAACAGAGGCTTGGAGGTACAATCTCAGACTCAAGGGTCCCCAAATAAGACATAAATACTGAAAGTACTGTGTGTCTTTATTGATGCCTGTGGTCTATCCATGGGATTACAGAGAACGAAAGGATAATCTGAATTTGAATCGCTCTATTCTTGGTCAGAGTGTTCCTCTGTGAACACTTCTTCACATACTCAGCAAACATCTATTTGTTGCCAGGCATCTATTTGTTGCTGAGCGCTAGATCACTTACCTCTGACATGATGCTGTCTTAGTGACACAACCAACAATACACAGACTTGACACACAAACATGAAGAGCATACAAACCTTGCCCACAAGGTGTTTATAACCAACTGGGTCAGACAGATGCACATACAAGATTATAATTCCATGTGCCATGTGCCACTTTGGCACGTGTCCTTGTACGCTTATTTTGGGGCCAGCTTTATGGGTATGTGACCTGTGTTATCACACAGCGTCCTGTGCTGAGGTGTGGCCCGTGCTTGGATTAATACTCTGCTATTACTATCTTGCAAGTCTGCCTAATTTTTGAACAAGGTGTCTTGTATTTTCATTTTACACTGGGTCCCACAAATACGGAGCCCATCCAGATTATACTCATACACTCATCCAACATTTCTTTTTGAAGGCCAGCTGCCACACACTGTTCTGGTACAGAAACATTTCAGGGAACAAGACAGCAGAGTTCCCTGCCCTCATGGAGTGTACATTCCAGTTGCCAGGAGGAGACAATAAAAGCAAGCACAACAAACAATTCCAATATATCACATAATTACATATGAGGCTGGATGATGTCCATGGTAAACTGTCAAGGAGGAGGAACGCTTCTTCTCAACTCCTCTTGTTTCCAGGAGGGAGGATGTTCTCCTGAACACACTGCTTCTTGCCCTGATTGGTGAGCCTGGGATGAGGAACTGGGCGGTCCATTGCTTGACCCCTTCTTCTCTTATCCTTTCCTGGGGGCCAGGCTTTCCTACACATCATTTCTTGCTTCTCTGCATGAAAAGTTTTCTGGGGACAACTTCAACAGAAAGTCCTGTGGGTGTCCACTGTATCTATGACTGTGTGGTTTTGTCTAATTTGGGGGTTTCTTATTAGGAAGCCACATACCAAGGGCACATTTTCCAGGCCAGCCTTTCTCAGTAATGGAGGTATTATTTTGATCTTCATTGTTCCACTCTTTCCTTGCCTGTTTCATAATTGGTTCAGAATATGGTTCTGGTCAACCCGACATAAATATTTCACCTCTTCGATCTCATCACAAACACAAATAGGGATGACAATACGTATTTTGTCCACCCCTTGGTTCATTCACTTATTTGTTCTTTCAGCAAACATTTGTGGGTTGTCCAGCATGTCCTCTGTGGATAGATGCTTTTTGGTTTCCTCCATAGTATAAGGGCTGTACAATAAAAATGTTAGGCACTCAAATATTTGTTGATCTGTTGGTGTTAAGAAATTTGGGCTTTATTCCCTAGTCAAAGCCAAGTAATCAAAGGTAAATGAGACAATGTTAATGTCTTCCTCACCCTTCTCCCCATCAGAGATCAGGTTCAGAATCCAATGGAAATAGGGATCACACTGATTTAACTGCACATTCGTGTGCAATTAACTAGTACTTTCCCACTTGCAGGTTTTGCTTGGATTAGGATAAAGAAGCCACAAAATAAATCTAAGGAGTCCGGAGGGTGAGGAATGATGGGTGAGTGCAGAAAAAGTAGGTTGGGAATATTTAAAACATACTTAGGTAAGTAGGTCTCACCAGAAAGTGATGCAACACTTAGGCACTATAAGAGATTAAAAAGGTCTTCCATATATCTGCCCTTTGCTGTTTCCTTATCTCCCTTCCAGGAACCCTAAAAATCATGATGAATAAACGGTGTTTTTGATTTCTACACTCCTTTTCTCTTTAAAGCCATAGCACTGGTCCTGCCAGGCTGTTCATCTGGATCCGCCCAGCTCTTTTGACAGATATTGCCAACTAGACCTAGAGTCTTAACTTTATTGAATCAAGATATGGATTGTGACACCTGATACTTGACAGTATAGCCATAACCTGGAAGGCTCATAGCATCAGGCTTACTTACAACAGACATATGCAACACGTCAAATAGTTACCTGCCAGATAAATAGAGCCAGTGATAAGGGAAAATCATCTTCTTTCCTCTGCCTGGGAAAATCTTAGCCCTGCTGGGTCTTGTCTGGGAAAAGATCCCCACTCAGGCTTCCCTGCTGCTAGGAGCATTGGCCTAACTTACGACGGAATTCAGCTCAGAGTCTGTGGGAGTGGAACAGACAGATTCTACAGGCAGCGTCCATTCCACCCCAAATCCGGAGTCAGATACCACATGTTGCTGAAAAATTGTTCCTTTTTACCAGAAACATCTCTTGTAATCAAAACCCAAGGCTTTGTGGTTCTGTTCAGAATGGTGTGCAACTTGTCACAATGTGTTTGCCAGGTCAGAGAGAGCTTAAGTGAACATGTGTGTGTCTAATCCCCAGCCACGTCCGCCTCCACAGCAGGGGCTGGCGCTCAGGGCGATATTGGTTTTCGCCAGCTGTTTGGAGACCGAGACACATGACAGGTGGGCAAGCCTGGCAGACTCAACAGCTCACTTTCTGATTGCCAAGAAATAGATGGGCCAGCTACAGACGGGGTCGGTCTGAGGAACCGGATGCTTTTTGCACGGCAAGGAAAGTGTGGCCACCCTGATAGAGAAAGACACCAACACATCCTGGGAGTGTCTGGGTGGTCCTGATTTCAACCAGCGTGGGTGCTGTCAGACAGTGTGTCTGACCTGTTCATCCCGGTGTCCCCTGTACCAGGGCACACGTGCAGGTTGACTGACAGGCCGTGAGCAACCCTGCTTTCCTCCAAGTCGTTTTCAGTTGTTACAGGCCTGAAAGTCCATCATTAAAAATTGATCCTTGGATCTTGAAGTCTTTTGTAAAATTTTCAGGAGGTTCTTTTAAAACAGCTGACTTCATAAGTCATGACTCATGGAAAGTAAATTTCTCATTAGGGCAAATGGTACCAGGAATGGAAGTAAGCCATTTAAAAGTCTCGGTTGACCAGCAACAGAAGAAAAGCACAACCTCGTTCAAAGTCTGGTCCATGGCTGCACCTCATCTAGGGCTATTTCAATTAATTTGCTGACCTCACTGAAACAAATAGAGTATAAATAAAGTTTTGTTATTGAGAAAAAGCAAGTTTTTGTTCTGTTTTGTTAAAAAAAACACTGTCTATTTTGTTTAAAAATGTTAGACCATATGTGGTGCCTTTTACATTAGAAAACAGAAGAGGCTGATCTCGAAGGCTCCTTGTGACTGGGACGTTGACGGTAAGATTTCTGGTCCCTGATGTTGGGCGAACAGGAAGAGACGGAGGAATTAGAGGACAGGAAATGATTGATGGGAAGGATAGAATCGAATGTTACAAAACTTGATTTCAGCTATTGCCTCATTTCTGCGCTTTCCACTTTGCCACAGGGCAAAAGTAATCTACACTAGAATCAGAGAGAGTGCTCGGAACACGCATGGGCTTCCTCTCAAATCAGTTGGAAGTGATTGGGTCTCTTTTACTGGACCTAAATGATCAAGGGGGAGTGGAAGCTCCCCGAGAGAAAAAAAGCACCTCTCACCAATGGACTTCCCTCCTGGACCAAGGGCAATTCAGCTTTAGTTGAATCAAGACCAGGGAAAACAATGGTAAATGCAGACCATTGGAAAATGGGAATGTCAACACTTTTTAGATTAGTAAGACATCTATCTTATTGTTTTCATTTCTGCAAAATGAGTATGTTCTAGAAATCTGCTGTACAACATCGTGCCCATAGCTAACAATACTGAATTGTGCACTTAAGCCTTTGTTAAGAGGAGAGATCTCATGTTAAATGTTCTTACCACAACTAAAAAAAGAGAAATCTATTGCATTGTTTCTGCATGTTTTAAAAAACCTTTTTCTAAATGGTCTTTTAATAGAATGTTGAATATTTTTGATAGAATCATTTGGGGTAGTATTGTGTCCTATATTCTCTGATTCAGGTAACTGTGCCCATGGGAGGTGAATGCCTACACCATGAGAAAGCACTGGTCACCTGGTGGCACTTTATGTTGACTGAGGTATGAAGACATTGCAGAAAATAAAAAGGCCGCCTCGGCACTAATCCCTTAGTTGTTACCACGCCACTGAAACTGCCCTTGCTAAGGTCTTTACTGCTTCCTATTTGCCAAGTCAAATAGAATTTCAGTCCTTTTTTTCAATGAACCTTCTGAGAGATCTGATGCCACCTCCTCCTAGTTCTCCTTCTACTGAAAAGATTGCTTCTTCCCAGGCTTTTCCACCAGCTTCCTTCTTGGACTCTTTGGATATTGGCATTCCCTGGGATTTTATTATCCCTGTTGGCCCTCTTCCTTCTCCTTTCTACTCCACTGTCCCGAGCGACCCCACACGTTCCTGTGGCTTCTCCTACCTTCTGAACAAGGCTGGAGCCCCTTGACAAAGCCAACGAAGCCTTCATGTTATGCCTTTTTGTCTGACTTTCAATTTTATCTCTCCCAAATAAACTCCTCATGTCCAAAATGACAGCGCTTTTACATGACATGCTGCTCTTTGCACAAATCAGGCTGCCCCCTCCGTCCGTGCCTTTGCATGTGTGTCCCTACTGCCTGGAGTCACCTCCAACTGGCCCTGTATCCTGGTGATCATCCACCGAAGACCCCTTCTTTTGATGTCATTTGCTCCCTCTTTGCTCTCTCCCTACCTTATGTTTACCTGTCCTTCAGCCTAAGTGCTGAAAGCAATTTTTGTTTTTCCTGTTAGATTAGGGCCTGTATAAGATCAAAGGCAATAATAGATCTTATTCGTTTTTGTATCTCCTGTCTCTACAGGGACTATATTGATGTGTGTAAGAAACTCAGTAAAGCGTTGCAAACAGAATGCCTGAAGCCAGTCCCTAACTCGATGAAATGGCTATGTGGGTCAGAGTTGGTATAACTTTCTTTCTCCCATCTCATACCCCACCCCCCCGATTTTAAGGACAACACTGCGTTGACTGAGCACTTAACTGTAAACCTGAATGGACTACTTTCAGATGCATTCAGTCAGCTAAAGAAAGAATGACAGGAAGCGTTGGCTCCAAGTCCCCCCTGTTTATTTTGTAAATTGGATCAAATAAGATAGTCCCCATCTCATTACACGTCATCAGAAGCATAGCGGTTCCCTTTCAATATCCCATATGTCTGCTTAATCTAGATAAAAATCTCACCCCAAACTCTAACTCTCGTTGATAACCACGCCTTTTACTTTCCCAGGAAAATACAGTGTCTACTCCCTGTCTGCCCAATCTCCCATCTTTTTCTCCTCTTCTGTTGAGGAAAAGGTGTAAACATCTCCTCCAACCCTTCTCCTTCTCCCCCTCCTTTTCTTCTTCCTCTCCATCTCTTTCACCTGCTCCATTTTCTCCTCCTCCTTCATCTAAACCTGGGTTTACTCCTTTTTACCTTTCTGCTTGTCCCCTGCCTTAATTTGTTTTTCACCTTCCATACAGGAAGGTGGTTTTTTTGCTGGTTCTTTTCCTAATCTCAAACATGTTCTACTCTTCTCTTCTTTGCTGGTTCTTTTCCTTAATCTCAAACACGTTCTGCTCTTCTCTATCCTAAAAATACTTCCCCTCAAATGCACCTGCCCTTAGGATATCAGCCTGATTCCCACCTCACCACTGCCAGGTCCAGCTTGGACCCTCATCAACCTGCTCTCTGCCCCCTCACCCTGCTGTTGCTGGCCTGGTGAAGATCACTTAGCAATTACCCTCTTCTCCGTTCTCACCATTTTGGTCTTCCTGTGGAATCGGACACTGTCGATCACTCCCTTCTTCATTTTTGGGGTATACTTTCTCTTGTTTTTAGTTCTCATCTTTCTGATATTCCATCTTGGCTTCTGCATTCATTTGCTAGGGCTGTCATAACAAAGCACCACAGACTCGGTGGCTTACTCAACAGAAATTAATTATCATGTAGATCTGGAGGCTAAAGGTGTAAGGATCAAGGTGTCAGGACAGTTGGCATCTTCCAAAGCCTTTTGCCTTGGCTCGTATATGGCTATCTTCTTTCAGTGTCCTCACCTGGTCATCCTTCTGTGTGTCTGTGTTCTAATCTTCTCTTCTTATGGAGACACCAGTCATATTGGACCACAACATATCACCTTGTTTCACCTTAATTACATCTTTAAAGGTTTTATCTCCAAATACAGTCACATTCTGATGTAAGGGGTTGGGGTGGGGGGAGTAGGGCTTCAACATATGAAAAGCTTCGCAATTCAGCCCTGAGGCGTTGTCTCAGACTTATCCTTATGCTCTGTCCACATCAGTGTTTCTCAAAATATGGTCCCAGGAACCACTTGAACTTCTGGTTACAAATATTTACCCCTGAGCCTCATCCCAGCCTCTTGGATAAGAATCTCGAGGGAGTGGCCCAAGGAGTATGTCTTTGAACAAGTTTTTCAGCTGATTCTTATTCACTTTAAAGTTTGAGAACTATTATTCCGCATGGTCCCTGATCAATTCATCTACTGCCCTGGCTTCAGCTCCTGTCTCTTGTAGGTATCTTTCAGTTTAGGGTTCTTTACTATTTTTAAGCTTCTAATATATTTTCCAACTATTATATGGACAGAACCACCTTGATGTCTTATTGATATCTCAAATTCCACCTGTCTAAGGCGAAATGCTTTTATCATCCTCCCCAAAATCTATTCTCCAAATACTGGGGCTCAGCTAATGGCATTATTATCTACCTAGACTTTAGAGAGAGAAGTTTTAGAGTTATCCTCTGTTTCTCTTCATTGACCCCACCTTCTCCCCATAGCATTCAGGTGATTCTTCCACGGAAAGCCCTCTTCCGTCTCCCCATAGAGCCGTATTCCGAGAGCAGACCCACACCACTACTCCCTTCCCTGTTCATTGCAATACCTTCCAGGTGGCTTCTCTCAGCCCCCGACACTGCGTTCACCTCCATACTGCTTCTGCAGTGACTTCTCCAGTCTCCAAATGAAATCACATCACTTTCTTTATTGAAACCCTTCCCTGTTAGATTAGGACAGCACTTCCCAATAAGGCTGGTCATCAGAGGGAGTGGGGTAGTTTTTAACAACTTAAGACGCCCAGGCTCCATGGCTCTCCTGATTCATTGGTCTGGGCTGAGGTCCCAGTTATTCTGAGGATCAGCAAGTCTGGGCACACCTTGCAGCTGGATTCTAGCTTGCAGGATGGAAAACACACTTCTTGGCTTAGCTGCTTCCCCATAGGACTAAACCTAGTCTTCTGCCTCACTCTCTGAGCTTCAGATCCACACGGAACTGGACTCAGGCTTTTCTAAAGTTGACTGAGATCCTCACCATAACTTTGTAGCTTCTTTTATCTGAAATTCCTTTCTTTACCATCATCAGCTCACAAACTCTTATTCATCCTTTATAATCCAGTTTAAACGTCCCCTCTTTGGTCAAGTTTCCCCGAGCCCTTGATTCCCATCAGCTTGTCATTCATATCTCTGGAGCACAATTATTACATTACAATGCAATTTCCCTATACACATACATGTCTTTCCAAAACATCAGAAACTCCTTAAGTATCTAGTGTCTAGTGACACATTGCAGAAGCCTAGTAAACATTTATTGGATGAATGATCTGGGCTGGAATTTAACATTCTTGTGTCTAATCTTATGAATAAGGCTAGAAGCCACAAGAGCTTCTTGCCGTGACTGGAGCAACCTTATGTTTGGAATGGGATACCAGCTAGGGCCTCGGGGTACAGCTGTTCCCTGGGGGACAGGGGACAGCCACAACCCAATAGGCTGAGGCTCAGGATAGGACTCTAGACCCAGCAAAGTAACCAATGTCCATCAGAAAATGGATTCAGCATCACAGTTAGAGGATATGGGTGTACATAGCAGAGGGTATTACCTAATGTTGTGAGCCTGTTGTGGTGGATTAAACATGTTCACAGATTCTCTGTAGCTCCTCCCACTAAGACACGGGGTCTATGGGGTCTATTTCCCCACCACTTGAACCTGGACTGACCTTGCGACTGGCTTTGCCCAATAGAACACAGTGAATGCTGCACCACGTGACTTCTGAGCAAGGCCTCAAGATCCCTTGTTGCTTCTCCCTTTGTCCTCTTGGGATGCTTCCACCGTCATGAGAAAGAGCCCTGTGCGGCCCACTGGAGGATGAGAGGCCTGTGGAAGAGAAGCCTGGTGCCCTAGCTGACAGTCCCAGACAGCTGCCAGGTGTGAGTGAGGCCACCTGGGATGAGCCAGTCCCCAGCTGACCTGCCAGCACCTGGCAGAGAGCTATACCCCACCCTCACTGTGAACCCCCCAGAATCGGGACCAGATAAATGGGTGGTTCTTCTGGACCACTAAGGGTGGGGTGGTTTGTTACCCAGTAATAGGTAACGATATACAGCTTGATAGGCACAGCAGTAGTGTTTGGAACATTTACTACTGAAATGATAGACATGTTCTAGAAACCTCCATGTGGTGCAGGCTCTGGTGTTCTGCGAGGCTTGGACAGGATGAGCCTGGGGGCAGGGCGGAGCGGAGCCTGAGGCTGACAACCAGCCTGCACTCTTGGCAGCCAAGAGACCAGGGAAGACAGACGGACAGGAAAGGGGAGCAGACCGCAAGCATCCCAGGGCAGCATGGCCGGCTGTCAGCAACCCTGTGCGTGGCCGCGTGCCGTGCAGAGATGGGTGTTGTCGCCATCAGGTATGTCAAACTGCAGCAGGACTCAAACGGGCTCCTGAGAACTCTCTAAAAATATATGCCTTTCAAAGTTGTCTTTTATTCTTAGTTTCTTAGGTATTGTTGCTTCAAACAGCCTGCTAATGCCATCCAAGCCCTGAACCATGTGTGGGAATAATTTACAGCCAGGGCCTCATCGCTGAAATGGTGTTCTTCCCGGTCGTCAGCTCCGTGGCTCCACCACCGACGCACGTAGACTAGTGGCCGGGGGCACATGCGTCCGCAGGACCCGTGAAGCCCTGGCGATGGTGTCTGGCACCCACAGCCGTGTGGCTTCCAGGACCCGCTCTTCAACAGAGATGCGTAACGCCCGCTGCCCTTGCCCCACGATGGCTTTTGTCTGTCATCATATCTCCATGCATTTCAGAACTCAGCTTCTGTTGTAATTTTTTTACTCCTCTCTTTAAAAGATTTCATTACATTTTCCATGTTTTAATCCAAACAGCCAATGCCAAAAAAAAAAAAAAAAAAAAAGTACAGCTGTGGTGAGTCATTAAAGTGATTCTTCCAGCTGTTTAACTATTATGTCTGGCCCCTCAGCAGCCTCTAAAAGGCTAAGAAAAATGTTCTGCTTAGACTTTCTAGGGCTGAGAGTTTACAGATCACTGATTTTTCTTACATTAATAAACCCTTATTACCACCTCTTGGAGCAGTTGCACAGAGGACCTCGGGGGGGAAACAGGATAAAAATGTTTTAGTATAGTCATAAAAATCTCGAGTGCGGGAGTCGACAGACGTGGGTTTAAATCATGGGTCAGCTGCTGATTATCTCAGGACACTGAGCAAACAGTTTAACCTCTCTGTGTCTTTATCAGTAAGTGAGGATGTTATCTAAGATTAAACGAATAGATAAGAATGGATGTAAATTAGAAAATGCTTCCAGGCAGTAATGGGGCAGTCAGGGATGCAATTGCAGCGGCTGTGACTACTTGTGACTATTCTCTGGTCTTGCCTGTCCCCCCCAGCCCGCCCCCCAGCCCCGTGTTTCCTCCCCATCGAGGCCTGGGCTGTGCATTGTGCTTCCCCAGCAGTTGAGTTGTCTGGGAGGAGTACACAGCAGGCTGTGGTGTAGAGCCAGATGGCCCAGGTGTATTGCTTTCATGAAATTTACAACACAGGAGTATTTACACCTGTCAGAGCTGTCACTCATGACAGACGGATCAGACAGCGTTCCCTGAGAGGTGAGCAGGGATCTGTCAAAATCCAGCTCTGCAGAAAAGCCTGGTCTCCTCGCTGCCGCCTTGCAGAGGTGGGCACGTACCTTCCCTCCTTCCATAGTCAGCAGCTGCCCTCGCCAAAGAGGAAAGCCCACTTTGCACTCTCACTCCGGGTCTCCTGCCTTCCTTGAGTACTTAGGGATTTGGAGGGGTTTCTTCCTTTAAGAGATTGCCAGGGCTGTAAGAAAAGAACCCCAGAGTTGGAAGGCAGGGCCGAGTGCTGGGGCTCGTCCAGGCTCTGGAGTTTTGATTGTGCAGCTGGTTAACAATGGCTTCTTCTGGGTGTCCTCTAACCTCTCCAAATGCCAGGTCCTTTCTGAGATTAGGAAAAAGATAATAAGTTTTGAATATGAATAATCTCTAAGAAACTTCCCAGTGCTATATCCCTCTGACTTTTATATCAGGGAGAACTCACCCTAAGTTGCTAAATTAGGATACCAGAAATTCTCAGTGACACACTGGCCACTTGGCTTCACCTCACATTTATCTCCAAAGTTATCATTATCCTGGCCTCAATTTATTGAGGACTTTTGGTTTGGAAATCCAAATTAATAGCCATTCCTTTTTTTTTTTTTTTTTTGGTTGTGTTGGGTCTTCGTTTCTGTGCGAGGGCTTTCTCCAGTTGCGGCAAGCGAGGGCCACTCTTCATCGCGCTGCGCGGGCCTCTTCACTGTCGCGGCCTCTCTTGTTGCGGAGCACAGGCTCCAGACGTGCAGGCTCAGTAGCTGTGGCTCACGGGCCTAGTTGCTCCGCAGCATGTGGGATCTTCCCAGACCAGGGCTCGAACCCGTGCCCCCTGCATTAGCAGGCAGATTCTCAACCACTGCGCCACCAGGGAAGCCCAGCTATTCTTAACAGAAGCATGAATCCTTTTGTCCACGTGTGTGAGGCAAAATATCCAGACTGAAGACGAAAGATAAATATAACTGGTAGTAGCATATGTGTTAAAAAAAAAATTATAAGGTTGTTTTCCTAGGAGTTACCTAGATATTAACAAAAGGGAGAAACATTCCTTGATTAATTTGGAAAAATATAAACTCATTTTACTTCTAATTTCTACTCATTATTCCTAATCATTGTCTTATCTCGGAAGAGGACATATTACCAAAAATATATTAGAAAAACCCCGTGTTCCCAAGAATTCTTGGCCAATCATAAATATTTGGAAAAGTCCAAGCAAGTTACCCACTCACTCAAGTATCTGTATGGTGTTGGGGATTTTGACCACAGGAGGGGAGCTAATTCTAATGATCAACTGGGAGGTTACTTAATATTATATTTTGTATCAATTTAGGAGAGAGGGTGAAGGTGGATCTCAATACTAATCATCAGAAGAATGTGGTTGAACTTCAGTCTTCATAGAGGTTGAAGTTCTACGGGTTTGTGGTGTAAAAGCTTTCTGACCTCATGGACGGTAGGTGCTAGGTTCGTGAAAATGAATGGAATGCATAAAACACATGTTTGTCGGTACATGGGTAAGATGCTATCTTCCAGCACTCTTCAGCCCCTGACTTTTCTCGTGTCCAGTAGTGCTGGGGCTTGGTGACAACTGGCTACTGTTCCCCAAACAGGATGGCTGTCATCTCATCTAGCAAACCATCTGGAGGCTTCTCCATGAGGCTGTCACAACTTTACTGCTGCCCTGACAGTGTGCTGAAATAGCACAGATTTCTTCTGGGTCCTTAGCTCCGGCATTAGGGACACATTATGACTTGGAGGATCTCATGAAACATCCTTTTATCCTAGAGTCACTTTTCATCTGGTGCAATGCGAAGTACATCCCGGGAGAATAATTCAGCCTGCTCTTACGCCTGCCACTTCTTTCATTTTGGGGGCTACCTTAAATAAAGTGATTGACATAATAGTACAATTGGTAGATTTGTGTCATTGCATCCTTAAGTTTCCTATAAAATAAGGTGTACACGATTATGATCAGTGGAGAAATAAATGAAGAGGACATTTGGTTGGTGATGATTGTCACGAACGGATGCACGATTCCCTTGAATATATTAATGGCATAGTCCCATACTTTCAAGGAATTTTTATTTCATCCAAAATCTAAAGTCAATAAGTCTTGAACTAATTTAATTGAGGTAATTCTCACAACAGACTTCTTTCTTGAAATCTCGGGGTTTCTTTAAAGCTAGTATTTGATGGCTTTGGAGGTGAGTTTAAGTGAATCTAATATAAATTCCGAGAAGCAGATAACTTCTGTTTTTCACTCAGTGCTAGAATAGCTTAGACCTTCCTCCAGGGTTAGAGGGACCTCCTCCGCTTTCACCAATTCTCATGTCCAAATGGAGTTCCATTAATTACTGACATGATTTCCTACACTAGAGACAACCGCTGGTTACAGGGAGATTTTCATTGATGGGGGACCAGCCCCTTTCATGTAGGCAAAGAACCAAGAGCCAAGAACACACAGCTGCTTTCTGAGTTGGCCCTGACTTTGTTCATCGTGCTGAGTGTGTGCTCTTCTGTGCCCTGCTTTGATGGACTTGTTGATTTGGGTTTGATCTGTGTGCTGCTTTGCATGGCTGTCTGCCTAGTGATGTTTAGACATTTTTTTGTTTTTCTTTTTGATAAACAGTTTATTATTTTAGCTATAAATTAAAATGTACACACCACTATATATAACTACTAATTTTCTTTGTGGTTGAAAAGTCTCCAGGGGAAAATAAATTTAACATTGTGAATATGTAACTGTTAGGACCCCACGTCTTTTCCTTCATTGAAACCAGGATTTCTCCACCTTGGCGCTGTTGGTTGTTTGGGCTGGGTAATCATTGTGATGGGCTGGCCTGTGCGCAATAGGAAAGTCAGCAACTTCCCTGGTTTCCAATCACTGTAGCATCCTTCTTCCCCTGCTGTAACAACCAAAGTACTTCTAGGCATTGCCAAATGGCCCCCGGGGAACAAAATCACCCCCAGTTGAGGAATGCTGATTTAAACAATTGTGTTTCTATTACCATGCAATCATATGCAGTTTCTTGAAGATTCAATTCTCAGATTACAGCAGCACAGAATTTGTGGTGCTTAGAGACAGATTTTAAGAACATGTATAACTTTATCATCAGCGCTGTCAGGAAAATAAGGTGCTACTTTTAAATATCCAGATTTGGACACTGAAACTTAGCACTCTACTGCTCTAAAACCTTAAAAATTGGATGTTCATCAGTCAAGAAAATGAAGGCTCATTGTGTCTGATCCCTGGGCTTTTTTTAAGGTTTTCTTTTTCTTCCTTCAATATAAATATTATTTATTAATGCTAGTAGAGTCAATTTAACAGCCTTTCCCATCCCTTCAATTTACTACTTCACATCCATGAAAATAGTCTCATTTATTAGAGTTCTCTTCAACCTAAGCACAGATAGACACTTTGTAAGAGTTGGAGGGACTCTCTAATCAAGAACATGCAAGAACTTTGGGCGAGCAACTTTGGGAAAACCCAGGTAACTGCTGATGAGTCTTTCTAGATCCTGACTAAATTTTAGAGCCAAGGTTACCAGGCAGTGAACTTTGGATAAGTGATCACCCAAATTCAGAGCTGACTGGTGCTCTGAATTTTAGGATGCTCTTTTCAGGACACACCTCCAGTAAATCTCCATCATTGGAATCTGACTAATTGTCATAAAGGCGTTTCCATGACCACCAGCATCCCATATTCTTCCCGCTCCTGTCAGGTTCTGCTCCCTCTGTTTCCTCTCGACTTTATCTTCTTTAATATGTCTCTTTACCTTTTCATGATGGTTCTCTCTGCTCAGGCTGGTTCCTCCCTCTTCTGTGGAGCAAACTCCTACCCATATTTCAAAGCCTCGTTTCTCTGCTGCCCTTGAAACCATCCTAAATGCTCTCCTCCTCCCCTGACTACTTACCACCTCTGAGCACCTCTCCACTTATTATTTCCTTCCCTCTATTTTGTTTCTTCGCACTGTTCTCTCTCCCAGAAGACTGGGCATTCCTGGAGGGTGGGGCCTTTGTCTTTTTCAGTGTTGGCAGCTCAGGCACTCTACAGACGCTTCATATGAGACGGTTCCATTGATTCTCACACAACTGCCTTCAACTCAAGCCAGTTTTCCTCGTCTTTGCATCCAGGGCAGACCAGGGTCCTCATATTGATTCATTTCTTTGCTCCTGAAGGAAACTCTCCATATTGGGTAGTTTGCCCAATGGTTAAAAGAGCTAGCCATCTTTATTGTTTCTGTTCGATTAAAATAGAGGCAACCTTTTCCTTCCTTTCCATCCTGGAGACTGTCTTTCTGTAGAAGATATGCTGGGGAGAAATTCCACAGTGACCGCAGGCACTGCTAGCACAGATTAGTCTGAACCAACCCATCATATCCTGTTAGTCATAGTAACGAGGAGAGAAAGATTTCGATATTCTTGGTGCCACCCAGTGAAGACAGGGACCAGACAGATGCTCGCATGCAGGTGATCATTTAATTCTCTTTGTAATTTAACAGGGACAATCTGTCTTGTTTTTGAAGCTAACTGGAGAGTAACAGACCTGGAAGAAAATCTAGGCAAAAATAAATAAATAAATAAATAAACTAACTTAAAAATAAGAGCTACACAATGGAATATTCATCAGCCTTAGCCCTGAAGAAGTTCATCCAAAGAGAGGAATATTTTCAATACAACATTTTGAAAACTTCTGGCCTGAGATTAGGAACAAGACAGGGATGTCTGCTATCACATCTCTTCAACATTGTACTGGAGGTTCTACCAAGTGCAATGAGGCAAGAAAAAGAAATGAAAGGCATAAGGACTGGAAAGGAAGAAATAAAACTTTATTCACAAATGACAGGCATGTGTGCCTAGAAAATCCAAAAATAATCTGCAGTCAAACTACTAGAATTAATAAGTGAATTTAGCTATGTCATTGTACACAAAGTTAATAGTAAAAATCTATTTTATTTTTATGTACCAGAAAAAAGTAGAAAATGGAATTTTGTTTTAGGAAATGGAATTTTTAAAGACAATTTACAATAGTAAATTGTAAGAAATATCAAGTACCTAGGAATAAATCTCACAAAATATGTGCAAAAAACAAAAAAACAAAAACAAAAACAAAAAAAAAAGAGAGGAATATTTAAAACAGAGGGAAGAAACGCAGATTTCTGTGTTCATGGAATAAGAGGTATAGCCACTGACTGACAGTCTCAAGGAGAGAGTGACAGATGCTGAGATACGCCCTGGGTTGCCTTCTCAAAGGCTTTACATTTCCAGCTTTGCTGGGATTTCACATCCTCGGGGGCTTTGGCTGCTGTAGGGAAGGAGGAAACTTTGTGGATGATGGAGAATTGGGTGAAAACTGGCAGCTAAACAGCTTTTGGGCTCGAGGTGTCTCCTTTTTTCTTTCCTCCCTAAAGGGAGCCCTGGAAAAGAAGTGTGCTCTGGAAACCGAGGCTAGGTCTGACCTGCTCGTTCTTGCCATTTCAAAGAGCCCTACGCCCACCCGGGCCTCACCCTAAGGCCAGTCTTAGTCCCAGTTACCATAAGTCTGCGTTAGAAACAGAGCTGCCACAGCACCGGGAAATGGGTTTTTTTTTAAAACTATTCCAACTCAAAGCATGAAGTTCTGATATCTCCTCTAGGTGCATGCATACTGGTGAGGGTAGTGACTAAGAAAAATGATCCAAGTCACTCTTAAATTTCAGAGGTTGACTAAGCACCAGGAATTTGGCGGTGCTAAGAACCAGTACAAAGGTTGTGGGCCAAATTATTCTGAAAGAAAATACAATTATCTTTTTGTTTCTTTTCCTCATACTTTAGCTCTTTCTCCAGCACATCATCCAGCTGAATTGAGCCCTCTATGCCCTTATGCCTTACATCCAATTCTCCTTTGAGAATAGACGGGAACAAGCATCCATTATGGGAAAAAGGAAGTGGAATCCCTCTTACCCGGCACTCACCTACATTCTCTTCACAGGGCAACCCCTCTTCACACTGTGCAATTTTGGGGAACACTGTTCCCCCAAATGGTAGCAACTGAAATACAAATAAGTTTAAAACAATTAAGTAAAATTTACGGAGAATCCCAAAGAGTAATGAGGGGGCCTGTAGTTGACCGCTAAGGAGATCACACCTCGCCCTCACCGTCTTCGTTGGCAGACAGGCTGTCAGCCCGAGCCTGCTCTGAGCTCAGAATAGCCTCATTCTTCCCTCGGTCTCAGTCATTTCCTACAGGTGGGTCTTGAGCTCGAGTCATTCTGGACATGTGAGGGGTCTTTTGGATTTTCTGGCTTGCAGTAACAGTTGATTACACAAGTTGCTGGGATCCAGGATTGACCCCCCTAGCATCCTGTGCCTCCTTTACTTTGGTTCACATCAGTTTCTTCCAAATGGCAGCTTCGTTGTGTCTTTCCCTCCCTGGACAGTGAACTCAAGGAGGCAGAAACCCGACCTTGCTCACAATTAGCTTTTGGACTCTCTTTGGCACTTACTAGTCACTCAATAAAATTTGGAACCTGAATGAGTCTCCCCAGTTTGAATCCAAACTTGCTTGTTTCCTTGGAAGCTGATTCTGGAGCTGTTTCTGGATTTGTCCATGGGCTGAGGATGTTCTGCTGTCCAGACACTTGCCTGGGTACCACTGTCATTCTGGAGGCAACCCTTCAGCTGAACTGGCTGCATTACTGTTGTCTTTTGTAGGTAGACCTGTTTAAGCTGATAGGCTCCAGTCTCCAAGCCGCACACTGAAACCTATGTTTGCAAGAGGTTGGGAAGTGTAACTGCAGTGGAGACCGAGGGATCTCCCTGGGGCTGGAGTATGGGGACTTCATACCACGAATCCTCTTTCCCTTCGTTTGTTTCTTCTGAGCAAACCGAGATCAGAAACACAACCCAGCTAAACTCTGTCAGCTTTGCCTAACCACGTCACATACATATGACTTTGTCCCTCAAAAATTAACTTCCAAGACTTAAAGCATCAAAAATCCTCTCCCATGTAACCTGGGATTTCGATGCTCTCCTCCCCCTACCCCCAATGAAGGGGGATTGTTTGAGGCAATACTTTGCCTTCAAGAAAGAGTGACTGTTGTTTAGTGTATTTCTATCAAGCACGTGGTACGCATTCTCACACCACACACACACACACGCACACACACACACACACACACGGGCTAAGCAGGTCCTGAATACTGTCTCTCAACTGTTTGATTCAATGATGGTTATTAAGCAGTAAACCCACACCAACTGAGCAGTCATTGTGCTTCTAAAAAACGTAAATGTCACTTTTTTGGTCTTTAAAAATTATTAAGCAGAGAGAAAGATAGCAATTTCCAGTGTTTGCTTGGATGGTAAGATGCAGGAGAATTAGCATTACTCTTGAGAGCTGCCATTGGTTAGCTGGAGGGAAAAAGGATATCAATTATACATAATCTAAGAAGCCTCTGCATAATAATCAGGCCCAGTAGGGGCTTTGGGGCAGCTTCGTTATTCTCTTGTAAACACAAGAGCCCAGATAGACATGTCAGTCAGGAGTAGGGGAGCAATTCTTCCTTTTTAACACCTTCACTATCTATTGCTTCGATATGCAAACAAGGCTGTTTAGCTGGGGGTAGAGCCGTGCTAATGAGCTCCCTGCACTAACCCTGAAGTAAAAAGGTTCTGTTTCACAGCTGCTCCGAGACAGCCCCTCTGGGCATGCTCAGGTATTGGAAAATAATGCCTTTTAAACAGAGAAATGCCAATCAGGATTTTGTGCATACTTTCCCTTTTTCTCTATGTGCTAATGCAATTACCTCATAACTTGTGAACTTCCAGTGCATTGGTCTGGTCTTTTCTCTCTAAATGATATCTTTGGAATGTAGCTGTGGAAAGAAAATGCTTTAAAAAATAAGCCTTCCCTTTAATTCCTAGAGGATGCTACCTCGAGGCTAATCTCACATGTCTGCCTTAACAGTGGACTGTTCTTTCATCTCCTTAAAAATATATGTGTGTGTGTATATATATATATATATATATATATATATATATATATATTCCTCTTGGTCTTGGGGTCACTTGAATGACCTGCATGGACAAGGCCGATCAGGACAGACTTCTCAAGCCGCAGGGTTTGTGCCCCAGCCTCTGTGATTTGGGAGCCATCGTGGGTCCGGGGCTCTGGGCATCACTGCAGCGAGGCAACTCCATAATTGGCTGAGCAAAGACACACAGGGCTGAGGAGAGGGGGCAGGGAGGGAGGGGGCTTCACACATCAGTTGACAGTTTCAAATCAAGATACAATACATGATGGCTTTTCAATATCCAATTATTCTCATGAATAAAGGAATCTTTTGCACAGAAATATTCCCCCAATCCCCACTGGGTTAATTTACCATCTACAGAAAGCGCTCAGCTTTGCTGGCTAAATAGCGTAGTGTGTGATTTCTCGTGTAATTATAGGGCAATCCTCCTTCTCACCATTAATTCAATCTCAGGGTCAGGCCTTCTAAGTGCCTGACACAGCAGACAGGGCCTGTCCATTGCGCCCGATAAATGGATGTGAAGTACCAGCATGGATATTTTCAACTCTTAACCAGCGTTTCAACTTTTTCCCCATCCGAAGAGGTGCTGTATGTCCCATCCCTTAGTTGACCAATCAGTGGGCAGGTTCTTAACCACTGACTGTCTCCGTCTATGACAGTGCAGCCAGGTATTGCACAGTCAGCAAGAAAGCCTTTCTGCTGGAATATTTCAGCATTTAAATTATTTATTACTTGAGCTTTATGGCATATCACAACCTATTTGAGACAGGTAGACTGAACGCCCTTCTGCCACAAGGAGGCTCATTAAATGGCCATCATAACTGGTCAGACTTAATTGCTTTGCACCGGGTAGTTCTCTGTCATGATTCAAATCCCTAGCAAGGCAGCTGACCCCAATTCTCAGGGCGATTTGATTCACCCCTAACTTGGAAAATGAGAGCAGGTTAAGAGTTTGCTTGCACATTTTAGCATCTGGTTGACAATGTGCAAGCTGGTGAGCTGCTGTAGGAAACAAATCATTGGCAATTGCATGTGAAAAGACTTAATGAAAACTTACAATAAATTGTTAATTTTTGTTAGTTTATTTAAATCATCATACAGTTGTTCAAATTATTTTTGAAGGCAACATGTTTATAAAGCTGAGTTATAACCATTTGCAAACTAATTGTGTTTATGATTAGAACATGATGGGAAGAACAGATTGTATTCAAATTCAAATGACAAGTCCTTTGGCTATGATTACTTGTGTATTAAGGCCATGCCATTCGTTCTGAGTAAACTAATGAAGATACTAAGCCAGAGGACTTTAGATTTCTAAATTTTATGCTCTACTGGTATAGTGCTTAGATTTGCCTTCTGCTTTCTTATGAGAAGTAGTATAGCACATGGATAAGAGTGCGAACTTTTGAGATGGGCGTTCGGAATTCTGGCTCTGTGACTTACTGGTTGTGTGGTCAACTTCTCTGTATGTCAATTTTCTCATCTGTAAAATGGGTGTAATAATAGTACCTACCTTATTGGGTTGCTGAAAAGATTAAATGGGTGAATATATATTAAACTCTTAGAACTCAACACACGCTAGCTGTTGTTGTTGTTTTCATGCATTGCTTTCGTGTTTTGTCTCAAAGTAATATGGTAGCAACATCTAGATATGTCTTCACATACGGCTATCACCAGGTAGTAGTCTGTCTGGACTTATAATTTGCTGACCAAATGCCAAGTAAGCAGTTTGTTCTTCTGACAATAATTTATCCAATCTCATTGTCTTTAATATTGACCTTTGGAAATCTGGATTGTATTGAAGTTTGTACCACCATGAAGCACTCACTGATCCATCCATTGTTTTACGATGAGCTCTTTTTGATGGCTAAGGAACCCCAAACTGTTCCAGTCTAGTTCATATTTATATCATTCATATTCCTCTGATACTGCTGGATACTCCCCACAATGCACTACTGATATTATTAAACAAAGAATAGTGACGCTGTTCCAATGGCTTAATTTCCCTCGTCCTATAAAGTGAATTCTCTTTTAATTGTATGTTCTGATTGGAAAACACCCTTAGCAGCGTGGTAATTATAACAACACAAATATACACTCAAATCTGCTCTGCAGGCGGCAAGAGTTTCTCAGGACTGTGCAGTTTTACTCTCCTTTTTTGTTATATCCTCCATATGAATAGGAGGAACAGATGAATCTTGAGAAGCTGGTATAAGTCATTGTTAAAACGTTGTTCTCATTTTTCCTTAAGCCACCATTTGCTCTGTAGTTTGAGGGCTTGTAATGCCCAGATTGAGTTTGGAAAGTTCAACAGCCTTCTCCATAAAGGAAAATCTCTGACAGCCTTATAATTAACTGGATGATCAAGTAAAGGTGTGCTAAGATGAACTTACTTTATTCCAAATATCAAAGTGAGGGAGGGAGGAAAAAGGGGAAACATGGATGTTTTGCATTTTGATTAGCTCAAGGCTTCCCCTTTAATTGGAGGATGGATAAAGCAGGAGGGTTAAAGAACATGGAACGGAAATGACTATTTTTGAAAGACATTCTTCAAAAATAAGACAGTTAAGTAATTTAGAGACTATTTTCTCCCATCTGGAAGTTAATCATCTGTGAAATTCCACAGGTTGATTCCTTTGATTTCTTCCCCCCCCCCCCCCATCAGATTTGGTCACAAGTCTGCTGGGTGAGAGGTAGAATCTTCTAGTGTGACTGCAAACAGGGCTTGCTTCGTGGATGTTCTACCTGTAAGACTCGGAAGGGTGCCACCTGGTTGAAGGCTCTATGTCACTGTCTTGAAATTCTTAATAAGATTTTGAACAAGGGGCTTCACGTTCATTTTGCACTGGGCTCCACAAAATACGTGGCCAGATTCGATTGCAATCAATATGCAGTGGGGGGGGGCGGTCAGAAAGTGAGCCTGGGGCAGCCCCTTGGCTCCCCTGCCTGCACGTGACGTGCAGAGGGCTCAGATGTGTGCCCACCGAGGGACGCTGAGCCGCTGAGGCATCATGGGATGGTTGGAGGCTGGGGTCACAATGAAGAGGCTGTAAAGTGTGTGAGGGACTCTGAGATTGGAGGCTGAGAGTTGGGACAGTGGACCCCACTCATGGGGACCAGAATGTCACTCTGCCATGGGCAGATGGCACTGCGCCACACACCTCAGTGGTTACAGATCAGAGGCCAGACCAGAGGTGGCAGTCTCAGCAAAGGGCACCGAAGATCCAGTGGGCACACGTGGATGCCACACCATCTTCTCCCCCACGATCCTGAGGACCACATAAGCCAAGAGCAGGACCTTGAAACTGACCTTGGCAAAGAGATTAGCTACTACAGGAAATTCTTTGCGCTTTGAGACATTGTGAGTTTGTCCGATGGTCCAAATAGATCTTCCTGCTCCCCTGTCCACGCCCTCCTTCAACAAGGAGGCTTAAGTGGAAGATTAGATCTGTTATAGAAAATAAAGAGAAAAGAAAGAAATAAAAATGGAAGGGAGGGAGGGAGGGAGGGAGGAAGAAAGAAAGAAAGAAAGAAGGAAGGAAAGGAAGCTACATTCTCTGCGTACACCTTGTCAGAAAATGTACAACTCTGAGATATTTACTTTAGCTAAGGAGATAGTAAGTTCTGGTCTCTCCTATGTGTCAAGAAACCTTTTATAATGTATCACATTATCCCACCTCCCCTTTCCTCTCTTCTTTTTCCTTCCTCCTCCCATATCCCCAGTTCTGGGAATTACTCTGGATGCAAGTGGGAAACTCATAATCTTCATTGGCTCCTTGTTTTTAAAGGGACATTGGCTTCGTTGTATTTGTTCTGACTGTAGTGGGGGAAAGATTTGCATATGTGAGTGTTTTGGTTTCTTCCAACTATACCCTGAGTTACGCCTGCAGCGTTTCCTCCCTGCACACCTGGGGCGATATCTGTACGGTATTACACAGGACCATAGGGCTGCACGTTAGAATCACCTGGGGAGCTCTTAAAAGTACAGATGTCCAGGACTGGTTCCATTTCAATTAAATCAGAACCTGGGGCGTGGGTGAGGGGCGGCACAGGCATCAGGAGTTTTTTAAACTTCCCAAGAGATCCCAACATGCAACCAAGACTGAGAAGCAGCATTCAAGACCCAGTTTTTCAAACTTGCTTGATTATCAGAATTGCCCAGGTCCTATTTAACTACATAAATTTCCTGGTCTCTTCCACAGGAATTCAGATTCAGCAAGTCTAGCTTTGGGCCTAAGATTGTATATTTTGAACAAATAGACAGAAGGAACCGGAGGAAGAGGTTTTTTTGTCTAGCGTGGATGAGAGAGCTTTTAGGGTTGGTGAAAACTTCTGGAGTGTTTGGCTTGTTTGTTTGTTTGTTTTGGAGAGGAAGTAAATAATTAAGGAAGTGAGGGAAGAGAATTATAATAAGTGCAGCAGTAGGTTACACATTTGGATTCCCTTTTTACATTCGACGAGAAATGCAAGTGAAGGATTGTAGTTACTTGACAATTTCTTATGGAGGCAGACGGTGTTTTACTGAGTAAGACATCCCTCCAAAACTGGAACCCATGCATCTCTATGGGGTTCACCTGGGCTTATAAGGAAAATGAGGCAGTTATCTTAGGATGAAGGATACAGCGATGGAGTTGGGAGCTTGATGAACACGGGACAGTTTGAAGCAGCTCCTGAGGAGATGGGAAAGGTCCTCACCAGAGATGTGGAATAGTGGTGCTCAGTGTATGAGACAGTGGCTAGGGGCATCAGTTTCTAGTAGCTTCTGTAGGAATGGCTTTCAAATTTCCTCCAGGAATACTTAGCCATGCAGGTGTAGGAGTTGGGGAAGCAGAGGGTAGATTAATCAACGGATGGAATTTATCAGGAGGGCAATGCGGGGAATGGAGGCAAAATAATTGAATGTGCAGAAAGGAGACAGTTATTTTGGGATGGTGGTTACTTGAGTATTGATGCAAAAGTGCTACCCAACAAACAGCCATGATCTTCACCTACATGCATCCACGAGCTTTCATTGCTCACAAGTCTGGGATGTAGATAGGTGCCTCTGCAGGCCCTGTTTGGGCTCCTTCACATGTCTGGGGTTTGCTGGCTGCCAGCTGACCCTGGATGTCCTCGGCTGGAAAGACGTAAAGTATAAGGGCAAACAAAGTTACGTGGCAGAGTGTGGACACAGGGCAGGTGAAGAATGGGGCCATCTCTGCAACTGACCACAGGAGCTGTCAATGGACTCTTAGCATCCTTTGAAATCATAAGGGAACACATATTTTGGTATACAGGACAATATATAGGGAGACATCCTTCAGCTCTTTTCTCTTTAACATGCTTGATATTACTGTTACAACTATTTAATCAAAACTCATTTAATCACCATAAATGACTCTGAGGAACTAGACCAAGAAATTCTAACTTTTCATTGTTCCTTTTTTGTGGCCCATGTCTGTGCCTATATATTTCACTGATGTCAATCAGAATTAATTAAGCATTTTCAAGATATAAAATGTGAAGGTTAAAATTAAATTCTGCTTGTATAAAATCATTCCTGGTATTACGTTTCCTTCAGGACATTCATTTTTAAAAAATAGGTTAAGACATGTGAAAGAACTTTGTACTTTGTCTTCACTATAAAAGTGCCTAGAGTGAACTTTTTCTCCATTCAAGCTAAATTGTTAATTAGTTCAAGGTACACCAGAGATGTGAGCTTGGAATATGCTGTTAGCAAATGTTTATTAAAATAGTAGTCATTGGTCTTGCTTAGAGTTACTGGGGGAGGAGGGGAAGGTTAGCGTTTGGGGGGCGGGGTGTTTTTTGTTTTTTGGCTGCGCTGCGCGGCGTGCGGAATTTTATTTCCCCGACCGGGAATCGAACCCGTGCTCCCTGCAGTGGAGGCACGGAGCCCCAACCGCTGGACCACCAGGGAAGTCCCTCGAGTCATTTCAATACGTATTAACGACCAGTGCTGAAGCATTTGGCTACCGAATGCAAAACACCCGACACGATTTTATCAGAGTTTCTAAAGAGTTTATCAGAGTTTCTCATCTTAAGACACATTCTTTTTCACCGGCAGAGGCAAATTTCATTTCTGTGCGACCGACAGACACTTCCGGGGACCCTGCTATAAGCTCTCCTAACATCTTTCCCCTGCTCTGTGATAGAAATGGCTTGTGGTGTTGTTTTTTTTTTTTAATCATCTTTTTTTTTTTTTTAAATGAGTTTTAATTTTTATTTATTTATTTATGGCTGTGTTGGGTCTTCGTTTCTGTGCGAGGACTTTCTCTAGTTGCGGCGAGCGGGGGCCACTCTTCATCGCGGTGCGCGGGCCTCTCACCATCACGGCCTCTCTTGTTGCGGAGCACAGGCTCCAGACGCGCGGGCTCAGTAGCTGTGGCTCACGGGCCCAGTTGCTCCGCGGCATGTGGGATCTTCCCAGACCAGGGCTCGAACCCGTGTCCCCTGCATTGGCAGGCAGACTCTCAACCACTGCGCCACCAGGGAAGCCCTGGCTTGTGGTTTTTGATGCCGTGATTCGGCGAGTCCCCCGGCCCTGCCTCCTGTGGTCCAGGTGGGCGGGGCTGGCTGGCGGGGCTCCGCCCCCCGTGCGCATCTCTGCAGGTGCTGAGCGGTGCTTGGGTGTGCGCCTGAGTGAGGTGATGTTTTGCAGGGACAGTAGAGGTAACTGCCTGCCTTGAGTGATTGAAAGTGTCCCAGGGCATACATGCTGTCCCTAAATATTTCTCTGGTCAGAACCCCACAAAGACCTCTCTAACATGAAGTTCTGGGACCCATTTGAGAGATGGACGGCTCACGTATCCCTGCAAGAAACGTGAAACTTTTTCTCAGGTCCCAGGTGCCCAGCTTACTGTTCTTTCCTCCTGCTCGTCCTGTTTTGCCCAAAGGAAACTGGAAACGCCACTGACTTCTTGCTCCCGGCTCCCATCTCTGAGGATAGATCTCCGCACACCCCACCTTCCCCACTTTCATTTCTGGAAAGCCTGTTAAAAAGGCACAGTGGCAATCTGCATCTCTACGCTTCTGGAACGGGTGCAGGCCTGTTAGGAGACCTGGCCTCCAGGGTGCCCTGCCCACCGGCCTCTCCCAGTCCACACAGGGCTCAGGCTGGGGGGCTCTGCTGCCCCGGCCCCAGGGCCTTCCACGTGATCAGCACAGCCGGAATCAGAGATAAAACCCGCAGCACCAGGGCTTTTACCAGGTTTATTTTGACCCTTCCTTTGCAAAGGGAAGAAAAAACGTTTTCCGCATGTATTTTATCAAACAATATACATATAGATATATTTTTAGTTGACATATTTAAAGGAAGAGAAGAGAATCGCCTCTTCCTGTAACCTTGTAACTTGTCCAGAGGGCCTTCTTAATACCCCTGCTTCTAAAAACCTGGAGGAAACACACACCTACTCCGATAGCTTTTCCTGTTCTCAGGTATGTCTTGCTAATCTGCCTCTAGCACTGGCCTAAGCCTCCTGCAGCTCTGAGTGAATGTGACCTCCAGCCTCAGGAGAGGCTCCAGCTAGATCTGCAGCTGCACAGTTGTCACGATTCTGCCTCCTTTTAAGCTTTAAATCAGCCATTGACAGATTCACAACATCAAGTCAGGAGAAACTCTCCCAGGTATTCGAGCCTGGAAATAAGTAGAAATAAACAGAAGACAGTAGCGTCAGTGGCTGATGCACTGTCTCTGAGCTAAACTGGAGTCCTTTTGGGTGAGTGTTTTCCCAGGGCCGTCGTTAATGATTTGGAGAAAAGGGGCAAATACTTTCAGATCTGCATGGTTTTTTTTTTTTTTTTTTTTTTTTTTCTGACATTTAAACACAGGAGCATCCAAACAGGTGAGTCTGTTAAGGAGAGGTCCTGTAGGCTGTAACTGAGCCAAGGAGATGGACTGAAGGACTGGTATTCCAGTCCCTGCCTTCAGGAAACTTCTAATTTAGGGAAGAGAAGCAATGCACATGTAAAAAATATACAACTGTACCAAGACAATTAGCACCCTGTGAGTGGTCCAGACAGCGAGTGTGGTTTCAGGGCAGCAAATGGCCCCTGCCGTTCTGCTGACTCCTTTTCTCTGCTTGTGATCACCGACAGTCTGTGGCCTGGAGCTTCTGTAAAAGTGGTCATCATAACGAGCAGATTCCTGTTTGTAGCAAAGCTGTGAAATTCTGTACTAGTGAAGTATTTCAAAGTCCCACATGAAATCCCTTGAGGTACCGTGTGAAAAGGACCCACATTTGCTAAAGCTACTTGGAGTGAAATTCAATGTCTGGCAAAAGATCCCCTCTGGGTGAAGTATGGGAAGTGTTCCCGTCCCCCCTCTCTTTTATTCTCCTTCCCTTTTGATCTCACCTCTCCCTCATTTCCCCTGACCCTTTGGCTCATTTCTGTAGATTTTCCAGTCTAATTGGGATCCTCTCTAACAGTGGGTCAGTGAAGGCTGGAAAAGAAAGGAGGGATATTCTGAATGAAGGCAGGACCCTATTACAAGGGCAATTTGCCCTGAGTGAAATTTTATATCTAACAAATATACTGTCCTATTTCAAATTTACTGCAATTAAAACTCGACTACATCATCTAAGTGTGCTAAGTAGAGTAGCTCTTGGGATATAGTTTTGAGTGTTCACATTATAATTGCTAAATCATAAAATCAGTCAATTCACACTGGGTCTGTAGAGCATTAATATTTAATAGTGAAAGTCCACCATGGTGGGAATTCCACTCAGTTCTTCTTCCAAGAAGCAGAAGCCTTTCCATTCACCCTTGATATTAACCCTTGATGAATGAAATGCACAGAGTCTCTAGGAGTCTGATTCTCCTGTTCTAGATGCTCAATTAATTTGTACACAGGAATACTCAGTTAAAATGATTGGGTGATGCTTCTGTATGAGGGGGGGGCTGAAAGGAATCTGTAGCAAAAGGACAAAGTTGCATTGTTGTGGGCATGTGGGTGGGTTCATTTGATTTTAGAATCTTGAAAACAGCATGGTGGGGCAGGAAGAAGGGGGAAGCATATACCTGCGGGAAGGGTGGGACATTTTGGGGGGGAGTTTTAATAGGGAATTACAAAAATTAGAGTTACATTTTAGAACTTTGAAATCTAGTCATGAGGCAAAGTATGGGGAAGCAAGATACAAAATGTGACTCTCATTCTATTGGTTGATATTGCAGATAAAGTCGCATCTCGTCTTTGTTGGGGCTACAGTTCATGTAGATGTTGCCTTTCATTACACACCTTTTTCTTACATTGTTTCATAGCTACGGGATGAGTATGATTTTTTTTTAAATTTTACAGTATAAACTTGTTAGTGTTATAACTCCCAGCTCCCCTGGGAAGGGGGTGGAGTCTTAGTAGTGGGGAAATCACTCTTCATGGTTCTGGTCATGGTAGTTTCCCGAGCCCACGGGGGAAGAAGAAGCCACAGTGATCTCAGGAGCCAAATGGGTCCCTCCCCACTGGAGCCCTCACCATCGAAGATGTAAAAAGCTTTACTTTGCTAGTAGAAACGACAGGCTTCACTTGGTTGTAAGATTTTCAGGCAAACCCCAGCGATGGACTAGGTGGGAGGGGGGGAGGTGGGTTGGGAGGGCTGGGAAGGCAGGATCAAGCTTGTCTCCATGAGCAGTTCAGCTGTGATCAACGTCTTGGGTCAACAACCTCCCTGTCTACCTGAGAGCAATTGCTTAGCACACATTTATTCCAGCCCTGTAGTCTGCTCTGCCCTCTTAGGGTCATTGTCTTTTGGGTCTGGGGTGGGCCCAGGACTAGTGGGCCAGCCTTGTGTCAGCCTGTCCCATGAGCTTTCTGTCCAGCTTGGGATGGAGCCCCCGCCTCTGAGTACCCGGTTATACGAAGTTCTCAGAAGTCAGATAAAATTCAGGGTGGTGAGCAGGGAAGAGACTCCAGGTTTTCCCCTTCACCACTGTCACAGCTTTTGGGAATTCACAGAAGCGGTCTGGTCTCCTAAGCTGTGAGCTGTGCGAAGCTGGGGATGAAGTCTTACCCTGAAGCTCCCTCCCACTTCTGGTGTCCTTCCCTGAGCTTGACCTTCTGCAGGAAATAGGACTGTTAAATATTCTATGTTTCAAGTGTCATTACTACAAAGGAAAGAATCTGGAAACAGGTCCTCTCATAAAAATATTCTACAAAAGCTAGCGTGAAACAGTCTTAGTATCTAGTGCATGACTCTTGACAAGGGCAAAAAAGTTCTTGGAGGTGGAGCAAAAAACTTAGATATTCAATGGCACGTGGTCCTCTAAAGGGCCCCACAATACATACACAGATATACAGTATGCCTGTGGTATGAAAATTTTATGGGGTGGTTGGGAATGTGATTGGGGAAATACGTCCAAAAAGGCTCCTTAAGAAGGCAAGAAGGAAAAACTGGCTGAGAAATATTGGTCTAGAATGATTCATGATTTAAAAAGTTAGAGCATTAAAATTTATTCGGTGATACTTCTCATAGAGCATTAACATAATTTGCTACTTTTTGGAAAAAAAATAGGACCCAGGAATGTTTGATATTAGAAAGAGTTCAGTATTTAAAACTAGAGAACTGACACTACCAGACTTTAGGACTTCTATCAAAGCTATAGTAACCAAGACAGTGTGGTATTGCAGAAAGAATGGCAAACCAGTCAATGAAACAGAATAGAGAGCCCAGAAATAGACTTACATAGTCAACTGGTCTTTGATAAAGTAGTAAAGGAAATATAATGAGAAAATGTTTTCAAGAAATACTGCCGAGGTGCCTGGACCTCTGCTTGCAAAAAAAGTGAAACTAGACCCTATATCCTTCAGAAAAAATGAACTCAAAGTAGATGATAGATCTAAATGTAAAACAAATCTGTGAACTCTGAGAAGAAAATGTGGGAGAAAAGTTAGGTGACTTGGGTGTGGCTATGACTTTTGAAATATAACACCAGAGGCACAATCCATGAAAGAAATATTTGATAAGCTGAACTTCATCTAAAACCTTCTGATCTGTGAAACACACTGTCAAGAGAATGAGAAAGTAAACTACAGACTGGGAGAATATATTTGCAAAAGACATATCTGATAAAGGACTCATCCAAAAATATACAAAAACTCTTAAAACTTAACAATAATAAAAGGACATCTCAATCATTAAAAAATGGACAAAAGACCTGAACAGGCACTTCACAAGAAATGATGTGTAGATGGTAAAGAAGCATATGAAAAGGTGCTGTGCATCATATGTCACTGGGGAAATGCAAATTAAAGCATCACTGAGATACCACTACATACTTATTGAATTGGCCAAAATCCAAAACACTGACGACACCAAACACTGATGAGGATATGGAGCAACGGGAACTCTGATTCATTGCTGATGGGAATGCAAAATGGTTCAGCCACTTTGGAAGACAGGTTGGCAGTTTCTTATAAAAATAAGCAAACTCCTACCATATGATCCAGTAATGCTACTCCTTCATATTTACCCAAATGAGTTGAAAACTTATGCCCACAAAACACCTGCACATGGATGTTTGTAGCATTTTTACGCATAACTGCTAAAACTTGGAGGCAACCAAGATGTCCTTCAGTAAATGAATGGATAAATATGCAGTGATACATCCAGACAATGGAATATTATTAAGCACTAAAAAGAAATTAGTAATGAAAAAACATGGAAGAAACTTAAAGGCATGTTATTAAGTGAAAGAAGCCAATCTGAAAAGATGACATCCTGTATGATTCTAACCCCACAGCATTCTGGAAATGCAAAAACTATGGAGACAGTAAGAGAATCAGTGGCTGCCAGGAATTAGGGGGAAAGGAGACATGAATAGGCAGAACATAGAGGATTTTTAGGACATTAAAACCATTCTGTATGATACTCTAAAGCCGGATACATGTCATTAGACATTTGTCAAAACCCATAGGACGTACAACATGAAGAGCAGACCCTAGCGTAAACTATCGACTCTGGGTGGTAAGCAGGTGTCTCTGAAGGTTTGACCCGTGTACCCTTCTAGTGGGGGAGGCTATGTGTGGCAGAGGCAGGAAGTCTATGGAAACTCGGTATTTTCTGCTCAGTTTTACTATGAACCTAAAACTACCCTAAAAGATAAAGTCTATTTAAAAAAATAAATTAGATGTCACTCTTCTGCTGGAAATCAAACAGAACATATGACCACACAGACTTGTATGTGAAGGTCCATAGCCTTTTATTCATAATAGCCCAAAATTGGGAGAGGGGGAGGGATCTTTTGGACTAAAGAGCCCAAAAAACCAAGGAAAAAGCAATACAACTGATGTTCAATTCCAGGCAGACAGAGCCCTGGGTAGGTTTCTGTCCTGAACCAGAATCATCAACTGAGGAGGTGCCTGGGCTCATAGCAGGCAGGAGGAACATACAAGGCTCAGAAACTCATCCAGCTGGCTGCGGAGAGGGGCCCTCGGAGGGAAGGGGGTGGCTCACGCGGGGACGTGACGCTCCCCTGCACTTTCTGTGTGTGGGAAGCTGAGCCGTGCGCTTTAGGCTGTGGGTAGGGTTTAGTATACTTTGTGTTTTTGTTTTTGCTTTTGTTTTCAATTTTAAAAATGCTTTATTGCTAAACAAACGTAAATCATCATCTGAAGCCTTCAGCAAGTTGTAATCTTTTTTTTTATTTGAAGTATAGTTGATGTACAATGTTGTGTTAGTTTCAGGTGTACAGGAAGCCTTAGTATACTTTGGTTCTAGTTGGACCAACACCAGGTTGTTAGAAATCCCGCCTTGTTCGTTACAGGGAGTAACAGAAGCTCTTCACAATCTTTCCAACGTGGATTTCTCTTTGGCCTCCCCCTCCTGAGTTTTGGCCTCACAATTCATCTTTTATCAAACATTTCCTGATGTTTTCTAGCTCATTCTGTCTCTCTTTTCAGCCACCCCCAGCCTAGCTGAAAATACCACCATCACTTCCAGCTGCCCTCCGCCTTCTAACTGATTTTGCAAACAGGAGTGAGCACCATTGTCTTCTGGTCCAAGCATCCTGGAGGCCATCCCAATTGCCTTTGGAATCATTGTCAACTTGAGCAGGTGGCCACTGTCACCTCTTTCTCTTCTCCTCTCCACACCCCCTTCTCTCTTCCACAAAGTCAATTGGACTGTTTGTGTCACAAGTAATGTTCTATTGATATGATCTCATAGGTTCAGTCCTTCTTATGCCTTCAACATACTGCCTCTCAAATCGAGTAAACAGAACACACCACGCTGCTGGTCCCTCCGGCACCCTCTGTGCTCCCTAGTTATTTGGCTGAGGAGGCCACTCATTGTAGTGGGTTTTCCCTGGAATTTCAGAATGTGACCTTGTTTGTAAACTGTCTTTGCAGATGTAATTTTTTAGGGGATGTCTTCGCCTTTTCAGGCTGCTGTAAAGAAATACCACTGGCTGGGTGGCCAATAAACAACAGAAATTGATTTCCCACAGTCCTGGGGGATGGAAGTCCAAGATCAAGACGCCAGCATCGTCACATCGTGCTGGGGCCGCCATCCTGGTTCACCACCTGCACCTTGTTGGCAGAAGGGATTTGGGAGCTCTGTGGCGCTTCTTTCATAAGAACACTAATCCCACTCGTGAGGGTTCTACCTCATGACCTAATCACCTCCAAAAGCCCCACCTCCAAATACCACTATCTTTGGGGGTTAGGATTTTAACAGATGAATTTAGGGGGACACATTCAGACCATAGCACATGAGATCATACTCAGTTCAGGAGGGGCCCAAATCCAATGAGTGGTCTCCTTGTAAGAAGAGGTGAGAACACACACAGAACAGAAATCCATGCACAGAAGGAGGCACAGACTGGAGTGATGCAGCCACATGCCGAGAGCCAGCAGCAGCTGGAAAGACCCTTCCCTAACTTCCCTTCCCTTCCAAGGGGGCGCGGCCCAGCCAACACCTTGATTTTAGACTTCTGGCCTCCAGAATGGTGAGAGAATAAAATCCTGTTGTTTTATTTTATTTTATTTTATTTTGGCCATGAGGTTTGTGGGATCTTAGTTCCCCAGCCAGGGATCGAACCTGGGCCCCCTGCAGTGGAAGTGCAGAGTCCTAACCACTGGACTTCCAGGGAAGTCCCCAAAATTCTGGGGGATTTTATGTTTTTGTTTTTTTCACTTTTTCAATACTTTTATTTTCATTTCACACAGCTCTCTATACTTTATGTGTTTGCTTGGAAATATAGAAAATCACACTTCATTTTCTTGATATCTAATGAGTCTTATCTGATATCCATTAAACAGTATGTATAAATGCAAAATCAAAAAATTTAGATGTGTTAACAGCTTTTCACAGTTCCATAAGACAAGGTAGTTACATCCAACTATTTGTACATTTTAACCTAAATTTTCCTTGGGACAATTCTATTACAAATGTCTACAGAGAATTCAATAATTTTTTTAAAAAACATCATTATTGGAGTATAATTGCTTTACAAAGGTGTGTTACTTTCTGCTTTATAACAAAGTGAATCAGCTATACATATACATATATCCCCATATCTACTCCCTCTTGCATCTCCCTCCCACCCTCCCTATCCCACCCCTCTAGGTGGTCACAAAGCACCAAGCTGATCTCCCTGTGTTATGCAGCTGCTTCCCACTAGCTATCTATTTTACATTTGGTAGTGTATATATGTCCATGCCACTCTCTTACTTCGTCCCAATTTACACTTCCCCCTCCCCGTGTCCTCAAGTCCATTCTCTACATCTGCGTCTTTATTCCTGTCCTGCCCCTGGATTCATCAGAACCATTTTTTTTTAGAGTCCATATATATGTGTTAGCATATGGTATTTGTTTTTCTCTTTTTGACTTCTTCACTCTGTATGACAGACTCTAGGTCCATCCACCTCATTACAAAAAACTCAATTTTGTTTCTTTTTATGGCTGTAGTAATATTCCATTGTATATATGTGCCACATCTTCTTTATCCATTCATCTGTCCATGGACACTTAGGTTGCTTCCATGACCTGGCTATTGTAAATAGAGATGCAATGAACATTGTGGTACATGACTCTTTTTGAATTATGGTTTTCTCAGGGTATATGCCCAGCAGTGGGATTGCTGGGTCGTATGGTATTTCTATTTTTAGTTTTTTGAGGAACCTCCATACTGTTCTCCATAGTGGCTGTATCAATTTACATTCCTACCAACAGTGCAAGAGAGTTCCTTTTTCTCCACACCCTCTCCAGCATTTATTGTTTGTAGATTTTTTGATGATGGCCATTCTGACTGGGTGAGGTGATACCTAATTGCAGTTTTGATTTGCATTTCTCTAATGATTAGTGATGTTGAGTATCCTTTCATGTGTTTGTTGGCACTCTATATATCTTCTTTGGAGAAATGTCTATTGAGGTCTTCTGCCCATTTTTGGATTGAGTTGTTTTTTTGATATTGAGCTGCATGAGCTGCTTGTATATTTTGGATATAAATCCTTTGTCAATTGCAAATATTTTGTCCCATTCTGAGGGATGTCTTTTTGTCTTGTTTATGGTTTCCTTTGCTATGCAAAAGCTTTTAAGTTTCATTAGATCCCATTTGTTTATTTTAGTTTTTATTTCCATTTCTCTAGGAGGTGGGTCAAAAAGGATCTTGCTGTGATTTATGTCATAGAGTGTTCTGCCTATGTTTTCCTCTAAGAGTTTGATAGTGTCTGGCCTTACATTTAGGTCTTTAATCCATTTTGAGTTTATTTTTGTGTATGGTGTTAGGGAGTGTTCTAATTTCATTCTTTTACATGTAGCTGTCCAGTTTTCCCCGGACCACTTATTGAAGCGGCTGTCTTTTCACCATTGTATATTCTTGCCTCCTTTATCAAAGATAAGGTGACCATATGTGTGTGGGTTTATCTCTGGGCTTTCTATCCTGATCCATTGATCTATATTTCTGTTTTTGTGCCAGTACCATACTCTCTTGATTACTGTAGCTTTGTAGTATAGTCTGAAGTCTGGGAGCCTGATTCCTCCAGCTCCGTTTTTCTTTCTCAAGATTGCTTTGGCTATTCGGGATCTTTTGTGTTCCATACAAATTGTGAAATTTTTTCTTCTAGTTCTGTGAAAAATGCCATTGGTAGTTTGATAGGGATTGCACTGAATCTGTAGATTGCTTTGGGTAGTATAATCATTTTCACAATGTTGATTCTTCCAATCCAAGAACATCGTATATCTCTCTGTATCATCTTTAACTTCTTCCATCAGTGTCTTATAGTTATCTGCATACAGGTCTTTTGTCTCCTTAGATAGGTTTATTTCTAGGTTTTTTATTCTTTTTGTTGCAATAGTAAATGGGAGTGTTTCCTTAATTTCCCTTTCAGATTTTTCATCATTAGTGTATAGGAATGCAAGAGATTTCTGTGCATTAATTTTGTATCCTGCTACTTTACCAAATTCTTTGATTAGCTCTAGTAGTTTTCTGGTAGCATCTTTAGGATTCTCTCTATATAGTATCATGTCATCTGCAAACAGTGACAGCTTTATTCTTATTTTCCAATTTGGGTTCCTTTTATTTCTTTTTCTTCTCTGATTGCTGTGGCTAATAATAGTGATGAGAGTGCACAACTTTGTCTTGTTCCTGTCTTGGAGGAAATGGTTTCGGTTTTTCACCATTGAGAATGATGTTGGCTGTGGGTTTGTTATATATGGTCTTCATTATGTTGAGGTAAGTTCCCTCTATGCCTACTTTCTGGAGGGTTTTTTATCATAAATGGGTTTTGACTTTTGTCAAAAGCTTTTTCTGCATCTATTGAGATGATCATATGGTTTTTCTCCTTCTATTTGTTATATGGTTTATCACATTGACTGATTTGCGTATATTGAAGAATCCATGCATTACTGGGATAAATCCCACTTGATCATGGTGCATGATCCTTTTAATGTGCTGTTGGATTCTGTTTGCTAGTATTTTGTTGAGGATTTTTGCATCTATGTTCATCAGTGATATCAGCCTGTAGTTTTCTTTCTTTGTGACATCTTTGTCTGGTTTTGGTATCAGGGTGATGGTGGCCTCGTAGAATGAGTTTGGGAGTGTTCCTACCTCTGTTATATTTTGGAAGAGTTCAATAAGATTAGGTGTTAGCTTTTCTCTATCTTTGATAGAATTCGGCTGTGGATCCATCTGGTCCTGGGCTTTTGTTTGTTGGCAGACTTTTAATCACAGTCTTAATTTCAGTGCTTGTGATTGGTCTCTATATTTTCTATTTCTTCCTGGTTCAGTCTCGGAAGGTTGTGCTTTTCTAAGGATTGGGCCATTTCTTCCAGGTTGTCCATTTTATTGGCGCATAGTTGCTTGTAGTAATCTCCCATGAACCTTTGTATTTCTGCTGTGTCAGTTGTTACTTCTCCTCTTTCATTTTTAATTCTGTTGATTTGAGTCTTCTCTTTTTCATCTTGATGAGTCTGGCTAATGTTTTACCAATTTTGTTTATCTTCTCAAAGAATCAGCTTTTAGTTTTATTGATCTTTGCTATTGTTTTCTTCATCCTTTTTCATTTATTTCTGATGTGATCATTATGATTTCTTTCCTTCTGCCAACTTTGGGATTTTATTGTTCATCTTTCTCTAATTGCTTTAGGTGTAAGGTTAGGTTGTTTATTTGAGATGTTTCTTCTTTCTTGAGGTAGGATTGTAATGCTATAAACTTCCCTCTTAGAACTGCTTTTGCTGCATCCCAGAGGTTTTGGGTCGTCATGTTTTCATTTCATTTGTTTCAAGGTATTTTTTGATTTCCTCTTTGATTTCTTCAGTGATCTCTTGGTTATTTAGTAGTGTATTGTTTAGCCTCCATGTGTTTGATTTTTTATAGATTTTTTTCCTGTAATTGATATCTAGTCTCATAGCGTTGTGGTCGGAAAAGATACTTGATATGATTTCAATTTTCTTAAATTTACCAAGGCTTGATTTGTGACCCAAGATACGATCTATCCTGGAGAATGTTCCATAGCACTTGAGAAGAAGGTGTAATCTGTTGTTTTTGGATGGAATGTACTATAAATATCAATTAAGTCCATCTTGTTTAATGTATCATTTAAAGCTTGTGTTTCCTTATTTATTTTCATTTTGGATGATCTGTCCGTTGGTAAAAGTGGGGTGTTAAAGTCCCCTACTATGATTGTGTTACTGTCGATTTCCCCTTTTATGGCTGTTAACATTTGCCTTATGTATTGAGGTGCTCCTATGTTGGGTGCATAAATATTTACAATTGTTATATCTTCTTCTTGGATTGATCCTTTGATCATTATATAGTGTCCTTCTTTGTCTCTTATACTAGTCTTTATTTTAAAGTCTATTTTGTCTGATATATGAATTGCTACTCCAGATTTCTTTTGATTTCCATTTGCATGGAATATCTTTTTCCATCCCCTCACTTTCAGTCTGTATGTGTCCCTAGGTCTGAAGTGGGTCTCTTGTAGACAGCATATATATGGGTCTTGTTTCTGTATCCATTCAGACAGTCTATGTCTTTTGGTTGGAGCATTTAATCCTTTTACATTTAAGGTAGTCATCGATATGTATGTTCCTATTGCCCTTTTCTTAATTGATTTGGGTTTGTTATTGTAGGTTTTTTCTTTGTCTTGTGTTTCCTGCCTAGAGAAGTTCCTTCAGCATTTCTGTAAAGGTGGTTTGGTGGTGCTGAATTCTCTTATGTTTTGCTTGCTTGTAAAATTAAAGGTTTTAATTTCTCCATCAAATCTGAATGAGATCCTTGCTGGGTAGAGTAATCTTGGTTGTAGATTTTTCCCTTTCATCAATTTCAATATGTCCTGCCACTCCCTTCTGGCTTACAGAGTTTCTGCTAAAAGGTCAGCTATTAACCTTATGGGGATTCCCTTGTATGTTATTTGTTGTTTTTCCCTTGCTGCTTTTAATAGTTTTTCTTTGTATTTAATTTCTGTCTGTTTGAATAATATGTGTCTTGGCATGTTTCTCCTTAGATTTATCCTGTATGGGACTCTCTGTGCTTCCTGGACTTGATTGCTTCTTTCCTTTCCCATATTAAAGAAGTTTTCAACTATAATCTCTTCAAATATTTTCTCAGTCCCTTTCTTTTTCTCTTCTTCTTTTGCGACCCCTATAATTCGAATGTTGGTGTGTTTAATGTTGTCCCAGAGGTCTCTGAGCCTGTCCTCAATTCTTTTCATTCTTTTTTCTTTATTCTGCTCTGCAGTAGTTATTTCCACTATTTTATCTTCCAGGTCATTTATCCGTTCTTCTGCCTCAGTTATTCTGCTATTGATTCCTTCTAGAGTATTGTTAATTTCATTTATTGTGTTGTTGTTTGTTTGCTCTTTAGTTCTTCTAGGTCCTTGTTAAACGTTTCATGTATTTTCTCCATTCTATTTCCAAGATTTTGGATCATCTTTACTATCATTACTCTGAATTCTTTTTCAGGTAGACTACCTATTTCCTCTTCATTTATCTGGTCTGGTGGGTTTTTGCCTTGCTCTTTCATCTGCTGTGTGTTTCTCTCTCTTCTCATTTTGCTTAACTTACTGTGTTTGGGATCTCCATTTTGCAGGCTGCATCTTCGTAGTTCTCGTTGGTTTTGGTGTCTGCCCCCAGTGGGTAAGGTTGGTGCAGTGGGTTGTGCAGGCTTCCTGGTTGAGGGGAGTGCAGCCTGTGTTCTGGTGGGTGAGGCTGGATCTTGTCTTTATGGTGGGCAGGACGATGTCCAGTGGTGTGTTTTGAGGTGTCTGTGAACTTATTATGATTTTAGGCAGTCTCTCTGCTAATGGGTGGCATTTTATTCCTTTCTTACGAGTTGTTTGGCATAGGGTGTCCAGCACTATAACTTGCTGGTCGTTGAGTGGAGCTGGGTCTTAGCGTTGAGATGGAGATCTCTGGGAGAGCCTTCGCTATTTGCTATTACGCGGAATCGGGAGGTGTCTGGTGACCAATGTCCTGACCTTGGCTCTCCCACCCCAGCAGCACAGGCCTGACACCTGACTGGAGCACCAAGACTCTATCAGCCACAAGGCTCAGAAGAAAAGGGAGAAAAAAAGAAAGAAAGAAAGTAAAATAAAATAAAATAAAGTTATTAAAATAAAAAAATTATTAAAGATAAAAGGAATTAAAAAGTAATAAAAAAAGAAAGATGAGAGCAACCAAACCAAAAAACAAATCCACCAATGATAACAGGCACTAAAATGTATACTAAAGAAGAAAAAAAAACACAGAAGACAGAACCCAAGACAAATGGTAAAAGCAAAGCTATAGAGACCAAATCACACAAAGAAACATGCACATACACACTCACAAAGAGAGGAAAAGGAAAAAAAAAAAAAAGATATCTATATAAAAAAAAAGGAAGAGAGCAACGAAATCAATATACAAATCTACCAATGATAATAAACTCTAAATACTAAACTAAGTTAAACATAAAACTAGAAACAAATTAGATGCAGAAAGCAAACCCTAAGTCTACAGTTGCTCCCAAGGTCCACCGCCTCAATTTTGGGATGATTCGTTGTCTATTCAGGTATTCCACAGATGCAGGTTCATCAAGTTGATTGTGGGGATTTAATCCGCTGCTCCTGAGGCTGCTGGGAGAGATTTCCCTTTCTCTTGTTTGTTCGCACAGCTCCCGGGGTTCAGCTTTGGATTTGGCCTTGCCTCTGCGTGTAGGTCCCCTGAGGGCATCTGTTCCCCACACCAACAGGACGGGGTTGAAGGAGTAGCTGATTAGGGGTCTCTGGCTCACTCAGGCAGGGGGGAGGGCGGGGTACAGAATGTGCCATGTGTTCTCCTGGGGAAGTTGTCCCTGGATCATGGGACCCTGGCAGTGGCAGGCTGCACAGGCTTCCAGGAGGGGAGGCATGGATAGTGACCTGTCCTTGCACACAGGCTTCTTGGTGGCTGCAGCAGCAGCCTTAGAATCTCATGCCCGTCTCTGGTGTCCGCGCTGATATCCATGGCTCACACCCATCTGTGGAGCTGGTTTAGGCATTGCTCTGAATCCCCTCTCCTCACGCACCCCAAAACAATGGTCTGTTGCCTCTTCAGCAGTTCCAGACTTTTTCCTGGACTCCCTCCTGGCTAGTTGTGGCGCACTAGCTCCCTTCAGGCTGTGTTCACACAGCCAACCCCAGTCCTCTCCCTGGGATCTGACCTCCGAAACCCAAGCCTCAGATCCCAGCCCCCATCTGCTCTGGCGGGTGAGCAGACAAGCCTCTCAGGCTGGTGAGTTCTGGTCGGCACTGATCCTCTATGCGGGAATCTCTCCGCTTTGCCCTCCGCACCCCTGTGGCTGCGCTCTCCTCCGTGGCTCCGAAGCTTCCCCCCTACGCCACCCCCCGTCTCCACCAGTGAAGGGGCTTCCTAGTGTGTGGAAACATTTTCTCCTTCACAACTCCCTCCCAGAGGTGCAGGTCCCATCCCTATTCTTTTGTCTCTGTTTTTCCTTTTTTCTTTTGCTCTACCCAAGTACGTGGGGAGTTTCTTGCCTTTTGGGAAGTCTGAGGTCTTCTGCCAGCATTCAGTAGGTGTTCTGTAGGAGGTGTTCCACATGTAGATGTATTTGTGGTGAGGAAGGTGATCTCCACGTCTTACTCCTCCACCATCTTGAAGGTCCTCCCCAAAATTCTGTTGTTTTAACCACCAAGTTTGTGGTCACTTGTTCCGGCAGCTCCAGTCATCAAGGGAGAGTGAAATGAACATGAACACAGGTTGACATCTGGACACTCTACTTCACATTCTAACCTCGTGCAAGTAACCTAACCTCTGAACCTCAGTTTCCTTATTTGTATAAATAGAGATAACCCCATCTATACTACAGGGCGGGTGTGCAGATTAAATCAGGCAACACATGTAATGCTCCATGGAGAATTCACTTTCCTCCTCTTCTCACCTTCCTACCCTGGTCTACAAAGGGGGGGGGGAGTGTTTGTTCCCCTCCCCCCAGGAGTAATAGAGGGGATGCTGGCAGTGCTTCTCTCCACTTCCTCACTCATGCCCCTCCGTCACTGTTCATCTGGGTAGCACGTGACATTCATTGGGTCACTCTTCCCCATGGGCTCAGCCCCTGTGTTGAAGGTGAGAGCAGGCTGGTCAGACATCTTGGAGTTCGATAGATCTTTGTCCTGTCCCTACAGACTTGACCAAGTAGGCTGATTCCAAAGTGAAGATTCAAGCAGCTCCCTGGCCAGAGTTGTGTTTTTCAGTCCAGGTTTACCAGCCATTCCTGCAGCTGGAGTTGTCGATTCTTATAGAACTGATAATAACCAGGATTTATTTTTGTTTACGTCTGTGTTCCTCCACTCAGATCCCCACCAGGGGGAAATATGAGTGGCACTGCGAACCCCAGACGCCAACAAAGTGCCCAAAGATGCTAATTCTTTCATATCCCATCCTGGCTTGTTCCCTGGAGGAGTGAATAGATTTTTAAAGGTGTGCACATGAATGTATAGATGCCAATGAGAACACCTGTTCATTTAACCTAAAAACGTCAAAAGGGAGACTCACTCATCCTGCAAACTTGGAATTACCAATTTATCTTATTTTCAGTGGACTCGCTTCTCCACCATGCATGTCACAGTGAGACCCCAGATAATGACTAATGGCCTCAGCAGGTGAAAAACGCCTTTATTCATGAACAGAGATTCATTACACCGCTCCTGCCTATGCTGAAAATTTTGCTGGCTTCGAGTAAAAGATTCTGTGCTGATAAATCCCACTGCTAAGAGAGAAAGTTTGTGTTCTCGTAATGTGCTGGAATTTCACAACACGTACATTCCACAGCAGGACTCGGGCTCTAAAAAGGACAAAAAATAATAAATTTATGGACCCATAAAGGTCGTGTGATAGATTTTGCAAAATGAGCCTGGCTTTTTTTACCTCCTATTTTAAGCTGGTCCTTATCCCTGCAGTGTGCTCCCATTTTACACCCCAGACCCAGCCGAAGCCTCTTTCCATTAGTGCCCCAAACAGTATGCTCCCTACTGAGGAGCACAGGTCAGCACAGCGCTCTCGTATCCACAGGGGCGTTGTGGATTCAGCCTCACCATAGACGCTTGGAGCCATCTCTTGGTGGTTCATTCACCCATTGATTTAAGAGAGCTCATCTTGGCTGCTGCACTTGCTCAGACACTGCACTCGAGCCCTCGTTCTTGCCTAAGAGCTGGGCTTTTGCCTTGCAAACCTCCTTCTAACCCAGTGTGGAAACCAGGCTCCTGTTTTGTTCTCTTGGTCTGTGCTCAATACGTCTACTTCCCCAGGGATTGGTTCCACCTTGGATCTCCTAGTCCTTCCAGGATGAACCTGTGTTTGTGCATCCAATTTCCTCCCTGCTGTAGCTTCTCTCCACGTACCATCTACAGACTGTCTGTACCATTGGACTCCTTGACACCATAGTTTTCTTTATTCATATTTCTGGGGTAATAGAGGTGTAATAGAAGCTCAAGACAGGAGGAGGCTTTTCAGAAGAGGTGAGACCTAAGCTGACTTCGTCCTTCTGTTGCCTCCTGCTAGCCGTCCCTGAAGTAAACCATATCTCCTCAGAAGCTTGGACATAACTGGACGTCTGAGCATGGCACTCAAGGACCTTTATGATGTGATGTTTTGAGGCTCCACTCCCAGCCTCATCTCCTGCTGCTCCAGTGCTTCTTCCTAAGCCATGAAGTTCAGCTGTCCTGAACTGCTTGTCATTTCTTGAGCACTTCATGCTCTTTTACATCCCCTTTCGAGAGGCAGTTGACAATCTTGTTTGTGAAGCCTTTCCTAAACCCTCACTCCCCAACCCACCACCAATTTGGTTGGAGGCCTATAGATGTTCTGCAAAAATTCCATCACCAGGGGCGCTCTGGTCTCTGGGTCCCGCCACGCCTGTTCTCACCTGTTTGGATCTTGATCAAGCACCAGGGAAGATGAGTTAAAAATCATCTTTCCCTTTAACTCTAGCTCACAGATATCTCCCTTCCCAATTATAGTATAGTAGTTGTCCTGACTGCAGATGTAGCACTTAATTAATTATTTATCATTTTATTGTTTTGTGGCGATGTGTATGAACACTTTCTGGTAGCATGGACTATGGCCTGTGCTAAGACATAGAATAGCACAGGGTGGGGGCCTTGAGAACTACATGATGAAATGATTTGGTACAAGAAGCCCATTTTCCCTTCTTTGGGAGGGATGCATTGCTGGTTTCAGGATCTTCCTTGACTTGGCATCTGATTCCTTGATACCAGGACCAAGGAGCTCACAGATTACATGACGTCGTACAGACAATTCCTATTGTTAGTCTGTCTGTATCACCTAGGACCTAATCTAATGCATCAGTGGGGACAATTTGCCATATAAATAATTAATGTATTTAAAAGCTGAACTCACTGATTACATTTATCTACAGGTCCACTGGATCTTTCCACGACATAGGCAGTTGTTTAGACATCATGGCAATTTACAAGTAATAGATTTTGCATTTGGCGGGCCAGGGTTTTCCTTAGAGTCCTAATCCAAGCCCTATTCACTAAGGTCACTGCACTGTACCTCCTTTTCCAGAAAGGTAGGCAATCCAAACTCCACTGGACACGGTTATACCCAAGAAGGCAAAACCACGTACCTTATCCAGGGTCCCAGAACACGTAACAAACAATGGGGGGAGGGGAGGCGTACACCCCCAGGTAGATTATTTCTCCACCATCACTTGTACTCCTAGTAGAATGGCTGACTTGGCAGACGGTCTCTGTCTTTGTTAGGGACTCACCACTGGGCTGACGTTTACTCTTGTTGCCAGCCTCATTGCTCCTTTGTAGAACAGTCTTTTTTGATTTGCTGATAATTTCCAAAGAAGAGAATTAAGTAACAAAGCTATGGGTGGAGAATAGTGCATCTAAGTACAGAAAAGATCCAGTGATGCACCGATTGGCGTCTCCTGCCCCTTGGTTGGGTGTTGGAGCGGGAGACTAACCGGATGTCTCAGGGCACGCCTCTGCCTGGGTACACATGGGGCTGACACCAGTCACTTTTTCTGGACCTTTTCTCTCTTCTCTGCTCCTTTTCTTTCCTTTCCTTCTTCCCTCCCTCTCTCTTTCTCTCTCTCTCCCTCCCTTCCTGCTTTTATTTGGAATTCCTAGCAGGAATGGGAAGGAGGGGAAAAGATAGATCAGGTCAATACATTGATGGGAGTCATGGTTATTCTCAAGTCACCTAACCAGTTAGGGTCCTTGCATGGATGTGGGATTTTCAGGGCTTGTCAATTAGAAAGCGGTGTGATTTGGCAAATGACAAGGGAGAATGGGAAGAAAACACTAAGAGGGACTGCTCATCTCTCTGACAAAGGCATTGGGGTTGGAGGTCAAACGTGAGGAGGTGATTCCAATGGGTCTGTCCTTGTGGGAGAAGCAACCCTCCAGCAGAGGCACCTGGACTCAGCTCAAACCATCAAAGTGGGGACATAACCTGTAGTTTGAAAACTTATTTGTGAAGATTACCTTGGGTTGTTCAGTAGGACTAATATCTAAGGGGCAAATCTTCAGAAGCCCTGGGGTCAATTGCTAGGAAGTTCAAGTTCAGGAAGCATATGATCTCTTTTAAGATTGATTAATTTAAGTCAGTCAGACACAGGAAGACAAATATCATATGATATCACTTATAAGTAGAATCTTTAAAAAGGGTACAAATGAACTTATTTACAAAACAGAAGCAGAGTCACAGATGTAGAAAACAAACTTACGGTGACCAGGGGATAACAGGGGGAGGGATAAATTGGGAGATTGGGATTGACATATACACACTACTATATATAAAATAGATAACTAATAAGAACCTACTGTATAGCACAGGGAACTCTACTCAATACTCTGTAAGGGCCTATATGGGAAAAGAATCTAAAGAAACAGAGAGTGGATATATGTATACGTATAGCTGATTCACTTTGCTGTACACCTGAAACTAACACAACATTGTAAATCAGCCATACTCCAATAAAAATTATTTTAAAAATGTAACCACCTCAAAAAAAAAGATTGAGTCATTTTTTTAAAAGACATGCATAGAAAAGTAGAAAAAAGCAGAAACTGGTTATGGGGACCACTGTGTGTTAGGTGCCAGGGCCTCCTCAGCATCTGGGGACATGTGAGTATAAATAAGACCTGGTCTGTGTATTCATGAACTTCATAGTGTAGTCATAGAGAAAGACGTTGATGAGAGCTGGCTTCTTTGCCCTCATGCAGGTGGAGGGCCTGGTCTGACATGCTTCTAGGATACTTGGTCAGCTTGTGGAGCCTCACTGGGGAGCTCTGGCGTCCACTGGGCCTTAGTCTGCATCTCTGTCCAGTAAATGGTGTGTATGAGTGCTGATGGGTGCGGGCAAGTCTGCTGAATAAGCTCTAGTGCTGTGTGCATGGGATTGCAGATGTGACTCATTTTGGACCAAGAGTCAGGAGACCTGCTAGTGGGTTTCCTCCCTCCTGATTCAGATGTTATATTTTCTTGTGGTTTGGAAAGCCCCCAAACCCCCCAGAGACAGTACTTGGTTCATGCTGGGGGTTTCCAAATGTCCTGTCCTTCACATTTCCAGGAGAGTTATATGGAAGTGTGTAGAAACTCTCCCCTCTATCCTATACTTTTCCTCGCTAATTAATTTAGGGTTGAGCATTTTACCTCTGGACAAAGTTTTAGTATTTTGTGAGACAAAAATTCTAAATTGAGGTGGAAATTTTTTTCTATCATGGGAAATTACTCAGGATGCAATCAAAATGTGTTTTGCTGATGGCAAAATTTGCAAACCTTCGCTTCAGTGAAAAGTACATGGTTTTTGCTCAGTGATGAAGCTGGCAAAAAGTCAAATGTGCCGGTTTCTCTCCACACGGGTGATTTTTCAGTATTTGCACTCCACTCGCTGCATGGGCTCCGTTTTCCTCTGGGGCTATAATTAGACCAACAGGGGTGAATGTTTTAGCAGAAACATAAAGATTCAGGAAGATACGTACCCCAGAATTGCACAAATCTAAATCCGGAGTAATTTCTTAGTGCACTGACTTCCTCTTCCCACCCTTGTTACATTTGAAAAGTGTAAACTTATTGGTGGATTTATATAAGCTAACCTCTACAGCTCTCTGAACACACAGTTTACTTGAGCACTTGGGTGAAAGTGTGCGGTGACATCTCATGCCAACCGAGCCTGTCTAAAAGCCAATTGCCATCCCTATCGGTGGGACAGCAGGCAGGTTAAAATATTAATGTTACAACTGCCCTAACTTATCAGGAAAAATGAAGAGTCTTCTTAATTCAAACAGCTGCTAATTAATTTGCCTTTCTCAACTCGAAGAAATCATAAAGCAAAAGAAATCATTGGAATAATCCGAAGCAAATCTCACAAAAGTAGTTTATATTTCACTTGTATCCTTGGAAGTAATGTTACACTGAAACGAAATAATTTATTCGGTGGAATTATTTGTCTAGCAATAATGAATAGTTTTAAAAGGTGGTTGGTGCGCTGTAGCAATTTAAAGTAGTATTTTTTTTTTCAGGCCCATCAACAAGAAAGCTGACATTTAGTTAGGAGTACCAGACTTTGAAAATTATTGCACCCTGTGACATGATGTGGAAAAACGACTAGTCTGGGCTCTAGTAACGATGCTCTTTTCTTGGGAACTGCTGGTTAAGGAGGTTTCCTTTCCGAGTCTATTTCTGACTTCAGCCATTGTTCACATTAGAAATAAAGAAAAATAAGAGAAGCTTCATCATTGGTTTTTGAGACATTCAGAATAATGTGAGTGTGTGTGTGTGTGTGTGTGTGTGTGTGCAATACAGGTATCCTCACAGTCTCTGTGATGGTGTGTCTCTGGATCAGTGTTTCTGGAATCTCTCACCATCCAGAAATACCTTAAGATATTTACATAGTCTTTCCACGGCTCTTGCCAGGTTTTCTATCCTTAAAGAGGAGCATCATTAAAAAGAAAAGTTCCTATGCCTGAATGTTTTCTAGATTGTGTGTGTGTGTAAAAATTAATATGATGCTAAATCCTTAAAGAAACTTTATATCCAAGTTACTTTTGAAGTAAACCATGGAGTATTTTTTTTATACCATCAAAGATGAGAGATGTTTGCCAGCTTAATTTCTTGCTTGTCTTCTTTCTTATACGTCCCTGAGATTCTCATCAGCCTCTGTTTCCAGCCAGCTATGCAGACAACAAGGATGAGAATCTTAGGGCTCAAAACGTAACTCTCACGGTTTCCCCTTCCAAGTTCAGAACCAATTGAGAAGGAAGATCCAGGAGTCAGATAAGTAGAGATCTGAAGTCACTTCATTACTGATGAAGCCAGTTGGAGAATGTAACTCTTGATTTGTGGGCGAAAGGGCTTGTTGACATATCCCACCTGGATTGAGGGTTTAAGCCATTGGTCCCTATTGGCCCCGACATGCCCAGGCGGCCACCACTGGGCAGGCCTGACTACAGGGCAGAGAGAGAGGACCAGCATCGTGCCCTTTGCAGGCAGGCGGGCTCCCAGGAGGGTGAACATCATCACCTGATGCTGAGTGAGGTGGGGGGGAGAGGGAAGAGGGGCAGAGAGGGCAAGTCTTACTTACTTAAGCGCCTCCTCGTGGAAGCTGAAGAGTGGGGAATGAATGTTCCTCTCTAACAGCAAGGAGAATTGATCAGTCCTTTGAACCGCAACATGCAGGAAAAGAGTGATTTATGCCGAGACTTAGCCCCGCAGTCAATGCATTTCTCTCTGGTAGGATGCCTTTCTTTGGTCCCAGCAGTCTTGTTTGCACCTGGTGGCTTGTGTGGTTGTTAATAGAGCTCCTTTGACTCTCAGACCTGTCCCAGCGCGGGTGATAAATCCCCACGGTGCCCGCAGCTTTTGGAGATGAAGTGGTCGATAGATTGCATTTCCTTGGACAGCCTGCCAGTAAGCTCAGGCTTGTGTTGTTCTTGGGGTTCGCGGTTGTTTTCCGGGATGTCCATTTGGTGGAATTTTGTATCAGTGAGGACTGAAACTCTTCCCCGGCGTGAAAAATACCAGCAGTGTCTGCAGCCAGGTGACATCACCATTTCCCGTGCGACTTGAAGACCTTTCCAGACTGCTTATAATGTCCTTCTGGACTAGCATTTTTTAATTTCAGAGATGGTGATTTAAAGTGAATTTCCTCCCTTCTCACGAGCACAGCTGCAGCATCTATTGACAGGTTTTGTCTTTTATGACATAGGGATTAGGATGGTATTAAGTCTCCAGAGAGCATGGCATTCCTGGAGGAGGGAAAGAGAAGAAACAAGCTGAGAAGTGGGGGTGGGCGAGGGAGACCCCAAGATGACTTTCTGAGTCTTCCTGGGGAAGTGACACTTACAGCAGGATGTAGGAATTGATCCCGGCCGCAGCCTGGGAAGAGAGGGCTGCTCTCTGTGTTGTTACATGAGGGCAAACTATCATCAGCAGGACTGCACGTGCTCTCCTACGCTGCCCCTGGTGTCTGGAGGAAAATTTTTAAATGTCTATTAGACATGTTGTGATTCAAGGTCAGGATCTGAGTTTCTTCAATTAATTGATGAACATTGGCTAGGCTCTGTCAGCAACCATTTCTTTATCAGGACTCCAAACTAAAGAGGTAGCTGGGCTACTATTCTTTTCTTTTTTTGGCTGTGCCACGTGTCTTGAGTGATCTTAGTTCCCCAGCCAGGGACTGAGCCAGCACCCTCACCAGTGAAAGCACGGAGTCCTAACCACTGGACCACCAGGGAATTCCCTGGGCTACCATTCTTAGTCACCCCCGCGCTGACCTGCTGTGCTGACATATTAATGAGAAGTACTTTGACTGCAATGAAAAGTTCTGCAAATCTGAGGTGCTGTATAGAAAACGGAGGTAAACAGCGAGGATTTGCATCCTGCATGTTTCTTTAGAATGTGTGACACTTAAGTATCCTGAGGAAGTAAGAAGAAAGGGTTCAGATATCAATGGGTTTATTTGCCTGTAATGATAAACTTTTAGAGCTAGAAGGCTCCTAAAGATAATTTATTCCAAGACTTCATTTTACTGATGAGGATACGAGATCAGAGACGCAAAGAAAGAGCAGTCATGGGCCAAAGGAAGGAGGAAGTGTGAGCCCAGAGGTGAAGGTGGAATATTGTGTTGAAGAAATAAAACAAATTCAATGTCGTTAAAGCACAGCATATGAGGGAAGGAGGGTGGTGAGAGGTGCGTCACAAGGAACTCTACTCAATATTCTGTAATAACCTAAATGGGAAAAGAATCTGAAAAAGAATAGATATATGTATAACTGAATCACTTTGCTGTACACTTGAAACTAACACAGCATTGTAAATCAACTATATTCCAATATAAAATAAAAAATTTTTTAAATAAAATAAAATAAAAAAAGATATACGGATCCAAACCTGGGAATATAAGAATGTCATAGAAGCCATGCTCGGATTCAGGAGTTTATCCTAAAGGCACCCAAGAGCTGGAGGGGAGGGAAGTAAGGAGGAGTGGGAAAGGGGTTTCCACCACGGACTGATGGAGCAGGTCTCCCCTCTGCCAACCCTACTCCCCTTTAACGACACAAAATAACTCTTTAAAAAAAATGTAGGCATAAGAGAACCAGAAAGTTGAAGAGTGAGTTATCATTGGACCAGAACTTGTGAACAATTCCTGGAAGCTAGAAAGAAAGCAAAGCCTGAAACATGGAGAAGCAGGTGGGAGGCAAGGACAGTCAGCTTTCATGTTCAGAGGACACATTTTGGGAAAACAACACCACATACTCGCAGAAAAAACACATGGCAGTTCCTGCACTTGTTAACCTAGTTTTTCATCATAAAAATAGCCAAGGATTATTAGATATTCAAGGAAAGACCAAGATCATGGAAGGAAAAATAAAGACTAAGTATGGAGAAAATGGGAATGATTCAGTGAACAGGACTGTGGGGGGCGGGGGGGGGGGAAAGTGAATTTTTGAGCACTTACTATGTGCCAGGCACTTTTCAAGAGTTTTGCGTGTATTAACTCATTCAGGTCTCAACTACTCCAAGAGATAAGGACTATAATTAGCCCCTCTTTTTAAACGTGGAAACTGAGGAGCAGAGAGGTTAGGCAATTTACCTAAAGCCACACAGCTAAACAGCGGTGGAGGAGATTCAAACACAGGCTGTTTGACCTAAAACTTATGATCTTAAACATCTGGAGAAATAGCAAAAGCTATTCCACCAAGTGAGGACAGTTATCAACCCAAAGAAAGAAAGGATGCTGCAATACCAGGCACCGTGAGTCAGGGAAGACCAGAGCTGGGGACCACCTGGTCACAGCACAGGCTTTCAGAAAAAAGGGTGACAGCTTACCTACAGAGGAACAGGAATCCCACTGGCATTAGAGTTCTCACTGATGGGGACAATGGGACAATGAAGTTTTTTCCAAATAGGTCCAGCTGGTGATTGATCCCCCTTCCTGACCCCCTTCCCGTGCCAACCCTGAATGCCTCCTTCAGTAAAACAACATTCAAGCTTATGGGGGGAAGTAAAGACCATTTAGACATGCAGTGACTCAGGATTTCCTATACACTGACCAGCTCTGAAAGAATGATTTGATAATAGCATCAAAATGAAAAATAAATCTACAAAATGATGACGATCATACTTCTGATCAAAGAAGCACACAAACGGTTAAATAGCTCTTGACGCATAGTATAAAGTAAGTAACAACGCAGAGCTAAGATCAACAACATTTATTGGCCAAGGAACAGTGAGGGGAAGGTGAGTTTGACAGCACACTGAAGCTCCTTCTTGTTTCTGGGGAGACTGCAGAAAGAAATATGTTTAGTTTTGTGTGTAAAAATGTAAGAGCAACTATTACAAAAACAGTAGTAGGATGTAACACTTCTGGACCTCTGGAGGAAGAAAATGGAAAAAAGAAAAATTGATCAATACTATGACAGTCAAGAGGGTAAAAGAAATAAAAACAAAAATGAAAGAGGAGGAGTAGACAGAAACCAACAGGAAGGAATGTTAAAAAAAAAACAAATAAGAGTTTGTCCCCGCTGTGAGCCATAGCCACCCCACACCTCTGCAGGACACCCTCCAAAACTAGCAGCCGTGTGGCTGACAGGATCTTGGTGCTCCAGTTGGGTGTCAGGCCTGAGCCTCTGAGGTGGGAGAGCCGAGTTCAGGACTTTGGACCACCAGAGATCTCCCGGCCCCATGTAATATCAGTCAGCGAGAGCTCTCCTAGAGATCTCCGTCTCAACGCTAAGACCCAGGTCCACTCAACGACCAGCAAGCTCCAGTGCAGGACACCCCATGCCAAACAACTAGAAAAACAGGAACACAACCCCACCCATTAGCAGAGAGGCTGCCTAAAATCATGCTAAGTTCACAGACACCCGAAAACACACCACCGGATGCGGTCCTGCCCACTAGAAAGACAAGATTCAGCCTCATCCACCAGAACACAGGCACCAGTCCCCTCCACCAGGAAGCTTACAAAACCCACTGAACCAATCTTAGCCACTAGGGGCAGAAACCAAAAACAACAGGAACTACGAACCTGCAGGCTGCAAAAAGGAGACCCCAAACACAGTAAGTTAAGCAAAATGAGAAGACAGAGAAATACACAGCAGATGAAGGAGCCAAGTAAAAGCCAACCAGACCAAACAAATGAAGAGGAAATAGGCAGTCTACCTGAAAAAGAATTCAGAGTAATGATAGTAAAGATGATCCAAAATCTTGGAAATAGAATGGAGAAAATACATGAAACGTTTAACAAGGACCTAGAAGAACTAAAGAGCAAACAAACAATGATGAACAACACAATAAATGAAATTAACAATTCTCTAGAAGGAATCAATAGCAGAATAACTGAGGCAGAAGAACGGATAAGTGACCTGGAAGATAAAATAGTGGAAATAACTACCACAGAGCAGAATAAAGAAAAAAGAATGAAAAGAATTGTGGACAGGCTCAGAGACCTCTGGGACAATATTAAATGCACCAACATTCGAATTATAGGGGTTGCAAAAGAAGAAGAGAAAAAGAAAGGGACTGAGAAAATATTTGAAGAGATTATAGTTGAAAACTTCCTTAATATGGGAAAGTAAATAGGCAATCAAGTCCAGGAAGCACAGAGAGTCCCATACAGTATAAATCCAAGGAGAAACATGCCAAGACACATATTAATCAAGCTATCAAAAATTAAATTCAAAGAAAAACTATTAAAAGCAGCAAGAGAAAAACAGCAAATAACATACAAGGGAATCCCCATAAGGTTAACAGCTGACCTTTCAGCAGAAACTCTGCAAGCCAGAAGGGAGTGGCAGGACATATTGAAAGTGATGAAAGGGAAAAAACTGCAACCAAGATTACTCTACCCAGCAAGGATCTCATCCAGATTTGATGGAGAAATTAAAACCTTTAATTTTACAAGCAAGCAAAAGATAAGAGAATTCAGCACCACCAAACCAGCTTTACAAAAATGCTGAAGGAACTTCTCTAGGCAGGAAACACAAGACAAGGAAAAAACCTACAATAACAAACCCAAATCAATTAAGAAAATGGTAATAGGAACATACATATCAATAACTACCTTAAATGTAAAAGGATTAAATGCTCCAACGAAAAGACATAGACTGGCTGAATGGATACAAAAACAAGACCCGTATATATGCTGTCTACAAGAGACCCACTTCAGACTTAGGGACACATACAGACTGAAAGTGAGGGGATGGAAAAAGATATTCCATGGAAATGGAAATCAAAAGAATGCTCGAGTAGCAATTCTCATATCAGACAAAATAGACTTTAAAATAAAGATTATTACAAGAGACAAAGAAAGACACTACATAATGATCAAGGGATCAATCCAAGAAGAAGATATAGCAATTGTAAATATTTATGCACCCAACATAGGAGCACCTCCTATGATTACTACAAGCAACTATATGCTGATAAAATGGATAACCTGGAAGAAATGGACCGATTCTTAGAAAAGCACACCCTTCTGAGACTGAACCAGGAAGAAATAGAAAATATAAACAGACCAATCACAAGCACTGAAATTGAAACTGTGACTAAAAATCTTCCAACAAACAAAAGGCCCAGACCAGATGGCGTCACAGGCGAATTCTATCAAATATTTAGAGAAGAGCTAACACCTATCCTTCTCAAACTCTTCCAAAATATAGCAGAGGGAGGAACATTCCCAAACTCATTCTACAAGATCACCATCTCTGTCTTTGTCTTGATACCAAAAACCAGACAAAGATGTCACACACACAAAAAAATTACAGGCCAATATCACTGATGAACATAGATGCAAAAATCCTCAACAACATACTAGCAAACCGAATCCAAGAGCACACTAAAAGGATCATACACCATGATCAAGTGGGGTTTATCACAGGAATGCAAAGATTCCTCAATATGTGCAAATCAATCAATGTGATACACCATATTAACAAACAGAAGGATGAAAACCACATGATAATCTCGATAGATGCAGAAAAAGCTTTTCACAAAATCAACACCAATTTATGTTAAAAACCCGACAGAAAGTAGGCATAGAGGGAACTTACCTCAACGTAATAAAGACCATATATGACAAACACACAGCCAACATCGTTCTCAATGGCGAAAAACTGAAACCATTTCCTCCAAGATCAGGAACAAGACAAGGTTGCCCACTCTCACCACTATTATTCAACATAGTTTTGGAAGTTCTAGCTACAGCAATCAGAGAAGAAAAAGAAACAAAAGAATCCAAATCGGAAAAGAAGAAGTAAAGCTGTCACTGTTTGCAGATGACATGATACAATACATAGAGAATCCTGAAGATGCTACCAGAAAACTACTAGAGCTAATCAAAGAATTTGGTAAAGTAGCAGGATACAAAATTAATGCACAGAAATCTCTTGCATTCCTATACACTAATGATGAAAAATCTGAAAGGGAAATTAAGGAAACACTACCATTTACCATTCCAACAAAAAGAAAAAAAACCTAGAAATAAACATACCGAAGGAGACAAAAGACCTGTATGCAGAAAACTATAAGATGCTGATGAAAGAAGTTAAAGATGATACAAACAGATGGAGAGATATACCATGTTCTTGGATTAGAAGAATCAACAATGTGAAAATGACTATACTACCCGAAGCAAACTACAGTTTCAATGCAATCCCTATCAAACTACCAATGGCATTTTTCACAGAACTAGAAGAAAAAATTTCACAATTTGTATGGAAACACAAAAGACCCCGAATAGCCAAAGCAATCTTGAGAAAGAAAAACGGAGCTGGAGGAATCAGGCTCCCAGACTTCAGACTATACTACAAAGCTACAATCAAGACAGTATGGTACTGGCACAAAAACAGAAATATAGATCAGTGGAACAGGATAGAAAGCCCAGAGATAAACCCACACACGTATGGTCACCTTATCTTTGATAAAGGAGGCAAGAATATACAGTGGAGAAAAGACAGCATCTTCAATAGTGGTGCTGGGAAAACTGGACAGCTACATGTAAAAGAATGAAATTAGAATACTCCCTAACACCATACACAAAAATAAACTCAAAATAGATTAAAGACCTAAATATAAGGCCAGACACTATAAAACTCTTAGAGGAAAACATAGGCAGAACACTCTATGACATAAATCACAGCAAGATCCTTTTTGACCCACCTCCTAGAGAAATGGAAGTAAAAAGAAAAATAAACAAATGGGACCTAATGAAACTTAAAAGCTTTTGCACAGCAAAGGAAACCATAAACAAGACAAAAAGACATCCCTCAGAATGGGACAAAATATTTGCAAATGAAGCAATTGACAAAGGATTAATCTCCAAAATTGACAAGCAGTTCATGCAGCTCAATATCAAAAAAACAAACAACCCAATACAAAAATGGGCAGAGGACCTAAACAGACGTTTCTCCAAAGAAGATACACAGATTGCCAACAAACACATGAAAGGATGCTCAACATCACTAATCATTAGAGAAATGCAAATCAAAACTACAATGAGGTATCACCTCACACCAGTCAGAATGGCCATCATCAAAAAATCTACAAACAATAAGTGCTGGAGAGGGTGTGGAGAAAAGGGAACGCTCTTGCACTGTTGGTGGGAATGTAAATTGATACAGCCACTATGGAGAACAGTATGGAGGTTCCTTAAAAAACTAAAAATAGAACTACTATACGACCCAGCAATCCCACTACTGGGCATATACCCTAAGAAAACCATAATTCAAAAATAGTCATGTATCACAATGTTCATTGAAGCTCTATTTACAATAGCCAGGACATGGAAGCAACCTAAGTGTCCAACAACAGATGAATGGATAAAGAAGATGTGGCACACATATACAATGGAATATTACTCAACCTTAAAAAGAAACAAAATTGAGTTATTTGTAGTGAGGTGGATGGACCTAGAGTCTGTCATACAGAGTAAAGTAAGTCAGAAAGAGAAAAACAAATACCGTATGCTAACACATATATATGGAATCTAAAAAATTTGGAAAAGTTCTGAAGAACCTAGGGGCAGGACAGGAATAAAGATACAGACGTTGAGAATGGACCTGAGGACACAGGGAGGGGGAAGGGTAAGCTGGGACAAAGTGCGAGAGTGACATTGACATATATACACTAAGAAATGTAAAGTAAATAGGTAGTGGGAAGCAGCTTCACAGCACAGGGAGATCACCTTGGTGTTTTGTGACCACCTAGAGGGGTGGGATAGGGAGGGTGGGAGGGAGACGCAAGAAGGAGGGGATATGGGGATATATGTATACGTATTTCCTATTCCCTTTGTTGCACAGCAGAAACTAACACAACATTGTAAAGCAATTATACTCCAATAAAGATGTTAAAAAGAAAAAAGATGGCAGAATTAAGTTCAAACATAGCATTAATACTCATTAATGTGAATGAATTTAGTTCTCCTCTTAAAAAATGGGCACTCCTGGACAATAACTGAGAAAATTAAAATCCCACAAACCTCTGTAATTAAAAAAAATTGAAAATAATAGTGAAAATATTTTCCCCTCAAACTAGACTCCAATCTCATGACCAAATCTAAATGCAGTACTCAAGAAATTGAATCCTAATTTATTTATTAAAAGGAAATCCTTACTTGATCGTGATGTAATATGTTCAGGACCACAAGAATGGTTCAACATCAGGAAATATAACATTATTGTAATCAATTTTAATAAATAGATTAAAAAATAGCATCACCTGCACATAAAATAGTTATATTTTCTTTAATGCAGCACTTTCTTATTGATTTATAGGAGTTCTTTATATACTCTGGAGAGTAATCCTTCTGATATTTATATTGCCACTATTTTTCTTTTTGAAAATGTGATATAGTTTGAATGTTATTGTTTCAAGACTGTAAATCTTTTATTTTCCAGGTTTATATATCTTGTTGAAGATAACTTTTCCTTTGCCTAGGGTTTTTTTTTTTAATTCTCCAATTTTTTTCCTACTACTTTTATAATTTTTTTCGCTATATTGCTGTTTGTAATAGCCATATACTAGGAGAAACTGAATGTTGGTGAAAGCATGGTGTATTCCTATGATGGCATACTCAGCCTGAGATCAAATGAATAAACAGTTAAAGGAACAGGATGAAGAAAGAACACCAAGACATGTTAAATGGAAGAAGCAAGTCACAGGATGAAATGTAATGATTACATAAATGTAAAATGATATGTTTATAGACAACAAATGCACAGAGAATGTCTAAAACAGTACATACCAATGCACATAAAAAGTATTGGGTTGGTCAAAAGGTTCGTTCGGTTTTTTCCATTCAATGGCTCTAGTAGCACTTAGTTGTCTTTGACTTCATTCGAAACAATTTTGTTAGATTGTATGTGACAGCTGTCATATCAGCGTGCATTTAAAAAAAGACTTATCAAAATTGTTGAATTTTTGTGTAGCCAAGATGGAAGAATAAAACCCACATTTTCAGCATATTATGCTTTATGATTTCAAGAAAGGTAAAAATGCAACTGAAATGCAAAAAAAAAGATTTGTGCGGTGTATGGAGAAGGTGCTGTGACTGACTGAACACGTCAAAAGTGGTTTGTGAGGTTTCGTGCTGGCGATTTCTTGCTGGACGATGCTCCACGGTCAGGTAGACCAGTTGAAGTTGATAGTGATCTAATCGAGACATTAACTGAGAACAGTCAATGTTATTCCATGTGGGAGATAGTCGACATACTCAAAATATCCAAATCAAGCACTGAAAATCATTTACACCAGCTTGGTTATGTTAATCGCTTTGATGTTTGGGTTCCACGTAAGTTAAGTGAAAAAAACCTTCTTGACCATATTTCTGCATGCGATTCTCTACTTAAATGTAATGAAAACCTTCTGTTTTTAAAACAAATTGTGATGGGCGATGAAAAGTGGATACTGTACAATAATGTGGAATGGAAGAGATCATGGGGCAAGTGAAATGAACCACCACCAACCACAACAAAGGCCGGTCTTCATCCAAAGAAGATGATGTTGTGTATATGGTGGGATTGGAAGGGAATCCTCTATTATGAGCTCCTTCTGGAAAACCAAACGATTAATTCCGTCAAGTACTGCTCCCAACTGAAAGCAGCACTCGATGAAAAGAGTCCAGGATTAGTCAACAGAAAACGTATAATCTTCCATCAGGGTAATGCAAGATGCATGTTTCTTTGCTGACCAGGAAAAACTGTTACAGCTTGGCTGGGAAGTTCTGATTCATCCACTGTATTCACCAGACACTGCACCTTCAGATTTCCATTTATTTCAGTCTTTACAAAATTCTCTTAATAGAAAAAATTTCAATTCCCTGGAAGACTGTAAAAGGCACCTGGAACAGTTCTTTGCTCAAAAAGATAAAAAGCTTTGGGAAGATGGAATTAGGAAGTTGTCTGAAAAATGGCAGAAGGTAGTGGAACAAAAGGGTGAATACATTGTTCAATAAAGTTCTTGGTGAAAATGAAAAATGTGTCTTTTATTTTTACTTAAAAACTGAAGGCAATTTTTGGCCAACCCAGGGGAGTTCAGTTGGTGTTTACTCTGAATATTTTGTATTATTTGAAATCAAGAAGATAATCTTAGAATAAAGGATAAGAAGGAGGGAGAAATGAAGATGGACCATCTGTCCTGGAGGAATCACAAGACCTCCTTTCTCAGCAGAAAACTGGGAAGCGAGGCTGCTGTGTCCAGACATGTGCCTCTCTGAGACTCAACCTTCATGACCACAGGAGCCCTGGCTGGTCCGCTGTCATGTGTAGGTCATGAATGTGGTTCACCTTGAGGAGTCAGCACAGGGCAGGAACCAGGTCACTGGTTCGAAAGACCTGGGTTCAAATCCTAACTCTCCCTTCTGAACCTCTTTGTATTTATAGGAAAGGAACAGCGATGTAAGCCCTACTGGGGGCAGGTAGGTTAAATGTGAAGCATTTTCTAGCACAGTGCCTAGTTCCTCTGTCCTTCTTTTGGATTATAAAATGGAGGTTTCAAAGATTTTCGATGGTTCTAAAGTTTTATGGGTCTTTTGAAGCTGAGGAAGGTGGTTGGTGGGATAGTTCTTTTTAGTCATTTCCATCAGGTACACGAAGAGCATTTCCTATGAGAGCCTCTCACCGAGGCCTGCTAGATTAGATTAATTATTTGCTGTGGATTAAACTGGATGTTAATTATGGGTTCAAATAAGATCCTGGTGTGTTCATTGAAGGCAATGTTAAGACTTTACTTTTTTCTAATGGTTCTGATAGAGAAAGTGTAGAGGTTATTCTTGGAGCATGAAAAAGGTCTAAATAGCCACAGCTGGTTTAATTACAACTAGGAAGAGATCAGAGGGAAGAAAAAAGATGAGGTGTATGATCCCATGATATGCTAATTAGAAATTTTCATATATGTTGCTTTGCAAAATACTATTATATCAGGTACTTTTGCAAAGACCTTGAAGAGGAAAATTGCACTTTTTTTTTTTTTTTATGAGTTTCTACTTTCTCTGAAGATAGTAACTTTTCCAACCACACTGGTCAGGGTGAAAAAATGACTTTTCTGCAGTCAGGTCTTTGCCATCACGGTGACGGAAGTGAAAGTGCTGATTAAGGGCTCAGCAGGAAGGTGACATGTGCAGAATCATAATAGGAAGGTGGCAGCGATTCAAACATTGGGTCATTTACTTTGGCAACTGTCATTAGCAGGTGACAGGGCTGTGGGGTAGGGAGAAGGGGAGTCATCCCAATTATGTTCCGCAGCATTTGCTCGTTTCTCCGATTCTGCTCCTTAGGTAATTTTGCTTCTTACCGTAGTGGTCTGCATATCTGTTTTTCCAAGAAGATTTTAAGCTGTGGCAAGGCCTAAACTAGACATGCATTCATCAGTGAATCCCCCAGAACTTTGCACAATACTCTGCAGTAATCGTTGCTTAATAAATGCTGGTTGAACTGAATTTGCAAGTAGCCGGTGCCATGTCAATGTATTCCACGGCTTCTAGTTTAAACAGTTGGCTACAAGCACAGGCAGAGACATGGGATGGCCTTTGTGCTTGGCCTGAGAGAGTTTGAAATGAACTCTTCCTTCAATCTGTTGACTCATTTTGCATTTGACCGAGTTGCTCGAATGCACTTTTCTGGTCAGGAGCTGATGTTGACAGCGGTACCCAAATTCAGTTTGATCGTTAAAATATCCCAAAGAGGAAGAATCAAAGGAGCTGAAATCGGCTGATAACGGACTCTAATTCTGGACACCTCTTGGTAACAGTAAATGCTTCTTTCTGTCTAACTCCCATCTCACAAGATGCATTTTAATCCCCTTTATTCTTACCTCTTCTCTTGGGAGAGATGGATGTAGGTCACTTTGCTAGGTTTTGTGGAAACACCATTTATGCTCTTTACCACAGTAGTAAGTTTACTTCTTGGCCCTTAGTGAGGCTGGCCCAAATCATCTGTTGGTCTGTTTTTCTCATGAACTGGTCAATGGCAGAGTTAGGACCCATCAACACGGATTCAGTTTTGAAGCTTAGTGGCCAGTACAGGTCTGATTAATTTATTTAGCTCTGGTATTAGTCCAGAGACAGAGAATTTCACTTGGTCGAAAATGTTCACCGCCTCCTTCATTTGGGCTGATGGATTCGTGGCTGAATAGAGGCATTTCTTCTGACCCCAAATTAATGGAAATTCCACTTCAGATGCTCCCACTGAAAGCATAAGCTTTGTTAGACTCATGCAAGGAGGGAAAAGATCAGGTTTCTTCTTTTCTTAACAGTTCTTAACAGCTTTTTCAGAATCTTCATCATTTTCCCCCGCTTCCCTCAGCCAGCAAGGTGACAAGGCACTGACTTTGAATTGGGGGCTGGGATTGAAGTCTGCTCCCGCTTCTTCCACAGTCAATGCATTAATAAACAGCTCAGAAAATAACATGTCAGCTCAGATTTCCTCTCTCAGCGGTGAATAACATTTCAGAATCCTTTGGAGGTGCTCACGACTGCAGTGCATTATTTGTGATTGGTCCCTACTTCCCTCCCCAGCATGTGAATTCATTTCCTCTTCCTTTTCCTAAGCCAGACTGGTAATGTTTCCTGCTTGCCTGAGTATCATTCTCTAAGGGAGGGACCAAACCTTTGTGTTTTAGCCCTGCAATAGAAATGCCTGGTGAAACCATTTAGCAGGACCGTTTAACCATTTAACCATTTAAATGTTGGGACAAAATGATGAAAATCACATTCAACCCACTTTTATTTTTTAAGTGACAAGTTACATAATAGTTACGCTAGCTTCTAATATTAAGTAGCTACTTACATGTCAGGCTGGGTCTGTTGCCTCCTACTAATGTTAAAACCAGAGGCATTGAAAGTGATAATTATTATTTTATATGAGGAATGAAGCTTGAAATCTGAATTGAGGTCAATGTATAATAATCATAGCTCACATTTATCAAGTGATTATGAATAAGGCACTTGGTAATTACCTTATGTGCATTATCTCATGTAATTCCAACAACATCCCTAAGAAGTTGGTGCTATTGTTATTATTTTGCAGTTGAGGCAACTCTAGGTTAGAGAGTTAAGTAACTTGACATAGAGACAAGGACATAGAGAAGGTGGGACTTGAGCTGGCGTCCACTTGCCACATACTATATCATATTTCCAGGTAGACCTGTTGGCTTCTAACTGCTTAATACCAGCTTCTGGGACACTGTTTTCTCAACAGCTGTAGTTGGCATGAAGATTACTCTTCTCTTCTTAACATTTGCTTTTATTTAGATTCTAGAATGCTTGCAAATACATGTATTTCAGTCAAGGGGTAGGTGATTGTTTTAACAGAAAAGGACTATGTAACTTCCTGGAAGGAAGGGTGGGGACTTAAGTTATAGCGCAGGGAACTCTACTCAATACTCTGTAATGGCCTATATGGGAAAAGAATCTAAAAAAGAGTGGATATATGTATTGATATACGTATAACTGGCTCACTTTGCTGTACACCTGAAACCAACACAACACTGTAAGTCAACTCTACGCCAATAAAAATTAAAAACAAAAGTGGGGTTGGGGGGAGAAGTTCTTCCCCTAAACTCCTCTGAACACACTACGTGGGTGAAAGAAAAAGTGGCATCATTCACTGCCTTTGCCCTCTTTCTACAATGGAAGTAAAATCAGCTTCTAGGATGAACCTTGAAAAGGTTATGCTAGGGACTTCCTTGGTGGCACAGTGGTTAAGAATCCGCCTGCCAATGCAGAAGGCATGGGTTCGAGCCCTGGTCCAGGAAGATCCCACACGCTGTGGAGTAACTAAGCCAGTGTGCCACAACTACTGAGCCTACGCTCTAGAGCTCGTGAGCCACAAATACTGAGCCCGCGTGCTGCAACTACTGAAGCCCGGGCGCCTAGAGCCCGTGCTCTGCAGCAAGAGAAGCCACCGCAATGAGAAGCCCGAGCACCGCAACGAAGAGTAGCCCCTGCTCACTGCAACTTGAGAAAGCCCGCGTGAAGCAACAAAGACCCAACGCAGCCAAAAATAAAATAAATAAATAAATTTATTTAAAAAAAGAAAAGGTTATGCGAAGCGAAAGAAGTCAGACACAAAGGTCCCATGTTGTAGGATTCCTTTTATGGCATATATCCAGAGACAGAAAGCAGATTACAGGTCACCAGGGAAGTGGTTACTTAATAGGGAGGGTATGTTTTTATGGGGTGATGAAAAGGTTTGGAAGTTAGAAGAAGCTGGTGGTTGCACAACAAAGCGAATACACTAAATATTACTGACGTGTACATTTTAAAATCGTCAATTATACATAATGTGAATTTTACCTCAATAAAAGTTAAAAAATAAAACAAAATCAGTTTCTGGTGAGGTTTTCTGTTTCTCTGGTTGACTCTTGGACGCATGCTACCCTTTCAGTGAAAGGAACAAAGAGAAACTCTGAAGTATTATCCTATTGGGTGAACCTCAGAGATGGTGGCAGTGGCGGTTTAAGTGATTTGTCAAGTACTCCCCATATATCCGCTCTTATGTATATGTATAACTGATTCACTTTGCTGTACAGTAGAAACTAACACAATACTTTAAATCAAGTATACTCCAATAAAGATTTTTTAAAAAGATTGGTCTTGAAGAACGGGCAAGATTTGGAATAATTAAAAGGAGTGATGATGGTGAATTTAGGTATTTGCCGCCATGGGGTAGAGTCTAGATGAACTGGGTCTTTTCATCATCATCCTCAACAGACAGAAAATAGTTTTCTTACGTGAATGGAGAGCATTATTCATTTAACCCATTGTAATGCATTTACTGTCATTTTTATTTGTAGCCCTTTCCAATGCTATAATTTTGTATTGCATGTGGCAGTTCTGTGTCAGCTTTTGGCTTCCAACATTCGAACTCTTCTATTTGGGGGCCTTCATTGTGCAGATCTTGTTGGGAGGGAGGGCCATGATCCCCAACAGAAGGCAAAGAAGGGAACAAATCTCTCCCTTCCCTGCTTCTTGACACTGGCGTGACCTGAACTTGACCAATCAGATGGTCCCGCCCAGTCCCGTGAAGCTGTCTGCAGAAATTTACAGCAGTGGAGAGGGTCCAGGGGAGGAAGCACCAGCACTAGAGCTTTAAATAGACTTTCTGGTGCAAACATGGCTGGGTTCTGGGTTGTCAAGCTTGCTCTGTTTTCTGTCAATATCCTGAGAGTATTCCTCAGATTTCCCAGAATTTTTTTCCCCACTACCCAATATTTCATGCATATATATATATATTTAATAGCAACATTATTGAAATATCATTTGTATACCATGCAATTCTCACAACTGGCTTTTGATCTATGTAATCAAAAGTCCCAACCGGCACAAGTCCCCTTTAAGAAATGGGGATTTTAAACATATCATGGAATTTTAAAAAATTAATACAAATCACATTACAGAAAAGTTGTGAAACAGAAGAAAATTATCTATAACCCACCATTCTAATATAATTATGATGTTTGTGGTTTTTACATTCCTTTTTTAAACCTATACACATTCTTACAGTTATCTTCATGTCTCATCCAGCTTTAAAAAGATGCTTACCTGACCATAGCTCTTCCAGGGAACGCAGTTAGTCTGGAGGTTCTGGGGGAGCCATCTAAAAAGTGTTGAAAGATGAAGAACCAGGGTTGATATGGTCCCTTGTCCAGTTAACATTCATTGAGCTAATCAGCCGCCCAGTTTAAGAAAAGTTTTGTTAGCAGATAAAGAAAAATTGTGTATAGAAGGTTCTTCATTCACACAAGGATGAAAATGTAAAGGCCAAGAGGGAAGGTGGGTTGCTAAGGGAGAAGGTGGATTTCTAAGGGAGAAGGTGTGTGGCAAAAGCCTGGTCATGACCTATTCGGATGCATCCATTCAAATTGGATGATCACATTTACATTAAATGATGCAGCTGTGCATCTGTGTGCTGGGTATAGGAAGATAAAGGATCACCGAGCAGAGTCTCTTCTCTTAAAGACTACGATCAAGTTGGTGTGATGAGACATAACATAGGACGACTAGAGAACATATTGTGTTGGCCAAAAAGTTCGTTCGGATTTGTCCCTAAGATGGTACGGGGAAAGCGAATGAACTTTTTGGCCAAGCCAATATAATACAAGGCACAGGCATCTGTAAGAGCGGTGGATGTCCGTGATGGGGAGATGTGTGACTTACAGTTCCCAGGAAGGGCTGCTTGGACTTGAGACACTTCAGATGTGCCTGGAAGAATGGGCAAGACTCCGGTAGATGAAGAGAAAGAGCAAGGGCAGATTGAGGGGACAATTATAGTAAAGTCATGCTTCAGAGATGGAAGGCTGCCCGGGTGGGTGTCTCGCAGCTCAGCTTCGGTTTTGGAAAAACAGTGCTTGGATCAGGAGTTCCCAACTTTAGGGTCCTGAGACCCCTTGACACTCTTAAAAATTACTTAACATATCAAAGAATTTTTGTTTCTATGAGTCATTTCTATCTATATTTACTGGATCTGAAATTAAAAAGGGGAAATTTGGAAGGATTTATTTATTACTTGATTTAACATAACAATAATAAAGTCTTACAAGTTAAAATAAGTAACATTTTCATGAAAAATAATTTTATTTTCTACAACAAAACGTTTTAGTGAGAAGAGAGGCATTGTTTTTGCAAATCTTAGTAGAAGACAGCTGGTTTCTTTTATCTGCTTCTGCATTCAGTCTGCCGCAATTTGTTGTTTCTGTCGAAAGAGCTGGGGGAAATGTGGTCTCTGTTATAAAAGGGGAAACCTTTTAATAGCATTTTCAGATGATATTACACTAGAATTTGACAAGAAGTAATTTCTTAAAAGTTAGTTGCAGTTGTAGAATTTGAAACCTTATCAATAAACTTTTCATACTCTGCTAGGTTATAATCCATTGGTCCCTTGTGCACTGTGGTTGGGTCTTTTACCTGTGTGTGATTTTGTAACTTCATTCACTGGTCATTTGGAAAATATTGTTCACTCAGTTGTACAGATCTTCCAAATGATGCCATATTCAAAAGATCATATCTGTTACATCATCCTATCAAAAGATCGTATCTGTTACATCATCCTTCCATCTCATTAGCAGAGTCTCTAAATACTGGGAAGCTCTCAAGCTCATGGTGATAGAGTTTTCCAACATTCTCCTTTTCACTTGAAAGCTAGGCATTTATCACTGGCAGCAAGTTCTGTAAGTAGTCGTCCTTGAAGTGACAAGGTCATGTCATTCTTTTTAGAGACAACGCCTCATAAATACCCAAGTCTGAAGGACCATCGTTTGTCTGTCAATAGTCCTTTCTGGTAAAAGTCTATTCCATGAAAAAAGTGGCTTGTTTGGCTCACAATTCAAATGATTGCCTGAGTACTTGGCTTTCTGGCTTATGCAGAGGAAGAGGCTGCCTGCAGGACTTTTGGTGGGGGGATGCTGTCAGCCAGCCTGGGTTGTGTGTTCCCCAACCTCAGGATTCTCCATCCCTCCGCTTTCCTGCTCCATCTCCTGCTGGAAGCCAAGAGCAAGGGTGTTCCCTGATGTAGCTGACACAGGTCAACAAGGATGGGGAAAGAGCGGGGTGTGGTTCTGGAAGGTGTCCAACATGATAAACAGGGAAGAGCTCCTCGATTGGCATGTCTTATATTTCAACTTGGTATTACGTCCTATGCTTTATTCAAACAGCTGGAAGATAAACTGTTTGTCCACAACTGTGCTGAGGACATATTTCAGATGTGACAATGATTCTCAGTGGCCAGTCAAGGCAAGTACAGCTTCCTCTCCAGGTCTGCCTCTGGCTCCCGCTTTACAGGGTTTGGAACAGTTCTCCTGTCCCGCGGATTGTAGCCCACTCATTACCACTTCCCCATCTGCCAGACTGACTCTGTGTCAAGGACTCCCCACTTGGAGTTCCTAAATGGCAGTGGAGGCCAGTACTTTAGTTCTGGATCCTGATGTCAGTCGTCCATTTGTCCGAGATCTCGTCAAATCTCTCTCTGCAGCTGATGCCAGGACCCCGGTCTCAAATATTTCCTGCTCTGCTCCCCAGCTCTCTCTATCTTCCGGGTGCCCATCACTTACCAGTTAACAACTCCTGTGCTCTTTGAAGGTAAACACATTGACTAATTAGTCCTTAGTGAATAATTTAAATAATTCGAGAAAAGTGGAAGGAGCAGAGTTGAAGCGCTTTTCTGGGTGGATACAGAGCTGAGTCATCTCTGCATTGTCCAGATACACCAACTGAAGGTCACCGTGGTGGTTAATCTTGTGTCAGTTTGGCTGGGCTATGACGCCCGGCTGTTTGGTCAAACACCAGTCTAGATGTTGCTGTGAGGGTCCTTTTTAGATGTGATTAACATTTAAATCAGTAGGCTTTAAGTCAAACCAATTAGCCTCCATAATGTGGGTAGGTCTCATCCGATCAGTTGAAGGCCTTAAGAGAAAAGACTGAGGTCTCTCAAGGAGGGAGAACTTCTGCCTTCAGGTTTCCTTTGGACTTGAATTGCAACAGTAAGTCTTCCCTGGGTCCCCAGTCTGCAGGCCTGCGCTGTAGATTTCAGACCTGACATCCTCCACAATCACGAGTCAATTCCTTAAAATAACTTTCTCTCTCCACACCTTCCACCACCATACATATATATATAGAGAGAGACACATTCTATCAGTTCTGTTGGTTTCTCTGGACCCTGACTTAGATGCACTGTTTGGAATCTAAGTATACTGGGGAAATATTAAATTATTTTGTTCTCACAACAACTCTCTTTAGGTTAAAATATATATATATATACACATCTCTTAAGGAATTGTAGTGATTAGTTCAACGTTTCTAGACCATGGCTGCACGTTAGAATCAACTGGGGAGACTAAAAATGCTGATGCCCAGGCCCCACCCCAGACCAATGAAGAATCTCTAGAGTTTGATCCAGCACTGGGGTTTTAAAAACTCCAGGGCTATCTGAGTACCGCAGCCAGGGTCAAGGACCAGTGAATTAGGCCACCTCTGGGAAGAGGTAAAGGCAGTGCTGAGAAAGCACAAAGACAGCCTTTCTTCCTGGGGCATAAAATGCAGCCACCTATAAGGGACAAATTAACCAGGAACAATATTCACGCTGATTACACCTCTTCACCCTGGCATTCACTGCCAGCTCACTGGAACTTTCAGTTTTAGGAAACCTATAATTTATGGAATTCTTTGAAGATGTCTCTGTGAATAATGCATATCTGTCTACCGTCCATCAAATGATTTTGTCATTCCGAGTGGGTATGACCAATATGAATAGTCAGAATTGAGCTCCTGCTGTACTTGAAGGAGGATCACCCTTCTATTCATAATTACCTTATGTCATTGGAAAAAGAGCTTTGCCCTGGATTCACAAAAGATATTGGCTTGACACGTTACCTTACCTTAACCATATGCTACTGTGCAGGTTAAAAAAATAGTATCTTTTGAAACTGACTGGAATTATATTCATTTCCCCCCAAGATAAATAGACTCTGTTGAACATATTCATTTTTCAAAGACCATTCAGTATCCAGGAACATGCATCTGATCTTTAGGTGGGTGGTGCTGTCAGAGAGAGATGAAGTGAGTGAAGGCAAATTAATGAAGGTTGTGCCCCAGGACTAACCTTCCCTTGGTCTGAAGGGCTATCCCATTGTTGCTACCAAGGTTCCCTCTGCTAGATCCTTGGCCTGTGACCATTGTCCTAATTTACTGAGGTGAAGCTTAGAAGCGGAGCTATTTTTACCTTTGGGCACAATAACAGCCAGCACCACACAGAGAATGAGTGTACTGGGCAGCAAAGTTGCAAAGGATGTGAATGTTGGTGTTCATTCTTTGTCCATAGCGTTGGCTCTGAGGGACATTTCCCACTCCAGGTGAGGTGCCAGGCTGGGAAGATGTGTGTGCACAATGTGGAGGATTGTGCTACTGCCCACCTGTAGCAATGCAACCCGCGTCTGTGAAAATGCTATCCTTCACCTGCAGCTATCCTACCCTCCACGTGCAACGATGCTACCCCTTTGCAGAATATGGTCACCACGATGACCTCATGCCGTTCTCATTCTGTTCAGGCAACTACGAATATCATCCTTTGGGGGCAAAGGAAATCATGAAGAAACAATGACATCCAGTCCCATGCCTGTCCTCACAGAATTAGGGAATGGCAGCCCCATGGCTAGAACCCTGTCCTAACTCCTATTTCAACACTCTTAAAAACCAATGTGGCATTTATCTGCTACTCTTTACGAGGATAGAGATAGTGTTTATGTGTGCCTGTGGAAGGAGAAAGAGGTCCTCTGGAAAGAGAGGGAAGTTGAGGGCAGTTGGCTGCACCCCTGTTTTGGGTCCTGGGGAGCAGGTGGAATTCCAGGGGCTTCTCAACTATGATGCTGCCCAAGTGCTCCCAGTGTGCCCGGCTCCTACCTAGCAGGGGAGATGGGTCCAGGGCAGTGTCCCTTTCATGCTGAGCCAGGCCTGGAGGGTCCCTGTGGCTGCAGTGGGGAGAGGGGAGCTGGGAGAGGTGTGTCTGCACGGGGACCTGGCCCTGGCCATGAGCTATAGGAGGCGGATCAAGCTTCACCAAGTATATTTCATTTGTTTATTTCTTCTTTCATTTTCCCCTTCCTTCATTAAACATGGCCTATGTAATAAAACATTTCTGTTCTATAATATATAAATGTCATATATGATTTGTACAATATTTGTAAATATCATCCTGTATAATATGACATTCCCTGTTAATCTTAGCAATTCTAAGTTGCACTTCTGAAAATATTATGTCTTATGGTCAAAGCTGCATACGCACTGGTTAATTAGGATGATAATACGGTTATTTAACTTTTTTTCACAAACTCCACCCCTGTTAGTGACAGTAAGATGTTCCAGCTCTGCTTATTATCACTTGGTTTTTATTTCTTTTACTATTTTTTATTCTTCACTAGGAGTTTTTTTTTTTAATTCAAAATACTGTAGCTGGTTGATTTAACTTGTCATTGCCAATAAAGTTTGTCATTATCAGCAAAGGATAGCAAGCAACCTAAACAAAGGCAATTGTTAATAAGGAAGCAGGATGTGAGCCCTTTCTCAGAGAGCAGTGAATTTTGGTTCTAGCTCATCGTGTGTCTACCTTTGTTCTCTTTGCACTGGTGGAGATGAGGGGACATGTGGAACGTATCAGGTGAGCTTTGAGGGTACTTTGTGGGTGAAGATATGAATATTTCAGGCTTACCCTCCAGACTGTTTTTTGTGTTTACTGGGGAGTGCATGGTAGGTGAAGCCCCATCTGGAGAACAAAGACACATATGAGCAAAATGGACAGGCCCGTCCAGGTTGAGGTCACCATTAATTAGGTGGTATACAGCATCTAAAAAGAAAGTGATCCAGACTCAGGTTTAGTGCCTAGGCAGGGAAAAGGCTAAGACACGGAGGAAGAAGACATAAGAACACTTAGGAAACCAAGATGATCTTTGCTGAAGAGGTCGGTGGGATTCACTCCTCCGAAGTCTGTGGGCACTGGTCAGCAGAGATTTTGAAATCTCTCTCAAGGGAAGGGAAGAAGCACCTGCTTTTCCCATTCCAGGCAGAAGGCAGATCCATTACTTTTACCTGAAATTGGACTTTAATAAGCCTCCTTTTATAGTTTCCTCAACGGTTAAAACAGAATCGTAATAGTTCATAGGTCATATTGTTGTTATAAGGATCAAATCTACCATATAAATGCTGGCTTTTGTGGTTCTATTAAAATTCTGTTGAATTAATAAATGCTTCTACCTTTTTTTTATGAGCCAAGGTACCATCAGAGGGAAAGTGGGAAACGATAGTACTAGAAAGGCATTCGGTTCCTTTCCCTTTATAGGGAAGGCCCTGGAACTACATTGTACATCAGCCACATTGCCCACGTTCCAATTGTTTCACATCCAACACTGTTTGACTAATTCTTTTTTTTTTTAATTTTATTTATTTATTTATTTATTTATTTATGGCTGTGTTGGGTCTTCGTTTCTGTGCAAGGGCTTTCTCTAGTTGCGGCAAGCGGGGGCCACTCTTCATCGCGGTGCGCGGGCCTCTCACTGTCGCGACCTCTCTTGTTGCGGAGCACAAGCTCCAGACGCGCAGGCTCAGTAGTTGTGGCACACGGGCCTAGTTGCTCCGCGGCATGTGGGATCTTCCCGGACCGGGGCTTGAACCCGTGTCCCCTGCATTGGCAGGCAGACTCTCAACCACTGCGCCACCAGGGAAGCCCCGTGTTTGACTAATTCTTAAGTTCTGCTCTCTACTGACTTATCTGGTAGATCGCTGCTCTACATAGGAGCTCTTTATATTTCTAAAGCTTGTTGTCTGTAAGGAGATTTTTTTTTTTTTTTTTTTTTTTGCCCTCTTGCCTTTGAATTCTGAATCCATGGTGAAATTTCAAACATTTACGTCTTTTCTCATTAAACAATGACCTGGTCAGAAGCACCAAGATCCGTCCCAGTGGAGAAAGCTTGCTCAGCCTTGAGATTTTTGGAGCCGTGCAACCCTGACTTCCTCCATGGTCTGCTGGATGGTCTCAGGAGCCCACTCATCCTTTGGCAGGAAATGGAGAGAAGGTCAGCCTGGAGACCTTCCTGCATCCTGGTCTGGGATTCTCTTTAAGTGTGGAATTGCAGGAAAAAAAAATCAGGGGGTCTTGTTCCCTTTTCTTTCCAAGATACTGAGTGATCATCTAAACATATTAGCTAATAGAACACGACTGGTCTGGGGACTGGATATTTCTGGCAGGGTCTGAAGCTCTCCTCTCTGCAGGCTGGAGCTGTGATAAATCTGAGTTCTTTCATTTTTCCAGAGCAACTGGAGACTGACTCTGCCATGGGTGAGTGATGCCTCACCAGGGCACTTACTTCCTGTGCGGTCAGCCCAGGGGGGGAAGGGAGGCAACCAGAGAGCTGGCAACAGTCCTGTTTCTGGGAGCTGAGCTGCCATTTGGGGGGAAAGACTGGAGTAAAAATACCAGTGGAAAGCAATCAACAAAGGAAAAGTGACGGTTTGGAAGAACTGTCAGTGTATGTACTTTGAATGAAGCTTTGAACTCAGATGGTGCATTAGGTCCCTACTCTCTCTTTTCAAAAAAGTGTTTTCTGGAAGAACTGTCAAAAGATCATAGTAGGAGAGGACAGTGAAGACTGGCCCTGGCACGCAGGTGAAGCTCTTGGGCCCCCTGGTCCCAAGACCAGGGGTACCTGCCAGCCCATCACAATGGAGGAGATATTGATGCTGCTGACAGACGGGGGAGGCGGGAAGTTGCTTATAGCACCTGTTAGTCCTGTGCATGCAGCGTTATGCCTTTTTGTTTTCTTTTTCTTTTTTGACTATTCATCTGACGTGGCATGAGAAGGGACCATGGGGTGTAGGAGGAGGAACTAATTACCAGATGTGAGCAGAAATGGGACCATTTCTGTTCAATCAAATGAAGAGATGCTGTGTGTAATGTCCACCACTGGGCAATGCGGTCCACTGTCTGGGAAGATGCAAGCCACCGGAAGTTGAAGCTAAACGCTATGCAAACTCAGGACACTCGTGGAGGTTCTTGGACTCGGTGCTTGTGGTGCTATCTTAATGAGCTGTGGAAGTCGGAATAATCAAATCTTTAAGCTGTGTCCAATTTCCCTTAAGAAGAGAGAGAGCCTGAGGCGAAACACCCCAGGTTTCAGGAGGAAGCAGCTAAGCTGGTACTAAAGATCATTATCATCAGGGAAGGAGAGGTGACACTGAGCCTGTCACCTGCCCTGCCCAAGCAACCTGGGGCTGTGTCATGTGAGGGAGGGGAAACGAGCCTATTATCTTTGAGAAGCTAGCCAAAAAGTATTTTTCTTTTTGCCTAAAATATCCTAGAAATGAAGTCAATGTGAGCTGAGGAGAGGATCAGGGTTTGAAAAGAGAAGCTCATACTAACTGGATAGTTATCCATTTGACTTTGGGATGTGTGTGTGTGTGTGTGTGTGCGTGTGCGTGTGTGTGTGCGTGTGTGTGCGTGTGCGTGTGTGTGTGTTTAAGATTTAGTTTTAAGATAGAGCAGTACTAAGAATGTACTTATATAAAATTCTTTAAATTCAAGGGACTTTATGTACAAATTTACTCTTTTAATGGGTACATAAATTGAATATTAGCTCTACTGCATATATATTGCTTTTCCAACTTTTATGCCCCCCTATAGGGATTTTTCCCTTAAATCAAAATCTATGTATATATGAAATACTCTCACATGTGAATCACATTCTACTTTTATTTGGGGAAAATAGAAAATATTTTTATTATGAAATCATCAAAGAAATGATATTAAAATGAAAACTGTATTAATATATAGATTTATGAATCACGTCTTGGTGACTTTTATCATTTGTGAAATAGCCCTCTATTGGTAAGAGTCAGCTTTTAACCCTGGTTTCTATTTTGTACACTATTATTTATATTACGACATTGTGCTTTTCTTTTGTGGTCTAGAGAATACCATGCTTCTCCCAGTTGGTTCTGAGAGGTAATCTTCTGACCCAGTCTCTAAGAAAAGCTACGCAAAACATGCCCTCAAATAGGTTTAAAGGTATCAAATCAAATGAAGGCTTTTTTAGAAATAGATTAAAAAACAGGAAGAAGCAACATCTCTTCTCTTTGAATTAATACATATCGCTAAAGCCTATGTCAGGGAATGTTTGGTTGCCCTCTCTTTAAGTTATTTGATTAATAAAGATATCATTTGCTCGATTAGCCATGATGGAAAGTGGAATTAGGAAATATTTATAGAGACATATAATGTTCATTTTTTCAGATGTAAGATGTTAGTACGCCCTGGGTAACACATCATGAAGCTGTTCCAAGGGAAAGAGGAATTTTTGGAGTGTCTCAACTTAGCCTTTTGAAGACATTTTAGTGTCAAGGGCATCCAAGTGAAACTGCTTTTCCGTTGAATAATCATCCATTCGTTGTCCCACACCCACACACGTCTGCATCTTCAGTTCCTCACCGTTGACACCCACACCACTAAACAGCCCCTCGGCTTGAGAGCTGAGGATCAGCTTCTTGGGTCCCACCCTCTGTCCTGACAATCATTCTTACCCTGCGAGAACAGTCAGTCTTCTGCTACCCACTCTTTCCTCAATATTAAGGTCAAATTTCAAGGTCCACCCTCTACAAAATACTTTTCCTGTTTACACATTAACTTAGCTTCTTTTTGATCCCATTCATTCCTGCAGAAATTGAATTTGGTCGCGTTGCCCCCAGCCTGCTGTAAGCTTCTAGGGGAGAACTTGCGCTCTTTCACATTCTGTACCTGTTGAACGTGGCACATTTTAGGAACCCACGATTCATGCAGGGCTGTACTGAAAAGTGATGATTTTCCTATCCCTTCCCCCCACCCCAGCCCCTCATATTTGTGCACAGCTGAAATCAAGAGCCTCGAGGCATGAGCAGCTTAGAGTGGACAGTGTGTCTCACACGACCGCCTGAAAGATGTTGGGAAGGGGGGTGGCACCTCCTTCGGGGTTTATCAGCAGATCGTGTGTGTACCTGCAGCCCTGGGGGAGCAGGACCCCCTCCCCCATGGGCTGCCTCTACGTGGGCTCTTTGGATGGTGTCACCACCCAGCCACAGGCAAGAGCAAAAGGTCAGCATCCCCTAGGCTTGTTGCGTCTCTCCACTTCTTATCCCATGGCCGCCTCTGATGACAGGCTGCCACTCAGCAGGATTTCTAAAAATGGCATTGGAGAAGGAAGGAATTCACTGCGGACTATTTAATAATTTAGGATAGTATACCTCAATCTGGGGGAATTTATATTCTTGGGAAATATTAAATATTAGCATCATTGGGCAATTCCTAATAGTGTACATGGTAAATCAGCAACGTCACTGCCTTCGCCAGGGTTGTTCTGCGGGTGAAGTGACACCATCACATGGTGTTTTAGGGGGTGGAATGGCAAGGGACTAGGACACAGTGAGACTATTGGTGCAACTTGTAAAATGCAGTTGTTTCCTGTTAGCCTCTCTGAAAGACTGTGGGTTGTGAAAAGAATATTTGGTTTGAAGTCAAACATTGGTTTAGCTGCCTGCTGTAGGATTTGGTGTAAGGCAGCCAACTCTTCTTTTCCCCTGTCTTCTTATCTAAACAACGGGGTGAGAATAGTTCCTGCTCAAGTGGAATAGCAGCTAGCATGTTGAAGAGCTTATGACATGTCAGGCACTGTTCCAGTAGCTTAATATGTATGAACTCCTTTAATCCTCAAGCCTACAAAATAAGTATCTTTAGGATGCCCATTTTACAGATGTGAAAGCTGAGGCACAGAGGGCATGTAACTTGTAAGTGGTAGGAATTCAAACCCAGGCCCTCTGCTTCCAAAGACGCAGAGGTCCACCTCCTCCCCAGCATTTCACAGGATGGTTGCTCGGGTCAAATTGCTTCTTTCTCTCTGATGTAAAATACACATATCAGTTGTTATAGCACTGAGAGCAATGTTGATATTAACATATATCATGTATACTAGTCTTTCACTGGCTTGTGTGTAGTTGTTTTGAGGGGTGTGATTTGGTCCATCTTCTATTCAAATCCATGGAATCATGAGCCACGCAGTAATAGGATTATAAATTGCCTGAAGTGTAGAACTGACAGAGCAAAAGCGATCTGTCCGCTGGAGATCAAGTTTAAACCCTTTTAGCACTCAGAGATCGTGTTGCCTGCATGCCAGCCAGAAACTGCTTGCAAGGCAGCTGGGGCAGAGGTACTAAGAATGGGGATTTGAACCTCAGCTTTGCCACTCTTAATTATGTGACAATAGCTGTATCACTTGCTCTCTGTTCCTTGGTGCCGTGTCGATATAATGTGGGCAATAGTGTTCCCTTCCTTATGGGTTTTGATGAGGATTAAGTTAGTGTTTAACCAGCCCTTGAAAGATTATTCGGCACATAGTGGGCCCTTTCTATAGATGTTAGCTATTAAGAGTCAGGATTTTCTTTTCAAAATTAGTAGATACTGTATCTAAAACAGGCAGACAGAAGCAGAGCTTTCCTTAATACTGAGTTTGTGTGTGTGTGTGCATGTGTGTGTGTGTGCATGTGTGTGTGTGTGAAGGGAGATGTGGAAGACAGCGTATGAGAGAGAAAATAAGAGACAGAATATGTACTGTATATGAATTAGGTAAAAATTCAGGGAGGAGAGAGAGTACTGACTTGGTGGAAAAAAAAATGAAAATGCATTCTGGGGAAGATAGGAAACTTCCAGTGGGAGATCCTGAAAGGAATCCCAGAAGCCCATGGGCTTGTCCCTGGCCTCTCCCAGGCCAGCCTGGGCCTCATGCAGACATAGGTCTGAGCTGATTTGGAAGGCAGGTGCCTGGCACAGGCTAGAGATGGGGGAACACACCTCTAACTCATTCTCTCAGAGCTATGGAGCTTCTATTCCATTGCATTTTCCTTTGTGTCAGCTGGTTTGTTCAGGACAGATGTTCAGGATCCTCTAAAATAAGCTTTTTTAAAAAAATAGCAGACACGTTCTGAGTGAAGCACATCTCAAATTCAGCAGAATGGCTTCTGTGTGCAGCTGTAGCTTATGTTTCTTACATATTTACAAGTATCAAAGGTAGCCCTAAAAAGACATTTATTAGCACCTTATTTTTAATAGTTTGGATTCAAAGCATTGAGGTATCCTCAATCATACCGTATTTAAATAAAAATAGGAAAAACATAAAATCTAAGCCTCCATATATCTTTGGGAACGAAGAAGAAAATCAGCTGGAAACTGTGAACCAGTGAAAGTGTTTATCTCAGGGGAAATATTCGCGTTAATCATTTCCAGTAGGGAAAGAGACATAAATTCTCATCCACAAAGTTTTAGATCGTATGAATTTTGCTAAGGCTGCTTTAACGAAAATGTGATTTTGAATTCTGCATTATCAGTGTCTGTGAAAATGATCACATTTAAAATGTTTATACCATCAACTTGTTTAAAAAGTTTAAGTGATGTCATAAGCCTTAATGATTATCGTGAATTCTAAATAGTGAAGTTCAAATTAAGATAATTTTATGTTTGCAACACAGTGGTCATTGTTTCTGAGTAACAGATAGTTTAAAACAAATAGATGATGCATTATATGTGATCAGAGTGCCAAGTTTTCTCTTAAGGTTCTGTGTGTGGTTTGGGGAAAGGGTGAAGGTCTGCTGGTTGTGGGACAAAACAGAAACCACTTTGGAATCAGAGTTAGACTGACTGGATTTAAGTGCTGGCTCTGCTACTTTCCAGCCTTGATACTTTGACAAGTCAGTGAACCTTCTGAATCTCAGTCTCCCCATCTGCAAGATGCAGGTTGGAGGATGAAGTTGAGAGTGTATATAAAATAGCGCGACTCTTGACATTTGCTAGGTACCCAAAAGACGGTGATTTTTTTTTTAGGATAGTTCTAGTGGTTTTAAAATTTTCCCACAAAATCTTTGACACAACTCCCTTCAGGAGGTAGAATCTGATTCTCCTTCCTCTGGACGTGGGCTGGACTTAGTGATTCACCCCTAATGAATAGAATGCAATGATGTGATGCTTGCTCTGTGACTACCAAGACTGCATCCTGAAGAGGATACAACATTTGCTGTCAGCTGCCATGTTGTGAGGATGCTCAAGCAGTCGGTGGAGGGTCCATGTAGAGGAGGAAGCCTTGGGGAGAAACTGAAGCCTCTTGCTAGGACTCAGCTCCAACTTGCCAGCTGTATGAGTCAGCTGCCTCGGGAGTGGATCCGATAACTCAGCCAAGCCTTAAGACGCCTGTAGTCCTGGACCACATCTTGTCTGCAGTCTGATGAGAGACCCTGAGCCAGAACCATGTTTATTGTTTTAAGTCACTACAGTTTGGGCTCATTTGCTACAGAACGATAGACAAATAGTACAGCAAAGATAGTAGTCAAACTTACCCCAGAGTGGGGTGAAAAATCTGAATTAGGTTGCAGCCCCTGCCTGTGTCTACGCAGTTACAGTTGATACTAAAATTCAATGGGGTGATTAAATTTGTTAATGCATTCATTCATTCAGCAAATGCGTTAAGTGCTGACTAGGAACAAGGCCCTTCATGGTCCCAGACACACCACTTTTCTACTTAAAATGATGAATTGTCCCCTCATTTCTCGTAGGACAAACTCCATGATGCCTGCATGGCCCACATGCCCTTCACGTCTGGCTCTCATCCACACGCGTCCATCCAGATTCAGCCTGTCCTCTGCGTGGCTCACTTCTCTGGCAGCAGGCACCTTCTTTCTGGTCCCAGGCCACAGATTTCTGGCCTCACAGCCACCACCATGCTGGCACTTCACCAGATGTGCCTCCCCCCACCCTCTGCCTGGCTGATTCCTGCCAATCATCCATCCTCAACGGTCACATTCTCTGCCAAGCTTCCTGCCCCTCCTAACTAACTGATTTAACTTTCTCCATCATCAAACACTAAGCCAAGGACTATTTATGGCAATTATGAAATATTTGGACAATAGTTTGTTTATTTAACACATATTTATTGAGCACCTACTAAGTGCCAGACAGTTTTAGGTGCTGAGGTCACAGCAACAAATGAAACAACAAAAATTCCTGCCCTCATGGGGCTTCTGCTTCCGTGAAGGCAAAGACAATAAATAAGATGAATAAAAAATATGGAAGGGGTCACTTGCTAATGAGTGCGATGGAGACAATTAGGCAGGAAAAGGAAAACAGGAAATCCTAGTGGCTGAGGGGCTATAATTCTACACAGAATACTCAGAAAAGGCTCCAGTGAGGGCATAACAAACCGGGCCCTGCTGTGGGTCCTGTGACCTTAGACTGGCCTTGAGACACAGCCTTTACGCCTTCTCTCCCATGGAGCCGGCTGGACGTGCTCCAGACCGGCTCACCTCTGGTGAGAGTGGCCAGGTGTCAGGGGTCAAATCATCCAATATCCTCTGCAGGGACCACATAGGTAGTTACTGAACCGTTTCTCCCATCAGTGGGGTTTAAGCACTGAGGTTGAGGCTGCTTATGTGAACATAACCCACCAATTCTTTTAAAGCACATCACTGAAAGCCAACTACTCACGTCCACTTCAAACACAGCATTAATGCATAAGCTGCTGTCTTCTAAGCAAGTTGCATCAGCCAGCTTTACATCATAGGCATGACTTTGGAGTCTGATGACCAAAGAGCCTGAGTACAAAGCAGAAGGAGATTATCTAAGGTAAAGCTCACCACGACACCTGGGACGGGGAACAATACACAGGATTCATGTCAACGTGGACATGACAGGTACCTAATACTTTCCTGAAAGCAGGTTTTGTTAAAAGTGGGAGAGAATAGGAGAACCCTGAGTGTTTGAACGTGAAATCGAGTGGGAGAAAAGGGAGGATGCAAAACACACCTCCATCAATTTCTAAACTTTATTCAAGATGTATATGTATAACTGAATCACTTTGCTGTACACCTGAAACTAACACAACATTGTAAATCAACTATACTCTAATATAAAATAAAAATTAACTGAAATTAAATTAAAAAAAGAAATAGCTCAAAGGGGATCTTGGCTCACAATGTTCATATCAAGTTTTCTTATTTACCATGATTGCTGATTAATTGCCTTTTCTCCAGATAAAATGTGTGATATTTTTATGCTGCTGTTCAAAACTTCATTCATTTATTCATATATATTTATATTTATCCAACAAATGTTTATTGCACTGCAATAAGGTCTATAGAGACGGGTAAGTGAGGATCTTGTCTGTACATCACTGGCTTCCAAACGTGGCTATTTATCAGAAAAAGCAATACTTATAGTTAATAATAATTTAAATAATGTTTATATAATTAAAACATATGAACACCTGTAAGTTAATAGTTTGGCTAACACCTTTCCAGAAACATTGCTATTTTGTTTGCTTTCGCTTTTCATTTTTCTTGCATTGATTTAGGTAGTTTTAAAATACATTTCTGTGTGGGAAGATAAAGACTTCCTCATTATAAATGTTAAAAATATATATAGGATCATAATAAATTAATTAAACATTCTGAAGCCTTGAACAAAGCATGATTTTGTTAAATTCTTAATATAGCTAAGTGATAGCTGTTTAGCTTTTAAATTGTTTTTGCTATATTAAATAGCGCCATGTTTAGCATCTTTGTGTATACATTTTCCAGATGTGGAATTGTTAAACTACCCTAAGTAAAGCTGCACCCACCAACATTACACAAGCATGTGAAGGAAAGCATGTTATGTATAGCACGGTGTTTTGTGGTTCAGGTAAAGTCAATTATTATAGATTTGTCCCTTCGGGGTTTCTGTAGATGTGTGCAGAAATCGGACATGGAGCTGGCTAGAGAAATATTTGTTCTAAATATTAAAATCTGTTCCTACTTCTAAAGCAGCAACTGCATCTAAATAGACAATAGAACGAAGGAAAAATATGTCTAATTTGGGGCATAGACCCACGATCAGTTTTGAGGCAAAGACCCTAAAAGTGAAAAGACTGCAGACATCAGCTAATGGTGTGGGCAGTTCTGACCCCCGTGTGGTGGAGACTGCCTTATGCTTTATTTTGTTAATGCAAATAGCGGCCGGCAAACAAAAATAGCAGCTAACATGGCATTGGGCTAAATACTTTACAGTAATTCTCTGATTTTATGCTCAGGAGTCCTCTAACAGAAAGTGCCTTGAAGTAACAGAAGTGACTTGAAGTCACAGATGGAACCAGGGTTTAATCTAGAAGGTTTGAGTCTAGAGCCATGCCCTTGACATTAGTTACCTTGACTTTGATACTTTGTAGATATGAAAATGAAAATAAATTCTTAAGGGTATGTTAAACGAAATTAATTTTATTTGAGTAAGATACTAAGTCATTGATACCTAGACAGTATTTTTTTTTTAATTTAAAGTGCACATTAATTTATTGTTTCAAAAATATTCGAGCGCTTCATATTTGCAGGCACGGGGACATGTTACAGTGGCTGGGACAGACATGGGCCTGGATTTCATACAGGTGTTGTCCTGAGGAGGGGGCAGTAGGCAAGCAGACCCCCTCGCTGCAGGATGCCCAGTGTGCCACGGGGTACAAGGGGAGGACCCAACTTTGAACCTTAAGTCCAGGATTATCTTTAAAGCAGATGAAAGCTAAACAGAAGTGGTTAACTTCACATACACCTCTTAAAAACAAAACTGAGTCTTGTCTAGGAATCCTACTGGAAATATTAGACAACTGTGACATCCAAGGTTCATGGATAGGTTATTTTTAATTTTCTATCTGGCCTCATGGTATGATCAGAATTTCAGAGAAAGCTTAGAAAAATATGTAACTTTTGGAAACTTGGCAGTTTTCTTCAGTTTAGTGTTTCTCATAATTTATGGATCTCATGGGAAAGTTGTTTATCTCTGGTTTCTGGGATTTGCTAGAACTTTGTAGAAATCATCTCACAGGCAGCTTTTGGAGAGAGAAAAATTTCCCAAATTTACATTTTAACCGTTTTACCAAAGTCTCTTGATACCAGGTTTCCCGGCTGCTGATCCGGATACATTTAAATGGGCTTCACTGTGTGCAGTGGGTGTGTCCCATGGTGACGGTCAATGCCCGGCACTGCCTCCGTGTCCCGCGGGCACCAGTGATCTTCTTGTGAAAAGTACTAGTCCTGTCTTTGCTCAATGTGCATCTTTAGGATGTGCGCTGACTGACACAGAGTAGCTGCTCAATGGTTTTTTGTGCGATGAAAGAAGTGTATGTCCGGGGAAACTTAAAAATGTAGAAAGAAAAATAAGGGGATTGATACTGGGTTGTCTGTTAAGGCAGCCTCTTTTCCACGCTGCAAATTGTCTTTGTCTACTTCTCTTGTACATGTACATTATCTAGCCACCTTAGGTGAACAAAAGGTTGCAACAGCTAAAATTTCCACAGCTTATTCTATTCCCCAGTGTCAAATCACAGCTCCAATTCTCTAAATATCCTGGGGAAGCATTTGGAACACGTGCTTTGAGGAACTTTGTTTTCAAAATAGGAAGTGGATTTCTAAGTGTTTATTCAGGGAGGATAGCAGAGGAAGGATGGTATGTTCTAATTACCTTTGTAATTGGCACACATTCTATGTCAATTTATTGTAACTGAAAGGAAAGTATCAGGCTTTTCTGCTTTGAGCTGCTGACCTCAGAGGAAAGCACACGGTGTGTGCTGCGTCTGAGCGCAGAACGCCTGCATCACTTCAGAAGTAATGGGCAATATTTTCAGCAAAGCTAGATGATATTCACCACCTAATTCCTTTCACTTCTTTTAGTGAAGACACTGAAAGAACTGATTTTAATCTGAGGATACCTCTTTCAAAGAAATCTCAAGAGATTGACTGCTACTAGAAAAGCTAAAAGATATGAAAGTATTTGTTACAAGCGAGGAGAGCTTTAAAACAATGTAGAATAGGAAATGTACACCTGGTGACCTCTCCCCTACCTTGGAAGATAGTGAAAAGTATCTGATGGGGATGGCGACTGTCACTGAGTATGGATGTTAGACTTACTTTCTAATGGAAAGACAACAAAGGCTGCACTCAGTGGGTATTCAACGATCAGACGAAACTGTCGAGAAGCATGAAGGTCTTACCTGAACATTGGTTCAAAAAAGTGTTCTAGCACCGGGAAACTCTTAACACCATATAGAGAAAGGAAGCCCGGATTGATGTGAGGTTGCCTACCTAAAATGATCACAGGAGACGTATAGATGGAAAACTATTTGACACATTATTCTTTCCCCAAGCAATTTTGTATTGATTTTATAGTATATCTTTCACCTAAATGTTTAGAGTGAATCAGTAAAACTATGGATTCTTTCATCCAATCACCTTACATCAGGAAGTATTGAGTAATTGTGACACAAGTGTATATACAATTATCTCTATTTTGTATAAATGAGTATGTGTGAAATTTTTAAAATATTGACTTTAATTCAGTTGAATTAAGAACTGTGATAACCTATATGAGAAAAGAATTTGAAAAAGAACAGATATATAGATATATGTATAACTGAATCTCTTTGCTGTACACCTGAAACAAACACAACTCTAAATCAACTATACTCCAGTAAGATTTTAAAAAATAAAGACAAAACAAATAAAAAAAGAATTATAAACTAGGAAGGGTGGTATGTGTATAGGTGTGTATTTATGTGTGACTGTTATGAAGCTAAATAAGTTAGTGAACATTTATGTGAAATGTGTTTTATTCAGTATGACAGCCGTCATCGTAGGAAATAGAATCAGTTAAACTTACGTCATTCGATTTGAATATTTAAAATTTGCATAATATGAATGACTTTTCTTATTTGCTTTATAATGATATACATAGTGGTACAAATGATTTTTCTACCCACACTCTTTCTAGTGGGATTCCAATATATATGATATAAAATAAATATTCTGAAATGATATATTCTCCTAGTGGTATAATAATAGACATTTCATTAAAGCCATAAGTAGCTGGAAATAACTGATGATTAATATGTCTGAGAATCTTTTATGATTTTGGGAATATAAGATGGGGTGAAATACATCAGCTGCAAAAGCAAAAATCCCCGGGAACATAATTGCCCATTAACCATGTCTTTTACTTTGTTATTAATGGATAAGATAAGGGAATCCCAGGACAGTGGAAATACTTCCACGGGATAATTAGAGGAATGAAAAATGTAAGGGAAACTTCCCAGTAACTGGTAAGTTTTATATATATATATATATAATATATATATATATATATAATATATATATATAATATATATAAAATATATATATATAAATATATACTTCGTTCTTTCAATTACAGTTATTTCATACTTTCCCACATGATTGTTAATATAAACCAGGTTTCATTTGTTAAATACATAGATCTTGTTTCAAATTTATGTACAAGATTTGTTAGCAATTATGAATCAAACTTGCTATATCTGAGTGCATAAATATAATGTAGTACGCTTATTTCTGTTTTAAGATCTAGCATAGTTTCATTATACTTTTGGAGTTCCTTCCTAATACATTTTATTATGGTGTTTTAGTCCATAGAAAGTCTAAGATGATTAAGAATTCTTACCCAAGAGGAGAGAGATCACAATAATTCCTTTCTGGAAGAGTTCCTTTAACTCAGTTTAATACATTTATGTGAGAAAAGGCAGTTGGAAAACAGGTTTCACATAAACATTAACTAACTACTTTTTTTTTAACATCTTTATTGGAGTATAATTGCTTTACAATGGTGTGTTAGTTTCTGCTTTATAACAAAGTGAATCAGCTTTACATATGCACATATCCCCATAGCTCCTCCCTTTTGTGTCTCCCTCCCACCCTCCCTATCCCACCCCTCTAGGTGGTCACAAAGCACCGAGCTGATCTCCCCGTGCTATGCGGCTGTTTCCCACTAGCTATCTATTTCACATTTGGTAGTGTATATATGTCAAAGCCACTCATAAGCTGGGATGAAGTGAGAGAGTAACTAACGACTTTTATGTCAGCGTGTAGAAGCATATATTAAACCTGTACGTCTGTAGACAGACTCTTCCCCAGGACTCTGTTAAAACTATTTGACTTTTTCCTTAGTATTCACAATTACAATTGAGAAACCCAGCGTTAGTTTGAATCTCTTTCTCAGCCAGGTAACGATTTTTGTTTCCAGAAAATTAAATTATTCTATTTATAGAATTTTGACAAGGAGATATCGATATAGGCTTTTCTATTAATAATCTTACTCAGAAGACTAGGGCACACTTTTTCCTTAATAATTTAAGTCTACCTTCAGCTCAAGAAAAATTTCTCTTGATTCTTTGAATGTGAATTCTCTGTAACTTTAACACACTCTCTCCCTTTTTAGTACTTCGTGGATACTTTTGTCATAATAACTCAAGTCTATAATCAGTTTAAGAGATTTTCTTTCTTTCTTTCTTTCTTTCTTTCCTTTCTTTCTTTCTTTCTTTCCTCTTTTCTTCTTCTTTTTTTCTTTTAATACTTCTCCACCATTTACTCTATTAGCTTCTCCTGATACTTCTAATACCTCTGCACTGTATCTTCTTGATCTGTATTTCTTGTCTTAAGCCCTCTTCCCTACTTTTCATCTTGTTTTCTTTTTAAGTTAGGGAAGAATTGTTCAAGATGAGATTCCAAATTACCAATTCAGTTACCTGGAGCATCTGTTATGCAATTTCAGCCATTTATTGAGTTTTAAGTTTTAGTGTTTAGAATTTACTAAATTCCAAGAAGACTTTCTGGTTCTCAGTGGATCCTTTTGCAGCCTGTTCTTTTACGGATGTAACAGTCTTGCAACCAAGTTTCACAATTTTTTTAAATTAATTAGTTTATTTTTTTTTTTTTTTTAATTTATTTTTGACTGTGTTGGGTCTTCGTTGCTGTGTGCGGACTTTCTCTAGTTGCCAGGAGCAGGGGCTACTCTTTGTTGTGGTGCATGGGCTTCTCATTGCGGTGGCTTCTCTTGTTGCGGAGCATGGGCTCTAGGCATGTGGTCTTCAGTAGTTGCCGCACGTGGTCTTCAGTAGTTGGGGCACGTGGGCTTCAGTAGTTGTGGCCCACAGGCTTATTTGCTTCGCGGCATGTGGGATCTTCCTGGACCAGGGCTCGAACCCGTGTCCCCTGCACTGGCAGGCGGATTCTTAACCACTGCGCCACTAGGGAAGTCCCCACAATTATTTTCAAAAAATAAGTTATGTCCTGTTTCTGCACTGTCTGTTTTTGTGGTTTGTTTGCTTGTTTTTAGGGAGCATTTTAATTGCTTGTTTAGTTTGATTATCCTCTTTCAGGTTGCTGCTTTTCCACAAATGATCAAAAGTGTCTTATCCACATTTATGCATCAGTGGCTAAGCTGATCAGTAGCAGGGGCCATCAGGAATTGTGTGAGCCACTGTTGAATTTCCCTTTGAAGATGGAGGTTGACTTTGGGGACCTGCATTTCATTCATTCAACAAATATTTATTGCATCTAATAAATTAGTAAGCTACCGTGAGCTAAGCACTGTTCTAGGCACTTGGAAAACAGCGATAGAGAAATAGATACTAATCGCTGGCCATGGGGAAATGATATTCTGGTGGGGAGAACAAGACAGAGCAATACACATAATAAATAAATATTCTGATGTGTTACAGGGGGTAAGTGCTAGGGAAACAATAGCAGAGTAAGGAGGGTTGGAAGTGCTGGCAGGGAAGGGAAGTTGCAACTGTAATTGAACAGCGGGGTCAGGGTGGGTCTTACTGAGAGGATGACATTCGAGCAGAAGCCCACCTGAAACTGGTGAAGCAGCAGCCAGGAAGCCAACAGGGAACAACAGGTATGATGAGACCGATGCCGGGATGCATCTGGAATGTTCCAGGAACAGCAAGGAGGTGACTGTGACTGCAGTGATGTGACTGAGGGGAGAAGAACGGGGGATGGGAAACGATGTAAGACTGAATCATCTGAGGTCTTGTGAACTGTGGCTTTTAGTCTGAGTGAAATGGAGAGCCGTCAGAAGGTTTTGAGTAAAACAATGAGCTGATTTGATTAATTGTAAGAGGATCACACTGGCTGTCATGCTGCGAATAATAGCAAGAAGGCGAGAGTGGAGGCCGGGAGACCAGCGAGAAGATTATTACGACGATCAGAGAAGCAGCAATGGTGATGCGGCTAGTGTGCCTGCAGCAAGGGGCGCTTGGATTCTAGATGTACTTGAAGACAATGGCAGTTGGTGATATCTCGCACGTGGCGTACGGGAGAAAGACGGGAGGCGAGGATGACACCCCGATTTTAGGTCTACGTGCCTAAAGCGAGGAGTAGCTATTACTGAGACAAGGAATGCTGGGCTGTAGCAGGTTTTAGGGAGAGTCCAGGAATTCCAGTTTGCACATGCTATATTTGAAATACTTGTTTGACATCCAAATACAGTATAGATGTCGCCAAGGCATTTGGGTATGTACATACGAGGATGGGAGACGTCCAGGGTAAAGATATTAGTCTGTGAGTCATGGGCTCACAGTGGTATTTAAAGCTCTGGACTCACACACAAAAAAGTAGATGGAGAAGAAGCGTACGCACTGAGCCTGCAGGTGGCTTTCTGGCCCTGATGGTTGGCTGGTTGGCATGTTTCTGTTCAAGGTGTTGGAAGGGTTAGGGTTAGGGTTAGGGTTAGGGTTAGGGTTAGAGTTGATGGCATGCTGACAGCAGGGGACGCATCCCTACAGGAGGAGCACTTGAGAGATTTCTTTGCCATCTCTGGCAAGTTACTGCTCACTGGAGGAAGGTGTGTGAAAAGCCGCAAGTTAAACGGAGGATGGCCTCATGCACCTCCAGCCTAGCTGTTCACTCGAGGGTCCACTGGGACTGGTCCCATTTCACAGAGAGGAGCAGTTTGCCAGTCGACACGTGGCATGTGCTTCAGCTGCACCCTGGACAAGAAGAGCAGAGCACAGCCCCCAGGCTTGCAGAATGTTCCAGAGCAGGCTCAAGGTGGAAGTTTGCTGCAGTTTAGTTCAGAAAATGTGTTTATTCACCTTATCCAGAGGTCCCCTCTTTGACCTGAATTGGGTCTTAGGACATTCATCTATAATTAGGTGTTTTGCAAAATGATCCTTTTGTTTTTATTTTATAGAAATTATATAGTTTCTGGGTCATCAGTATGATCTTGCCCCATCTATTTTATTCTAGTGCTATAATGTGTGTGTGTGTGTGTGTGTGTGTGTGAGAGTGAGTGTGTACATGAGAGTTACCAGCCAACGGGATTCGGGAAAAGCGGAAAGGTGAATGTGGACTTTTCTTGAAGTAGAAGCCACTTACAAAGTTTCATTGTGTTTCAAGGAAAGGTATATTTAAATTACTTTAAAAATTTTTTTTCTCTGAAGGCACATGAGACTATAAAATTACCGATCATAAAAGGACCAAGTAAATATTTAAAATGTAAAATATATATTACTTTTAGTCCTAGATGTTACAATGTTAATAAAAAATATCGAGAAGCATAAAGTCTCCAGAGTCATTATAGCTACAACTGTGTAAATAGCTTGCTTCACATAATATCAAAAGGAGAGTTAACCTCATTAGATGTAATTCTAACAGCAAGAGAGCCAAAGGCATGGCAACAATTGTATCTGAAGATTAACTGGAGGCATGCTGGCCTTATAAAGGGTAGGATTCAATGAAACTTTACTTGGTGAAATTTTCATTTGCAAAGTGATGTTTCTTCTTACAACAACTTACTAATATGGTTTACTTTGGGGGTCTATATCCAATTTTGCTGTTCATGTTATAAAATGAAAAGCAGTTAAAATACCAGATTTAGAAAAACAATACACTTGACCATAGGGACATTCTGTGATTGATCATATTATTTGTGATGTGACAGATGCAATGAAGCTAGAATGAGAAGGAGACATATAATTTTGTGTATACTAAACAGGAAAAAAAGGTGACATAGCAAATCCCTAGCCTCTGTGCTTTGATGCTAAATAATAGTACTCAATTTATATTTGAAGTAGTATCCATAAATTAACAATACTACTCTTTCAAAAGAATGTACCAGATTTTAGATGGTTTAGGAAATAAAGTTGAGTTACTCCACAAGCATTTTTGAAAGAGGTTGCTGATAAGACAAAGATGAAAGATATACGATATACATGTATTTAATATAGCAAGTGCTACAAAGCAGATTGTATTAGTACATCTGTGCCTGAACTGCACCGTCAGCCTGAAAATGGAAACTCTGATGCTGTTTTCAGGTTTGACGAGGCATTTTTATATAACCAGCAAGATCTTTTGGCACTTCAGTAGCTGAGTCCCCCTGAAAAGGATGCAAATCTAGGCTTCTCCCAATATTTTCCCTATTATATAGTAGTTCTAGTGAATTATTATGGAGGGACGCTATCTGCACTGGCTGTTTTCCATTTGACATCTTCCTCCCCCAACCTGCTATTCTCTGCCTTGTTCATACCAGGCAGGCTGCCCCGATGGACCACACAGCCTGAGCACCTCTGCCACTGGCCAGTAGTGAGGTGCAGCCAGGGCTGGGATCAGCCAGAGACGGTGGCAAAAGGAGCTAGTCTGTTCCTATTTCCTATACAGAAGCAGTGGTGTCCCTCTCTATCCAGAGTTCCAGCTCTCACAGAAATCTGGTCACATTACCCACCACCCACCTTTGCCCCTTCTGCCCTAAGGGTGGTAATAGCTTCCCACAGTTAAACATTTCTGGGTGCTTCAGCATCTTTTGTAGGTACCTTTAACCCTGCACACACCCCTGAAATTGTCTCATTAAAATCTCTTCAATTGAGTCATCAGAGCGGAATTCTTTTCCTGCTGTGACCCTGGCTGACACAGGCACAAAGATGCTGATGCTGGATGACAGACCAAATAGCATGACGTACTTCACAAGCGTTTACCTTACAATCAGGGCTCTAGGCACTATCGAGATCTGAATCTATTCTCTGATGACTTTGCACCACTCAACAATAGAGCCTTGGTTATTATCACAATTATAAGGTACTGACAAGTAGCCCTTCCTTTTGAGACTAAATGGGGTGAGGATGCCAGAGATAATTATTCCATGGGCAGGCAGTAGCCTGAAGAAAAAAGGGTAGGTTGTGACCTCTTGACCAATAAACCTACTTCCCCGGTCCGATAGAGCATTCCAGTTTTCAATGCAGACCCCATGAAAGGAATGCTGATTTGTCTGTTTCAATTTCTGAATCTCTTCCCAGGGAAATTCTAATGCATAATCTCGGTAACTAGAGGATGACCATGAAAGGAGGGTTCTTCCCCAGAACTGAATTCATGAGGAGATAGCAAAGGGATTCTACTCACCCGTGGAAATACCTCTTGGAAGCTATACTGTGCTTTCAGAAGAGCTGAAAATTGGCAGTTACATCTGGGTTTGGATATTGGTGCAGGGATGTCTCTTGAGTTTCCTGGGCTCCTTTCTCCTAGTCCCTGTGTAGCTTAGTCTAAATTTACCTTCACAGGTAAATTTCCCTGTCCTGGACTTCTCTCCATATGAGTCTGTAGGGTTCATTCCCTGGGATCCCTGGTTGGCAATTTTTTCTTAGATTTGGCCAGTGGGAGACACTCACCGGAAATCAAAGACCAGAGAAAAGAGAGAGATCTGGGATGACTTCTGCCTTCCTCTCTCCCTTGTCTGTGTCTGGGTCCCTCAGTGATTGGCGCTCTTCTGGGTACCTCTGTCCCGCAGGCTGATGCCCTCCCAGGGCTCTGATAGCACATCTTCATTTCCCTGTCCTTTGAGCTCCACTGGTGTTAACAGTTTCTCATTGTTCCAAGTCTCGGTGTCTCAGTATCCCTGGCCACAGCTCTCTGGGTAACTCCCTCATTAAAGTACTTTTATTTAAAACATCTGTGTTGGGTTTCTTCCTCTTCTCCTATATTCTTTCTTGAATTTGTATCCTTTCAGTAGTGTTAGCTCTGAAATCACATGCGATTGGTTTTATTGCTACAACTCTTTTAGAATCATGTTAAGTAATGCCATCAGAACAGAAGCAAGCTTAGCAGCATCTACACATAAGAGTTGAGCAATGGATGCATTTTTGGTAATTGGAAAAATAACTCCAAAGACCAATTAAAGCCAAGAACAAACCGAAGGAAACCCACTCAGTAGCTGAGAACCTGCTTAGCCATGGTTTGTTGAAAAAGTCTTTGTAAATGTCCAAAGACAGGAGAAGTCTACCTTGCAAACAACTGTGCTGCATGTAAAGTTTCACAGGCTAAATCCAAACGAGCTCTTCTCCTGGTTGATAAAAAGACAAACTATGTGAACTTTTGGATTTATGCTCTTTTTTTTTCCATCTCGTTTAGTCTAGTCTTTCCTTTTAGTCTAGGGTTCTATTTTAATAGAACACATTGCTAAAAAAGTACACTGTTATTGCTGAATAGAATTATATAACAATTTTATATAAAGATGTATACGATTATTTAATTAAGATGTTAAAATTTTAATATTTTATTTTAAAATACATATGTAAATATTTGCAATAGAGAGAAACAGAATTGGAAAAATATGGGCAGAGTATCCTGGAGGATTGACTGAGAAAGAAAAAAAAAAAAAAAAAAACTCAAAGCAAATAAGATGTGAGTCTTTGGCCAGCAAAGCAAAGAGAAGAGAGAATGATTAGGGTTTAGGGTAAGACAACTCACTCTCTTTCCTCAGTAAAATCAGGAGAAATTTAATGGTGCTGAATTGTGGATTTAAAAAAGCTGATTTAATGGCCTGAAGTGAAAGAACGGGTCATGGATTCTTGGGAGATGGCAACAATAGCTGTTAGCAGATCAAAAATTCAGGAGATGAATTGATTGCAACAAAGAGGGCAATTCCATAGCAATGTGGGGCATTTTGACGAGGCCATTTTAAACAATCAGTTTTGACATCACTGCATGAAAATGACCCTATCAAGGTGTAAAGCCATATTTTAAAGTTATAACCCTGCCTCTTCACCTAGCCCAACCCACCAAGACTATGGGGCCCTTTTATTCATTTTTGTATTGTTGCAACTATTGTTTTGTTTCTTTTAGTTTAACTATATTTTATTCATCTTAAAGATACTTAAAACTATTTTTATTATTATTACCAGTACTGAATTATATAACATAATCATAATATATCAATAGTGTTTTAACTTATAATCAGAAAAGACAATAAAGATATTTTTTGCAACCCAAACCCAGAAATGTGCCACTGATGGTTTTTCAAATGGGCTGTAGCAAGTTAAGGCAATTTGTCACTTTAGACAGAGGCTGAAAATATACATGGTGGTATTAAAATGTGATGGCTGCTGTTGGATGGAAGATCTGCATAACTGAGTAAACCAATATTTTCCAAATGATCAATGTGTGATCACAAAAATCATTCATGATTAAGGAGCCATTGAAAGTGCAAGGTAGGCAAATAAGCTTTAAAGAGAATGAGAAGTTCATGGAGGTGGGTGCAGAGTCTGCATTTCAGCTCCTGTTTAAGAAGCTACTACTTGTCGGTTACACTGAGAGTCAAAGAAGAATATCCACAATTATCCAAAAAGATGATTAAAATACTATTCTCTTTTCCATTAACAACAAAACATATCTTTTTTAGAATTTATAGATTTTAACACTTTTATTGAGATATAGTTCAAATACCATAAAATTCACCTTGTTAACATGTATAGTTCAGTGATTTAAGTATATTCAGAGATAACGTGCAACTGTTATCATAGTCAATTTTAGACAATTTTCACCATCTCAAAAAGAGAACCCTTATCCTTCAGCTACCTTTCACCCATCCTTCATCTCCCCAGCTCTCCACAACCGCAAATCGAATTTTTCTCTCCATAGGTTTGCCCATTCTGGAAATTTCATATTAATTGAATCATATGATATGTGGTTTTTTGTAACTGGCTTCTTTCACTAAAACAATGTTTTCAAGATTCACCCATGTTATAGTATGTACCAGTGCTTCATTGCTTTTCACAGTCAAACGATATTCCATTGTATGGATAGGCACATGTTGTTTATCCATTCATCAGTTGGTGGACATTTGAATTGTTTCTACCTTTTGGCTGTAATGAACAATGCTGCTATGAACATGGGTGTACAAGTTTCTGTGTGAACATACTTTTACTTCTCTTGGGTCTACATCTAGGAGTGAAATTGCTAGGTCATATGTTAACTCTTATTTTAACCATCTAAGGAACTACCAGGCTGTTTTCCAATGTGGCCTCACCATTTTAAATTCCCACCATCAGTGTATAAAGGACTTCTCCACATCCTTTACAACACTTGTTATTATTTGATGTTTTGATTATAGCTATCCTAGTGAGGATAAAATGGTATATTATTGCTGTTTTGATTTGCATTTACTTAATGATTAATGATGTTGAGCATTCTTTCATGTGCTTATTGCTCATTTGTATATCTTTTTTGGGGGAAAGTGTTCAGATACTTTGTCCACTTTTATGTGAGTTATTTGTCATTTTATTATTGAGTTGTAAGAGTTCTTATACATTTTAGATGTAAATCCCTTATCAGAAATGTGATTTGCAAATATTTTCTCTCATTCCGAGGATTCTGTTTTCACTTTCTTCATGGTATTCTTTGAAGCACAAAATCATTTTCTTGATAGTGTCCTTTGAAGCACAAAAAATTTTAATTTTAATAAAGTCATATTTGTCTATTATTTTTCTTTTTTATACTTTTTTATACTTTTTGGTGTCATAGGAAAGAATCTATTGTCAAATCTGTGGTCATGAAGATTTACTTCTCTGTTTTATTCTAAGAGGTTTATAGTTTTGGCTCTTACACTTAGGTCTCTGATCAATTTTGAGTTAATTTTGTATGTGAGATAAAGCTTCCAACTGCATTCTTTTCATGTGGCTATCCAGTTGTGTGTCACCATTTGTTGAAAAGACTATTCTTTCCCCATTGAATGATTTGCACCCTTCTCAAAAATCAGTTCACCATAGATACATGGGTTTATTTCTGGACTCTCAATTCTATTCCATTGATCTCCATGTCTTTCCTTATGTCAGTACCACACTGTCTTCATTACTGTTCCTCTGTAGTAAATTTTTAAATTAAGATATGTAAATCTTCCAACTTTATTTTCTGTTTTCAGGATTCTTTTGCCTATTCTGAGTCACTTGCAATTCCACATGAATTTCAGAGTCACCTTGTCAATTTTTACAAAGAAGCTACTCTGCAATTCTGATAGGGATTGCATTGAATCTTTACATCAATTTGAGAAATATTCCATCTTAAAACTAAATCTTCCAGTCTATGAAGATGAATAATTTCCATTTATTTAGATCTTTTAAAATTTCTTTCAACAATGTTTTGTAGTTTTCAGAGTCTGAGATTTGCACCTCATTGGTTACATTTATTCCTAAGTATTTTATTCTTTTTATACTATTGTAAATGGAATTGTTCTCTTGATTTCATTTTCAGATTGTTTATTGCAAGTGTATAGAAATGCAACTGATTTTTTGTACTGAGTATATCTTGTGACCTTGCTGAATTCTAATAGTTTTAGTGCATCCCTTAGGATTGTGTCTATACAGGATCATGTCACAGGCAAATGGAAAGAGTTTTACTTTTTTCTTTACAATCTGGATGCACTTTATTTCTTTTTCATCCCTAATTTCCTTGTTATCATAGTCAATAATAACACCTCCAATACAAAGTTGAATAGAAGCGGTGAGAGCAGACACCCTTGTTTTGTTTCCGACCACAAGGAGAAGAAATCGGTCTTTCAAGTTTAGCTGATTTGTCATGATGCTCCTATCACACTGAGGAATTTCACTGGTATTTCTAGTTTGTTGGAGTGTTGTTTTTTTAATTGAAGTATAGTTAATTTACAATGTTGTGTTAGTTTCGCGTGCACAGCAAAGTGATTCAGTTATACATACATATGTGTATATATATATACACACATCTATATATACACATTTGTTATGTGTGTATGTGCTTCTAATATGGCATTTGGTCACCCCCCTCCCCATTTATAGGCCCTACTTACCCGTTTCTTTGTACATATGGACATTTTCGATATTCTTGACATTATACCCAGCAACTCTGGGTACCAGCCACCCTCCACCCACACCCGGGGGTACTTTGGGGGCTTGTCCACTTTGTTTACTTGTCTTTTTGTTTGGGGACTGACTGGATTACTGTGGTGACATCTTTGCTTCCTCACCTCAACGTGAAGCCTCAAGGGGCACGGCCCTGCGTGTGTCCACAGTCATGTTGGGATGGCAGTGTCTCAGGCAGGGCTCTCTTTGTCTCTTATTATGTCCACACTCTGCTTACTTGTCAGTATTTGAGATATATTCTGACGCTGCAGGAGGGCTCCTCCCTACAGCTGCTTTCCCCAATTCACTCCTGAAAACAACTCAGTCTGCAGTTTAACCTCTATTGCCAACGAATCCCCCAACCTCCTCCTAGTCACCCATCATCACCACCTCCACTGCTTGTGAGAGGGTCCTGAGGCTGCAACTTCTCCTCACTCTGTTTCAAAAGAAGGCAGTTCTTTGGGAAGAGAATACAAGGTGTGCCAGGGCCTCCTTCTCCTCCCAGGCAAAATCTCTGTGCCATGGCTCCGGGGCTGGGGACGAGACGGTGCGTGCTTGTCTCCGTGTGACACCACGGCTTTGGGAGCCTCAGTGCAGGAGACAGGGCAATGCCCTCAGGTCTTGTTGGCTTCTCTCTGAGTGTGGAAACTCCATCTTTCCAGCTGAGACAAGAACAATCAAGACTCATGTGTGTGTGTGTGTACATACACGTATAGTTAAATATATATTAATAATTTACATATAATAAATAATTATAAAATAATGTAACAATTTAAGCCGTTTAATATATATACGTATTAATAATTTTGACCAGTTTTGCTGGGAAGTGGGTCTCCTGCTGTCATGTCAGAGGTGGAATCTCATTTTTAAAGTGGCTTTGCACTATTGATACTATGTATAAAATAGACAGCTAATGAGAACACACTGTATAATAGCACAGGGAACTCTATTTAATGCACTGTGGTGACCTAAATGGGAAGGAAATCCAAAAAAAGAGGGGATATATGTATACGTATAGCTGATTCACTTTGCTGTACAGTAGAAACTGATACAGCATTGTAAAAAACTATACTCCAATAAAACTTAATTTTAAAAAATAAAAATAAAGAAAAACTTGGATGTGAGGACAAAAAGAAAATCAGGCACATTTACCTAAATGTTATAATGCTACTCTTCCAGAAATTTGTTTCTTAAGCATAAACTATGTGTGTCTTAAAATAAATAAATAAATAAATAAATAAAATAAAGTGGATTTGCCTCCAGATGGGCTATTAGTCCTATTCTCCAAAGCCAAACATGTTTCTTTATATATGAACTATGTTATTGAGAGAGAGGTTATTGCAGGTATCTTGTGCAACCTGAACGGCATGTTGTTCTAGCTCATTGTCTCTAGTTATGTATTATTGAATGTAAGGGAGAAATCTGAGAAGTCGTGATGTGGAGCTTTCAAAATATAAGTGACTTCTCAGAGAAATAGCAGATAGCTTGCTCAGAGCAGCTGGAGGTCTGTGTTGGGGGTGAGGGTCTGTGGCTGAACTTGGCTCTCAGTGACCTGAAGTTTGTCTGCCCATCTCTGACTCTACATCCTTGACCCACACCTCTTGGTTGATGCTCACTTTATAGACTGTAGGTCTGAAATTGGTAAGGAAGGCTCAGGAGAGGATGGCTTTGCACATACGTAACTAATATAAAAGCTTATCTTATAATATTTTATTCTTTTAAGTTGGGTCAAAATGTCACTGATCAAAATACCCTGTGACAGTGTAACGTGCCTGGTATTGAAATGGTTGCAGTGGAAAGACAAAGTCATAAAGGTTACAAGCGTTTTCCACAGAGAGGGTATTTTTGGCAGCCTGTAGATTTTGGTAGCTTGGGTGCGGAAGAGGAAGGATTGAGGAAGGCATGCTAATGAGATGAGCAGTGTACCTTTCGAAGAGGATCAACTTCAAGGAATCCAGGAGCGTCTAGAAAAAGTGAGGAAACTGAGGCACATGTCTCCAGCATCAAACACGTGCTGAGGTGGCATGATTTTTAGAAGCTAATGTCACCTAGGAATTCTCAGTGATTCTTTGGAGTCCACAGTAAATATTAGAAGACTGGTATCTTGAATCCCTGCTAATAAGATCTTTCTATGTAACTTTCTACAAATTTTAAATATTTCCAGGAGGGCTGGAAGAGAAGAATATAACACATACGATGGCAGTATTCCACGGAATATTCCTGCTGTGGAGAATTACTAAAAAAAATACGATGGAGTGAAACAACGTTACTCTATTTAATTATTGTAAAAAATAAATAATAAAATATAAAATACCAGTCAATTGCCCATGTCAAATTAGACTATAACTGACGTTAACTCCTGAGAATTACTGAATAAATGTGGAAGTACAGGGGTTGTACCATTCCTGCTCTCATTAAATCCCAGTGAACTCCGTGTCCTCTTATGTCAGATGTTCAACAACATTTTATCAACTTAAGTGTGAGGAGTCTCTCAGCTTTCCAGCACTAAACAAAGATAAATACTTAGAATTAAGTAAGTGTTTTCTTGAAGGTTTTAACTTTACACAATAGAGGGGGTAGATACATGGTATTTTTCCTGCTGTAGTTAGAGATGCATTAATGTTTGTTTAGAGAAACTGGTTCTTCTCAAACATAGCCCACAAATTGAGATAGGAACACTCCCAATTTATTGTCCAATATATACATATACACACCTACTTGTATGCATACACAGATGCATACATATATATACGTACATATATATATCTATACACACATATACCTTATACATATGTGTGCCTGTTTGTATGTAAGCAAAAGGCCAACAGTATCTATTAAGTGACTGTTAGTTACTTTACAGCTAAAATATTCCCATAATCCTTTCCATTATGTTTTATACCGCTCAGGACCCACAGGTCCTGTATAGAAAGGCCATCCAGCACCTTCCACTCTGCAGTATGACAGTGGCTCAATCACCTTAAAGGATGACAAAGTGAGAATAAAGAAGAGAGCTGAAAAGGGCTGCAAGCCATTCAAAATTCATTTGTCAAATTGGAATGCCTTGAGTTGGCATGTGGTTCTTTCAAATAATAGTATGATTTTAGGAATCATTTTAATGATTAATTCGTGGCAAAGTGTCCAACATTCTCCTATTCACCATTCTCTCAATGGTCATCTGTGAATCTATTTTTATTTTTAAATAATATATGTGCAGCATATACTTCATTAGGAAGGACATTAAGAGAGGTTTTTGATGAGAATAAAGTGAATTCAGGCATTTATTACGAATAAGACCAGATGTTTTCCCAGGAGTCTTGCATTCCTAACCACAGGCCAGATTTGAGTGTTAGGTCTCAAGAACTAAACACACTGGGCTTAATGCAAATAAAATTAGAACGAGAAAAGTAATTATCCAGGACTTACAACGGCCAAGTAAAGAAACGAGATGACCGTCCTTCGTACACGGAGGTGCTGCTGATCTGCTATTCACAAGGTACATTCCTTGGAGATATTTTTCTTGGGTTGTAGTTGTGAGGAGTCGTGCTGAGCTAGTCATGTCTTCTCAGGCTTCCTGTCTCCTTAGTCCTAAAGGTATACTTGAGAAAACAGCTGGATGGGCTTAAGGAATAACTTCCTTCACAAAAACTGCCTGACAGGAGATGTGGCTTACTTAATACATCCACAAAAATCAGCAGTGGCCTCTGTGCTGAAAATAGTCCTGCTAGGTGGGAGGCCGGTGGAGGCCAGGCTGACAAAATGTAGGGCAATCTCGGTCCAACAAACCATGCTGAAAAGATTTTCTGCTCTCCTTTCTCTTTTGACTTTTTTTTGTTTGTTTGTTTCCATAGGAATTTGGCAGGGAAGGGAGACAGAGGGGAGGGCAGCTGATGATTTACTGCCTTTGCTTAACGTTGATTCATTTATTTATCCGAGCAAGTACTGATCTCACATGCTGAAGATTTACTGCACAGTTGAACAGGGTGCAGGATAATCCAGGGCACGCTGGTGGGAACCCATCGTAATGCTGAAATCTAAGTCTAGGTCTAATTCCCATGTAAATCAGGCTTGCTCTTGACATTGTTTTTGTGCTGTGGGAGACCTGATTTTGTTTGGGTTATATGTGAACTGACTGTATCGTAATAACAAGCCAGTCTATGACAGGATTAAACTTCATCTCCAAGAAGGCATTCAGTCTTAGAGGTACAGAATTTTAGAGCTGGAAAAGTTATCTGATTCAAGTTCCTGACTTTATGCATAGGAAACCAAGCAACTTGCCCAAGGTCACACAGCCCATTTACATCTCTCCCCAGATAACACAACAGATTTTAGACTCTTGGAAGATGAACTTTTCACTAGACCACAGAAAGGGCCGGTTCTGAAAGCTAAGATTTCTTTGGCTTCAGTCCTGGTTTCGACAGTTTTTCTTGAACAACCAGGACACTACGACAAGCCTCCTTGAATCTTTCAGTAGCCACGCATGATAGGAGGTACAGAGCTCAAAGGGTAGAGCTCCGGGACACATCTTCTGATAATGCAAAAAGCATAACACGATTTTCCAGAAAATATTCTGTTTAGCTGCAAGCATGGCATACGAGTCATCTAAGTTCGTTGTGGGAGGGATACAGTCCTGAAAAGTGAACCTGTAGGTGCATAGCTAAAGAGCCACCAGAAAAAGCAATGGCACACCTTTCTATCCCTCTTCTGAACTCTTCTTCTCTTCCTCGGTGATGGTAATGAGTTTGAGCCAGGGAGAAATGGGTGGGTAACTCTGCTCCACTCGTTTTATATTAAACCAGTATTTATGGACAGCTTTCCATGTATCTGACACTCATTTTTACCACACAAGGTTACCAAGAATCAAGGCGGAAATGAGGGGAGTTTAGTTTCCAGAGTAACAGAATTTTTGTGCAGGGAGGTACAATAAGATCATCCCTATGTCTCTATTGGGAAGCCAAGTGACACAAACATGAGGTCACTTATCCAGGGTATAGAACTGGGATTAGATTTTCTACAGTTTAGCCTGTGCTCCTTCTACCATACCGGTGTCTTCCTTATTTGATGTCTTCCTGAGTGAAACAGTGATTTCATAAGTGAGGATTTTTAAAGTTGAGGGGAAGGTCTATGGACTTGGGCTTTTTGGATACAGCTAGTAAGTTTGCATTTACATATGACTGCTAGACATGCTTTCAAAACTGAAAACCTATCTTGTTACTCCTCTAAAAGGGGAAACTATGGTGATAAGTTACAACAAATTTGGTATTAAGATAAGTAAGACAATGATAGCATCTTGTAAATACACTTCCAAAGAGAGTAGAGAAATAGAGAACCTTCAGTGTGAGCCAGCTTCACTAGGAGAATTAAATTTAGATTCTGGCCCTTTAGGATTTTCCTATTAGACTTGGCCACTGAATTATGTGGAAAAGCCCTTCAACATGGGATCGTGGGGTGAGACCCAGCAGCCATCTTGTCCTATCCCTTATTTCACGGATGAGGAAGTTGCTGCTCAGAGATTGTGACTCGCCCGGGTCACACAGCCTTTTAGTGGTTTACAGGCAAAGCTCATTGATTCAAACTCTGGGTTGTGCACCCCGCGCCCCGCCCACATGCAGGGCTCCTTCTCTGCTCAACTATCCCAATATTCTCAAAAGTGTGACCCACCTAAACATCTGGACGTGGACATTTTCCTCCCAGACTCAAAGAGCTGGGGAACAGCGACGTTGTTAGAAGGTAAGTTTGAAAGCTGAAATCTGTGGATTCGAGTGTTCCAGACTGAAGTTCCAGACTGACTGTCCCTGGATTCAGTCAAACTCCCTTTCCTGAGAAACCTCGACTTCTAAGTAATAGTGAATGTGTTTAATTGCTGTATAGAATTTAGTCAGATTCCTCCAAGGAGAATCTGAATCCCAGCAGGTATCTGGACCAAACTACAATCTTTGCCTAATTTAAGCTTTCACTTAAAGTTTTTCTATAAAATATGAATTTGTGAATGGGAGTTGATGGCAAGAGGCTGGGGAGTTTGAGGATATTGAATGAGCTGTCACATTACCATAACCTGATTTAGAGCCCCAGAAGGCAATTGTGACTGGAATTTTCTGGGCTGAAATGATGATGGGAGAGTTATACGTAGAGGTTATGACAGACTCAGCCTCCAGAGTGACTGTAAGGGCAACGGATTGTGACTGGAGGTGAAATTCATGGGTACATAAAGGGATGCTTTCAGGGAAGGACATTACTGGGGCAAAGAGGGAGAGTTAAATTTGGAATTTTAAGGGCATAGAAAATTTCAGGATCAGAATAACTTGTAGTGGGTGCATTGAATCATAAATCAGGAATTAAAAAAATACAGTCACACATCAGTCATCGCGGTAAAGTAGCTGAGGCGTTGACTTAAATGATACCGTCTTAGAACTTTTTAGGAGTAAAAGCTTCAATTTCCATGGGCAGTCTTTGGCCAAAACTTCACATTTCCAAACTAAGGCAGCAGTCTGACCACTAGTTAGTAGACGTCTTATAATTGAACTCTCTGAAGCAGCAGCTCAGAAACCTCCCTGGTTAACAGGGAAATGTTTGCAGTAAACTTTGTACTCTCTCTAGCTTTAATCCTACACTATGGTTCCGAGGAGGTACAAAGATGACCTCTCACCTTCCTGGAGGGTCACTAATTCTGCTTGGAAAGCACGGCCTTGGCCCGGCGCTAAGATTACTGGATCTTCTTGATGGAGCAAATGGGGTCCAGAGACTTTGAGGCCTCAAGCACAGGGAAGCGTGACATTGGTTGAGGGCTTGCTCTATGCCAAACACTTTTTTAAGTATTTTTACACATATTAACTAATTTAGGTCTCAGGATTCCTCTCTACAGTGGGCACTATTATCAGCTCCTGCTTAGAAATAAAGAAAATTTAAATAACTTGCCCCAGGACGCGCAGGTAGGATGGAGTGGGCCTGGGGTTTGAACCCACACAGTTTTACTCCATAGCTCTGAAGTACATAGAGTACTATTGCTGGGTTTCTGGAATCCTTTCATCTACACCCAGTTCCTGTATTCTGATGGGGCATCTTTGTCCCTTCCTTCAGGCAGGGGGATCATGGTTCAAATTATCATTTGTCTTGTTCTCCCACATGTAAATCATGCCTTGGAAATACTGATTTCACTGCAGGCGTTTCCTTATTCATAAGCACGGTTTCTGAGTTGCTGCTTCAGATAGCTCAATTGACAAAAGATCTACCATTACTTAGGGGTAAGCCTTCTCCTGTCAGATTGGGAATTCAAAGACTAGACCCAAGGCTGATCATGGAAACAGAAGATTTAAGCTTTTGCCCCCCCAAAGTTCTAAAACTGTACTGTTTCATCAACATCTCAGTTACCTGACTAAAGGTGATGTTTTAAAATTCATCATGAATGATATAATGTTCCTTCTCTGTGTTTTTCTGATCCTGAAATGATCTATGTTCTTAAAATGCCAAGTTTAACTCCTTTTTGGTCCCAGAATTATTCCATTCTTCTCAACTCTATGGTCAAAAGAAACTCTTGGAAAAATAAAGATTAAAAGCCAAAAAAAAAGGGGGGAGATACAAATTCAGTAAGAGAGTAAACAGATTCATGTCCAGACTCTTCATTCTAAACCAAATTACGCTGCCCATACTTGCTTTTGACGGATCTTTCATTGTCAGTCAGAACCAAAGCCAGCTCATGGTCTCCTGTGGTGTCTGGCCTGAAAAATAAGTGCATACAACTATATTATTGAGCAGGCCATTTTGATAAGGATTTATTCATTCACATTTATCAATTCATTGAATATGTTTACTGAATTCCCAGTATGGCTGGTGCAAGAGAGTCTCTGCTCGAAGAGTTTGTAGTACAGCAGGACCACAAGTCAATACCAGCCACAATGCAATGTAATGATTGAGATTACAAATAAGGAATTCTTTCTACAGTTTTCATCAATTTACTTATGTAACTGGGGGAAAAAAATCAAAAGTATATGAATTACTCAGCTTCAGAACAATTGTATCGCAATAGCTCAATTACAGATTAGCTATTTGGAACCCAAAACATATTTTCTTAGATCACAGAAATTGCGGCTGAATGACATTTTTCTCTTCATTGGTCTCTACATCTAAGTCCTGGTGGCCATGAAGAGGAGGATGGTAAGAAAACAGAAAGAAGGGTAAGAAAGAGAATTCAGGGGCGTGAAATGGTGGCAGTAACATGGTCTGACTCTGACCCTGGGCAAGTTCCAGTATCTCTCTGAGTCTCAGTTTCCTTTTTGCGCAAGAGATAATATTCCCTGAATCTCGCGAGTACGCAGCGTCTCGCGGTGTCCAGTCCTCTTTCTCGAGCAGGAACTTTCTGTAGCTGCTCCATTTTCTAGTGCCCTAATTTACAGACCTCTCAACATCATCATCTCCATCAGCCAAAGGGAGCCCATTCCCTCAGATTATCTTTCACCCAAATTACTCCCCTTTCCTTTCCAGCTATTGAAAACTCTGATTAACTCAGCCTTGTTGCTCTCAGCTGGCTGTTAGGAGGAAAACAATCTGAACCAACTCACACAAATGCAGGAAGGGCTTGACAGTCTCTGAACTCTCCTAGAGTTAGTGACATTAAAAAAAAAAAAAAAAACCTGCTTATTATCCCAAAAGCATGTCTCAGTGAGGCAATTTCAGCCAGCCAGGCACAGTGGGGGAAAGATATTTTTGGGCTGGCGAAGGTCAGCTCGTTCTGTGCACCTGTCCCTGGTCAGCTCCATGCTGCATTTCCTTTTTTCAGTCTCATTCCTTTCTTTACTTCTTTACCTCCAATTTCTCTAAAGCTTTCTGCCTGCCTGGAATGGCTTTTTTGGCAGTAGCACCAGGGGTTCCAAAGGTGAGGAGACAAGGGATGAAGGGGCGTTTGCACACGCTGTTGATATTTCTGAGTCTTTTATAGGTAGGGGGTGTCTCTCCTAGCGCGTCAGTTACCCTTTATGAATCTGTGATAATAGCTCTGGGATTGTTGAGATATGAGTTTGGAGAGTGATGTTCATTGGCCATGAAAGTACAAATTCATGGAAGCTCTAAAGATTCTTAAATTTTGTAAGAATGATTGACTTACCAATATTTTTACCAAACTGCAAAACCTTCATGTGTGAACTGGCCTAGATCTTGGAGATTTCTTTTGTCCTAGTTCCTCGTTTTAAAGACAAAGAGGGGACTTTCCTGGCGGTTCAGTGGTTAAGACTTCGTCTTCCAATGCAGGGGGTGTGGGTTCAATCCCTGGTCAGGGAGCTAAGATCCCACATGCCTCGCGGTCAAAAAGCCAAAACATAAAACAGAAGCAACATTGTGACAAATTTAATAAAGACTTTAAAAATGGTCCACATCAAAAAAAAATCTTTAAGGACAAGGGAACCAAATCCCAGAGAGGTAAACATGAATGCCCCCTGTAGCTGCTCCTGTTTTATTTCCTTTGGCTCTTTGCAGAGCTGCCTGGAATAACAGTGGTGAGGTCTGTCCACAGTACTCACTTGAAAACAGGTCCCACCCAGATGTTAAGCACGAGAAAGAAGGCGATGAGTAAGGGAAAGCAGAGGACCAGATCTATGGCGTGTTGTCTGCGGCATGAGGCAAGACAGCAGGAAGGGAAACTTCCATTATTTCATGCTCAGACTGTTAACTAAAGGACCTCTCAATAACATCACTCACCTCCCTGCTTCTGGTTGGCAGTAGTGGTTGGAAATGGTGGAAATGGTACCAAAGTGATGGTTTGGGGAGCTCGCCCCGTTTTGTACAGGACTGATGCATTACACCATGACCCCTGACGTTCCCTGCTCATTAAGGACAAAAGTCGTAATTTGAAAAAAGGAAAAAAAAAAGGCTAAAAATCCTTGACTCTTTAACTCACAGAGTGGGTGGGAGTATCAAACAAGGTCCTCTATGTAAACATATTTCATAAACCAAAAGTGTACATAAACGCAAGATGCAATAAAATTTAAAAAAAGAAAGAAAAATAAAAAAAATATATATATATGTTATCAATAAAACATAAGTCAAAGATGGAAAAAAATAAACGCAAGACATTCTTCCTCTGCTGACCATCTTACCCATGGTTTTTTACTCCATCTTTCCTCCATCAGAATTGATTAGGTTTTCCTTCAGGCTGCCACAGTTCTCACGATGTCAATCCGCTGGTAGCGGTTCAGTGTTTTATGGCTGGGACTTAAATGCTCTGGCAGGGGGAGTGTGGAGGGTCAGAATCAAAGCTCAGTGGATGTGTAGTTAACACGGCTCCTTCACATTGCTCAGAAAAGTGCAGGTCAGTGGGCAAATGCTCTAGTGCCTGCTGGGGATATCTGACCCTGAACACAGTGAAAAAATTAAATTAAGATTTTTATTGTGCCCCCAGCCAAAACGGTTACTGAGCCAGTCAAATGGTAGTGTGACTGAAGCCTACGGTCATAATCGTGATGTGAGACAAGTTCTTAGAGCGTGTGCCTTCCTCATAATAAAATGTTTTAATTATATTACATAATTCTTGATCTTCCGTGGAAAATGCTGTCATTTCTCCTGGTGAAGCCTTGAATTTCCACTTCTCTCTAGCTTGGCATTTGAACTTAATCAAACACTAATCACTGCAAAGCAATTCAAGAACAAAGTAATTTTCATGGCTTTGTCCTTCAGGATATCTGTACTTGACCCATGCTATCCAAATTTCATATATAAACAATGATAATTTCTCCATTATTTGAAATGTATATTAGATGTACGACTCAGCGAAGAGGATAGAACCCTGAGAATCCCACGTGGGATGGCCATCATCCCCACAGGGAAAGGCTCAGGCCACATCCCTCTTATTTCCTTGGCCTACACTCCACGAAGGGCTGAGAAGAGCATCTTCCACAGGCCCCAAAGGGGAGAAGGAGGGGTGGGGCGCCACTGGTACCCTCCCGGGAGCTCCATGTGTTACATATTTGCTATCTCCTTAATAATGCTTTGATGTAGTTTTGGTCTTTGTGTGTGTTTGTAAACCACTTCAAATCTTTTTCATGAAAAGTGCCCATGGAAAATGACCTCCTAAGATTTTTACATGGAAAATTTGTTCACCATGTATTTACATGTAATCCAAATCCATGGATTACATGGATTTGTTCACCATTTTGCTCTTTTTACTTCCTAGTATTATGCTATTTGAGGATAATTCTTTGACACTTTGAGAATTTACATCCATTGTGCTTTGTTAGTTTCAAGGGATTTATGCCTGGAGAATGTGATCATCTTCTAGAACTATTCCACCAAAACCTCAACCTCATGTTACTTAGTTATTAGTATTGTTTACATTCTTGATGGAAGTAAATACTTTCTGGATGTATAAACTTCATGGGGGAAGATTAATCTCCATAGAGCAATGGTGATAATGCACTCTTCCTTAAAACTTTTATGCCAGACATGTGTGTATTTGTCAAAACCCAGCCTATCTGAATTGTGACTAGGCACCGTGAAAAACAAACAGGCGTAAAGCCCTCAAAGAGAGCTGGTTGTAGAACATACACTTGAATAGTGCCAACAATAACTAGGAAATCCTCCCAAGTTTATGATTTTGAAAATGGAAGTAATGTGGATCCGTTTGAAAGGGGATTCAGAACATCACATACTTAATCTTCTTTTTTTAAGAAGTGGTCTGTAAACATGATGATTCTCGATCTTCTTATTTTTTCTTCCATGTGGTCAGAAACAGAAGAGAGGTCTTATTTCTCAGGATATTCTGAAATTTCAGTTTCAGATCCTTCTGAGAAACAGAAAGGGTGGAAGCAGATGAAAACAAAGGGCCTTACTGTTGTGAATCTTTTAAAAAGAGTTTTCTTTGAACTATAAGAACGATTCGATCTTGCATTCGATCTGAATTTGGGTCCTCAGGGGCCAATAGTCATTGCAAGGCATGAGGTCGTGGAAAGGTGGTGCCCGTTCCTCCACCTCCGACCTTGGGGCTGGGCCTCTTTCCACGGAGGGGACCCCGCAAACAGAGCAAGGGGCCCGGAGGTCTGTCAGAAGCCGGTGAGTTACGTGTGAACCCCCCAAACCTCAACGTCCACAATGCAGTCTGTCTACAAATCTGTTGATTCCGCTTCCAAAGCCGCTCTGGGGTCGCTGTGTCCTCCCCGCTCAGGGTCATCCGCCAAGTTCAAGCTCCCCGCTGTGCTGTTCAAACTGCCCGCCCACGAGGAAGGCAGCTCCGTGCACCGGAACCGGCGGCCTCCATCCTGAGGTCTGAGAGATTGTGGAGAGATTCTCACGAGAGAGGATGTTCCTCCCCACGGCCATCGCTTCTCTCCGGGGACACCTGAGCGCTCCCGTCGCCCGCGGGACAGGGTCTCACGTCCTCAGTCACTGTGGCCGCGCTGTTTCTGCCTTCCCCACTCCCGCATCCCAGCCGTGCACCTCCTCTCTCCTCTCCCGAAAACGGGCCCTTCCGCTCTGGGCCCTTGAGATCTGTGGTCCAGGGTAAAGAAGAGGAAAGAGGAGGATGAAAGTGAAAACTTAAAGAACTATTTGGATAAAGACTCCATGAGCTAGTGGGCCACACACACCATTAAAAACTGGAAGGTGAACCAAAATATTCTTCCTCGATTTCCGCAGAATTTACCTGTTCATCTAATGTGGGCGTGCTGGATAAGTTATTTAGGATGTGTTTATAATTTTGAAAGTTTCTGTTTGGAAGCAGGGCAGCTCTGTGGAAAAAAAAAACCTTAGTGACTGAAAGGAAGACTTTTGACTGGGTGCCTGTGTCTAATGTGTTGCTCTAAATTCCTGACCTGGTTTCATAAATCTTCCTCGTTATAGGCACAACTGTTCATTTTTCATTTTAGGTGCAGCGCTCAATAGCCTGCTCACTGTTTTTAATGCATGCTAGGTCAGGCTAGTGGACACAAGCCCGGAATTGTGAATTGATTAGTCACTGACCAATTAAAACCGGTCTCTTGAAAAAGTGACCACAGTCAAGGGCACGTCCAGCGTTTTTGTTTGTGGATTGTGCCTTTGGGATGATTAAGTGGTTGGAAGCAGGAACCCTGGGACTCGCCTTGAAAATGCATTTGCATGGCAAGCGCACTGTGTCTTGTGTAGGTCTGATGTTTGCCTGCAGTGACTTTACAGGGAGTAGAAGGAGATTACAGGGAGACTCAAGCCCGGATCGCAGCCCCAGCCATTGCTACATTTAGCAAAATAGGTTAGACATTTCCCCTTCTGTGCATCACCGCCCCAATATCGTAACCACTTGTTTTACCTCCGAATTGTTTTATCTTTTGAGGTATGCTTATCTCAGATGGCTGTGTGTGCTGTCAGCAACTCCTGGGAGGAACTGCAGCTCACACCTGCCTCTTTCTGAGCTTCCGCTACCATGTTTTGTATCTAGCTGAATTGCAATAAGTATTTTATGGCTGAATTAATGGTTACTTTGTAAAAATGTCTGCTCGGCATAGAAACTGCCTTGTCTCCACGTGCTGGGTCCTGGGGTGTCAGAGTCAAAGAGAGTCTCAAAAGGGGAATTTAAAGAAAGTTTGTTTCTCGAAGATCTTGTTTTTGGTATTTAATTTTAGTTTTTAGGCCTTATTACAGAAGTCCTGAGGATTAGTTTCAAATTATCCTGACAGTTGAGAGCTTAGATGACTCATCAAGTGTACAGATTCAGAGCTGGAGGACCTGGGAGGGTGAGTCTGGTCCCAAGGCTCAGAGCTTGCCGGTGTCCAGAAGATTAAGAACCTGGATGCATCACTTCCTTTCTGGGACTTTTGCCTTACGTGGGAAATGAACATTAACACAGCTGAGTCTCTCCTCTAGTTCTAGCCCTGGCTCCGTGGCGGCTTTTTACTGGAGAGAGCTAGCAATAAAATTTCAGCTTTGATTGTATTTTAGAAGGATAGTAATTAAAACCCAGGACATATGACAAAGTCTCTGGGCGGTAGGGACCTTTATATCAGTGCGTGAATTCAGAGACGAGGGTCCGGTTCGTTCTAATCCTCCATGTGAAAGAGTCACTGGGTCCACCCTGCCTCCTACCTGTGGAGAATAGAAAGGATACCTCTGAAGGAAATACCTCAGCTTTAGAAATTAATTAATTTTATTATCCATAACAGGAAGATAAATATTGAAGATACATATTTAGTATATTTGGCAATTTAACTCTGTAATTTCTCTCTCTTGTTTATTTCTAAACCCAAACGCCTTACTAAACAGTTCTTTTTTTTTTTTCCAGTGTATTTTATTTATTTATTTATTTATTTATTTATTGGCAGTGTTGGGTCTTCGTTTCTGTGCGAGGGCTTTCTCTAGTTGCGGCAAGCGGGGTCCACTCTTCATCGCGGTGCGCGGGCCTCTCACTATCGCGGCCTCTCTTGTTGCGGAGCACAGGCTCCAGACGCGCAGGCTCAGTAGTTGTGGCTCACGGGCCCAGTTGCTCCGTGGCATGTGGGATCTTCCCAGACCAGGGCTCGAACCCGTGTCCCCTGCATCGGTAGGCAGACTCTCAACCACTGCGCCACCAGGGGAGCCCACTAAACAGGTCTTACCTGGGGCTTCTGACCACAGCCCTGACATTCTCCATAAGAACTGGCACTAGTTTCTCAATGGGAGTTGGCAAACAAGGATGCTTGTCCCCCTAACATGAGTCTCTCTTTGTTTCTTTAAATTATTTTTGATAATTTTAGTGTGGCTACTAATATTGGCAAATATAAAGCACATTTAAAACTGAGAATTTCTCCCCCTTTAATTTCTTGATCAGGTTTTATTATCAAAAAATGTGGACATGAACTGAAATAATAGATCAATACACTGATTCCATAACATGTGACAAACGTCGCCTTGAAAATAAAATTTTGAACAAAATAATGCCATTTGCAGCAACATGGATGGGTTTTGCTAATTGAAAGGCTCTGATTCTTAGTCAGTGTTAACACCTGTCGAATACCAACCAAACATCTTAGTGTTAACCCAGGTGGTGGCATATCGGTTGATTGCAGAAATATTTCATGAGGCATGAACAAGAAGGCAAAAATTAATTATTGCTTACTGGGTTTGAATGAATAATTACTCTAGTTTCCATGAGCTTCAAATGAGAATGGTTTTCAAAGTCAAACTGTCCAGAAAAGAGTCTCAGTAGTTTGGGGGCAGTGATTTTGTAAGAGAATGTAGAAGGATGCTTATTTTCAATATCTATCATTCTACCCGTGCTTAAAATTGTGAATATTACTGCTTAAGGCACCAACCTTTATCTTCTCTGAGAGATAATATTCAGGAGAATAGTAAAAGAGTGGCACATGGGACTTAGAACATTTTCTAAGCCATCCCTCTGAGGTCTTTGTGAACACTTCATCCACATATTTATGTGTTTATTTTATCTATTCTATTTATTTATAGCTCTTCTTATTTCACAAAGGATTTGCTCAAGAATTATTTCAGCATATAATAAAAATTAAAGAGGGACTTCCCGGGCAGTCCAGTGGTTAAGGTTCCACGCTTCCACCGCAGTGGGTGCAGGTTGCATCCTTGGAAGGGGAACTAAGATTCCGCATGCTGCATGGCACGGCCGAAAAAAAACAAAAAGATATGAGGGTGTGAAAAAATACTTTAAGAAAATAAAAATAAAAATAAATAAACATGACATATGTGGTTGTTTTTTGTTTTTTGTTTTTTTTTGACATATGTGTTTTTTTAAACTTGGAAGACATTTACATTTATTTTTACTTTCCCACATCACCAGTCATGGATATGAGTGGCTAAATCTTCTATGTCTATCAGGAAAACATAGCACTATTGAGTGACTATTACATCCTATGGAGAACTCTCAATCTTTGGTCTGACATATGTGTTTTTGTTTGTTTGTTTGTTTTTAATTTTTATTTATTTATTTATGGCTGTGTTGGGTCTTCGTTTCTGTGCGAGGGCTTTCTCTAGTTGTGGCAAGCGGGGTCCACTCTTCATCACGGTGCGCGGGCCTCTCACTATCGCGGCCTCTCTTGTTGCGGAGCACAGGCTCCAGACGCGCAGGCTCAGTAATTGTGGCTCACGGGCCCAGTGGCTCCGCGGCATGTGGGATCTTCCCAGACCAGGGCTCGAACCCGTGTCCCCTGCATTGGCAGGCAGATTCTCAACCACTGCGCCACCAGGGAAGCCCTGACATATGTGTTTTAAACTTAAATTTTTTAAAGGAAGAAACATCTATTCCTGCTCTTATGGGATTAAGGGATTGCTTCTAACAATTAGAACACCGGAGAAGTGGTGCTGGGTGACCTATGAGTTCCTGCACTCGTGGAGAGACAAACCTTGGAAGCCCTGAGCCAACACTTAAGAAGTCCTGCTTCTTTGAACATGCCATGCTGGAGAGAGATCCCATGGAGCGACACAGAGGAACAGGAGGGGACGCCGAGGAACCCAGCTGTTTGGGTCTTCCCAGCCCTGGCACCAGACAGATGAGGAGAACCCTGGCCATCTCCTAGCCTGAGCAACACCTGACTGCATCACCAGGAAGGCGCCAGAAACAGGATGGACCAGCCAAGCCACTCTGGACGTCTGACCTCCAGACACTGAGATGGTAAATGATGATCGTTGTTTTAAACCACCAAGTTTTGGATGATTTGTTTGGGCAGTTTGGACACCTGGAACAGCACCACACTGAGTTGGGTAATTGTAGGGGGTTTTAAAGGCCAAAGTAATGAATGCTCCAAACTTGCAAAGGTTAAATCATCAGGAAAATGTCTTTTAAAGTCCATAGATCTTTCATTGCGCCTTTGCTGGGGCTAGAGAACAATTTGGAATGTATCTAGGAGAGCCTCTTCAAAGCATCTGATGACAGCTATTGGCTGGGTCGGGGTCAACCCTGGCCTGGTTTAATTCTGGAAAATTGTAGCAACTCGCCTTCTGGCTTAGGGCCTGGTCAACACTGAGCTCTTGATCAGTGACTCTGTGTGTGTGTATGTGTCTGTGTGTCTGTGTGTGTCTGTATGTTTTGTGTATTTTCCTGTTTTATCTTAAGGCGTAAATAATAGTACTTTGGTTGCTTTATGTACAAAGTGCCAAGTTCCTAGGAAGAAAGTATTGTTTATCAGCTTTAAAACAGATGTGGGAGAATTCTGAGAAAAAGAATGAATAAAACCAAAAGAAACAAAAACCTGCCATGTTTTCCCTTTATCATATGAATTGTAAACCAAGTTAAAAATAATATTTAGTGGTCTAAAGGCCTAACTGAAATGTTAGAATAAATTGGTGGGAATTGTCACAATTACTCATATAACTATAGTGTAAACTAAGATGATAATAATTTTAAAAATCTAATCTAATTGACAATTGTCACCAAATCTTATTCCTTCCAGGGCAGGCTAGTGTGTGTTATGCTGCTCAATTCACTCTAAATTAAAAACAAAATCCTATCCCCCAAAGATAAAATTATTTATAGTACGAGTAAGGAGTGTTCTATTTCCTGAGTCGTGTGGGATTTCTCTCACACAGTTTTGATGCCTTCTGGGAAAAGATCCACAGAGCACGATGGCAGAAATCTTTCCTGGTCCAAACCTCCCCTTCTCAACAGGGAATACATGTGTTCAGGCATCCATCCCATTGCTGCCTTAATTGGTTCACGTGAGCAAGAAAATGGACTGTGTTGGTGACCGTTAAAAGATGTATATGTTGAATATACTGATCAAGAAACGACTATTTTCCCAAACAGTGAAACAAAGAAAATTATTATTAAAATGTTATTTTAGGTCTAAGGGTTAATATATTTATTATAAACCACGTATTTCATAGACACGTAGCAGGTTCTGTAGAGAACTGTAGGTATTCGCTAAATATTTGCCGTGGTCGATGCGCTGCCTTCGCATTGGGATTGACTGTCCTGCCCAAGCATCGCTCAGCGGAGTCACCTCCAGAAAACGTGTGCACTTTCCAGTGCTGGCTGCCAGGTTGTGAGGAATGTCATCCCCACGCAACTCGCTCTACATCCCCCTCGTTCTGGAGTGAGCAAGATCTACATTTCCAATTTTCATAATTATAAAGAAGTGTTTCATGTTGGCCTATAAAATCCAATAATTTAAAAATCAAATACTGGTAAATTTTGACGTAGAATGACAGGTGATCAATAATTAGGTTGAAAGAATATTGTCCTCATTAAACAAATGTTTTCAGATTTGCTAAACATTTACTATGAAGACTCTTCACTGCAAGGAACAAAAGAGGGTCACTGGTTTTTTCACAAAGACCATGGTTTTGGGAACAAGGCTGGATGGATTTAAAGGTGCTCTCAATACAGACCCTCACAATGTTTTGAGGGGGTAAGACCTGAAATCCAGCATGTGAATGGTATGTTCTATAAAAGAGGCTCAGAGAACATGCTTTGGGCACTTCTATTAACCACAGCCCATCTTTACTGATCTCTATGCAAAGTGTTCACCTGAGAACTTTACACTATTTCTTTTGACCTTTATGAAAGCCCTGAGGTCATTGTTATTATCTCCATTTTACAGATGATGACAACTGAGGTATGGAGAAGTTAAGCCATTTGCTAAACTGTCACAGAGTCACCCAGGAGAGCCAGGATTCCCATCCAGGCAATTGGGCTCCAGACGATGCCACGCCTGTATCTTCCATCTATGGAGTAGAGTAGTGACTTCTGGTGGCAACGGTGGTCGGGGAGGGAAGAGGTAGTGATTGTAACGAAAACAAAACACAAACAGGAAAGCTTTCCTCCAGGTAATTTTCAGTCCTTTTTTCATACACAGGAGGGGAAATTCATCCTGCTTCTTACTCAGAAATACGGTCCCTGAGTGTGAAGACATCCTTTATAAACCCAATTTAGCAACATCCTCAAGCTGTTCTGAACTTGAGAATACTGCATGGCTGACTCAGACTGACAGTGATGAACATATTTTGGCTGACACTTCACCAAAATTTGGGTTATTTATCTCATTAATATTTTTCTTTAGGCAAAATCTATTTGTGATGCCCTTTCTATTTACAAAACGGAAATGTTTCCTGAGTCAGATGACCCTCTGTGACAGGCAACCGAGAAGCAGAAGACAGGTGGTTTAGATGCCCTCTTAGCACCATTTAAAAAATGCAATCTCTCTGTAAAAAGATGTAAGTCTGATTGGGGGCCCGTGTACCATTTTGGTTTTCTGAGCAGAAGTTGCCTGCATTTCGAAAGCAGGATTCCTGCCAAGCACAGCCCTATTCCAAACACAGCTCCCGAGAGCAGGGATGTGACCAAGCTGTCACACCGGGTCCCTTTCCACTGATCAGGCTTCTCAAGGTGTGAGATGAAAGCTACAATCCAACCCTGAAACAGAGATTTGGGCTCTGGTGCTGCAGCTGTTTCATTCTTTTTTTCTTATAACTCCCCTCATGGGCTGCCTTATTGAGAATCTTATAAATAAGTCATATCTTGTGATATATCCCTTCCATCAAGAAGATTGAAATATACTGAAAATCCAAAGATGAACTCTGAATACATCTTTCTAAAAGTCCGAATATGGTTTTAAAAAGTATTCTCAGGGCAGACTTGTTACTCAGCCCCAGGTGTGGGCTTGTGCATCTTAGTTTGAGCACGTCCATGCGTGCAGAAGAAGTTGGAGGAGATTAGATTTAAGAAAGAAAAACAAAACCGTTCTTGAAAAGGAACATTCCTAAAGAGGAAATTCGCAGTGAGTCCTTATGAAAAGTTTAGCTGTCAAGATGTCTCAAGCCACAAAGGTCAAGTTTATCACCATTACCTGGATAAGTTAGCCAGAAGGATTTTGTAGATCTGAAAGCATTACCTCACCTTCACCTTGTTTACAGGTAAACGCCGATAAACAAAGATCTAGGGAACTGCTTTTCTTAAGTCCTCAGCACTATTAGACGTCTTCTCCCTGACGGCAGTCCAGAAAACTGCAGAATAGTAATTATCCTCGGAGATGTGAAAGGTCAGATTATGGGAGGGTCCACAGAGTACTTACATGATGCAGGTCATGTCTTCAGGGCACTTTAACCGAGGAGGCAGGTAAACATCCTCAATTTGGTGTTTGGTCAGGGTCTGTCTGGTGCTCGATTCTCTGTTGTTTACAGTCACACACACACACACACACACACACACACACACACACACAGCGCTGGCTGCTCTGGCTTTGGTGGTGCGTCAGTATCTCCGTCTGTGGTGGACCAGGTGGGCTCCGTGGGAGGGAGAAGCAGAGGTTCTGCTCCAGGGCTTGTGAGGGAAGGGGGCAGGGGGTCAGGGAGGAGCTGGAGGCGGGGACAGAGTGTGAAGGGGGGACCTTTGCAAGGGGGCTCCCGGGCTGCATGTCTGGAGCTGAGGCCTTGTGGGAGGTGGGCACGGGAGGGGATCTTCAAAGGTCCGAGGACTTAGAGCCTTAACCACCAGGTTAAAATGTGGTGTTGCAAGCTGGTGCAGTGTGGGGAACCCTGGAGAGCCGACGCCGGGCGTGTTAGCTTCACTTCTGGTAAACCTCTGAGGGCGTGAAGCCCACAGGCAGTAGAAATAAATTCCAAATAATAAGCAGAGATAAGCAACAAGGACCTACTGTACAGCACAGGGAACTCTACTCAGTATTATGCAATAACCTATATGGGAAAAGACTCTGAAAAAGAATGAATATATGTATATGTATGTATACATGCAATACGTACAATGTATACATACAATGTGACCGAATTACTATGCTGTACACTTGAAACACATTGTAAATCAACTGTACTCCAATAAAATTTTTAAAAACTAAGCAGAGTAACTATCAGAAAAAAAAATCCTCATTTCAAAATGGGGATTTTTTTTTTCAAAAATAAATCTTTCTCCCATGGTTACAAGGCCTCAAATTGGTAATTTGCAAATTCCTTTTTTAAAAGGCGCTAGTTTTTCTTCGCAGTCCTTAGTAGATGCCAGGCCTGGGCTAAGTGCTTTACATAGATTTTCCTTTGTGACCACGTAAGTAACTCATTGCATTTATGAAAGCAATGAGTTAACCCTATTCACGGAGGCCCAAATGACCAAGCTTTCCTATGGGGAGGATCCCTGCAGAGCCCGGAGGACAGGGTAGTGTGTCTCTTTAGGCCCATTTGACAAAAGCAATAAATTTTGTTTCAGAAATTGCAGATACTGTGAGCAGCAGTAAAGCCTTTTCACAGATCAAGGAACCTTGCTGCCTGAAATGAGAGCTGCCAGGGATGGCAAAATACCAAGCATTTCTTTCCATTAGGACTTTATATTGAAATAAACTTGCCAAGAAACCCATCGCACTAGTGTCCCAGTAAATAGCCATAGTCACATGGAGGAGACGTTCCTGGTCACATGGAGGAGACGTTCTTTGAAAAGTTATATTCTATCAGATTTTACGTTCTCTTTTGTATCTAAGTGCACCACAGGAAGGTCAAAATTCTAATTGGAAATGTTTTCAGTAAAATTCATTCTCAATGATAAAATTAGGTAGCCTTCTTTTCGTAGACTATTTTTCTTCAAGATCACACAGGGGTTTTCAAATACATTGTCTTGAATGTCAAGTTTAATTCTTTGGTGCTGGATTAAAGACAAGACTATGGCAAATTAGAAAAGTGTTCAGATAATAACCACCCACTAGAAGACAAAAGGATTGGTTTTGAATTGGAAAGATTAAAGGGACTATACTCATTTAATCCTAAAAGAATGGTTATTTAATGATAATCTTCATGCATGGTTGCTATACAGGAAATGGCCAGTAACAGTTTTCTATCTTTATTTGAAAAAATAATAGGAAGACATGAAATTAAGCAGCAGCATAACGATTGAATTCAGACTTTAAAAAGGACCTTGACCGAGGAATTATTAAATATGTGGAAGAGACTCAGAGTGTCTTCACTAGAGGTTAATCAGGGTAAGATAGGCCACTGTCTAGTTGCCTATTTTAGATGTGGTCTTATCTGACAGCAACAAGATTAATTTAGTAAATTCAAAGGCTTTAGTAAATTACTCAGGCTTCTGATACTTTAGTTTATTCTATTTTATGTTATTTTGGCATTTCAATTTGTGAAACATACTAGTAAAAAGCATTGGAGCATAGGAAATAAATTGTCAGTGAGAACCATTTAAAAAAATTCGTTTTTGTATATGGCTGGTCTGAAACAGCCTCTTCCATTTATAGGAGGCAGGGTAATCTCTGAGATAAATGGCATGTTCAGATTTTCATTTGCAATGATTTTTTTAAAATGATCTCCTAAATTGGGAGAAGATGAGTTAATCAGTCAGTGTGATTGACTCCTTAAAATAAATAATATTTCAAAATATTAGAATTTTGGATAGTAATCTTTATTACTACAATGGAGTGCTTGGAGTAAAATTTAAAGATAACGTGTAACTAGATGATACATTCTTTTTTTTAAATAACTTTTTTTTAGAAGAGTTTTAGATTTGCAGAAAAACTGTGAGGATAGTACGAGAGTTCCCAGATATCCCAGTCTCCTCTATTAAAAATGTCTTACATTAGTTGGTGCATTTATTACAATGAATGAATCAATACTTATATATTATTGTTATCTAAAGACCATCTCTTATTTGGATTTTCTCAGTTTTCATCTAGTGTTCTTTTTCTTTCCCAGAATCCCATTCAGGACGTCATGTCATCATGTCTACTTAGGCTCCTCTGGGCTATGACAGTTTCTCAGACTTTCCTTGTTTAGATGGCCCTGAGAGTGTGGAGGAGTACTGGTCAGATATTTTGTAGAATGCCCCTTAAATGGGGTTTGTCTGTTAGTTTTTCTCATGATCAGCCCAAGGTTATGGATTGTGGGGAGGAAGGTCACAAGGGTAAAATGCCATTTTTACGACCTCCTATCCCGGGCACACACTGTCAATACGACTAATCACTGTTATGTTGACCTTGAAAGCCTGGCTGAGGTCGTGTTTGTCGGGTTTGTCCACTGCATAGTTATTTTTTTTTTTTCCTCTTTGGAGGGAAGTCATGATGTGCAGCCCACACTTCAGGAGTGGATGTTATATTCCACTCCTCAGGAGCAGAACATCTACATAAGTTATTTGGTATTCTTCTGCATGGGAGGTATATTTCTTCTACCTCCTTTATTTGTTCAATCGTATGTTTACATCAAAATAGACTCATAGACGTTTATTTTATGCTTTTAAAATCCAGTAGTACGTTACTTATTTTTTGCGCAAATTGTTCCAGCTTTGGTAACTGGGAGCTCTGTAGGTTGGCTTCTGTACTCCTTTGACCTACTCCCATCACTGATTTTATTTTGGACTCTCCTTACTTTACTCCACTCATGTGTTTCCTGCCTCAGTCCTAGAACCAGTAATTTCTCCAAGTATTGCTGGTTCCTTTTATTGGAAAATCGTATTAGAAACCAAGATTGGGTACTGGGTGTGCTCACTGCCACTGTGTGTTCTTGCTTCTAGGTCCACTGAGGTAACAGATGAAGGAAATATATGTATGCATACTAACGGCTTATGCACACATATTTATAAATATTTACATATGTAGCCATGTGTATCTATATATATTAAGCTAGATATGACTTCATACTTATGTCTTTTGACTCTAGTCTTTTACCACATGGATCATTACAACCTTCTCTCCTAGCTTATTTGTAAACTTTAAATCTTATGCAGAGCAACCTGGCTTCCACCATCACCATTTGTATTCAGTTGTTCACTTTTAGTAAACATATACAGCAGTATCAGAAGTGTTAACCTGGACCCCTGTGGGAAACCACTCATCAGCTAGAGTACAGTGCTTACCTGTAGTTCCGTTTGCCTTCAGTCTCACTGACTCCACACATTTGCAAAGTTACTGAGGTCAGCATCTTTATCCCCCAGCCCCGTCAGTGAAGTCGTTTTATACATTTGTAGAGTTAGATTCTTTTCTTTCCCATTTTATTTTCTCTCCTGGTATCTGCCAAATTCCTGAACAATTTTTAAAAATTAGATGCCTTAAGGTCACACTTAGTGCTGTAAACATCAGTGGGTTTTGACAAATGCATCATGTATCCACAATTACATGGTCATACAGAATAGTTTCACTGATCTAAAATGTCCCATGGGGTTCACCCTTGCCATGCTTCGCTCGTTCTCCAAACTCATGGCAACTGCTGATCTTTTAACTATTATCGTAGTTTTGCTTTCTCTGTAATGTAATTGAATTGAAATAATATGATATTACCTCTTTCAGGCTGGCTTCTTTTGTTTATCATATGAATTTAAGATTCCTCCATGTGTTATGACTTGAGACCGCATTTATCTTTACAGCTGAGTAAAATTCCCTTGTATGGAGATACGCAATTAGTTTATCCATTTATGTATTGAAGAACATCCTGGTTACTTCCAGTTTTGTTGATTATGAGTAAAGCTACTATAAACAATCATGTGCAGGTTTTTGTGCAGACATAAATGTTCAAATCAGTGGAGTAAATATCTAAAAGTATGACTGTTGGATCATCTGCTAAGACTATGATTAGCTTTGTAAGAAACCAACAAACCATCTTCCAAAGTGACTGTCATTTTCACTGCCATCAGCAATGAATGAGAGTTCCTGTTCCTCTGCCTCCAAACCAGCATTTGGTATTGCCAGATTTTTGGATTTCTGTCATTTTATGGACATATATACACTACCAAATGTAAAATAAATAGCTAGTGGGAAGCAGTAGCATAGCACAGGGAGATCAGCTCGGTGCTTTGTGACCACCTAGAGGGGTGGGATAGGGAGGGTGGGAGGGAGACGTAAGAGAGAGGGGATATGGGGATATATGTATACATATAGCTGATTCACTTTATCATACAGCAGAAACTAACACAACATTGTAAAGCAATTATACTCCAATAAAGATGTTAAAAAAAAGAAATATCAGTTATTGCTTTCATACATTATATGTTTATTGATAATGTATAATGAAAGTTTATTAGGTATTTAGAGCATTTGCCTTAGCATTGGCTAAAACAAGTGATGAAGAGGAACAGGAAAAGAGATTTATAAAGAAATGAAACAAATCATGTCATATCTGGATCTCTATACTTTTAGGTTATAACTGGGTCTGTAGAATAAATGTGGTTTGATCTGACATCAGGTTGAAGAAGAACAAAGTAAGGAAACATCTAAACCTTCTATACACTGATTGTCAGTAGGAGCCAAGAGTGGATCAGGTGTAGACTTGAGGTCAGGCTGACTATGCTGGAGCTTGCCCTGCACATCGCATGAACCAGCACCTCAGGTGTCATGGTTAATTCCAATTCTCAACTTGACTGAGCATGGGTTTTCCAGATATTTGATCAAATATTATTCTGAGTGTTTCTCTGAGGGTATTTTTGGATGGGAATAACATTTAAATCAATAGAGTAGAGCAGATTGCCCTCCATGATGTGAATGGGCCTCATCTAATCAGTTGAAGGCCTGGAAAAAGCAAAAACCTGACCCTTCCCTGAGTAAGAGAGAATTCCCCTTGCCTCATGGCCTTCAGACTAGGACATTGGCTCTTCCTGGATTCTCAAGTCTGTAGGCCTCTAGAGTAGAACTATAACATTGGCTTTCCTGGCTTTTCAACTTGCAGACTCAACTTGCAAGCCAGCCTTCATAACCGTGTGAGCCAATTCCTTATGATAAATCTCTATCTATCTATATCATCTTATCTATCAATCAATCTATCTGTCATCTATCCATCCTATTAGTTCTGTTACATCAGGTTTACTTTTATCATCCGGTTCAGTAAACATACATTTCTACTTTTTAGAACCCAATTTATCATTTTGGAAGAAACAGTCATCTTGACAGAAGAAGATCCTTTCTGGTCAATTGACTGAAGACTACCACCTTCAGCACCCTCCTTCCTGATATCCCAGGGTCAGAAGCCAGAGCTATGTTGGCTGCGGAAGCCCAAGTCACACTCTTGAGTCTGTTTTGTTTGCTATCACTGAGCTGTCTGGGCCGTGTTAACTTTTCAGTGTTAACTAATCCAGTGAGGTTGTGTTGAATAAGTAAAACAGGCACAGGGTTCCCTCAGGAGCAACATGGAACTTAGGAAGACGAATATGACTTCACGCCTCTCTGGCTCTTGAAACCCCTCTCTGGCTCTTGAACAGTGGATTTGACTGATTTCAGAGCTGCTACAAGTGGAGCTCACCTCTGCAATTAAACAGATTCCCAGAATTTGAGCCTGGGAAATGAAATTTGCTCAAGGCAAAGATCCAAGTTTTCATTCTGCTTGAATGGAAGAGCCAGATTCAAAGAGAAAAAATGGCAGCATTGAGGACAGAAGACAGAACTCCATTTCACCTGAGTCTGTTTTAGCAGTTAATTTCTTCTCAAGAGGGACATTAAGTCTTTTTACCTAGCAGACAGACTCTAGCTGTTTAAACCCAGTGTGGGCTAGTGGAATGATTAGATTTTTGCATTAGTCATAGAAAGACAAGGTGCGTATTATTTTCCCCTGCTTTTCGTCATGAAATATGGACTGTCCTTCCACTGAGTATTTGCTTAACCAGGTCATAGGAATTCTTAATTCATAAAGAGGAAGAAACAACATCTGAGAACCAGGACCAGCGCATTTTAGACATTTGCAGGTGTTTCTGGACAACAGGAGACACTTGTCTACCTGCCCTGCACTTCACCAGTATCTTTACTCACTTTGATCCATCTTCCTGGCCAGCACTCACCATCGGCTCGGAAACAAAGTCTGTGACAAAGAATTATCGTGAATATTTTTATTTCAGAAGAAGATGGTGCATTTATATAGGCTGTAAAATTGGCATTTGTTTGTATTTAATAAGCTTCAAACTTATAATAATTCAAACAATGCTCTGTGAAAATAATTGGAAATAAATCATTTAATAAAGTTTTAGGTTTTTACTTATATTTAAACTTGTCAATAACTTAAAAGGATTGTGGATTCAAGGAATGTCCTACAATGTCCTCACTCTTGCTTCCATACTAATTTTTCATGTGGAAACACATTTTCATATTTCTGATACATTATTATGACTGTAGAGCCTTATTGAGAACTTTTAATTTTGTCACTCACCTCATTTTGTTAATTATGGTCCACTTATATTTGGGTTCAAATTTATGCTGTACTGGAAGAAATACAACTTCTATTCTGGAAATAGAAATATCTAGCCCCGATCAAGTTTGATATAACCTTGAGTATAACCTTGGTGTAGAGTTGATACAGCCCAGTGCCTAGTCAGAATGTTTAATGCCTAAAAACACATTGGAGCACAGAGAATCATTAGTAGATACTTGCTGAATGGACCTCTCCGCTCCTCCCAGGCCAGAATTCAGTGGAAAAATTGTAACCACTTTTTCCCTACTTAGAGGAAAGACAGTCTGGCCCATATTCCAGGAAAAGATGTTGAAGAAGGTGTCAGGAAAACAGTGGTGATACTTTGTGAAACGAGAACCCATTTTTGAATGTTAGAAGTAAGAAAATGAGTTTCCATGAAAGGGCGATATTCTATCATTATTACAAGTTTTATAGCTTAAAAAATGCAACTCACCCAATTACAATATTATGTTAGTACCAAGAGGGCTTTTCTTACTTCAGTAAAACTCAGAAATGGTCATAAGTGAAAGGTGATATTCTTTTTAAAATGTCACGGATGCTGCATTTTCTGTATTCAATACTTTTGATACCAGGGATAGTGAATGTGTGTGACTCTTGCATCCTCACCATCTATACCTCTTGGTGGGTTGTTTCTAAATGAAGTTATCAAGAACTGAGAGGTTTTCTAAGGGTCCTTTGTTGCAGAAAGATGTTCACCTCATAGAAAATCAGGAAATATCTCCTTTACAGATGCATGGGCCATTCTGAGATTTATAAAGCATTCATGTCTATAAAAATCTATAAAGCATTAAGAGGCAAAACTCTTTTTGGTTAGTAGCTTATTAAGTCTTGGCTTCTACACACCCTCTTGAGATATTTGCAACATAGTTGTTCATCTTGTGTCAACACACAAAACTTCACTTCATTCCTACTAGGTCCATTCATAGCACCACTCCTTATGACCCAAGACAATTTTGAGACTGAAATGGTTGGACTTTCATTTATATGTGATCAAATAAATAAGATTCTCATGTAAACACGTTTCAGGCTGCCTCTTGATTTCCTTTCCAAGTAGGCATGTGGTTTTCAGTTTGGCTCCAGGTCAGTCTTGAAGGGCAGTATTCATAAGAGTCGTGTCTGTCCTTGGCTCCTGACCTTAGCAGGGGATGTCAGAACAGTGCAATGGAGCACTTGAGGTAGGGTGGCTTCTCAGAGCATTATTTAATTTTGGTTGTTGGCGCAGCAATCTCATCAGAGACTGCTATTTCCAGCTGCACTGCAAGCTGTCCCACAGTTTAATTCTCTGCTTATTTTTTTAAGAAATCCTCCAACCAAGCACCTCAGTCATGTGCCAAAGTATGAGGATGACTTCACACCTCAGCTAATTCACATCTTCAAGGAGAGAAAACAATTTGCAACTGAATCCAGCCTCACTCATACCACCCAACAAATCCCTTTTGCTCGTGAGCCACCCTGGGGACTCTGGGGCAGACCCAGAATTGTCAAGAAAAGTAGATAGGTTAGGATATGCAAATACAATATGCTACGTATGTATTGATTTGTCTATTGACATTATGTTTAGAGAGAGGTTTTATACAGCTCACGGGTTAAATCAAATCTTGTGTTACAAAGGACCTGAATAGAAAGATGATGCATATTTAACACTTATGTTGTATGATATAGTCAACTCAGATATGAACATAATGGAAATACCTTTACCATCCCTATATTCAATAACCCCTGTCATTGCCGCGTTAACTTTTCAAAGACATCGGAATCAATGTTATTAGTCTTAACTGATGTTAGTAATTAAAGATATCCTTAAATAAAATGTCCTGTCAGAAAAATATAAATATTTATTAAGCACTCAATACAGAAGAGGGGGGACTTCCCTGGTGGCGCAGTGGTTAAGAATCTGCCTGCCAATGCAGGGGACACTGGTTCAAGGCCTGGTCTGGGAAAATCCCACATGCCATGGAGCAACTAAGCCCGTGCACCACAACTACTGAGCCTGTGCTCTAGAGTCCACGAGCCACAACTACTGAAGCCCGCACCCCTAGATCCCGTGCTCCACAACAAGAGAAGCCACCGCAATGAGAAGCCCGCGCACAGCAATGAAGTGTAGCCCCCGCTCGCCGCAACTAGAGAAAGCCTGTGCACAGCAACAAAGACCCAACACAGCCAAAAAATTAAAAAAAAAAAAAAATACAGAACAGAGACTAATCTAGACTTTGAAGATATAGCAGAAGACAAGACAAGCAGAATCTTGGCTTTCATAGAGTTTGGGTTCCTCTTTCTCTCTCTCTCTCTCTCTGTGTATATGTGTATAGGTTAGTAAACTGATAAGTAAATCTTTATATATAAAATTATATACTGGAAAGTGCTATCCAGAGAATTAAAATTGGATTATGTGACAGGGAGGAACACTGTCTACTTTAGACTGGGTGGTCAGGGAAGGGGTTTTTGTGGACACATTTAAGCTCATTTAGACAAGAAGGAGCCAGGAGCATGACGATCTGGATCTGGATCTGGATCTGGAAGAACATTTTGGGTGGGAAGGAAAATGAGTTTAAAAGTCCCAAGGCAGGAGCAAACTTGGCTTCTTCAAAGAGCAGATGAAAAGCAGAAGCGTCTGGAGAGTAGCAGGTGATGGGAAGAGTGAGGGCGGGAAGAGGAGGAAGAAAGGGATGTGAAACAAACATTAACCAGGCGTGTGTGTCGGCACCATGGTAAGCATTTTGCACCTATGAACCCCTGTCATCTTCATAACAGCCTGTGCCGTGGGCACCTGAACCATCCTCATTAAATGTGAAGGTGAGGAAACCAGGATGCAGAATGTAGAATACCTGGGCTCAGGGCATACGGTGCGATCTGGCTCTGTGTTCCCCATTGGGAGGCGATTGTGACAGTCAAGCATGAAATCATGGAGGCTGGTCCCACTATGGGACCATGGTAGTAGTGCATATGTGATGGGATTTGGAGTATGTTTTGGAACAAAGCCAATAAGATTTACTGGTGGATTCAGTGTGAGGGTAAGGGAGACAATCAAAGATAACTATTAGCTGTTTAAGTAATTAAGAAGAATATGATGAAGATCAGTGATGACATGAACGTACGTGACATTCATATGGTGTTGACTGTATATGCCAGGCACTGTTTAAAGCATCTGTATATATTCTAACTTGAATCCTCATCACAACTCTGCTAAGGTACTATTATTATCCCTAGTCTTTCATAACAATTTCTTGAGTTAGAACTATTATCTAACTACTGTTACCCTCATTTTTTTGTAAATTAGAAAACTGAGGTACCCAGTCATCATGCCCAAGGTCATACAGCCAGGAAATGTGAATTTCACTGTAAGAATTAAAAGAGGTAATTTAAGTTTAATGCTCAGAATAATAGTAAATACTCAAAAATGTTAGCTAGTAGCAGTAGTAGTAATTACAGTCATCTCTGTTGTGATCTTATTTTTATGGGTATTGTCACAACCTATCACAGCAGCCAATAAATGAAGTGTAAACTGTGTGAAGGTCTCAAGTTGGTGAAGGACAAGCAAGAAAAAAAAAGAGTTCATCATTCACTATGTCTTTGTTGCTAAAAGAACCTAAGGAAGTGAATCTTGGAAGAAGGATCATTCTGGGATAGAAGAAGCAGAATTTGGTAAAAATGATGATTTAGCACCATACTGTTTTCGCATTGCAGCTCACTATATTTACCTATTCACATGCAGATGAATAGAATAAAACTATTTTCTTGATTTTTGCAGTATGAATCATTTTCTCATCTTGCTTTACACCCCGACAAAGTATTTTTTGGAATTAGGGGTCTTGCTGACTTTTTCTTAAATCCCCATTGTGCCATGATCGTCTTTAATGTAGGTGAAATGGCAGAGAATTTGCATTTGGAAAACATAGTTTCCTTATAGAGTTGAAGTCTTTTTAATCCTGGGAAATGACATGGTGTGCTGGTGTCAAAGGATGCCTTTTCAGAAACTTCTTTCCCTGCCTCTCTTTTCCTCCGCAGTGGTTTCTATTTCTTAGTCTCTCTGCTCCGTACGAGTGATGGTATCACTGCAGGTGCTCTGTTGCTGACACAGGATAGATTTCCCTGGGTAGCAGTGCTGAGTGACTCCCTTTCTTGACTCATTCAAAACAAGACAGGCTGTATAAACCCACTTGAGAATACATCCTGTAGGAAACAAGATTACCTAATCATTTGTTGCATCTCTATTTTCTGCTTTTCCACAAATGGCTGGTAACATGAGCAGTCACAGTTATGGACTCCATTTTTTTAATGTATATATGTATCCTACATACCCTTTGGTTTGGATTTCTCAGGGAGTGAGAATTATAGTTTTTTTTTTAATTGTTTTGATGTTTGGGGATTTTGTAGCCAAGAGTTCATTTGACAGATGTAATATTAGTTTTCTGGATAATTGTGCATGAACAAGCAGAAGAATGCCAGAGAACAGAAGGGGCTCAAACCACACATATAGGTCAATGTTAGGTGTAGCTTCAACTGAGGTTACAGATTCTGTTCTGTATGAGGTCTTAATTTTTTAATTAAAATTTATTTTTATTGAATAATATACATATATTTTAAAACACGTATTTAAAAATTGTTTAAAACTCAAACAGTCCTCCAAAGCTTATCTTTCAAAACAGCAGTCTTCTGTCTACCCCTTCAAACCCCTGTATCTTGCTTCCCAGAGGCAACCATCTTCATTTTATCTGATTCTTCTTGTACCTCAGTATTCCTCAATAAATGTCGAGTTTTGATATTCTATTTTAGGTTGCCACTATGAAAGAAGATGATTTGGCTTATCTACACAAACTCTTTGCTACAAAAGTATGTCCATTCCCCCATCTTCCCAAGAAAAGCATACCATATTGAAATTTTTGCTTAAATTAACATCCAGTGTTTACAATTATGACTGTAGATATTGTTCAAGGCTGAGGCATACATCCATCCTTGTATGCTATGATTATATTTCATGTCTACTATTTTCTTCTTAGAATTAAAATGTCTTTAAAAAAAACAGTTGACTAATCTATGACAAAGTAGGCAAGAATATACAGTGGAGAAAGACAGTCTCTTCAGCAAGTGGTGCTGGGAAAACTGGACAGTTACATGTAAAAGAATGAAATTGGAACACTCCCTAACACCATACACAAAAATAAGCTAAAAATGGATTAAAGACCTAAATGTAAGACCAGACACTATAAAACTCTTAGAGGAAAACATAGGAAGGACACTCTTTGACATAAATCACAGCAAGATCTTTTTTGACCCACCTCCTAGAGTAATGAAAATAAAAACAAAATAAAGTGAGGCTTAATGAAACTTAAAAGCTTTTGCAAAGCAAAGGAAATCATAAAGAAGATGAAAAGACAACCCTCCGAATGGGAGAAAATATTTGCAAATGAAACAAAAGAGAAGGGGTTGATCTCTAAGATATACAAATAGCTGAGGCAGCTCAATATCAAAAAAACAAACAACCCAAACCAAAAATAGGTGGAAGACCTAAATAGACATTTCTCCAAAGAAAGCATACAGATGGCCAAGAGTTACGTGAAAAGCTGCTCACCATCACTAATTATTAGAGAATGCAAATCAAAACTACAATGAGGTATCACCTCACACCAGTCAGAATGGCCGTCATCAAAAAATCTACAAACAATAAATGCTGGAGAGGGTGTGGAGACAAGGGAACCCTCTTGCACAGTTGGTGGGAATGTCAATTGTTACAGCCACTATGGAGAACAGTATGGAGGTTCCTTAAAAAACTAAAAATAGAACTACCATATAACCCAGCAATCCCACTCCTGGGCATATACCCTGAGAAAACCATAATTCAAAAAGAGACATGCACCCCAGTGTTCATTGCAGCACTATTTACAATAGCCAAGACATGGAAGCAACCTAAGTGTCCACTGACAGATGAATGGATAAAGAAGATGTGGTGCATATATACAATGGAATATTACTCGGCCGTAAAAAGGAATGAAATTGGGTCATTTTTAGAGACATGGATGGACCTAGAGAGTGTCATACAGAGTGAAGTAAGTCAGAAAGAGAAAAAAATATTGTATATTAACGCATATATGTGGAATCTAGAAAAATGGTACAGATGAACCAGTTTGCAAGGCAGAAATAGAGACACAGATATAGAGAACAAACGTATGGACACCAAGGGGGGAAGGGGGGTAGGAAGAATTGGGAGATTGGGATTGACATATATACACTAATATGTTTAAAATAGATAACTAATGAGAACCTGCTGTATAGCACAGGGAACTTGACTCAGTGCTCTGTGGTGACCTAAATGGGAAGGAAATCCAAAAAAGAGGGGATATATGTATACATATAGCTGATTCACTTCGCTGTACGGCAGAAACTAACACAACATCACAAAACAACAATACCCCAATTTTAAAAAAATACACATATATGTATAATTCAAATAAATAAATAAATAAATAAATATTAGAGACTAAAAAACCAGTTGATTATGTTTTGTTTCCTTTATTTCTTTCATAAAAAAATTTCAGGCGTTCAGATTTTTTCAGCTATTGAGCATAATGGAACAAATATCCATGTATACATCACCCCATTTAAGAAGTAAAACCTCATAAATACCACTGAAGTCATGGATAAACTGTTTTTTTATCACATTTCCCTCGCTGCTCATTAGAGGTAAACACTATAAAATTTTTCGTTATTAATTAGTCTCAAGAAGTGTGTACAGTTTTACTCTATATGTATAAATCCCGAAGCAATATATTACGTATTTTTAACTTTGTATAATTGCATCATACTGTATGTAGTTTGGTAAATCTTGCTTTTCCCCCATCAATGTGTCATGAGATTTCTAATGCATGTAACTATAACAAATTAATTTTATTATATAAATATCCCATCATGTGTCTATACACACAATGTGTTTATTTATTCTCATTTTTCTGATTAGCATTTAGTTTGTACTCAGAATAAAAATACTGTCCCAAGTCTTTTAGTGCATGCCTCCTTTCCCACAAAGACAGGAATCTTTATAGTATATATACCTAGAAATAGAATTGATGGGTCTTGGGGCATCCTCCTTCAGTTTTAATAGATAATGCCAAATATCTCCCCTGAGTAGTTAAGACAGTTTATAACCCCATTAGCGCTGTAAAAATTTTCGAATTGCTTCTTCTCTTTACCTACACTTGGTGTACTCAAACTTTTTAATTTTTTGCCAGGCTGTTGAATCTGAAACGTTTCTTATGTTCTTTTATTTTGCATTTTTCCAATTATTACTGAGAATCTCTCTTCCTAGGTTTATTGGCCACTGGGTTTTTTCATTTGTGAATTTATCTATTTGCAGGTCTTATTTGCCTTCTATTTATTAATTCTTTATACATTTTGGATTTTAATTATCTCTTACTTTTAAACTTTGCAAATGTACTTGACCATGCTATAATTTATCCATTAATTTTTTATGTCTTTTGATATTTGACCATTTCTAATTTTAAAATAGTTGAATTTGTTAATCTTTTCCCTATGATTTGCATTTTTTTCTGTCTTGTATGAGAAATCTCTTCTTACACTAAGGTCATAAAGATAATCTATATTTTCTTCTGAATTTCTATGAGCTTGTTTTCAAGATCTTAATTCCACCTGGGATTGATCTTTTTGTACATTGCAATGTTAGGGTATAATTTTATCTTCCCTATATAGATAGTCATGGTCCTGGAATTGTACTTTCTGTAGCCCATCATTTCCTGACTGATCTGCAAGGGCATCTCATCAAGCTCCTAGAAGAAAACATAGGGGAAAAGATTGTGAACAGTAGCCTTGGCAATAATTTTTTGAATATGACACCAAAAGCACATCAACAAAAGCAAAAATTGACAAGAGAGACTAAATAAAAATAAAAAGCTTTTGCACAGCCAAGGAAATAATCAAAAACAGCAACAGCAACGCAATGTACAGATTGGAAGAAAATATCTGCAAACTGTATATCTGATAAGAAACTCATACAATGTAATAGTAAGAAAACAAATAACCCAATTAAAAAATGGACAAAAGAACATAGACATTTCTCCAAAGAAGCCATATAAAAACAGATATATGAAAAGGCACTCAACACTACCAATCGTCAGGAAATGCAAATTCAAACCACAATGAGATATTATCTTACACATTTTAGATTGGTTTTTATTAAAGAAAAAATATTTTAAATGTTGGCGAGGGAACCCTTGTGCACTGTTGGTAGGAATGTAAAGAGGCACAACTGCTATGGAAAACGGTAGGGAGGTTCCTCAACAAACTAAAAGCAGAACCACCATGTGATCCAGCAATACCATTTTTGAGAGTATGTCCAAAGGAATTGACATCAGGATCTCGACGAGAAATATACATTCCCACGTTCATTGATGAATTGTTCGCAATAGCCAAGGCATGGAAGCAACCTAAATGTCCATTGATGAATGAGTGGGAAAAGAAAATGTTTTTTCATATACATACCATGAAAATGTTTTTTCATATACATACCATGAAATGTAATTTAACCTTAAAAAAGAAGGAAATTCTGCCATTTCCAATGACACGGATGAACCTGAAGGATATAATGCTGAATGAAATAAGCCAGACACAGAAATACAAAGACTATGTGATACCACTTACACTAATCTAAAATTGTCAAATCCATGGAAGCAGAGTATGGTATGGTGATTGCCAGAGGGGAGAGGAAAATGGGGAAATATTAGTCAAAGAATACAAAATTTCATTTATACCAGATGAATAAGTCCTAGAGATTTGTACAGCATAGGGTCTTTAGTTAACAATACTGCATTGTACATTTAAAAATTTACTGTGGGTAGATCTTATGTTGTGTGCTTTAATCACAAAATACTAATACTGATACTAATAGTATTAATAATTATGGTAGAAGAAAGAGGAGGAGGAAAAAAAGGAGGAAAGGGGAGGAGGAGAAGTAAGAGGGTTTGAGGAGACTTCAGGAGGTGATGGATAGGTTTTATGGCATAGATTGTGGTGATGGGTCCATGGGTGTTTATTTATCTCCAAACTCATCAAATTGTATATATTAATTACATACAACTTCTTGTTTATCAAAAAAAGAAAAGGAAATAAAATTTCTTGTGAAATATGCTTTCTTATAATAGTATTATAATTAAGGATATATATATATATGTTACATACAATAATCATAAATATATTGTACCAAGGTCATTTCCCATTTTATTTTGTGGATATTTCATTGGTTGTCTATCTGAGACAGGAAGCATAAGAAATATATGATTTTAATATGTTTAAATATTAGCAGACTTAAGTTCATTACACAAAGTGAAAAGCATTTGTATGTAGCTGTGTTTTTGTAACCTTTGTTTATGAAAAAGATATTGGTCAGTACCATAATCTCTTGGGGAGAATATCCTTTAGGATTAATATGAAGAACACCTCTTTTAAAAAGCTGATACATTTAAACATCTCAAGGTCCCACTTTATAATCAAAATAGAAAGTGTCAAAAAAGTAGTGGAAAAATAATGGCTGGGTTCTTCATAGTCAGATCTGTGAAGAAAATCTCAGGAGTTTATCCTAGATGATCACCTCTGTTTTACAGATCTAGGTAGTTAAAATAATTGTGACAACTCTAGGTGAATATCTCTATATTTAGGTGCTTACTGGAAATGAGCCTTTTAATCTGCTAGAAGAACACCTCTTCTGGCATCCAGAGCCTCAGCTCATGAGATGCAGGTACCCTTAGTTGCATCCAGGGTCAGAAGGTGGGAGCGGGGGGCATTCATCAGATTTCCTTGAATATATATTTCAGTTTCATAAAAGACATTTTAAATAACTCCTTTTGATAAAAATTTAGGTCTTGAGAAAAAAAGCAATTTCTTCTTTCTTGCTCAGTGAATTGCACAGATAGACTTGCCTGCCCTTTGGACTATAACATTTGAACCAAACTAATGATTCTCATGGCTTAAACCTCTAAAAGTTAGGAATAGTGACTTTTCCTTTTCTCATTAGTGATCTTTAGGTATACCAGTCCACTGTTCCAATGAATACAAAAAAATGTAAGTAGGAAAAATAACTAGGAAACAGGATTTCATAAATAATATTAGGATCTCTCAGTAAGAAAAAAAATTAATACTTAGTAGGAAAAAACAGAGAAGAAGAGAAATGAGGCTGTAGGTAAATAAATATTTCGAGCCTCGAGGAGGAAAAGCTAAGGCTAGTCAATTTTCTAAAAAGCAATCTGCATACATAATCCTAGCAAAAAGTGTTAACAGGAGGTGGATGAATTTTTACAAATATAAAAGGAAAGATATGTCCTATGAAGGAATATGAGCACTGCTTAGCAATTTCACAGCACTTTTCATCTTCAAAGAATTTTGCATGTTAACTAATTAATCCTTCCAACACCCTTGTGACGTAAACGTGACAAACAAGGACAGAAGTGAGTCTCAAATGACTAATTTACCAAGCTTACTGGTTGAGAAAGAATTATGAAAGCATGCCAGTTACTAATGAGGAAGATCCTAGGCAGGGATTTTATACAAGATATTGAGTGTGTGTGTGTGTGTGTGTGTGTCTGTGTGTGTGTGTGTACTTTCCAAAATTTGTTTACAGAAATATAGGGCAAATGACAGAATTTGAAAGAAAGAATTTATCACCCTTTGAGCTCAGTTTATTCTAGTCTAGTGTGGACTTCTCAAATAATCCAAATTTAAACCGTGAATATTAGCAGCAGTGTGGTATTTGCTTTTTATGCATGGAGTTGATGCATTATTTAGACAATGAGCACCAACTATCTGAAACCTCAGTGGTTTAAAGGGAGTTACACTTGTTGGGGGGTGATTTTCTGCCCAATTCTGTAACATGTAATCTATCAACACAAATTCTTTCTTGTTATCCAAACACCAGGACAAGAATGCAAGGCCCAACTAAATGAGAGATCTGACAATTTTAGGCTCTTACTCACCAACCACTTATTTTGGAAACTTATAACTGAGGCTGTGGTTAGTTTTCTAAAGATCTAAGTCTGTTTCCGTTTTCTCTGCCTGCCTGTGTAATACTGTCTACTATTACCCTGTTGCGACAGCAATCTATCTTTCCCCAAACTTGCAGAAGAGAACAGTGGAGCTCATGACCACCCTGGAATGATAATCGCCGTGCAGTGCTGTTGGCACCCTGAGGTGACGGTGTCAGGAAGTCACATTATCCACTTACAACCACAGCCATTGCATTCCAGCTTCACGGGATAACAGAGCGAGTCTCACTGATTACAAATCTGCTAACATATGCACTAGCCTCATTGCTTTTCTTGATGATAAAATCTCATTGTGGGCATTATTAGCCTTACTGTGTTGCTCTTAAAATTGTTACTATGACCTTTCAAAAAGTATTGATCCACAAATGCTAAATGGCTAAATATTTCCAAAGGGGAACCTGACTGCCTTTTCTGCACCACAGCTATAAAATTTTCCTTCCAACAAATCAAGACTGGAGGGTACAAAAGGGCTGAGCATTAACCTTCTCTTTCTCAGTGTTAGTTCCAAACTATCATGTGAGCTTCTCTTTCTTCCCTTCCTCCCTTCTTCCTTTCCCCCTCAAATAAGCATAGATTTTCACCTCAGTCCATCATTTCCTTGTATCTGGGTAGCAAAAGCCACGGTGATTATTGCCCAAGGTTTTCAAATGTGGTGCAAAGTTGTAGAGACTATTGATTTAGTCATTCAATTACCACATATTTCTTGAGTACTTACTATATGCTAGTCACCATTTTAGTCACTAGTGATACAAGAAAGAAGAAAAGTTCCTGCCCACAAAGACATAGCACTTACTAAGGCAGCTGATACTGGACCCCTCAAAATGAGGAGCCATCCTCTTCTATTTGGTCATAAAATTCAATCATTATACTACATTCCAATCACTGAGATACATTCTGTTGTTTTAAATGTCTTCCTGCATTTTTGTTTTGCTACTACCTGGAATCATTTTCCTTCTGCTTGAAGAAAAACTTTTTTTTTTTTTTTTTTTTTAGTTTCAGTGTACTGGCAACAAATTCTTTGTTTTTGTATGTATTCAAATATCTTTAACTTTTTTGAAGATTTTTTTTCTAGATATAGAATTCTAGTTTGGCAGTTGCTTTCTTTTTATTACATTAAAGATATTCCATTGTCTTCTTGATTTCATATTCTGAGACATCAGCTGTATGTCATTATTGATCCTTTAAAGACAGTATTTTTCTTTGAATGTTTTTTAATATTTTCTTTTGTCTCTGATTTTCAGTAATTTTTCTATGCTGTGACTAGTTGTGGGGGGTTTTTGGGGGTGTGTGTGTGGTTATCCTGCTTGAGGTCCACAGCTTTTCTAAGATCTGTATCTTGATTTTTTGCTCAGGTTTTGGAAATCCATTCTCTTCAAATATTTTTTTCCTTTATTCCCTCTCTCTTCTTCTGAGCCTTTAATTATGTAGATTATAGTTTTTATCCATGTCATATAAATATAGATATAGATAGATAAATATATAAATAAATGTTATATATAGAGTGAGGCTTGTCCAGAGATACACAAATACATATGCTCATTTCTGTGTTATTCTTTCTTTTGCTTTGGTCTCTATGCTTCAGACTGTGTTTTCATCATTTTTCTCTTGATGAGTTCACTAATCCTCTCATGTTCTATATCCATCTCCTCATTAAGCACATCTATCAAAGTCTAAATTTCAGTTTATCACATTGTCAACTCTAGAATTTTTATTTATTCTCTAATAGATTCCAATTCTCTAGTAAAATGTTCTACTCTGTCATCCGTTTTTGAAAAATTATTCATTATAGCTGTTTTAAAGTCCATCTTTGATAACTTTAATAACTTGGCTAAATGAGAGTTTATTTCTAGTGTTTTCTCTTGGCCATGATTCCTGGGATTCCTAGTAAATTTTTAATTAAATGACAGCCATTGTGTGGGTTCTGGAGGTTACTGTCTTTTTTTCCGAGTAGGTTTACTCTAACCTGTCCTAGAACCATACAGTAGGGTCAGATGACATTCATCGGATCAGGAATAGGATTTACTCAAGGCTAGGTTACAGTTTTTGATGGCTAAATCAAGCCCTGGCTGTTCCACACTCCTAGGGTATAAACTTCCACCATTCCCACTGAGATTCAAAAGTATTTGCTAGGATCCCTCTCCACTGTTATTCCCAGACTCTCATGTCTGTATCTTGAGCATGGTGCTCTTTAGTCAGTGGAAAATGAGAATATTCTAAAATTTTTAAATCCTTTGTCCTTGGGAGTGTCATTATCAGGACTCCATATGGGGTAGATAAAGGGAGCCCAATTAGGAAGTTACAGTAATAGTTTGGTTATGAGCTAATGGAGCCTGACACAGGGAGTTGGCAGTAGGAATATGTATATGAAAGGATGTATATGTAAGCCTTTGTGAAAGAAGAATGGGAGAGTAAACTTGTTGATTATGTGAAGAAGGATGTGTTAAAGCTTCTTCAAGATTTCCAGTCTACAGACCTGAGGTATATTCCATGGACTACAGGAAAAATGAAATTGTAACTTAAAGAGAATTTAGAGATGGAAATACATATTTGAGGGTAATACACACATTGGAGGTGATTGAAGACTTGGTTAAGAACACACAGAAGAGGAAGAGAAGAGGATGGGGAACAGAATCAGAGTGATCACATACATTTGGGGATGAACATGGTGACAGCTCAGTTCTCTTTTCACTTAACCAAGATGTGCCCCTTAATATCTAAGGCACAATCGCATCAAAGGAAAACATTTTGCATTTAAGTGTAGACAGAGCTTAGTGTTCATAGTGGGCTGGAGATGAAGTAAAACATGAAATAATTTTATGATTTCTGGTCTTTATCTCTTCTCGTGTCAGGAGAACTAAAAACTCTATCAGCACAAATCTAGAGACTCTCAGTCCTCCATTATTAATGAAAGATGTAGTTAACTCTTTATCCCTTTCAGGGTTGAAATTACAAAAACAACTTGTTGCAAAGTATACATGGGATTCTTAAATCCAGGAGGGTTTAGGGTACTGGAGGAGAGCAAAGGGAAGGTTGTCGGTGTTGAAAGTAAATATACTCTGTGTCAGAATGCACTGTGGAGCCCATGGTATGTGATAAGATATGGAGGCTGGCTTTGGAACTCTCTTTGTAAGTGCTAGGATTGGGATTTTAATAATATAACAGTTCTTCAGGCTTTCTGACAAGGAAGGCTTGAAAGCATGCAGCACTGCAGCAGGCTTATCAGTCAACTTCCAGGACAAATACAGAAAGAATGCTCTATGTTCATCTTCAGGCAATACATTGTCAGTTACAATTACAGAGAAAAACTAACCTTAGTGATCTTTGCAGCATTTAGTAATTAAGAGCACACTGGAGTTGCAGCCCATCGTTTGAATTAAAAGTAGTGAATTTGGTTGGGTCTTTTGGTAATTTTTCAGAATTCTATAGCTGACACTGATAGGTAATGTTTTGGTAGAAAAAAAAAAAACCAATGAGGAAATATGTACTTGAAATATATACTTTGTGACTTCTCTCTGCACACTGTAAATGTAAATATATATGTCTCCATATAGTTTTAATCTCCCGATAAGAGCAGAGATTTATGGGTGTTTAACTTTGCTTAACAGTTGTGTCCATAAAACCCAGCCTGAGAAAGTTCATAGGCTACTATATTTGAAGATGTAGACTTTTCTTTTTTTTTTCTTTTTTAAAAAAATTTTATTGAAGTATAGTTGATTTACAATGTTGTGTTAATTTCTGCTGTATAGCAAAGTGACTCAGTTATGTGTATATATATATAATTCTTTGTCATATTCTTTTCCGTTATGGTTTATCACAGGATATTGAATATAGTTCCCTGTGCTATACAGTAGGACCTTGTTGTTTATCCATCCTATATATACTAGTTTGTATCTGCTAATCCCAAATTCCCAATCCTTCCCTCCCCCCACCCTCCCTCCCCCTTGGCAACCACAAGTCTGTTCTCTATGCCTGTGAGTCTGTTTCTGTTTCATAGATAAGTTCATTTGTGTCATATTTTAGATTTCACATATAAGTGATATCATATGGTATTTGTCTTTCTCTTTCTGACTTACTTCACTTAGTAGGATAATCTCTATGTCCATCCATGTTGCTGCAATTGGCATTATTTCATTCTTTTTGATGGCTGAGTAGTATTCTATTGTGTATATATGTACCACATGAAGATGTAGATTTTCAAAAGCCTTCTCATCTTCACTATTTCTCAGTCCTTCATTTATCTCCCATGCATAGCTGAATGTGAATGTTCTTATAAATTTCAAAGCAGGCAGGGGCAAAAGCAGCCAAACTTGTGCTACCCTGAATGACAGTCAGCCTGGAAATATCAGCTCCCTTTTCATCTTTTATCTTTGCGATCACAGGTTAGCAGGTCGTACCAATCAGTCTAGAGCAGTGATTCTCACCTTGGCAGCAATAATTCACTGTGGAGTTTTTAAAAGTACAGATGCCTGCATACCACCCAGAGGTTCTGGTTTAATCGGTCTGAGCTGCAGCCTGGATTTTTAAAACTCCCCAGATAGTTATAAAACGCAACCTAGAAGAAAACTCAGGAAATTCAATTCCCTAAAGTAACTCTTATAATTAACTTCTTAGAAAACCTTGCCTGGATTTTCATCTCATAAATAATACTTAATCTTTATGGTTCTATACATAGGTATTGGCTAAACTTATTCAAATATGAATTCAGTGTGCTTTGGGGAGTATAAAAAACACATACCCTATTTTATAGGTATTACAGGTAAATTTGCCAGATTTAGCAAATAAAAACAGAATGTACAGTTATATTTGAATTTTGGATAAACTGTGAATAATTCTTTTTGTACAAGAATGTCTCAAGCAATATTTAGGACGTGCTTATACTAAAAAAATTATTTGTTGTTTATCTGAAATTCAAATGAAGCTGTGTCCTGCTTTTTATCTGGCAGCCCTAATTACAGGACATGCAGAAAATGTCTAGCTGTTCCATTTTAATCAAAGCGTTTTTGTTGACTTGTAACCAATCACCTATGAAACCATTTTATATCGGTCTAATCACAGTTAAGACACACAGAACAAGCAATCTAGCCAGTGTGGCTGAACCATTTAACCCAATTCACTAAGCCTCTTGGCCTACTTATTCATTTAAAAAACTCACTTTGTCTAAGATATTTATAGACGAGATCAATTTTAATTTCCTTTACCTCTCGAGTACACAGTTTGTAATTCCTCCAACAGAGATTTATCAGCTTTCTAATACAGTTCTGGGGTAAGAGCCGGGTGCCGAGGGGGTTCACTTCTACTCCAGCCTAAGTTGTCTGAACTGTCTTAATCTGTAGACCAATTTTCTCTACAGCCCCCTAAGGAAGGAACTTGTTGATTTTGGCAGTGTTTACCTTTCCTACAAACAAATTCAACATTTTCCAGACTGGCTGGCTCTTAAAAAATCACATGAGAGCTGGGGAAAAACTGCCTATAGTATGCTTCAGAATTCCTCCCTCCCCCATATTCTAGGAAAAGCTTTATGTTCTTCACAGCTGCTGGAAGATAATCTACAGAGTCAGGATTATTTAGAAACTGTGGAGAAGGCTGTACAGTTCCCTGAGTTCAGTTCTTTTCTAGAAAGAGAGTAGAAGAATCTGTCAGAAAAAAAGATGAAATGTTCCAGCCTTCGTGAATGATAATATGGACTTCCACATGGAGAAAAGGGGAAAGAACTGATTTAATGTTTGTTTTCTCATAAAGATGAAATGTTCCACCTAGCGCAATAACATGTAGTATGTTGTGTGCTTGCGTGTTACTGGCTTTCACTGAGTATTGTTACTCATCTTTGCTTTGGGCAGCTTGAATGGTATAGTGTTGTGTCTTTGCATCTTTTGCATTAGTGAAGATCATCACCCCCTTTCCACCTCCCCAGGTACCTCCAGCCATCCCTCTCTGTCTCTTAGACCAAAATCCATTTTGCATCATGTGTCAGCAGAGTAAACTTTCTTCCATGAAGGAGTCTTCCTTGGCAGGCACTAAATGGAGGCTGGTGTCACTATAATCAAGACAGTCCAATCTATGTTTTGCAAAAAGAAAGTGCATTCGAGTTTCCTCACATCTGCCATTTATGTATAAAAATTTTCAGATTTCATTGAATATTCTCCTGAGTCTGTGTGTGATGTGCTAGAGACTGTAATTCTGTTCATCAAAATTATCTTGATCTGGAAAGTGTAATTTACATTTATTTCCCCTTGATGTATTTCAGTGTTATCTCTGGTGAACTGAGAGCTATTTACCTATTTAACAAATTATTTTTTTCCTCCAAGTAATAACTTCATTGTTTTCGATGCTTAAAAACCAAAGAGTTCATGTCTCTGGCTCTCAGAGTTTTTCCTCGCCTCTGTCACCGACCTCATCCCAGCCAGGACCTACCACCTTTGTTCGAGATCTCTTTCTGCCAGCTTCCACTTCCGGTGTCCTGTGGGAATGCACCTTTGCTCCAATTTGTTTCTTGTCTCTTCTGTTTTCTCTTCCTCCGTTCATTTTTTTTTTTTTTCCAAGTTCAGACCCCTCTATCAGATGTCTCTTACAATCTGTTAAGATCCCCCCCCCACTTTTTTTCCTATTCCTGCTCTTATTCTCTAATTTTGCACTGAAATGGGTATTTCCTTTCTCCTCCATGTGTCTTCTTTGTTGGATTAATTCCTTTCCTTCTTCAATACCTCCTCCTTCCTCAGAAGGGTTGTTAACAATGAAATTTACTGTTCTAATTCTTTGGCTTATTTTTTGCCATTCAGGCCAGGTCCTGGCACTTCTTCGCTTCTGTCACCTAGATTAGATTGATTACAGGGAGAGGAAGGTGACTGATTAGCAATTCACTACTTGGGCTGTTCTAAATGCTGGAACCAAGCCTGTAATACTTTGATTTAATGCTTCAGAATGAACTTGAATCTTGGCCAAACTCACCAATTATTTGGCTTCAATATACAAACCTGAGCTGCATTTAGCTTCTACTCCTGTCCCCTGGGTCCTGGAGTGGAATCTCTGGGTGAAAGCAGAGCTGGTCTGTGCTTGGGGCTCAGCGTGGCTGCTTGCCATGGTTTGCAGTAAAGGCAGAGGTGGGAATGGGAAAAGGAAAGGTGTACAGTCTCCTCTGACGCTTTCTCAGAATCCCTCATCCTGTTCTTCTTAAACAAAGCCTTATAGGCACTGAAAGTTTCAGATTTTTACTTTTAAAATTATTGGCGGTGGAAGTTAGGTAAGCTCTTTAGTGCGCTCCATGTTTTTTGGCCATTCTTTGGAAGCATAGTACTGGATACAGGTTTGAGCTTTTGTGCTTGTTTGATACTATGGATACTATTTGATACAATAAGTGCTTCAATATCACACAGAAATGAAAGTGGTGTTTCCCTTGCCACTCCTGAAAACTCTACCGTGGCCGTCTACTGTGTATATTTAGGAACTTAGAGTTCAGAATCAATCCTCAGGTCCCACAGAACCCCTAACTTCAGATATTGTCACAGTGTTTCCTATGGTATAACGACACTTTTCCCGCGTGGAAAACGCCCTGGGACAACTCTGTCAAAGAGCTGTCTCAGAAGGCACACATCAGGTCCCTGCAAACTCAGGGAACCCGCCCTCTTGTTGGTGCATGTCTGAGGCCACAGATTTCCATGCTGCCAAACAAGTCAGTGGGGACATTCTGGCAGCTTGACGGTGATTTTTATGGGGAAGGATGTTAAGAGCCTCCCAGATGCAATTCAATCAGACCAGGAACCATATTAGACAATTCTGCCAAATTTATACTAAAGTAAAGTAAACTAGGTGGCTGTTCGCTCCTTATCATTATTTTTGTAACACTTGATCTAAGTCAAAAGTTTAAGAAAAAAGTTTGCCCCTTCCTCCTCTCCTCCCACCTTCACGGCCTTTGTTCCAACAAAATGACATTGATTTAGGATCCATTAGGTTAATCAGTTGCTTCTCAGACAAACTAAGAGTAATCCCGAGCTGATTTTACAATCTATTGGTTTCCAAACAAGTTTGACAAAACCCATGAATTTCCACGGAGAAACTCAACTTCTCTGTGTAGATGCTTTGACCTGTACACAGAAGCTGGCTCTTTGTAACCAATAGCCTTGTAATATTTGAAGGTTTAAAAAGTCTGCCCAAATGTGGGGAAAAGTTAAGCATCAATTTAAAAAACTAGTGAAAAATTTAGGCTCACTTTAAAAAACATATTTTGAGCACAAGGTAAAGAAAGATTTATATATTATGTACATAATACACAAAATATTGAAACCCTGTAGAAGCTACAGGTAGACATTTAGGCATCAAGAATTTTGATTTATTTGTTAGGAAATGCAAGACTATACACATGTTTACTTGACATGTGTTGTAAGAATGTAAATGTTGGATATGGTATGGTAATGTCAGGGCAGCCATAGGAGGAAATAAGAATGAGGCTTAGAAGGAAGAGTTGATTATACACACAGGTCCTAGAGAGCCACCATATGAGATGCAGGGCCACAGGGGAAGCACCAGGTTTTGGTCAGGTGGGAGAAGACAGGAACAAGGGGAAATTCCAGTTCATAGCCTTTATTGGGATTTCTGTGAGAAAAGCAAGACAAATCAGAGTAAAGAGTTTAGGTTTGAATAATTACAGGAAAGCCTGTGCTATAGGATGGTCTCTCGCTGGTGGTACCTGGCCCAGGGATGACTTGGAGCTTGGTTTGTGAGAAATAGATAAGGGAGTGGTTGAGGCCATAGACTTGGATTTGTTGGTTTGCACATGAAAAATGTGCTCCTAGCTCAGCACTTTGTTATCTTTAAGAAATGGGTTTGTCTTTTGGCCAGAAAGCTTTTGAAGATGTCAAACCATCATACAATACAGAAAATGAAGAAACAATTAATACAGCATCTTTAGTAACTTTCACACTAAGTTAAGTGCTATGAATATTTTATGTATAAGACAGTCTCTATATTTCACAATCCCAAACTATGGAACAAGGACATTTATAAGGGAAATGTTGATCATCTAGGAGAAAGAAGAGATGATCCTATAATATATTTCTTAATAAAGTAGGAGGGGATGAGACCCATAGCACACATGGTGCTAAGGGTCTCAATTCCAAGGAGATGCTGCTCGACTGGTGTACACACTAATTAACTTAATAAAATATTTAAGAAACTTCCTAAATTCCCATCCTTAATAACATTCTTACCTCTACTCCCAGAGTTAAGTAACTTTTCTTACTAGCTTTCCTTTTTATAAATTTTACTTTAAAAAGTCTGAAAAGATTTTTTTAAGATAATTTTTTTAGAGCAGTTATAGGTTAACAGCAAAATTAAGAAGCTATAGAGTTTTCCATATGCCCCCTGTTCCTGCACTTGCATAGTTTCCCCCATTATCAACATCCTCCAGGAGAGTGGTACACTTGTTATAATTGGTGAACCAACATCGACACATCATAATCACTCTAATCCATAGTTTTACCTTAAAGTTTAGTCTTGTGTTGTACATTCTTTGGGTCTGGATAAATGTATAAGGACATGTAGTCATACTATAGTATCATACAGAGTATTTTCATTGCCCTAAAAGTCCTCTGTGCTCTGCCTATATACCCTCCCCCACCCCAAACTCTGGCAACCTCTAATCTTTTAACTGTCTCCATAGTTTTTTTTTCTTCTCTTCCAGAATGTCATACAGTTGTTATCGTTCAGTATGTAGTCTTTTCAGATTGGTTTCTTTCACTTAGCAATACGAGCATAAAATTCCTTCCACCATTCATCAGATATAATGGATTTAGCAACAAGTATCATAAAACTCTGGCTTACCAATCAAAAGGTAATGTATTATTTCTCATAATGAAAAAAAAAGATGGGGGTAGGGTACCCAGTAAGGTCTGATTAGTAGTTTCCACTGAGTCTGTATTCCACTATCTCTGCTTTTGGCTTCATCCTATAGTTGGTTTCCTCTTGTGATCACAGATGGCTGTAACATATCACCTGAGACAACAGTAACTAGTGGCAGAAAGGGGCTTACCTTTACATCTCTTGTGTCAGTAGGAAAGGACAGCTTCTCATGCTTGAAAAGATTTTCTCCTGTGATTCATTGGCCTGATTTTGGCCATCTTAATCAGAGAAATTTCCTGCAACCAACAGGGCACGTCACAGTCCTGTTTTCATTTATTGAAATTCCCGCTTTTACTAGTCATTATAGAATGTCACACATGGTCATATCAATGAGCACATTTGAACAGTTAATAAGATTGAGCTGAGATTAGGACACAGGAGCTGTGTTAGTGATGCATGTTTGCCTTTGGGGCAGCACAACATAATACTTAGGAGCAACGGCTCTGAAGTAAATGCCAACTTCACATAGCTGTACAATCTTGGGCCAGTTAAACCTAGCTTCTCAAAGCCTCCATTTCCTCACCCATAAATTGCAGATAATGATAGTAGTCATCTCATCTGGTTGTTAGAAGGATTAAGAGAGATAATGCATATACCACATGTTCGAAAAAACCTATCGTATTTTAAATGTTCAACACACCCAAGACATAATATCTTATTATATTTATTTTTGCACATTGTAGGCTCTCAGTACACACTGCTGACTGAACATACTAAAACAAAGACAAACAAACAAAAGCAACATAGAATCATATTAGCAAGTAACATCAAAAAGAAAAAGAAAAACAATAAAATCTCATCCTGCACAGGTTCTCTGACTACCAACAGAAGCAGAGATGGGCCCCGCTGGAGGACTGTTTCCCTAAGTTGGGCTTGTGATAAATTCCCACAGATTAAAGTCAAGGATGTTTTCACAAAGATCACCAAACACAGGAGAAGGCAAGCCACTGCAAGTTAAGAGATGGAAGAATGGATGCTTTTAGATTCTCACGTCTGCAGAATGGCCTTAACAGACAAGGGCAACAGAGAACAGTATACATTGATGCAGCAGAAGTCACAGAGACCAAAGGAACAGATCCCAGGAACATACCCATGCACGTAGGGAAATCTGATGGACAGATTCAGCATCGCACATTAGTGTGGAAAGGAAGGTTGCTTAACAAATCAAGGACTCAAAATAAGCTATCCCAGTGTGGGGGAGAATGAAAAGGGGTCCCAGTTCACACCCATCATGTGCAAATATCCACCTTGAATAGACTGAGAACTTTAATGTTCAAAACAAACTTTAAAACTTTTAGAAAGAAATTTAGGCAATAGAGAATCCAGGGCAAGAATTGAATAAAACACAAAACCACCAACCTAAAGAAAGGTATTTTTAAATGTGACTACACTAAAATTAAGATTTATTTTCATAAGAAGACACAACAAAGAAAATTCGAATACAAGTTACAAGTTTGGGAGAAGATGCTTGCAACACATAAAAGCAACAGTGGAATGTGTGAAGAATTCCTAAATACAGTGGACCTTTGAACAAGGCAGGGGTTCAGGGCACCAACCTTCCATGAGGGCAAAAATCTGAGTGTAATTTAAGTCAGCTCTCCATATCCACGTTTCCTACATAAGTGTGTTTCCTCCATATCCTCTTCATCCAAGGACTCAAAAACTGCAGATCCTGTAGTGTCTTAGTATTTATTATGGAAAAAGTCCACATCTAAGTGGACCTATCCAGCTCAAACCTGTGTTGTTCAAGGGTCAACTGTAATTAGTAAGCAACAACAAAGTGAATACAAAAATATGCAAAAGATATGAGCAGGCATTTCACCTAAGAGGGACACAATGACCAAAAACTCACAGTTACTCAACCTCACTAACGATGGAAAAATGCAAATTGAGAAGGTGTTTTCAATTTTACCTTTGTGTAACAAAAATGAACAGTCTGACAAAGTCAGGATGCACGACAAGAATTTCTTTAGTACTGGAGGTGGGAATTTGTAAACTGGTACAACCACTTGGAAAACAACGTAGAGCTGAATTTTGCATTCTTTACAATCTAGCAATTTCACGCCAAGGCTCAATATCTCCAAGGAAAACTAACATATGTGCACCACAAAACATGTAAAAACAGCACTAATTGTAAAGAAAAAAGACCAACTGGAAATAACTCAAATGTCATTGACAGAAAATATATAAATTGTGATGTCTTTCACAATGGAATAGTTTCAGCTAACATGGATAAATATTAGTGTCATTATGTTGAAACAATAAATTAAGTCTCAATAACCAACAGAGAGTTTGATGCCATTTTGTGAAACTCAAAACTAAGTAATACTAAACAGTATATTTTTCAGACATTGAATATGTACAGTAATTCACCTACACTAGAAAAAAACCCCAAAGGGGTAACCAATATAAAATCATGTGGGATAAATTAGGAGTTTAGGATTAACATATACGCACTACTATATATAAAACAGATAACCAACAAGGACCTACTGTATAGTGCAGGGAATTATACTTAGTATTTTGCAATAACCTATAAGGGAAAAGAATCTGAAAAAGTGTATATATATGTGTGCATATATATATACATATATATAACTGAATCACTGTGCTGTACACCTGAAACTAACACTACATTGTAATCAACTATACTTCGATCAAAAACAATAAGTAGAATCCTGTGTTTATTGTTTTAAAGAGAAACCAGGGACATAGGTTTGGAAGTACTCAGGGAAATATGAGTTTTTGGTAATATTCTAGCTCTTGGGTTAGAAGGTGCTTTTGGGGTGCTTATTATAGAGTTAGAAGTATATATAATGTACTTCTTACATTAGAATGTAAGTAAATTAATAAATTATATAAAGAAAGGTCATACATGTAAAATGACAATGGTGTATTGGAAGGATAATGATTAATTCATGAAGTCTAGTAAATAAGTAAGCAAAAATTAAACGATAAGCATTTATGTAGGAAAGAGTTTTGAAGGAAGGACGGTGCAGTGTCCCGTATGCCCACCGGAAGCTCTGCTCTGACGGATCCTCCTGGATCTTTGTGAACAGGACGAGCAGTGGAGGTGAGACCAGCGCTGGAGACGCTAACTGCTCCACAAACAGGAGGATTTCCACTCATCTGTGTGATCAAACATCGCATTCAGGATAGTATGGCCATGATTCTGCATCTGGGTAAATAGACCCAGTTATTTCAGTAAACTATCATTTTTATGGTAAATCATTTTGCCTAAGATTTAAGATTTAAATTAAGATGACCGCTAACTAAATAATATGAACCTTTAAGCTATATCTCTCTTTCATGCCTGTCAAATAAAATTTGAGATTGACTTGACGGATGATACCAATATAAGATAGTGAAAAGCAGGTGCACACACACACGCACAGACACACACACACACACTGTGTACTCACACACTGGGTACTCAAAGTGGGAATTCTTTTAAATCAAGTGGTCAGTAAAGTTCACATAAATAAGGCAAGAAAAACAATTGAAACCTTTATGTTGAATGGAATTGTGATTATATTTTAAAGTCAATGTGAGCTTAGCTATGAGGGTATAAGAAAGAAAGTAGGTAACTGAGAAAGACATAATTATAACCAGGTTCCAGATATATCTATGTCCACAAAGGTGGACAGTACAGATTCTAGACTTTAAATCATTCTTCGGTGGCAGCCTATCAAAAAAATCTTGGGGCCAGGAGATGAGTTCTTTTAATGTTGATCGAATGACAGTAAATACACTTTGATTTATTCTTTAAAGGAAGTGGCACAGGGTTTTATTACAGGACTCCCTTACATAGTAATAACATTTCAAATTATTCACCTTCAGAAGACAAAATACAAAACAAATTCTTGTATTAGATAACGGATGAACAGTGGCTGATTTGAATTAAAATTTATTTAAATGTCATTTCTAAAAGACAATGCATTTCAATGCAGATCTCATTTGCAATTTCAGAAAGTCATACCTTATTACATAAAGATAATCTTGAGTAACAAGATCAATGCCCAGATGGATCTGGTCCCATTTTGACATCACAAGTCGTAAGGACCCTGATTCATGTAATAGGCAAACAAATGGCATTTTCTGATACTTCTAAAGTCAGAATAATGACTGAGGAGAGCTGCCCAAAATTCTGCCAGGCAAGGGACATATTGGAGTGGGGTCTGGGGAGTTGTGGACCACTTACCGGTGACCTGAGGACAAAATTCAGCCCCTCCCCCCAAAAAGGAAGATAAAAGCCTTCAGACAAGCATTCTCTCTTGCCTCCTGGCTCAATAATTTATGTCACCCTGAGGGCATTTAAGGTTTGTGCCTCGGTGTTTCAGGCTACTGTTGAGGAGATTCATTAACTGTGTCTCTTAGGTCACTTGTGTTTACGGCTGACTATAGGGGTCTTTACTGTAAGGGTCTCTCATACACTGATCAGATTCTATTACAGTGTCTGGGAAAAACTCATTCACAGTCTTTCCGTTGATGAAAGATTTTTTTTAAAATTTTACCACAGATACTTTAACATGTATCAAATTAAGAGTCTCTAATGATTCATAATTCTCCAAGGTCAAACTTTCTCACCCAACCTTATCTTCCCTACAGCAATCTTCATGGGAAGTTGAAACATGTGTAGGTTTGCCTTGATTTAGGGCATGGATTTAAGAAGACATATGGCAAACAAGCCAACACTGGGTCAACAGACATATATGCCAGGATTTATCCTTTTAAAAAAACTTTTCATTAACCTTCCCTACATCTCGTAAAGAAAAATAGCAATTAATTCTGAGAGTAAAAAGGTGTGGTCAGCGTCTCCCTCTGACTGTACCACAATAGATCTATGTAGTACGTTTCCATTTTAATTCAGATTTTCTGAGGAAAATTTTCAAGCCAGCATTTTTTTTTGGTTTCAAGAACACTTAGCATTTTTCCCACGTCAGAGGATAAACTGCACAATGTCACGAAGATGCTCTGAGAATGTGTTCTTGCTGAGTGATGCGGTGGCTACTGGTGAAGACAGGGTTTCCGTGGCCTTGATGCACCATGATTCATGCTTTTAACTACTTGTAGATTGTTCCCTAGCCATGCAGACACCTGTCCATTCTTCAAGCGAACAGTACCAGATTGACAAATAACTCCCATACGTATGCTTCTTGTTAAAATTTAAAAAAAGAAAAAAGAGTGAGTATATGGGGACTTGCCTGGTGGCGCAGTGGTTAAGAATCCTCCTGCCAATGCAGGGGACACGGGTTCGATCCCTGGTCCAGGAAGATTCCCACATGCCGCGGAGCAACTAAGCCCGTGCGCCACAACTACTGAGCCTGTGCTCTAAAGCCCACCAGCCACAACTACTGAGCCTGCATGCCACAACTACTGAAGCCCGCGCACCTAGAGCCCGTGCTCCGCAACAAGAGAAGCCACGGCAATGAGAAGCCCCGCGCACCGCAACTAAGAGTAGCCCCTGCTCACCGCAACTAGAGAAAACCCACATGCAGTAACAAAGACCCAAAACAGCCTAAATAAGTAAATTAATTAATTTTTTTAAAAAAGAGTGGATATATCTATACGTATAGCTGAGTCACTTTGCTGTACACCTGACACTAACACAACATTGTAAATCAACTATACTCTAATGAAAATTTTAAAAAAGAAAAATGATAAACATTTCAATGAACATATCTTTATAGATAAGATCATTATAAATATAGTGAAAACATCCAAAATATAATATGAATTCATTACCTAAGAACCTAAAATCTCTCAACCAAATCAATCTGGTTTTGGGGGCACTTGAAACTGCATTATTTGGCAATGTAGTGAGAGGAGAGTAACTTTTTTCTTTAGCTTTGCTGTCTCTTTTCATCAAAAGGAGACATTTTTCATATCTGAAGAACAGGACTTTACCTAATTTTCTCTTATTTCGTAAGCATCATCTTTCAGGGTAATTCTGAAACTGGCCATCAAACAAACCTCAAGCATTAAAAACATTTTTGTTTGATTTGCACTCTTTTTTAATTGATTCTAGTCAAGACCTCTCTCTTGTTTAGCTGTAAATAATTTGTTGATTTTCTTTCAAACTGTCCATGATTTTTGAAAAAAAAATGACATGAGTTATGCTCATAGAGTTATGCTCAGGGCAATTCATTTTCTTCCTCACAATAACGTAACACATATTTCACATAAGCCTGGAAGCTTACCTTCCTCCCTGCTGCTTGGACCACCCCACACACAGGTAGTGGCTGCATCTTCCCTGCAAGGGCACTGTGGTCACTGTCTCAGTGGGCTGACCCGGACACCTGATTTTCTCAGCATCAGCCCTGTGCTTAAAACCTGCCATCTTTATCTGCTAATCCTATTCTCATTTGAAACTATGTTTTTCAAAATAATTTCACCTTAAAGATGTCAAGTGAAGCATGACGCAAAAATCACAAACCTTAGAATTTTCCGTAGTCTTGACTTACTGAGGGTCAGCCTGGGGTGGGAAGTGAATTAAATACAGTCAGTATATATTCTGTTGATCAATTCTAAAGTTGACTCGGTTTGTGGGATCTTGTGTTGTTTTCTGAAATTTAATAAATGGCATTAAAATTAAGAACACATTTTAAATTCCAGTTTGCAATTCTCCACCTGCTTTCTAAGACATCAGACAGGTCACCATGTCTCCATCAGCCATGCAAGTCAGCCTCCAACTTTTCAAATCCCCTGCTACATATAAAATGTTTTTGCTTTCCCAGCTTTCACAAGGAAACAAACAAACATTTATGCTGACTGGAACTAAAAAGTGGGAATTTTGCAGAAATACGTTTGATAGAGTATCTCGAAATTTCAAACACTTAAACATGCTGTTTCTCTAGAACTACAGTGAAAAGTTGGGAAGTTGCTTCACATTCAGCCTGACTGATGTGCACCCTGGCCTATGAAAAAACACCTCGAGGAATGTGTGTCCCTCCCTGAGAGAGTGAGCTTTAGAGGAGAGTATAAGCTTTAGAATCAAGCTAAGGAAAGTCTGAATTCTGACTAAGCTGCTTTCTTGTTATGTGATTGTAGGTAGCACACTTTAGCCCTCTGGGCCTAATGTGATTTTTTAAAGATTGACTGAGACAACATATGTGAAGTATGGAATGATTTCCCCAGCATATAGTAAGTGTTCAATAAATTTAAGCCATCTGTTACTATGCAATTTATGTGTTCTGGAAGAATCTTCTTTTAATACCCTGCTGATCCCTCAATACATATTTATTGTTTATTCTTTATATGAGCAAACTGATTGAAATTGGTTATTTTTGAAAAATTAAATTTAATTGCTATGTTCTAATATAACCCATGACCTGCAAGGTAGGTGTCACTATTTGGAAACCGATGGCATCAGGTTTTGGGTTTGAGTTGCGACTTTCTTCTTCTAGGATTGCAACAATTTCTAAGTTACACCCACCCATTCACAGCATCATGGACCCATTTGTAGGGAAGTAGCATAATTCTCTTGTAAGAAGTTAAGTTTTGCAGTTTGTGAAATCCCCCAGTAAGAACTGCTGACAGCTTGAGTGGGCAAAGGAAAACCCAATGTGAAAAGGCGGCTGTTTGATTGGACCGTGGCACCTTCCCTTCTGGAAGTGTCACGACAGACAAACGATGGGATATCTGCTCTCAGGTTTTGTTGTATCCTGTCTTACAACTGACATAAAATGACGTCTCTAATCCGTGTGCACTTTGGGTTACAGCCCTGTATGTCAAAATAAAAGCCAGCAGGGGAGGCTAGGAAGCCTTACTAAGCAGCCTCTCTCTCTGATCCACCCTCCCTGCCAACTGGCCGGTCCACACCTGTGGCAGCTCCATTCTGAGAGGTGAGAACAGCTGGCTCCCAGCACGTGTAAGCCCAGCTTGGGCTGGTACGGATCCTTAATGAGCTGTCAAGTGTCACAAGAGCATTTCAGGAAAAAAGAAATATATGTGAATGTCATATGTTTTGTGAATCTTAATACTATAATAACACATTGAAATGTTTGTGATTTTCACAGGCAAGTTGGGGAAAAAAAGTTTTCTTTCGTCCTTTTTGTTATCCGTATGATCAAAGGGAGCAGCATGGAGATAATTCCAAAGAGTGCATAATGCCAATGTTATTTTCATTTGGCTTTGGAATGCTGTTTGTGGTTTTCTTTGGGCTGTAGATTTTTTTTTTCAGGTGAGATTTTTTTTTTTTTTTTAATTATATCCATTTTCCAAGCTTGGTAACTGCCCCGGGTTGGACCATAATGGCAGACCAATCCGCTCAAAAATCTTTTGAAGGCAAACCTGCGTGGAAATCACTAGTAACGATAATGACGACGGTGTTGATGCCTGCTGCCAAGGTCTGTTGATCCCTTACCACGTGCCTGGACTTTTTGATAAGTCTTGTTTTCTCACCTGTCAAAGGAGGAAGACAATAGTGTCTACCTCGAGGGTTTGCTATGGAAATCGAGTACACACAGAGCACGCTGGACATAGGAAAGCACGTTAGCTCTTCTTATTGTGTGTGAGCTCATGTAATCCTCATGGCAATTATGTAGGGTCGGTAACATCACCGACACTGTCTCTCAGATGAGGAAACTGAAGGGCGGATGAAGTAATTTCCCCAAAGTCACAATATAAGTGGCAGAGCCAGGAGTAGAACCCAGGTGGTCTGACCCTTGACTAAACCTGCTCATATTGTTTGAGTTTCTCTATTTTTTTTCATGATCAAGAATCAATTTATTATAAAATTATAAAAGAAAAACAGATATATTTGTTCAAAGCTTTGAAACTTTCATATGGCAAAAGATATCATGAACAAACTCAATCAAAAAACTATAAATTCAGGGAAAATATTAAATAAAGAGGGTAATTACACTTTATGTTATAAAGAATTCTTTTTTGTTTAAGATGGTAAAAAAATTTTTTTTGGCTGTGCCGCATGGCATGTGAGATCTTAGTTCCCCGACCAGGGATCAAACCCATGCCCCCTGCAGTGGAAGCGTGGAGTCATAACCACTGGACCTCCAGGAAAGTCCCATAAAGAATTCTTAAAAGTTGGTAAGGCAGATATGCACAACCCAATAGAAAAATGGGCAATTAAGTGGCTATTTACATAAGAGAAAATTCAAATTTTGGGGGAAAAAACATTAAGCAGAAGCTAAAACTAAGAGATTTGTAAATTAAAGTAACAATGAACAATCATTTCACACCTATCAAGACTGGCACACACTTAAAAGACAGATTCAGCTATTATTAATGTAGACGAACCAAAAAGTGTATTCTCATGCATTGTTAGGGTAGGTAAATGGTTAAAAAAAAGACATTTAAAACAAAAACTGGCATTCCTGTAAAACATATATGTTAAAAGTTAAAAATATATTTATTGATAATTACCCGTGAATACTACCACTGAATATGTTAGAGTTTCTCTATTTTCCTAGGCAAGCATCATAATTCCAGAAATTAAGGACTTAGACTTATTTGTATGGCATCTGATTAAAGCTCATGGGGATCTCTGATTAACTGACTGTGTGGGTTTGGTCAAGTCACTAGAAGTCCTGGCATTTTCATTCCGATGAGGGAGATGAACTATGATTTCGAAGGATCTTCCTGACACTGTGAACATTCTAGAAGCCTAAGAAGTTTACACTCAAACAATTCACCTGGTTTCACGGACCTCCAAACAAGGGGAAATTGGTTTAAATTGTACCAGAAGGATTTTTTTTTTTTGTAAGAATGTTCTCTTGGTAATAAGGTAGTGAACACTGAAAAGAGGAGCTTTTCAAGCTCCTCACTGAAAACTCTGTGAGAAGAAGGTGGGCCCCATCACTTGGAGCTGTCAGTGGCTCCTAATGCATAGAGGCTGAGCACTGACTAGGTTATGGGTTTCTTGCAGCTAAATGGTTCTATTTTTCAACGATGTTAGCTCCACAGTGGCTGTTAGGATGGACGGTCCTAGTCAAATAACTAGCCTCGGAATCAAGCTGTGAGATTAGTACTGGCTGAGGGAGGCAGGCAGAGGCCGTCCTCAGCATCCCATGTGCCAGAGAGGCACGTGTGTGGGTTCAGGGCACTCTGTGGGCCGTGGGAAGGAAGGAAAGATGCCAGTGGAATCGGCTTTGGTCCAAGGCTACATTGTGAACCAGGCTGGGTTTTCTCGGGTGTCTCCAGCCACACTGGATGCTACCCCACTCTCCTCAAGGAACTCATGGCGCTCAGGAGCGAGGAGTCCCCTACAGCATGGAGTTTTGACCTTTCCTTCCTTCCTTCCATCCCACATCCATGTCCTCAGGTCCAACGCTGTGTTGAGAAAGGGCCCAGGGAGGTTTAACGTGTAACATTTCCAGGTAACATCACTGCTTTCTCGATCCTCTGAATACATAGCTCAGAATTTAACCCTGGGGCAGAGCTTTAGACAAAGAAGCAAGACCTTCCTATGCGGAATGTTTTCTCATTATAGAGGGAAGAGATGGCCCTCACCCCAATACGGCTGAGGGCAGCCTGGCCTGGAATGGGGAGAGTCAGAACTCCATGGGGAAGATCGACTGAAAAATGTGGGATGTGAGTCCACATATTAGATAGACATTTTGAATATATATGGTTGTTATAAATTTTTAAAGAAATTTTTAAGACATGATGTTCAGGTTATGTACCATGATTTCTACAAGTTATTTAAGTTAATCACAGTCGTGGCAGTAGTAGAATAAGACAAATGGGAGTTAATGTAATCAAGAATAATACAATTTTAGTGGTAGTGATTAAAACCGAGAGAGAATCCCTTATACCAGGCACACGCATTAACATCCTAACTAGTGAGATAACGAAACATATTCATTTAAAATTTTAAAAAAATTATCCAAATATTTGCATTTCCATTTTTTTTGGAAAAATAAGTCCACACACATGTATTATTTCTTCTCCTTATTTCAGTTTGTTCTTATTAATAAACATGAAAAGATGGTACCATGAATCTGTATTATTCCAAACAGAGCTGAGTTTTCCCTTTTACTTAAAAGATCCTTTGTTTCAGTTCAGGGCAGCTTGCAATTAATTTCTGAGAACTTATGATCCTCTTAGACTTCTGTAATATATTTTGAGTAAAATCACAGGAGAAGTCTTTTTTGACATATAAATATAACTTACTCCCCCAATTTTATGGTATGCATTTCCCGTTATGTGATGAGCTGGTGGGCTTTCTTGCTTATCCACTATTTCTTAGGCATTCTGTCACACATTATCTTATTTAATCTTCACAAAAGCACTGCAAGTTAAGTATCACTGTATCTGCTTTTCAGATGAGGAAATTATAACTCAATAAATAAAGTGAGTTACTCATGATGCCACAGAATGTACACGATGGGAAAGGATTCAAGGCCGGAGAAAACGCTCATGTCATTTTGGTCTCTGAGAAAAATGTGCTTAAGAATCTCTCTTATTTCTGTGCTAGTTCTTTCTGAGGCTAGCAGGACCAACTCTTTGGCTTGTACATCAGCACTACTGGTCAGAAAGTCTCCAACCACATCCAATAAACGAAATATTTTCTCCTTTGGATGGATAAAAAAAGAAGACACATTTGTTTAAATCTGTTTTCTAGGACTCATAACTACCATGTAAAGGTTTATAAAAGATCTCAGATATGACACTTAGCTGGATGTCTACGGTTAAGAGTCATCAGGGGTGGAGCAGTCTGGGTGAATTATAGTTTACTAACTGAAACTTATGCTTTATTTCCAACATAATCTTCAGCTTTTGCTTTTTATTGCTGTCTGTATCTGTCCTGACATTGCCATCAGCTCTCAGCAGAATCAGCATTTATTGAGTTCCTAATACTCCATAGGTTTTCTCAGATCCCCTTGGCTTCTGACATGGATTACTGAATAATCTGAATATTTTGAATCTATTCAATTCTGGAATCAAGTCCCTGAATGTCTGTATCAGAGCAAATGTAACTTTTAGAGGTGACCTAGGATTGCTCTTAGGAGACCTTCATAATAGTTGGTTTCTTTTGAATCTTTTGCTATCATTAGGATGTGTTACTTAATCCCCTTCGTATCTTCTTCTACCCTGGTCCCCAAATACCAGCTTGTCTCCCATGAGCTGAGCCCAAACCCAGTGACTACTTAATATAAACCATGGTTTTATTGGCTTTTTGCATTTCTAGATTGGTTGTGATGAAGACTTCCAGTTAATTTGTGTCTTCATTTTTTTGCCTCCAAAATACCATCAATCCCAACATTACAAATCTTATTAGGTGATGTTGAGTTGAATAATCTAGATAATTTGTGTAGTGTCTGAAAATATTCTGTTATTAAGGGTCGGATGTATGTAATCATTTAATCCTGAAGACTTTATGACATTATGTGCTGATATTTTAATGATACCATATTTGTTTATGATTATTTCACGAAAATAACAACATTCTCACTTACTGATTCTGAAATGGTTTGTTTAGATAGTTGTAAGAGTAGAATGGGTGATTAATCATATGGTTGCTGCTGTCTTAATTGTGTCTGTGTCATTAACATTTTTTCAACATATATTACTCTTTCCCCAGAAAACCCAGTAAAATTTCCACACTTAAATCTCCAAAGATATCCTGAAGTGTATGGTAAGGATCCCAGGAGAGAGAAGTGTTGGGTAGGACATCCACAGTAATAAAACAAACAAAGATTTTATCCAGGAAGTTGGATTTATTCAGTTGAGGCAGCTCGTGTGTCCTAAAGAAGCCCATCTAAGTGACCTGTAGCAAACCCAGGATCGTACCTCCATCCCAAACCACTGGGCTTTGCATTTTAGGCAGAAGAGCAAGTCTTCAGCCCCCGCTTCCATGGGATGGCTGGGAAGACTCCATGATGTGCAGTCACAATGGCTTTGTCCACGTCATGCAGGGGCCGCTACGGGTGGTCTGTAGAGCTTGCTTCCATAGGCAGTGTTTAATATTTAGGGGTTTAAGAACATACTCTTGTTTTTCTCTCTGTATTTTTGTATCTTCATTTTAATTAACTTCTTGATCCATTTTCCAAGTCCTTCTAATCCCAAATTCATAACTGATATGTATGAGCCCACAGACTATTGCTCTGGGAGGTAAATGAGTACCGAGACATACCAGCTTTTCCGTGGAAATTACGTGGCTTGGAATCCAAGCTTTATTACATTTAATTCAGTTCACAATGAGGCTAAAAGTAGAGTTTTGTGTCACCTAGGAACACTTAGAAAACACATAAGACACACTATAGAAATATACTTGTTGAAACAAACCAGGCAATAAGCTTCCATTTAGTTTGTAGAAAGCTGGTGCTGTCATTCTGGCCTGGCAACCTTGTATCACACTTGTTACTGTCATAAACAGGAACTTTCTAGAAGCAGTAGACAGTGCATATACACACAAGCCTCTGCTAGTTTCTTACCTATTTAAGGGAGTTGATATCTGGTTAAAGTAAGGCATATTTATAAATCTTTGTAAAATCTAAATAATAGCATTTGAAATTTTGTCCTTTCTCCCTCTGTCTCCATTCCTTGTTCCCCATGCCCTCTGTGTGGTTAGTCGGAGGAATTTATTTCCCTCAGCAGCACTATAAATATGCCTTGTCTTCGTGAACTGTTCAGAAAACTGGAAATATGTAAGAATCATGAAAAATAATTTTTTTTCTTGAAGGAACCGGAGGATAAAAGTACCAAAAAAGAAAAAAAAAAAAAAAAACCCAAATCTAATCATTATTATGGCCCCATTTTGTGGTTTTTAATGATCACAGCTTGTTGCCCCAAGTCCTTTTGCAAAAGGTCAAGACCACTGAGATCGCCCAGGCAACCAACCTTCAGCAAAGAGATACTCAAGAGAGCAATTTGCTAATGCAGCAGAAACTGGTGATGGTTAACTGAGGAAAAACAGAAAGTGAGTCCTAGTGCCTGATTCACTGGCTGGAGAAGTGAAAATGGAGAAGAGAACATTAATTAGCAGTAAATCAAGCAGGAGATGGAGCTGGGTCCTGGACTAATTAGCCTTTTGCTCTAAATCCACTCTTCCTGCCTCACGTTGGCTATGCTGCGCTGCCCGGCTAATGAATTCTGCTGACCTCCTGCCAGATTCCTGTTTCATTCCCAACAGACTAAGGAACACCCTTGCTATATTTGCGGCGTTCCCAAGCCTATTGAGTTTCCTGGAGCTGCCGTGACTTTGACCGACCTGGGTAAAGAGACAGGAGGGCTGAGGTGCAGATCTTAGTGTTACAGCTGACCCTTTGCTGGAATCCTCCAGAGAGGACTGCCCCCTCCCACTCTGAGGGCACAGGGGGAGGTGACCAGCACCAGGAGAAAAATCACAAAAGATGTGTGGTCATATTTCCTACCCATCTTGAAACTGTCATAATTTATGCTTGTTTGAAAATTATTTTTAGTGCCCTCAGAGTACTGACGATAGAATTCAACAAAATCTAGGATTTTCTTTCTGTGATTTGATTTGAGATGAATAGATACTATCTGAGGTGTCCATAGGAAAAGGGCATTCTATCTGCATGGGAGAAAAGAAGAAGAAGAAAAAAAAACCTCCTGGATTCTAAGATCAATCAATCATTTTTAGAACCGATTTGTTCATATTTGTTGGGTACATGATGTACTTGGAATAGTTTACATTCTGTGGATAGAGGTGCCCTTCTGAGTGGCAAACGTGGTCACACACACAGCACTAGATTTAAGGGGACATTACTTCATCCAGTCCATGAGGCAGTTGGTGAGCTCTGTCCTGCCCTGTTAGGTCCCCGGGTTAGTAGTGTGTGACAGCTGGCTGTTGACAACTCATTCCTGTCACCCCGGTTTAACGTGCTGTGTCTACAGCGGGGCCCTCAAACCGGAAGGCCTGAGTCCAACGACCTCCCGGTTATGCCTGGATCACATCACTTCATCTCCTGTGTCCAGTTTCCTTTTGTTAAGGAAAAAATAACGTTGCCTCCTCAGAGGGTGAGTGTAAAAAACCCAGCACAGTATCTGGAATATTCCAAGTGTGAAATGTTACCTTTGCTATCCTCTAAATGACATGTCAGAAGCAAGTCAGGGTCTTTGCAAAGTAATAAAATCATTTAATTTTTTGAAAAGAGAATTGTTCACATTTCTAGAGGGATTATCATGAATGCATCAAAATATTCTTAGGGAAATGACTGGAATACACCACTTCTGATAGTAGGACATTTCTTGCTCTCATTTTTCAGTGCTTAGGAAATAGAAGAGTTTGTGCGTGTAGTTGGGGTCTTTGTATGCTCTCTTAGCTTCAGCAACGCCTGCCCTATTTTCCTCAAATTCACAGAGGTTGATTCCCTGACAGAAGCAGGTTTAGCAGGTCAAGCGTTGCCGCAGAAGCTTGGCTGAGTTTACCCTGTTGTTGGACCTACATGTTCTTACCTGTGTGGTCTCTCTGAAGATGTACAGGACCATACATTTAACCATGGCTTTGGGTAATATGAATAAATAGAAGAGCAGCTCAGTCAAGGTTAAAGGAACAGCCATCGCCATACACACAGGAGCCAAGTTGTTTTGGTTTTTTTTTCAAACATTTTATCTTACTTGGTATAACATATAACATTTTTATTGTGGAAACAGACAGGCAAGTGTTAAAAGGGCTAAAGCCTGGCACCTGGAGAGAATGAGAGTCTTGGGCCTACATGCTTTAGATTTTAAGCATCGCTCAAAGACCAGCCTCCCCAGAGTTTTATTTCCCCAAAGAATAGTTTTGATCTGCAAATGTAAATTCTGCAGGAAGCATCAAACCTCAAGGCTGCAGTATAACTTTAAACTGACCCACAATTTAAACATACAGTGATGAAGTTCCCAGCTGGGAAAATGAATAGTAGAACGAGAAACCAATTTTGAGGATCAATTTTGAAGGAAACACCAAAAAAAATGTTTTTAAAGGCATACTTCCTGCAGCTTTTGTCTTTCCTTTTACATTACAGTGAATTTCTTTTCTCACAGTGGGATTTTAAAGTAATTTATAATTATACACACTTGCAGGGGATGAGAGAGAAATGACCTAATTACAGACCAAATGGGTACCCTCTGGCCATCCTGCAATTAGAGCGACTGGGGCAGTGATGGGCTTTATCCTCTTGAGTGGATTTGGTGGTTAACCTGGCAGGGAGTGTGGAAAGTGGTCCACGTGGTCCACGGCATCATGTCAAAATCTGTGCAAATTATTTGGAAAAAAAAAAAAAAAACAGATAAAGCTAAACTTGAAAAGTGATTGTAGAACTGAAACTTCCCCTGCCTAGGACAGGCAGAAGCACAAAGTGTGACCAGCAAAGGAGAAAAAAACAGCAGAGCATTTTAATGCCGTCTCTGTATCTAACTAGATTCTAATTAGTTACAATTAGGCTGCCAGGGAATAACAGCTACAGTGACATTGAAGAAGAAAATGCCCAGTTTTAACATAATTCCCACCATTTCATTAGATTTCTCTTTTTCGCTGAGATTTTGTTAGGAACATTAGTGGAAGCAAAAGGTCTTAACAGGTGTCTAACGGGGTCACTGAAGCAGCAAATTCCTTTTTAGTAATTCTCTGGCCTTCCTGCTTTTCTCTCTGTACACTCTACAGCACGGGGGATAATTGCTTGGATAACGTGATCTCAATTCTGTTCTCTTCTTCCAGCCAAGAGGCCATTTCCCCGCCCATTCTCTCTGTAGAAACCAGGATACCTAACCTGTCATGTGAAAAGAGCCGTGTCCTTTGTCTAGTTAAGAAAACTAGTCTGGCTAATATGGAGCTCCTAAAACTCACATGAACACTTAGAAAATGATATAAATGACATGTCATCAAATGGGAGGAGAGAAAGAGCCAATAATGTACATTTTTTGCATTGGGAGAAAATCAACAGATTCCCTCAATAGTCAGTATTGTCCTCATGTGTACAGTGGCTGCACCAAGTGTATCAGTGAGGTGAGGAGGTGGTGACTTAGGACATGTGTCCTGACTGAGATGGACCGTGATGACGTGGGACTGCAGAAGGCAATTAATTATTGTTAATTCAAGTAATTGGTGATTGGGTGCCCTTTCTATGATTTCTTCACATACAATGAGATTATCTAGAGTTGTGGAATAGCCAGTATTAAAGGGGTAAGTATTTTTATACCATCATTGATACATGTACATGGTATTGTTAGACAAAACTATGGAACATTCTTTCCATGAAATTGTACATATTTTAGTGAGAGCTAAAAAAAATTGGTTAAAAAAATAATTTGTCTCTCTGTATTCTTTTTTCAGATTCTTTTCCATTATAGGTTATTACAAGATATTGAGTATAGTTCCCTGTGCTATACAGTAGGTCCTTGTTGTTTACCTATTTTCTATACAGTAATGTGTATATGATAATCCCGAACTCCTAATTTATCCTTCCTCCTCTTCCCCTTTGGTAACCATGTTTGTTTTTTATATCTGTGAGTCTGTTTCTGTTTTGTAAATAAGTTCATTTGTATCATTTTTTTTAGATTCCACATATAAGTGATGTCATATGCTATTTTTCTCTCTATATATAGATGTGTAACTGAGTCACTTTGCTATACACCTGAGACTAACACAGCATTGTAAATTAACTATACTTCAATTATAAAAAACTAGAAAAATTTGTCTAGATCTTCTGGCTGTAATTCATGCAGTATTATTTGTTTTTGAATGACAAAAAAATATTTTAAAATATTTACCAAAATCTCATGACTTGAAATCATGAGATATTCTGTTCTCAGATCCCTATATAAGGGGTATACAGTATTCTAAAGAGAGGGACCTTTCAAGCAAAGCAGAAACATAGTTACTTACTACAGGGAATGGGAGAAATATTGAGATTCAAATGGTAATTTTAACTCTAGCAAAAGGGAGTAACCTGAAAATATGAAACAGTAATAGGAAATGAAAACACATTCAAGGAACTTAGCAACTCAATAGTACTAATGAAGAACAAGTTGGATATCTCAGAAAACCAGAGAGTAAATCTGATGACTGTCCACCTACACAATATTCACAATTATTTGTTATGTGTCAGTGTATGGGGGAAAAGACAGAGCATGGAGCTTAGAGTCTACAGGGTGAGCTGGCCCTAGACTCTCCCAACACTCACAGGTATAAAGACAGTGATGGAAATTAGAAGAGAATAAACACAGATTCTGGTTCCATTTTCATGTTGCGAAATGTAAGTGCAAATAGGTTTAAAGATGTGGAATAAAGTAGAGAATGAACTTCCAAATCAGAGACCCCTGGAATCAGACCCACTCAGTCCCGTTTCCTGTCTCCATCATTGTGAACTATTCACCTTGGGTGGGCTCTGAATTTTTTTGTGCATCCGTTTTCTCCTCTCTAAAATGGGTACAATAATGATACCAACTTATCTGTCATAAGTATTAAATGTGTCAATATATGTAAAATGTTTGGGACCATACCTCTCTTACCCTTTTAATAAATGTTGGATATTACTGTTATATTTATCATTAGAAGAAGGACAAATTGACTGGGCAAGAATAATGGCACTTGGCATACAGGTGCTTAATAAATATTTTGAATGATTTAATGCATGAATATGGAGGAATGAATATACAAGAAAGTAAACATGACATTTTAATAAAGAAAAACGTGAAGAGACTGAAAAGAAAAACACACTAAAATAGCTATAAGTAGAATATATTACCTTATTGAAAGACAAGGACTTTTATATTAATAGAAAAAAGTTCAGATGTATTCTGTTTCCAAGACATGGCTCTTCAGACAAAATTGGAAAAGCAGTGTTGTAAATATAGGATAGGTCTGCTATCCCATGCCATGAATATCAACAGAAAAGAGAAAACATTAACTGGGAGAAAAGAATGTTATCTTAAGACAGAAGTTTTGATTTGCAATAAAGATGAGCAGATACATAACACTATGAACCTAAAGTTTTATACTATATTTATTAAAGGAATAACTCTTATAAATGCAAGGAGAAACTATGAGGTCTCACAGTAAGAAGATATAACACACTTGTCTTATATTTTACCAATCAAGTAGCCCCAAATGATTATTAAGTGGCAATTCTTATGTTTTTAAAAATCAGTTCTCCCTTTGGTAAACATAATCTCACACCCTCCTGAAGTCTTATTAAAAATTTCAAAATAAATTGGATCATTATTAAAACAAATCAAATTGATGCTAAATATACTTTTTTCAAATTATAGACACTGTACAGTCTTATATACCAAGCAGGGGTTGGTAGTCACAGGTGAAAAAATCACTGTTATAGAGTATCTGAATAAGATAGTCAATTAATTTAATAAACATACAGATAATCTACTTCACTAAGAGAACACATGTTATTTTAAAATATTTACGAGACATTTACAAAAATTGGCAAGAAGGAAAACTGAATACGTTCCCCAATGTATAGTTTGAAACATACAAAACTGCTGTTTTCACAAGTCACAAAGCAACTTCACAGACAGACCTAATCAGAAGAGCCCAGACTGCTCTCTAGCCATTGCAACAGAGTTGTAAATTCACAACTTTCCCTTAGAAAATCAATTTTAAACACCCTTTAAAAGTATGTTGGTTCAATGAGAAAACAAAAACTACTAACATTGCAATCCATTTACATATTCATAGCAATGTGTGCAGTGCGTAACACAGTCTTTGGCATTTGTTTTCCGTCTGTGCTGTCTAGATCTGCTCCGTTCTGTTTTTTACAGCACATCCCTACCTTTTTTCTATTGTATTAAAGTTTTTGATAACATTCTGCTTGAATAAAAATTCCACTACTAAGAATCAACTCCAGAACCTAGAGAGAACAAATTGTTAATTTAAAAAGGAATGAAACAGTAAATATAGGGAAAAAAATTAATTAAAAAGGAGAATTGAGTAGAATTTACAACTAAAATCCAGAGCTAGAACATCTAACAAGAAAGCCAAGTGAAAATTCATATTCCAACAACATTAGGAATTAGCTTATATAGAGATTATTAATAAAAAGCAAAGATTAAGTTTTGGGCTAATATGTTTGCAAGTGTGTGTGTTGTGTATATGAAACATGCCTCACTAAAAGTGAAGCAGTAAGAGTTAAAGAGAACACCCTCAAACGAAACAAACCATAACAAAAGAAAGCACTCCTGAATAGAAAAAAAAAACTACAAAAAATGAGAAAATTCATGAAAGAACTACCCCAAACCTTTGGTTTTAAAAGTGAGTCCTGTCAAGCCCTCAAGAAACAGATAAATCCTATGATTTTAGAATAATATTGAAGCTTTTCAATTTCCTGAGGCTTGATACTTCTAAACATCACTAAGATAGCATAGAGAAGAAAACTATAAACTATCCCCCCTTAAGAATATAGATGAAAGATTTCAAAAAATCTTTAGTATGTTCAGCCAGAGAGTGTGTTTGAAGAATAGTACATAATGCAGGTCATGGTAGTGGTTGGTTTGGTGGAACATAGACAGGGGACTGCCATATGTAGGATGACATAAGACACTGGAAATGCCCTTCTTCCTGGGTGGAGATTTAAGAGTTCTTTTTAAAGTTATGTTCTATAACTTACAGATAAATTACTTATGTTCTTTCGTATGTATCAAATATTACCTTAATATATTTGATATATTATATAATCAAGTATATATTAATATATTTCTTAATATTTCTTCTTATGAAAGAAGAAAGGAAAGAAGGTCATACATAAGAGTTTACTTGGTCCAAGAATGTCAGGCTCAGAAAACACTGGCAAATACAGTCCATTGTGACAAACTAAAAACAAACCGACCAACGTTAGGTGTAATTCAGCATCCATTCTTATACACTTTTTTTTTAAAAAAAAACAAATCCATGGCAAACTAGGGACAGCTCTGTGATAAGATATTTTATCTGAGCCAGTAGCAGGAATCACGCTGAATGGAGATGGGCTTGAGGACCTCCTGTTGATGAGAGAACAGATTATCAAGGCCTCAGCCACATTCACTGGTCAGCAGGGTTCTGAAAGCCCCAGCGAGTGTGAAAAGAAAGCAAAAAGAAATAAGAGGTATTCAGTTTGGCATAGACTTATCATTAGTTATTGACTATTTCTTGAACTTGTAGAAAACATAAGATCATCAATTGCAAGATCATTTGAACTAATAAAAATATAAATAAGTGACCATTTGTTTAGTAAACATACAAAAACTCAGTAGCTTTCCTATATACTAGTTAGAAAATACAATAGAAAACCAACATTATATTCACAATAGCAAATAATCTATAGATTATTCAGGAATAAACTTAGTGAAAGACATAGCAATACATAATTCTGAAACTATATGGAATGTCATAGAATAAGAGCTACATAAAAGAAGTGACACACTATTTTTCTGGATAATAAGAATAAAGAATTTAAATGAATAAATCTCTAAAAATGAGTCTATAAATATACAGGAATTCTAATAATAAATCCCAGTGTAGTTTAATTTTTTTGACAAAATTGTTCCTGAGTTAATCTTGAAGAATATTTTGAGAGAATAGTTAGGAAAATGTTGAAGAAGACATAAGAATTTGTCCTACCACATATTAAAACATATTATGAAGTTACAATAAATCAACAGCATGTTCCTAGAAGTAGGTTAGACTGGTTAAAGAACGAGACCATAACACTAAAATAAATCAAGATGAGTCTTCATAAAACTATAGTTTATGCCATCAAACAGTAAGTATTATGCTGTTAAATGTAGTATTGTGACCCATAATGTTATGGCTCATCAAACCATTAAGTACAAGGTGGACTTTTTTTAATGGTATTACAAAACATAAAATACGTTTTGTGAAGATATTTAAAGGTATTTTATGGAAAATATTAGATTGTTATGTCATAACTAGATCAAAAACTAGCAAAGAATCCAAAGAACACTAGATGCAAGTTGGTGAATATGTAAACAATTTTCTTGTGGGGCAGGCCTTTCTATGCCTGGCCACCTGCAAAACCATAGGGAGAATGTTTGTAGATCAGCAACAATCATAACAACAAACCCTTACTTAAAAACAAAAGGAGATCGCACAAAAATTTCAGAATGGCAGAAAACTACTATAAACAGTATTACAAAGCAAACCACAAATCTGAAAAAAAAAAAGTTAGTGTCTATGACAGGCAAATGACTAATTCTGATATGTAAACATTTCTTTCAAATCAATAAGTAAAATAGGAACATCTTAATGGAAAATTGAGCAAAAGCTATAGCATTAAAGGAATTCAAAAATGAATAAATTAGAACAAACGATAAACTGCTAAAAAGTTGTTCAGACTCAACAGTAAGCAAAAAAGTACGATTGAAACACAATGAAAAAAAAAGAAACACAATGGAGGTAATATTTTCCATCTATTCAAAGACTGAAATAAATACTAATAGTATAATCAGAATGCTAGAAAGTAGCCAAACTTCTTTTGTAAGTTGGTAAAATCTTTCTAAAGAGCAACTTAAAAATAAGTATCAGGAGACCTTCAAGATGGCAGAGGAATAAGACGTGGAGATCACCTTCCTCCCCACAAATACAACAGAAATACATCTACATGTGGAACAACTACTACAGAACACCTATTGAATGCTGGCAGAACACCTCAGACTTCCCAAAAGGCAAGAAACTCGCCACGTACCTGTTAGGGCAAAAGAAAAAAGGAAAAACAGAGACAAAAGAATAGGGATGGAACCTGCACCTTTGGGAGGGAGCTGTGAAGGAGGAAAAGTTTCCACACACTAGGAAGACCCTTCACTGGTGGAGGCGGGGGTGGCGGGGGGAAAGCTTCAGAGCCACAGAGGAGAGCACAGCAACAGGGGTGCAGAGGGCAAAGCGGAGAGATTCCCGCACAGAGGATCGGTGCCAACCAGCACTCACCAGCCTGAGAGGCTGGGCTGCTCACCCGCTAGGGTGGAGGGGGCTAGGAGCTGAGGCTTGGGCTTCGGAGGTCAGATCCCAGGGAGAGGACTGGGGTTGGCTGCATGAACACAGCCTGAAGGGGGCTAGTGGGCCACAGCTAGCTGGGAGGGAGAACGGGAAAAAGTCTGGAGCTGCCTAAGAGGCAAGAGACCATTGTTTCGGGATGTGCGAGGAGAGGGGATTCAGAGCACCACCTAAATGAGCTCCAGAGACGAGCATGAGCCACGGCTATCAGCACGGACCCCAGAGACAGGCATGAAATGCTAACGCTGCTGCTGCAGCCACCAAGAAGCCTGTGTGCGAGCACAGGTCACTACCCACACCTCCCCTCCCAGACGCCTGTGCAGCCCGCCACTGACAGGGTCCTGTGATCCAGGGACAAATTCCCCGGGGGGAACACACACAGCATGCCTCAGGCTGTTGCAGTGTCACGCCACTGCAGGCTGGCCCCGCATTCCATACCCCTCCTTCCCCTGGGCCTGAGTGAGCCAGAGCCCTCTAATCAGCCGCTGCTTTAATCCCGTCCTGTCTGGGCAGGAACAGACGCCCTCAGGCGACCTACATGCAGAGGCGGGGCCAAATCCAAAGCTGAACCCCAGGAGCTGTGAGAACAAAGAAGAGAAAGGGAAATCTCTCCCAGCAGCCTCAGGAGCAGTGGATTAAATCTCCACAATCAACTGGTTGTACCTGCATCTGTGGAATACCTGATTAGACAACGAATCACCCCAAAAGTGAGATGGTGGATTTTGGGAGCAACTGTAGACTTGGGGTTTGCTTTCTGCATCTAATTTGTTTCTCATTTTATGTTTACCTTGGTTTAGTATTTAAAGCTTATTATCATTGGTAGATTTGTTTATTGATTTGGTTGCTCTCTTCCTTTTTTTATATGTATATAGATATTTTCTTTTTTCTTTTTTTCTCTTTTTGTGAGTGTGTATGTCTATGCTTCTGAGTGTGATTTTCTCTGTATAGCTTTTCTTTTACCATTTGTCCTAGGGTTGTGCATGTCCTTTTTTTTTTTTTTTTTTTTAGTATAGTTTTTAGCACTTGTTATCATTGGTGGATTTGTTCATTGGTTTGGTTACTCTTCTTTCTTTCTTTCTTTTTTTAAGACTTTTTAATTTTTTTTATTTTTAATAGTTTTTTTATTTTAATAACTTTATTTTATTTTATTATTTTTTTCTTTGTTTCTTTCTTTTTCCTCCCTTTTCTTCTGAGCCATGTGGCTGACAGGTACACCAGCAAGGTGTCAGGCCTGGGCCTCTGAGGTGGGAGACCAAGTTCAGGACATTGGTCCACCAGAGACCTCCCGGCCCGATTACCTCCAAGTAATATCAAATGACAAAAGCTCTCCCAGAGACCTCCATCTCAATGCTAAGACCCAGCTCCACTCAACGACCAGCAAGCTACAGTGCTGGAAACCCTATGCCAAACAAGTAGCAAGACAGGAACATAACCCCACCCATTAGCAGAGAGGCTGCCTAAAATCATAATAAGGTCACAGACACCCCAAAACACACCATCAGACGTGGACCTGCCCACCAGAAAGACAAGATCCAGCCTCATTTACCAGAACACAGGCACCAGTCCCCTCCACCAGGAAGCCTACACAACCCACTGAACCAACCTTAACCACTGGGGACAGACAACAAAAACAACGGGAACTACAAACCTGCAGCCTGCGAAAAGGAGACCCCAAACACAGTAAGTTAAGCAAAATGAGAAAACAGAGAAATACACAGCAGATGAAGGAGCAAGGTAAAAACCCACCAGATCAAATAAAAGAGGAGGAAATAGGCAGTCTACCTGAAAAAAGAATTCAGAGTAATGATAGTAAAGATGATCCAAAATCTTGGAAATAGACTGGAGAAAATACATGAAATGTTTAACAAGGACCTAGAAGAACTAAAGAGCAAACAAACAATGATGAACAACACAATAAATGAAATTAAAAATTCTCTAGAAGGAATCAATAGCAGAATAACTGAGGTAGAAGAACGGATAAGTGACCTGGAAGATAAAATAGTGGAAATAACTACCACAGAGCAGAATAAAGAAAAAAGAATGAAAAGAATTGAGGACAGTCTCAGAAACCTCTGGGACAACATTAAATGCACGAACATTCGAATTATAGGGGTCCCAGAAGAAGAAGAGAAAAAGAAAGGGACTGAGAAAATATTTGAAGAGATTACAGTTGAAAACTTCTCTAATATGGGAAAGGAAAGAGTCAATCAAGTCCAGGAAGCGCAGAGAGTTCCATACAGAATAAATCCAAGGAGAAACAGGCCAAGACACATATTAATCAAACTATCAAAAATTAAATACAAAGAAAAAATATTAAAAGCAGCAAGGGAAGAACAACAAATGACATAAAGGGGAACCCCCCATAAGGTAAACAGCTGATCTTTCAGCAGAAACTCTTCAATGCAGAAGGGAGTGGCAGGACTATTTAAAGTGATGAAGGAGAAAAACCTACAACCAAGAATACTCTACCCAGCAATGACCGCATTCAGATTTGATGGAGAAATTAAAACCTTTAATTTTACAAGCAAGTAAAAGCTAAGAGAATTCAGCACCACCAAACCATCTCTACAACAAATGCTAGAGGAACTTCTCTACGTGGGAAACACAAGAGAAGAAAAGAACCTAAAAAAACAAACCCATAACAATTAAGAAAATGGTAACAGGAACATATATATCGATAATTACCTTAAATGTGAATGGAGTAAATGCTCCAGCCAAAAGACACAGGCTCACTGAATGGATACAAAAACAAGACCCATATATATGCTGTCTACAAGACACCCACTTCAGACCTAGGGACACATACAGACTGAAAGTGAGGGGATGGAAAAAGATATTCCATGCAAATGGAAATCAAAAAGAAAGCTGGAGTAGGAATTCTCATATCAGACAAAATAGACTTTAAAATACAGACTCTTACAAGAGACAAAGATAGACACACATAATGATCAAGGGATCAACCCAGGAAGAAGATATAACAATTGTAAATATTTATGCACCCAACATAGGAGCACCTCAATACATAAGGCAAATACTAACAGCCATAAAAGGGGATATCGACAGTAACACAATCATAGTAGGGGACATTAACACCCCACTTTCACCAATGGACAGATCATCCAAAATGAAAATAAATAAGGAAACACAAGCTTTCAATGATACATTAAACAAGATTGATTTAATTGATATTTATAGGACACTCCATCCAAAAACAACAAAATACACTTTCTTCTCAAGTCCTCATGGAACATTCTCCAGGATAGATCATATCTTGGGTCACAAATCAAGCCTTGGTAAATTTAAGAATATTGAAATCCTTTCAAGTATCTTTTCCGACACAACGCTGAGACTAGTTATCAGTTATAGGAAAAAAATCTGTAAAAAATAAAAACACATGGAGGCTAAACAATACACTGCTAAATAACCAAGATATCACTGAAGAAATCAAAGAGGAAATCAAAAAATACCTAGAAAAAAATGGCAACGAAAACACAATGACCCAAATCCTATGGGATGCGGCAAAAACAGTTCTAAGAAGGACGTTTATAGCAATACCCTCTTACCTCAAGAAACAAGAAAAAGCTCAAATAAACAACCTAACCTTACACCTCAGGCAATTAGAGAAAGAAGAACAAAAATACCCCAAAGTTAGAAGAGGGAAAGTAATCATAAAGATCAGATCAGAAATAAATGAAAAAGAAATGAAGGAAACAATAGCAAAGATCAATAAAACTAAAAGTTGTTTCTTTCAGAAGGTAAACAAAATTGATAAACCATTAGCCAGACTCATCAAGAAAAAAAGGGAGAAGACTCAAATCAATAGAATTGGAAATGAAAAAGGAGAAGTAAAAACTGACACTGCAGAAATACAAAGGCTCATGAGAGATTGCTACAAGAAACTATATGCCAATAAAATGGACAACCTGGAAGAAATGCACAAATTCTTAGAAAATCACAACCTTCCAAGACTGAACAAAGAAGAAATATAAAATATAAACAGACCAATCACAAGCTCTAAAATTGAGAACGTGATTAAAAATTTTCCAACAAACAAAAGCCCAGGACCAGATGGATTCACAGCCGAATTCTATCAAACATTTAGAGAAGAGCTAACACCTATATATCTCAAATTTTTCCAAAATATACCAGAGGGAGGCACACTCCCAAACTCATTCTACGAGGCCACCATCACCCTGATACCAAAACCAAAGATGTCACAAAGAAAGAAGACTATATGCCAATATCACTGATAAACATAGATGTAAAAATCCTCAACAAAATACTAGCAAACAGAATCCAACAGCACATTAAAAGGATCATACACCACGATCAACTGGGGTTTTATCCCAGGAATGCAAGGATTCTTCAGTATATGCAAATCAATCAATGTGATACATCATATTGACAAGTTGAAGGATAAAAACCATATGATCATCCCAATAGATGCAGAAAAAGCTTTCAACAAAATTCAACACCCACTTATGATAAAAACCCTCCAGAAAGTAGGCATAGAGGGAACTTACCTCAACATAATAAAGGTCATATGTGACAAACCCACAGCCAACATCATTCTCAATGGTGAAAAACTGAAACCATTTCCTCTAAGATCAGGAACAAGACAAGGTTGTTTGCTCTCACCGCTATAATTCAACATAGTTTTGGAAGTTTTAGCCACAGCAATCAGAGAAGAAAAAGAAATAAAAGGAATCCAAATTGGAAAAGAAGAGGTAAAGCTGTCACCGTTTGCAGATGACATGATACTATACATAGAGAATCCTAAAGATGATAGCAGAAAACTACTAGAGCTAATCAATGAATTTGGTAAAGTAACAGGATACAAAATTAATGCACAGAAATCTCTTGCATTCCTATACACTAATAATGAAAAATCTGAAAGAGAAATTAAGGAAACAATCCCATTTACCATTGCAACCAAAAGAATAAAACACCTAGGAATAAACCTACCTAAGGAGACAAAAGACCTGTATGCAGAAAACTATAAGACACTGATGAATGAAATTAAAGATGATACAAACAGATGGAGAGATATAACATGTTCTTGGATTGGAAGGATCAACGTTATGAAAATGACTATACTACCCAAAGCAATCTACACATTCAATGCAATCCCTATCAAACTACCAATGGCATTTTTCACAGAACTAGAACAAAAAATTTCACAATTTGTGTGGAAACACAAAAGACCCTGAATAGCCAAAATAATCTTGAGAAAGAAAAATGGAGCGGGAGGAATCAGGCTCCCAGACTTCAGACTATACTACAAAGCTACAGTAATCAAGACAGTATGGTACTGGCACAAAAACAGAAATATAGATCAATGGATCAGGATAGAAAGCCCACAGATAAACCCATGCACATATGGTCACCTTATCTTTGATAAAGGAGGTAAGAATATATAATGGAGAAAAGACAGCCTCTTCAATAAGTGGTGCTGGGAAAACTGGACAGCTACATGTAAAAGAATGAAATTAGAACACTTCCTAACACCATACACAAAAATAAACTCAAAATGGATTAAAGACCTAAATGTAAGGCCAGACACTATAAAACTCTTAGAGGAAAACATAGGCAGAACAGTGACATACATCACAGCAATATCCTTTTTGACCCACCTCCTAGAGAAATGGAAATAAAAACAAAAATAAAGAAATGGGACCTATTGAAACTTAAACGCTTTTGCTCAGCAAAGGAAACCATAAACAAGATGAAAAGACAACCCTCAGAATGGGAGAAAATATTTACAGATGAGGCAACTGACGATGTATTAATCTCCAATATTACAAGTAGCTCATGTAGCTCAATATCAAAAAACAAACAACCCAATCCAAAAATGGGCCAAAGACCTACACAGACATTTCTCCAAAGAAGGTATACAGATTGCCAAGAAACACATGAAGGGATGCTCAACATCACTAATCATTAGAGAAATGCAAATCAAAACTACAATGAGGTATCACCTCACACCAATCAGAATGGCCATCATCAAAAAATCCACAAACAATAAATGCTGGAAAGGGTGTGGAGAAAAGGGAACCCTCTTTCACTGTTGGTGGGAATGTAGGTTGATACAGCCACTATGGAGAACAGTATGGAAGTTCCTTAAAAAACTAAAAACAGAACTAGCATACAACCCAGCAATCCCACTACTGGGCACATACCCTGAGAAAACCATATTTCAAAAAGAGTCATGTACCACAATGTTCATTGCAGCTCTATTTACAATAGCCAGAACATGGAAGCAACCTAAGTGTCCATTGACAGATGAATGGATAAAGAAGATGTGGAGCATATATACAATGGAATATTACTCAGCCATAAAAAGAAACGAAACTGAGTTATTTGTAGTGAGGTGGATGGACCTAGAGTCTGTCATACAGAGTGAAATAAGTCAGAAAGAGGAAAACAAATACCGTATGCTAACACATATATATGGAATCCAAAAAAAAAAAAAAAAAGGTTCTGAAGAACCTAGGGGCAGGACAGGAATAAACATGCAGACCTACTAGAGAATGGACTTGAGGACATGAGGAGGGGGAAAGGTAAGCTGGGACGAAGAGAGTGGCATGGACATCTATACACAACCAAATGTAAAATCGATAGCTAGTGGGAAGCAGCCGCATAGCACAGGGAGATCAGCTTGGTGTTTTGTGACCACCTAGATGGGTGGGATAGGGAGGGTGGGAGGGAGACACAAAAGAGGGAGGTGATATGGGTATATATGTATATGTATAGCTGATTCACTTTGTTATAAAAACAGAAACTAACACACCATTGTAAAGTAATTATCCTCCAATAAAGATGTTAAAAAAAAAAAAAGAAATGTTGAGGGACAGTTAATAAAACAAAAAGGCAGTGGTAGCCCTCTGAAAAAAAAAAAAAAGTATCATGTGCATACCATTTAATGCAGCGAGTTCCTTTGTAGGGATTTCTCCTAAGGAACAATCTCCCCCCAAATCTCTAAACGTATGAATGTACATAGTAGGATATTTATTATGTAGTTTAGATAGATAGATTTATATATATTAAGTAATCATAAGAAACATGTGTTCAGTAACAGCAGTTTCATCAATAAATTACCTTAAATTCATACAATGACCTATTACATAGCCATACCAACTGGATTTGATAAAAATATGTCCATGGATATAAATGAACAAGCAGATTATAAAACAGAATGCTTAACAGCATGATCTTATTTTTATATGAAAATAGAAATTTCTCCCTCTGTATGTAAATGTATATGTATGTATTTTGGGCTGAACTGTATCACCTCAAAATTCATATACTTGAGCTCTAACCCCCCAGAACCCCAGAATGTGACTGTATTGGGGTCCTTTAAAGAGGTGATTAAGTTAAATGAGGCCATTGGATTAATCCAATCTGATTCACCTCCTGTAATAAGAGGAAATTTGGATGCACAAACAACCGAAGGGATGTGAGGACACAGTGAGAAGACAGCCATCTACAAGACCAGACAATCTCAGAAGAAACCAAACCTGCCCACATCTTGGTTTTGGACTTCTAGTCTCCAGATTGAAAAAATAAACTTCTGTTGTTTCAGCCCCACAATTGTGATGACTATGGTAGCCCTAACAAATTAATACTATATGAATATGTGTGTGTATAAAATTTAAATTATATGTATACCTGAAATTATCAGCAAATCACTAAATATATATTTTATATATGTTTATATAGAGACACATATAATGTTTTCCTATATATATTTGAAAGGCTAGAATAATATATTGCACAATGTCAACTGTGGTTATTTCTAGACAGTAATTTTATTTTTTAGTGTATTTTTTCTAGATATTTATAATTAGCATGTGTTTTTATAAGAACAAAAATAAAGTCATTTTAACTTGCAAAAAAAAGAAAAACTCAGTATTCAATTGATTCTTTTTTTTTTTTTAAATAATTTCTAGTCCATGCCTCATGCATGCAAAAGGCACAATAAAAATGTATTGATTAAAACAATTAAAGGCCAGATTGTGACTTGACAGGTTTTTGTTAAATGACTCTCAAAAACACAGCAGACCTTCATGAGACACACATCCCCAGATTCTAGTCCTACGTACTCCAGCCCCATTTCCATAGTGCTCGCCCCTTAGCCTCTCCAGAAAGCAGATGTGTAGGATCAATATTTCAGTCGTAAGTATGTTTATTCCTATTTTCCTTTAGAGCAGTTTCAGTTCTTCACTAGTTATAGATTCTATTTTTAGGCTTGATTGTCATCCCTTTATTTTTTTTTTTTCTGACCTCTGATTTGTCTTTTTTTCGGGGCTTGCATTTCGGTCGGGCCCTGTGTGGGCTTGTGAAATGGTCCCGACCAGCAGGTTCCTCTTGGGGTGGTCCATCATCTCCCCGTTTACAGCTCTGAAGCTACCAGGGCATATTGACAAGTGGGAATGGATGGAGCCCCAGCATCTGACACAGATAAAGCTATCAAAAACACCCTGCAGGGGTAGGCCCCAGGTCCAAATAGGTCTTGTTAGTTCTGTAGAGACACTTTACAGTCCCTCTCTCTGAACACACATTTAATCATTGTACAGATGCGAGCCGTTTTCCCTTTGCCCCTAAACTCTGGATCCTGAGATCACATATCTGTACCTCCTGCAGGCATATATCTTTTATTAATGGAAACATCAAAATTCTGGTGCAGCTTTGGCAACTCAGTTTGTAGAGAATTATTAAGCTCTTTTGAGTGCTCCAGAAAAGTAAGATGCATATCTAGTATGAAAAAATGTCCTGCAGAGGATGGAAATCTAATCAAATATATTTTAGATGAGGAACAAATAGCCTTTGCATTTTATGTAATTAGCGGAAATACTTCATAGAAGCAAATTATGTCTCTGTGTCATAGACAGAGACATTATCAATTCATAGCTCCTGGGTTTTCACTACCTTCTATCTAAAAAAAAAAAAAAAAAACCAAATGGCTTTTATTGAGAAGCTGGGAGACAGGAAATGGAACATTTAATTTGAAGTAAAGAAGGGTTTTCTAAATGGGAACCATATTAATAAAAAGAATTCCTTTAGATATATCCTAGGAAAGATGTGGTTAGGAAATTTAAATTTAATCTAGTTAAGACCATACTTGGAGAAACAGGACTTTTCAGAACACCCGTGCCTGCAAACACAGCTTTGTTAACTGCGAAGTTGTGTAATTCTCTTTTATTATGAAGATGGGAGATAGAAGGCTGCTCAAGGCCATGAGTCATGGAAACACCCTCTGGTCTACTGGAATCTCTTTCAGATCTCAGAGGTCTTTGCCATATAGCTTGTGTCTCATAAAATAATATTTTGGTCAAATATATAAATATTGAATAGATATGAAATGTTCAAAATCTGTTGTTAATGGTGCAGAAATTAGCCAAGGAGAACAATTTAAAAAATTGTTTTAAGATTCCCTCTTGTGAGAGCACTGGAAACACAAATAACTGCTGAACAATCATTGACAGGAAGACACTGGAACTCACCAAAAAAGATACCCCACATCCAAAGACAAAGGAGAAGCCACAAAGAGACGGTATGAGAGGCGCAATCACAATAAAATCAAATCCTATAACTGCTGGGTGGGTGACTCACAAACTGGAGAACACTTATACCACAGAAGTCCACCCACTGGAGTGAAGGTTCTGAGCCCCATGTCAGGCTTCCCAATCTGGGGGTCCAGCAAAGGGAGGAGGAATTCCTAGAGAATCAGACTTTAAAGCCTAGCGGGATTTGATTGCAGGACTTCAACAGGACTGGGGAAACAGAGACTCCACTCTTGGAGGGCACACACAAAGAAGTGTGTGTATCAGGACCCAGGGGAAGGTGCAGTGACCCCATAGGAGACTGAACCAGACCTACCTGCTAGTGTTGGAGGGTCTCCTGTGGAGGTGGGTGGTGGCTGTGGCTCACCATGAGGACAAGGACACTGGCAGCAGAAATTCTGGTAAGTATTCCTTGGCATGAGCCCTCCCAAGTCTGCCATTAGCCCCACCAAAGAGCATGGGTAGGCTCCAGTGTTGGGTCACCTCAGGCCAAACAACCAACAGGGAGGGAACCCAGCCCCACCTATCAGCAGACAAGCGGATTAAAGTTTCACTGAGCTCTGCTCAACAGAGCAACACCCAGCTCTACCCACCACCAGTCCCTCCCATCAGGAAACTTGCACAAGCCTCTTAGATAGCCTCATCCACCAGAGGGCAGAGAGCAGAAGCAAGAACTACAATCCTGCAGCCTGTGGAATAAAAACCACATTCACAAAAAGACGGACAAGATGAAAAGGCAGAGGGCTATGTACCAGATGAAGGAACAAGATAAAACCCCAGAAAAACAACTAAATGAAGTGGAGATAGGCAACCTTCCAGAAAAAGAATTCAGAATAATGATAGTGAAGATGATACAGGACCTCGGAAAATGAATGTAGGCAAAGATCGAGAAGATGCAAGAAATGTTTAACAAAGACCTAGAAGAATTAAAGAACAAACACCTAGAAGAATTAAAGAACAAACAAACAGAGATGAACAATACAGTAACTGAAATGAAAAATACACTAGAAGGAATGAATAGCAAAATAACTGAGGCAGAAGAACGGATAAGTGACCTGGAAGACAGAATGGTGGAATTCACTGCTGCAGAACAGAATAAAGAAAAAGAATGAAAAGAAATGAAGACAGCCTAAGAGACCTCTGGGACAACATTAAATGCAACAACATTCGCATTATAGAGGTCCCAGAAGGAGGAGAGAGAGAGAAAGGACCCGAGAAAATATTTGAAGAGATTATAGTCGAAAACTTCCCTAACATGGGAAAGGAAATAGCCACCCAAGTCCAGGAAGCGCAGAGAGTCCCAGGCAGGATAAACCCAAGGAGAAACACGCCGAGACACATGGTCATCAGATTGACAAAAATTAAAGACAAAGAAAAATTATTGAAAGCAACAAGGGAAAAATGACAAATAACATACAAGGGAATCCCCATAAGGTTAACAGCTGATTTCTCAGCAGAAATTCTAGAAGCCACAAGGGAATGGCATGATATATTTAAAGTGATGAAAGAGAAGAACCTACAACCAAGATTACTCTACCCAGCAAGGGTCTCATTCAGATTCAACGGAGAAATCAAAAGCTTTACAGACAAGCAAAAGCTAAGAGAATTCAGCACCACCAAACCAGCTCTACAATAAATGCTAGAGGAACTTCTCTAAGTGGGAAACACAAGAGAAGAAAAGGACCTACAAAAACAAACCCATAACAATTAAGAAAATGGTAATAGGAGCATACATATTGATAATTACTGTAAATGTGAATGGATTAAATGCTCCAACCAAAAGACACAGGCTCGCTGAATGGATACAAAAACAAGACCCATATATATGCTGTGTACAAGAGACCCACTTCAGACCTAGGGACACATACAAACTGAAAGTGAGGGGATGGAAAAAGATATTCCATGCAAGTGGAAATCAAAAGAAAGCTGGAGTAGCTGTACTCATATCAGATAAAATAGACTTTAAAATAAAGAATGTTACAAGAGACAAGGAAGGACACTACATAATGATCAAGGGATCAATCCAAGAAAAAGATATAACAATTATAAATATATATGCACCCAACATAGGAGCACCTCAATACATAAGGCAACTGCTAACAGCTATAAAAGAGGAAATCGACCTTAACACAGTAATAATGGGGGACTTTAACACCTCACTTACACCAATGGACAGATCATCCAAACAGAAAATTAATAAGGAAACACAAGCTTTAAATGACACAATAAACCAGATAGATTTAATTGATATTTATAGGACATTCCATCCAAAAACAGCAGATAACACTTTCTTCTCAAGTGCACATGGAACATTCTCCAAGATATATCACATCATGGGTCACAAATCAAACTTCAGTAAATTTAAGAAAATTCAAATCATATCAAGCATCTTTTCTGACCACAACGCTATGAGATTAGAAATCAATTACAGGGAAAAAACCGTAAAAAACACAAACACAGGGAGGCTAAACAATACGTTACTAAATAACAAAGAGATCACTGAAGAAATCAAAGAGGAAATCAAAAAATACCTAGAGACAAATGACAACAAAAACACAATGATCCAAAACCTATGGGATGCAGCAAAATCAGTTCTAAGAGGGAAGTTAATAGCAATAAAAGCCTACCTCAAGAAACAAGAAAAATCTCAAATAAACAATCTAACCTTACACCTAAGGAACTAGACAAAGAAGAACAAACAAAACCCAAAGTTAGTAGAAGGAAAGAAATCATAAAGAGCAGAGCAGAAATAAATGAAATAGAAACAAAAAAAACAATAGCAAAGATCGATAAAACTAAAAGCTGGTTCTTTGAGAAGTAAACAAAATTCATAATCCATTAGCCAGACTGGTCAAGAAAAAGAGGGAGAGGACTCAAATCAATAAAATTAGAAATGAAAAAGGAGAAGTTACAACAGACACCTCAGAAATACAAAGCATCCTAAGAGACTACTACAAGCAACACTATGCCAATAAAATGGACAACCTGGAAGAAATGGACAAATTCTTAGAAAAGCACAACCTTCTGAGACTGAACCAGGAAGAAATAGAAAATATGAACAGACCAATCACAAGTAATGAAATTGAAACTGTGATTTAAAATTTTCCAACAAACAAAAGTCCAGGACCAGGTGGCTTCACAGGTGAACTCTATCAAATATTTAGAGAACTGCTAACACCCATCCTTCTCAAACTCTTCCAAAAAATTGCAGAGGAAGGAACACTCCCAAACTCATTCTATGAGGCCACCATCACCCTGATACCAAAACCAGACAAAGATACTACAAAAAAAGAAAATTACAGAGCAGTATCACTGATGAATATAGATGCAAAAGTCCTCAACAAAATACTAGCAAATAGAATCCAACAACACATTAAAGGGATCATACACCATGATCAAGTGGGATTTATCCCAGGGATTCTTCAATAAATTCAAATCAGTCAATGTGATACACCATATTAAGAAATTGAAGAATAAAAACCATATGATCATCTTAATAGATGCAGAAAAATCTTTTGACAAAATTCAACACCCATTTATGATAAAAACTCTCCAGAAAGTGGGCATAGAGGGAACCTACCTCAACATAATAAAGGCCATATACGACAAACCCACAGCAAACATCATTCTCAATGGTGAAAAGCTGAAAGCATTTCGTCTAAGATCAGGAACAAGACAAGAATGCCCACTCTCACCACTTTTATTCAACATAGTTTTGGAAGTCCTAGCCACAGCAATCAGAGAAGGAAAAGAAATAAAAGGAATCCAAATTGGAAAAGAAGAAGTAAAACTGTCACTGTTTGCAGATGACATGATACTATACATAGAGAATCCTAAAGATGCCAGCAGAAAACTACTAGAGCTAATCAATGAATTTGGTAAAGTTGCAGGATACAAAATTAATGCACAGAAATCTCTTGCATTCCTATACACTAATGATGAAAAATCTGAAAGAGAAATTAAGGAAACACTCCCATTTACCATTGCAACAAAAAGAATAAAATACCTAGGAATAAACCTACCTAGGGAGACAAAAGACCTGTATGCAGAAAACTATAAGACACTGATGAAAGAAATTAAAGATGACACAAATAGATGGAGAGATATACCATGTTCTTGGATTGGAAGAATCAATACTGTGAAATTGACTATACTACCCATAGCAATCTACAGATTCAATGCAATCTGTATCAAATTACCAAAGGCATTTTTCACAGAACTAGAACAAAAAGTCTTAAAATTTGTATGGAGACAAAAAAGACTCCGAATAGCCAAAGCAGTCTTGAGGGAAAAAAATGGAGCTGGAGGAATCAGACTCCCTGACTTCAGACTATACTACAAAGCTACAGTAATCAAGACAATATGGTACTGGCACAAAAACAGAAATATAGATCAATGGAACAGGATAGAAAGCCCCAAGGTAAACCCATGCACCTATAGTCAACTAATCTATGACAAAGAAGGCAGGGATATACAATGGAGAAAAGACAATTCTTTCAATAAGTGGTGCTGGGAAAACTCAACAGCTACGTGTAAAAGAATGAAATTAAAACACTCCCTAACACCATACACAAAAATAAACTCAAAATGGATTAGAGACCTAAATGTAAGACTGGACACTGTAAAACTCTTAGAGGAAAACATAGGAAGAACACTCTTTGACATAAATCACAGCAAGATCTTTTTTGATCCACCTCCTAGAGTAATGGAAATAAAACCAAAAATAAACAAATGGGACCTAATGAAATTTAAAAGCTTTTGCAAATCAAAGGAAACTACAAATAAGATGAAAAGACAGCCCTCAGAATGGGAGAAAATATTTGCAAATGAATCAATGGACAAAGGATTAATCTCCAAAATTTATAAACAGCTCATGCAGCTCAATACTAAAAAAACAAGCAACCCAATCAAAAAATGGGCAGAAGACGTAAATAGACATTTCTCCAAAGAAGACATACACATGGCCAAAAGCACACAGAAACCTGCTCAACATCACTAATTATTAGAGAAATGCAAATCAAAACTACAATGAGGTATCACCTCACACCAGTTAGAATGGGCATCATCAGAAAATCTACAAACAACAAATGCTGGAGAGGGTGTGGAGAAAAGTCAACCCTCTTGCATTGTTGGTGGGAATGTAAACTGATACAGCCACTATGGAGAACAGTTTGGAGGTTCCTTTAAAAACTAAAAATAGAATTACCATACGAACCAGCAATCCCACTCCTGGGCATATACCCAGAGAATACCAAAATTCAAAAAGAGTCATGTACCCCAATGTTCATTGCAGCACTATTTACAATAGCCAGGTCATGGAAGCAACCTAAATGCCCATCGACAGATGAATGGATAAAGATGTGGTACATATATACAATGGAGTAATATTCAGCCATAAAAAGGAATGAAATTGGGTATTTGTCGAGACATGGATGGATCTAGAGACTGTCATACAGAGTAAAGTAAGTCAGAAAGAGAAAAACTAGTATCGTATATTAATGCATATATGTGGAACCTAGAAAAATGGTACAGATGAACTGGTTTGCAGGGCAGAAATAGAGACACAGATGTAGAGAACAAACATATGGACACCAAGGGGGGAAAGCAGCAGGTGGGTGGGGTGGTGGTGTGATGAATTGAGAGATTGGGATTGACATACATACACTAATATGTATAAAATGGATGACTAATAAGAACCTGCTGTATAAAAAAATAAATTAAATAAAATTCAAAAAAAAAGAAAAAAAATTCTTTTAATAGGTAACTACATTTATACCTTCCTTCTTTCCTTTGTCCTTCCTTCTTTCCCTCCTTCCTTTTTTACTTTTCTTATATTTGACATTTATTCCCTTGCTATACAAAATTTAATTGTCTATTTTACCACTGTCTCTAACTTCCTTTTTAAAAAATTCTTACATTTTATTTTTTAAGGTGGTATTAGTTATACAGAAAAATAAACTGAGCAAAAAGCACAGAGAGTTTCCATAAAACCTCCCCTCTCCATCCCCAATTTCTTCTGTATTTGACATCTTGCATTAGTGTTGGTACTTCTGTTACAATCCATGAGCCAATATTGATCCTCTGTTATTAACTAAAATCCATAATCTCCCTTCCCCTTGAGTGTGGACTGGACACAGTGACTCACTTCTAAGGAGTAGAGTGTGGAAGTAATGGTGTGTGTTCCAAGACTGGTTTAGAAAAGGCGTTGTGGCTTCTTGGATCACTTGCCCTGGGGGGAGCCAACTGCCATGTCACAAGGACACCATGTCAAGCAGCTCTATGAAGAGACTCACATGGCGAGGAACCTAGGCCTCTTGCCAACAGCCATGTGAGTGCACCATCTTGGAAGCAGATTCTCCAGCCCTAGTTAAGCCTTCTGATGACTGCAGCCCTGGCCAACATTTTGATAGCAACCTTATGAGAAAAGCCAAGCCAGACCATTTACCTAAGCTGCTCCCAAATTCATGAGTCACAGAAATGATAGAAGATAATAAATGTCCATTGTTATGTAAGCTTTTGGTTTCAGGAAAAATTTTTCACTGTCATAGATAACTAATACCCAAGGAGAGGTGATTTGTCAGCAAAGTCCCCTCCAACTCTTCAAACATCATAAAAAAGGGAGAAGATGGGAAGAAAACAAAGAAGTAAGGTCTGCAATTTATGGAAGCATGGGAAGAGATCGAGCAACAGACACAGGAGCTCTGGGCTCAGGTTTAAATCATGTCACAAGATCTTGAGAAAAAGTAACATTGATATTCTAGGCAAAATACTGTTATTTTAAAGTTGTAATAATTTAAAGTTTTAAGTATCTTTTTTTTTTGGCAAACTCTGTTGGTGTTTAGGTTTATCTAGTGAATACATCCATCTACTCAACTTCCAAGCTGGAAACCTGGGAGTTAGGTAGACTCTGTCCTATAACTTTCTCTTTTGCCAGCTGGACATGAGCTGCTGTTGATTTCACAGCTGAATTATTTCCAAATCTGTCCCCTCTCTCCTTACCTCTGCCAGCTGCTTTAGTTCCAGCACTTACTGCTTACAGCTCAGAATTCTGCAACAGCCTCACAACCACCTTTATGTGTTCTTTACAGTGATATCAGAGAGCCTTTCTAGAACACAAATCTAACCTTGTCATCCTTCTCTCAGGGTGAAGTTCGAACTCAGCAACTCCACATGGAGGCTTCATGATTTGGCTTCAAACTGTCTTTGGATTTCATTTCCTGATCTTCTCATATTCTCTCTTGTGCCACTAGACCTAAAAAGCTGACAGTTCTCTTAATACAATTAAGAGATTGTTTCATACCTCTTCCCTATCGGTGCAAACGCTACCTCTGTTACTTACATGTGCCCTTGCCTTCTCGAAGTCTCCGCAGCCTCATCTAGAAAATAAGGGCAATCAGAGGATACTGCTCTATGATCAACAGAGTTGTTTGGATGAGTAATGATATAATACATATATAGTAAATGCTTTATAAATGCCTATTATCTGCATAAGGTCTTCCCTCTGCCTCCCCCTCACCCCTTCATTGTATGACCAACTCCTACTCTTTTTAGGATGTTAATACCTTGGGAAGCCTTCATTCAACCTCTAGACTGATTTTTTTTTTTTTTTTTTTTCGCTGTGTTGGGTCTTCGTTTCTGTGCAAGGGCTTTCTCCAGTTGCAGCGAGCGGGGGCCACTCTTCATCGCGGTGCGCGGGCCTCTCACTGTCGCGGCCTCTCTTGTTGCGGAGCACAGGCTCCAGACGCGCAGGCTCAGTAGTTGTGGCTCACGGGCCTAGTTGCTCCGTGGCATGTGGGATCTTCCCAGACCAGGGCTCAAACCCGTGTCCCCTGCATTGGCAGGCAGATTCTCAACCACTGCACCACCAGGGAAGCCCCTCTAGGCTGATTTTGATGCTTCCTTTTTGTGTTTCTATAACCCACTGCCACAGTATCGATCTAACTAATTGTCTTCATTATTGCTTTTTTTTTTTTTTTTTTTGATCAAGCTCGATCTCTTTAAGTTTAGTCCTTACTGTATATTCACTGCTTAGCATCTGGCCAGAGTGTATTTAAAGAAAAGTTTTACTAAATAAATGAATGCACTCAGGATGACCAAATAAAACTGGAAATTGTCTACACCTGTAGCTTAATTTAATTGTACTTTTATACTTTTGTGTTCTTAAAGTAGACGAAAATCAGTGAATACTCACCAAATTATCCATAACTTGGTTTTGAAAACGTATCTAACTTCGGTTAAAAGACTTTGTAGTAACTATGCTTAATCCATCCTGTAGGAGATATTTGACTTAACGAATCCATTAAACAAACAAACAGACAAACTGGATACCAGGAATCCAAACATGAAGGAAACTAACTAATAGCCAAACAAGTGTAAAGGTATTTCTGTTATATATACACCATAATATTAGACAATGTAGTGCATTAATGTATCTATAATAGGAATGACATTATCAGTGTTTTATAATGTGTATCAAAACTATTAGATAAAAACTTAAAGTTTGATTTTTATATAGTATGGTTTCACTCATTATGTTTTTTGACGAAACATTTTTTGACTTGTTATATTTAAAATTGGCAAAATCAAATAATCTACAAGCAATCTATTAAGTATAAATCCCTCTTACATATGTTTATATGCAATTCAAATCCACTTACTCCAAAATTACTTGTACCTGTAGTGTCCAAACATATGGCAGTGGATGTGGTGATGTGCCACCCAGGTCCCTCTCAGAACTAAAACATTAATTCCCTTTGCTGTCAGGCCTCTCTAGAAATCGCCCTTGACAGAGGAAAGCCACCTTTCCCAAGGTCATGCCCCACCCCCAGGGGGCGATCTGCATTCAGTAACTGGTGCAGTCAGGGGTCAAACATCTCAGCAAACTCCGTTCAACTCGGGTCCATTTTGAAGGACCACACAACCTCAGAGCAACCAGAGGGCTCTGTTGAGGACTTTGTTGTGTCTGTAACACACCCAGACTGTTGTGGCATCCTTCTCTCTTCCAAATCCTTCCTAATAAACTTTCTGCGTGCTAATCCCTGTCTGGGCATTATCTTCATGGGCAGCCTTTTCTAGAGCATGTGTTAAATCCTCAATCATTAGCTAGATTGAATTTCCGTAACAACATATTTGACTTTTTATACCATACATGTACTTCTTAGAGCACACATTCCAGTCACTCATTCACTAATTCATCTAATGTATCAGTTCACTAATTCATCTCTTTTTTTGGTGATACTACCTTTTGTGACATTTTTAAAAGTATTTAGAAAACAATGTAATAGTCATACTACTTGGTTAAAATCAGAATTACCCTATTTCATTCATTCTGAGATGAATTCTTTGCTTTCCCCACATTGTACCATCTCTACAGTGAGGATGTTTCATATAGCTGATGGCACCTCACCACCTCTGTTGGCCAGACAAATTCATATGGTAATTGTCATTGCCTGTGAACGTACAAACTTGCTTGTTATTCTTGATGACAGACTGGACAATTGAAACCTTCTAATAACTTGGTTGATAATACCATTTAGAGACAATTGGAAATAATGTGAATCCTAACTGTTGACCTTTGTTGATATTTTTTGGTAAGATTTAGAAAGCTCCTGTATCAAAACTTGCAGAATGGTTTCTAACTTCTAATGTAATAATTGATTTAAACAGAGGATAGTAATGAGTAATAAAACCATTATGTAATAGATTGTTGAGTAAATGAGATATTGACAAGGTCTTAGAGTATCTCTCAATAGAGAGTTATGAATTTTAAGGGCAATATTACCTTTATAATGAGGACATAGTACCCATTTGATTAACCAAGTAATTAAGCTCAGCAATACCAACAGTGGAACAAACTGGCACTATTTGCCTCCTGATGGGATGCAGTTAGACATATACAACATCATCTATGCAGCATTTTACCAAAAATGTTTACCCTGATTATAATCATGAGGAAACCTTTAGGCAAATCTGCAATGTGAGACATTCTATAAGAAGACAGGCTTGGTCTTTTCAACAAAGTGAATGACACACACACACATAGAACGTGGGGAACTATCCCAGATTAGAAGAGACTCACAGATATAATTATCAACTTGATTGGACCTTGGATCAGGGGAACAGAAAGCTACAAAAGACCATTTGGGGACAGTTAGGGAAGCTTAAGTCCGGATTCCATGTATTACTGATTTAACATAAATTTTCTTAGATTGGATAATGGTACTGTGGTTATGTTGGACACTGTTCTTATCATAGGAGATGCACACTAAAATACTTAGGGGTGACATGTCCTGATGTACGACTCCAATTCAAATGGTCCATCAAAATCCAGGTGGAGAAAGACAAAGCAACTGTGCAATGTATGCAGTACATCAGGATTTTCAGGGATTCATTGTATAATTCTTTTTAACTTTCTTGTAGGCCTTATCATTTTCAACTTAAAAAGCTGGAGAGAGATAAAACCATATATGTAGAACATACACACAGATAATTGCACGCAAACTTGAAGAATGATGTCAGCAGCTTGGAAGAAAATCCTGAAGACAATCACAGAGCAATCCCAAGAAATACTGTCTCATCACGGCTCTTCATGGGGTGGAATTTGAGATTGTGTGTAAAATCATACACGGACGACACCTAATCAAACAAGGAGGTAAAAAATTTCTAGGAATACTTTCACGAATTTTTTGGTCATATTTTCATTTTTATGTGTGCTCAAGAGTGCTACATGATAAACACAATGTCTAAATAATCCTAAAAGAATTTTTAATAAAATACAATGTAAGTAAAGTCAAATAAAGTACTGTATAAGGGAATAAGAGGATTTTCAATAGTTTAATTGGCAGAGTTCTTCTTTCTTAGTGATCCATAAAATAATGGTGTACTTTGTAGTTAGTTGATGGCATCTTAGACTGGATAAAGTATGGTCAAATAACTGCAGTATACACTTCTTCTCAAATGATTTTGGTGTATGGAGCAGTGACCCCCATGAATGTCATAATAACAGAATATTTTGTAGAATGAATTCTTGGCGTTAGTCTAAATATCAACATCAACAGCTTTGACTGCCAAATTGTGCTTAAATTATATACCAAGGATTATCCATATGCAATGGAAATTGTGGTATTTCCTATTTTGAATTAAGAAAAACACTTAGCAAAAGCAAAACATAAAAAAACAAAAAGCAACATAGTAACAACATAGTCTGCCATTTCTTACATTTAACAATTTTTTTTTTTTTGGTGAACATTTTAAAACATACACATTTGTAGAAAGAATAGAACAATTAGGGAACTTCCCTGGTGGCGCAGTGGTTAAGAATCCGCCTGCCAATGCAGAGGACACAGGTTCAGGCCCTGGTCCGGGAAGATCCCACATGCCACGGAACAACTAAGCCGGTGCACCACAACTACTGAGCCTGTGCTCTAGAGCCCGTGAGCCACAACTACTAAGTCCACGTGCCGCAACTACTGAAGGCTGTGCGCCTAGAGCCCGGGCTCCACAACAAGAGAAGCCACCGCGATGAGAAGCCCGCACACCACAACGAAGAGTAGCCCCCGCTCGCCGCAACTAGAGAAAGCCTGCACGCAGCAACGAAGACCCAACGCGGCCAAAAATAAATTAACTAATTAATTAATTTAAAAAAAAAGAATGGAACAATTAAACTGCAAGTACATCATGCAGCTTTGACAATCACTAACTGTACGTCATCTCTTTCGAAATGATTCGAGAAAGTGACTTATTTAAAGAAAATGGTAGGGTCCAGTCCAACAACAGATGAATGGATAAGGAGGATGTGGTACACATATACAATGGAATATTACTCAACCATAAAAAGGAATGAAATAATGGCATTTGTAGCAACATGGATAGACCTACAGATTATCATACTAAGTGAAGTAAGTCAGATAGAGAAAGAATATGTCAAATATATCATATCAAATATCATATGATATCACTTACATGTGGAATCTAAAAAATGATACAAATGAACTTACTTACAGAACAGAAACAGACTCACAGACATAAAAAACAAATTTATGGTTACCAAAGGGGAAAGAGGGTGGGGAGGTGGGGGGGAGGAATATATTAGGAGTTTGGGATTAGTAGGTACAAACTGCTATACATAAAATGGATAAACAACAAGGTCCTACTGTATAACACAGGGAACTATATTCAATATCTTGTAATAAAGTATAATGCAAAAGAATCCTAAAAAGATTCTTAAAAGATATATATATATCCTAAAAGACATATATATAAAACTGAATCACTTTGCTGTACACCAGAAACTAATACAACATTGTAAATCAACTATACTTAATTTAAAAAAATTAAAATTAAATACGAAGAGAAAATGGTAGGGTCCAAAGGTTTCCTGTAATTTCTTCTGGATCTTTGAGTTTTAAATTTGTTTCCTTAGTAAACCTTGGATGAATATGTATTTGAAATATATGTATAAATATGTCTATATACATATGTGCCTGTATAGATACATAGATATAAAACGTACATACCTATGCATATATATGTATGTTTGCATTTATATTCTGTAGGTCCTATTTCATTGTGAGGAGCTAAAGAATGAGGATGATTTGTTCTAGGGAATTAAGGCATCGAAACCAAATTTAAGATTATAACCATTCTAAGCTTTTATCTTTGAATTTCCTAAAATCAAAGGCAATGAAGATAATTCAAAGAAAATCTTACAGTAAATAAGAAAATGATTAAAGTAAACATATATGGAACATGGAAACTTCTGTCAGGATATAGTTTGGAAATCTGAAATAAACATTGGTTATTATTCCGTGCTTAAAAACGTAAAACTCCTGGTGATTAAATTCATCATGCAGTTGAGTACATTTTACTCTGAACTGATTTAACAGGTTTCACTTGTCACCTCTACTCCTAATACTCAGGGTATTTTCTTCTGATTCCAATTACAAAGATTCTGTAAATTCAATTCTGGTTATCTGGATCTTTATTCTTTATATGTATATGTATGTATATATTCTTTATATGTGTATATATATATACACACACACACACACATATATATTCACCTCTGCCTTGCAAACCATGCTCTATCTGGTTAATATGCATTCTTCTGTCTCTAAGGATTTATTGATTTGGATGTAGCTGGACCTCTCCAATATAAGTCAGTTTGAAAATGCTATTTTTATCCAGATTAAAGAATTTGGAATTCGGCAAGTCAATAGCATATGGAGCATGTCAGGCTGATTCACTCCCTGAGTGGTCTTTTCACATACCCTGGGGTGTGGAATAAACTATGTATAGATTATTCAGGTCTGACTGCACAACATTCTATTTTAATTCCGTTTTACGTTAATAGCTATGCAGAATGTCTAAGAGCGGCAAATCAATTGAAGTGCAAGAGATGTATTGAATCATCGATTTTGCACACAGCAAGATATAAAATATTGATTAAAACAAACTAAAGCAATTTTTCCACTATCTTCATTTAAAGTTATCTAACATTTTGATTTCACTAGTTAGTTTTTGCGTACTAGTTAGGTACGCAAAAATAACGAGAAATATTTGAGACTATTTGAGACTCTTTCGAGGCCCATCAGTAAGAACCTATGAGACTTTTATTAATGTTTCAAAAAATGACTTTTCCTAAATGGTCAGCTTTTTATTGATGAGTTGTGCAGAAATAATTTCCCAATTGATGCTTATTTGGCTCTGAGTTTTGGCAGAGTGAGGTTCTGTCCAGATTATATTAAAAACAATCTCAAAAAGTGTCACATAGAATCATTTGTAAAGGACAATTTTCTTGACAGTTTCACAACGTAATGAAAGAGACGGATCATTAACCAGCTTTACATATTAATGGAGATGCACGTCTCTAAAATGCACGGTTTTCGAATTAAATTGAAATCTTGAAACTAAGCAGACACTCTCAAAATAATTCCAAGTGTTTTACAGGAGTTGAACAAAGGTTAAGGCCCCCGAATTATTTCAGAAATGACAGTTTCCTCTTGGTCCAATTAGGAAACCTGAATGTGGTTATGCTATTGTGGGTCTCAGGACCCTAATTGTACATAAAATCTCTTTCCAAATCATAACACATGTGCTATTTCTAAGTCTCTCTCCATCCTACTAAACAAAAGACAAATTATTAAAACGTGGTGAGATTTCATGCAGAATTGGCAGTCAGCTTAGAGGGCAATAATTTAACACTTGCGCCGTGAAGTTAAAATATACCTCCACTCAGTGTAATTCCACTGACCAGGAGCAGGCAGTTGTATTTTTATTTTACTTTACTTTTATGGGAGCAGAGAGATTTAATTACTTCAGTTTAAACAGAATGGCCCACCACTGACTGTTGACAGGGCCTCTGGTGCGCGAATTATGGCAGATAACGTTACTGTTCCCGCGAGCTTCCTGAGGGGCGCCCCGTCTCTGCTCTGTGCTGAGCTGCACAGAGGGCCCCCAAAGTGCCAAACACTCACCTTCTTGCTAAAAAGAAAGATGCTTTGAAGATCAGACTGCTACTCAAATCTGCTGCCTCTGTAATTTGCTTTTCCCTTTGGTAAATTCTTGCTTTGGATGGAAGACAAGGTTTTGCCCCTTTTCTTTGTTTGTACAGAGTAATAATAAGAGTAAAGTGTAATTTCCTCTTCAACGAGGAGTATGGACAGCTAAATATACATTTTTGTTGTTGTTGTTATAAGAAATAAATCAGAGCTTAGCTTTATTTAGAGTAGGAATGGTCAAACTCCCTCCCCCCAAACAAACAATCGAGCAGATTTATAGCAGTGTATCTTAAATATTCCTTTTCCCCCAGCGGCTGTTTCTGGAGCCGTGAACACTGTCTTGATTCCCAGTTAAATAGTAAGTTCAGATTTTATTGCTGTTGAATTGAGGTACTCTTCAGATTACTGCGTCTGAGCAGAAAAATATGGAAAGAATTAAACTGTAAGCGTTTGCTATACAACCACATGTTTTAAAAAATAGCTTAAAATGTATAGAATGCATATCATTAAGTATTTACGTTTTAAGAAATTTTTTTTAGTTTTTATTAATTCATTTATTTTTGGCTGCATTGGGTCTAAGTTGCTGCACGCGGGCCTTCTCTAGCTGCTCTTTGTTGTGGTGCGTGGGCTTCTCATTGCGGTGGCTTCTCTTGTTGCGGAGCACAGGCTCTAGGCACGGGGGCTTCAGTAGTTGTGGCACGCAGGCTCAGTAGTTGTGTCTCGCAGGCTCTAGAGAGCAGACTCAGTAGTTGTGGCGCAAAGGCTTAGTTGCTCCACGGCATGTGGGATCTTTCCGGACCAGGACTCGAACCCGTGTCCCCTGTATTGGCAGGCGGATTCTTAACCACTTCGTCACCAGGGAAGTCCCAGTATTTACACTTTAAGTGCATGATACTGTTAGAGCAAAATACGGATGACGGACATTGTTTCCCTCTATCTATCAGAGGCAATGCCATCTCATTGCAAGGGTACCCCTAGGGCCAGCTGCACGGTTTGTGACCTTTGCAGTCACACGGGGCCCTACTTGTCGAGGCCCTCACACTTGGTTTAATGCTCTGCTGTCCCTGTCTGGAAATTCTTAACCATTTTTGAACAGGGAGCACTTCATTTTCATTTGCACTGGGACCTGCGAATCCTGGACTGGTCCTGGGTCCCCCTAACTGTACCCTGTTGCTGGAGTTCACTGGCTTACTTTTTCCTTCTTCCTCCAAGTGTGTTACATGGTTCTTGTCCGGGTTATGGGGTTTAGCTTGTTTTTACCTTTCTGCACTGCTTTTTCTGTTCCATGTTCATGGTGTTTAGATTATAGCAGACGCGAACTTCCTGTGTCTCAGCGCCAGCCATGAATCAGGCTGGGAGCTGGGACCCCAGGGCTGTCAGGGGAGCTGCCTGGTTCCAGCTTTAAAATAACAAGTGCTTGACAGCTGAGTATACACAACTGCAAAATTGTGGCTCTATTCTACGATGCAGTTACATGTGACATAATAACTAGGGACTTAATTTATTTAGACTTTCTTCCTTGCAATATAATTTCCAATAAATAAATCTCCCAGGGGCAGGAAGATATGACATTTCACAATGCTCACATTTTCCTCCCTCAGTTTGGACCTGTGCTCCTTTCTTGGTAGTGAACAAAATGAACACCACACCTCATAATTTTGCTTTTACCCTCCTTGAAACAGCTAATGCACAGGTCTTGTGAGAATGTAGGGAGTGCTCACGGACTGTGCTAGAACAAGTTACATTTCATTTTTAATGTTTTTTTTTTTCTGTTTTTTTTCCAATATATTTTTCTAAGTATCCAAAGCAGCATGGCCGATGATCTGCCAGAGTGTAATAGAAAGCAGAATTTGTCCTTAAGCCACTAGAGCAATGTGCAGAAAATTAGATGTCATTTGTACATGTATGTTTTTCAATTACTTTTAAAATTAAAGTTGAAATGTGTAAATGAAAAGAGAGGAAGGTGAAAGCAAATAGCGAAAAACATCCCTTTCCCTCCGGAGGAAAGAACAGTCATTGTCTTGTTATTATTTAATATTTATATAAGGACAGAGACATCTCGGGCCAAGCACAATGGATGAAATTGTGCCAAAGAGGAGCACAATCCCAGCCTTGAGGAGCTGTCTGCCCAGGGCTAGGTCAAGAGTGCATTCAAGGGAAGGAAGTGAGATGAGGAATCTAGAATTCCACTGTGTGGTGAGTGCCAAGCCACCTGCGGGCTTTGAACAATAGCTTTGGATGGGAAACATTGGAGAAATTCTTCTGAAACGTAGAAAAGTGTACGGTGAGACATGAAGATTAACAATTGTTATGAGTGTGAGTGCCTGTGAACGAGTGGACAAGGATGAAATTGCCATTAGTGTTGGACGAGTGCTGATTATTTAGGTAGGAAGTGCTCAGGCCACGGAGAGAAGGATGTTGTGGATAACCATTACGATCTTGAGCAGAAACCTAGCCAGACTACAGTTCCCAGTCTGAGTGGCCAATCAGAGAGGACATCGATGAATATATTGAGTCAGAATTTCTCTATCAAAGGGAACGCTGAAGGATTCAGTCTTCTTCTCAGATGATAGCCTTGAGGATTCTATGTGAAATGAACTGTGGTAGACTGAATAAAATTGTCCTTTCTTGTCTCCACGTTTATAACTGTTTAAGTGATATAGTAGATGAAAATACTGGTGTTGGGGAGAGAAATAAAGGCATACAAGGATGGTTTAAATTTTGTGTAGCTCCTTCCATGTGTATTTTATTTTCATTGGAGATGCTCATGATCAGTCAGGACAAGATGCCTCATGATGCGGAACAATGTAGGAAGCGAATGGCAGAAAACAGTAAGGGAATAATGTTTGGATGTGTAATTGTCCTTGAAAAAATTTTTAAAGTACTCTAGGAAGAGTAATGAATTCAGCTCTTCAATACAAATGTTGGATACTTGGCAGCTCTCTATAGATTCTTATAGAGTCATTCATGTTGACAGTCTCTTCTCTACTGTTTCCACTCCATGAAATATAACTGATTCTATTCTAGTTATTCTCCTGGGCAAAAAGTAACAGACACCCTCTGCTCACTACTTCACTAGCTCTGCATCTTTTTAAGGTTCTAATTCTTCTCTATTTGATTGTCTCTTTTCCATAATGCATAGTATTAGTATATGTAGTTTCTTGGCACACATAAAACAGTAAAAAATGATACAGATAGAATAGCTGTCTTCCACAGTGTGTAGTACCAGTATATGTAGTTCTTTGGGCACATAGAAAATAGTAAAAAAAAATGATATAGATAGACTAGAGAGTCCAGAAATAAACTCTCGTATGTATGGTCAAATGATTTGCAATGAGGCTGCCAAGACCTACCATTCAATGAAGAAAGAACAGTCTTTTCAGCAAATGGTACTGGGAAAACTGGGTATCTACATACAAAAGAATAAAATTGAATCCTTACCTTACATTATATACAACAATTAGTTCAAAATAGACCAAAGATTCAAATATAAGAACCAAACTCTGTAAAACTCTTAGAAGAAATCATAGGGGACAATCTCTATGACATTGGATTTGGCAATAATTTCTTGCATATGATGACAAAAGCATAGACAACAAAAGAAAAACTGGGTAAGTGGGACTTCATCAAAATTACACATTTAGGACATCAAAGAGCACTGCCAAGAGGGTGAAAAGACATCCCACAGAATGGGAGAGAATATTTGCAAATCACGTATCTGATGTGGTGTTAATATCCAGGATATATAAAGAACTCCTGCAGCTCAACAACAGCAAAAAACCGAACAACCCAATTAAAAAAAAGCCAAAGATCTGAACAGGCATTTCTCCAAAGAAGATATACAAATGATCAATAAGTACATGAAAAGATACTCAACATCACTAGCCAGAAGGGAAATGCAAATCAAAAACACAATGAGATACCACTTCACATCCATAAGAATGGCAATTATAAGTAAAAAATGAGGAATATACAGTGCTGGGGAAGATGTGGAGAAATTGGAACACTTGTGCTTTGATGGTAGGAGTGTTAAGTGATGTAGCCACTGTAGAAAACAGTATGGTACATTGTCAAAAAGTTAAACATAGAATTACTGTGGAACCCAGCAATTCCACTCTTAGGTATATACCCCCAATAATTGAAAGCAGGGATTCAAACATACACTTCCACAGCCATGTTCAATGTTCAGCAGCATTATTCACAAAAGCCAAAAGGTGAAAACAACCTGCATGTCTATCCACAGAAGAATGGATAAACAAATGTAGTCTATGTATACAATGGAATATTTTTCAGCTTTAAAGAGGAATGGAATTTTGACACATGCTACAACCATGGATAAACCTTGAAGACATATGTTAACGGCAATAAGCCAGACACAAAAGGACAAATATTATATGATTCTAGATAATTATATGAAGTATTTAGAATAGGAAAATTTATAGAGACAAAGTAGAATGGTGGTTGCCAGGGGCTGGAGGGAGGAAGGGATGGAAAGTTATTGTTTAATGAGTTTCAGTTTGGGACAATGAAAAAGTTCTGGAGAAGGATAATGGTAATGATCGCACAACATTGTGAATGTACTTAATGCCACCAGATTGTACACTTAAAAATGGTTAAAATTGTATAAAATGGTAAAAACATAAAAAAAGTATAGATGGGAAATTTTCTTGGAGACATATTCTTTTTTCTAGCTTTGGCAGGTCATGCTGATCTATCCACTTTTTATTGTTGTGAGCAGGAAACAGGAGTTGTGTATTGCCCACGAGACTTGCTACCTGCTGTAACCACATTGACTTTATTGACTAACTTACCAATCAATAACCTGCTTTAAAGATAAAGTGAACCCAGTTAAATAATTAATTTGTACATTTAGATATAGCCTGCAGATCTTGACAGCAGTTTTAGAACCAATTAAATCTATCTCCTAAAACTTAGCAGTATGTTATTATCTCCTTATCAAAACTGGATTGAAACAGTAAGATCCTAGGCAATGCTCTGGGTAGACACGAAGAAAGTCAAGTGAGGGCTTCCCTGGTGGCGCAGTGGTTGAGATTCTGCCTGCTAATGCAGGGGACACGGGTTCGAGCCCTGATCTTGGAGGATCCCACATGCCGCGGAGCAACTGGGCCCCTGAGCCACAACTGCTGAGCCTGCGTGTCTGGAGCCTGTGCTCCGCAACAAAAGAGGCCACGATTGTGACAGGCCCGTGCACCGCAAAGAGGAGTGGCCCCCGCTTGCCGCAACTAGAGAAAGCCCTCGCACAGAAACGAAGACCCAACACGGGCAAAAATAAATAAATAAATAAATTTTTTTTTTTAAAAAAAAAGAAAGTCAAGTGAGACGTATGTACGAAGCTATATGATTTTATGCACACGCATATCCTATCTCCCCAACCAGATTGTGCGTTCCTGAGTGTATGGAAACACTTGGGATCCCTCACAAAGCTTAGCACAAAGCTTCGGATTATTAACGATTCCTCACTCGTTCATCTCCCCATGATTTACCAAATAATGTTCTGCTTGAGGTGTTGGATGAGAGTTAGGGAAACAAAAACGAAAAACAGAAAACGAAACAAACAACCACCAAAATCTCTTGCTTTACTAGCAGAGACAAACAATTACAGTCCTACTGGTACATTGATGGGGTGAGCAGTGGTGTTAGGGGAAAACCTTGCTCGATCAAGAATATTTGGATAAGTGTTTTGAGGGAATGTAATACCCAGAATGTTCCACAGGATCAGCAAGAGCAGCCAGACAAGTGATTTCATGAAATGGAGCCACAGAAGAGTCAAGGTTACCCAGGCCCCCGGGAGAAGCCAGCCCCAAACACTGGTGGTACACCTGCTGCCCCAGATTTCTGCTGTCTACTCATCTCATGAGTCATCCAAAGTGTATTTTGAATCACAGAGATGAAACATGACTTCTGCACACATATTACGCATAAAAGGTGTTACAAACTTACTTTCAGAAGTCCTTAGTTAAATTTGCCCTTTACCTTTCCTCCCCCTGACCTAATTATTTCTTTGAAAATGTTTTCTAGGCTCCACTGTGCCGCCTGGTTACACGTGACAATCAGAGTGGGGGAAGGGAAGGGAAGTAAAGGCAGATGATTATGGATGAACTGACAAGACAGAAGAGTTGTACATGATTTGTAATTATAACGTTTTTCTTCCCCAGAACTTTAATAACTTAGGCTGTATTTCTTCTTTACTAATTTTGTTACCAATAAATATTTACTAAATTACCAAGGTGTCTTCATCTTCAGAGAGGAAAGACCAGGTCTAACTGTAAATAAATCAGTTTTTGCCTGAACATGAATGAACAGCTTCATTTAACAACACACGAATACATTCACACATTGTTCCATCAAGGCCTTCAATTGTAAATATTGAGTATTATGGCATAAGTTTTTTAGATAAGTAGCTTAAAGCAATTTAAAGTATGAGTGGGCTCTGATGAAATTTTTAGATAGGCTGTGATGTATTTATACAAGCAAAATGGAGGTGGAATTGACATGTCATTAATTTGAAAAAGGTATTCATTTTGAATATAAATAGAAATGAACTGATTAAGGTGATATGCCATATGAACAGAATAAGGACACCAAATATTGACTTTGAGCTCCTGGTATAAAACATAATTTTTTTATGCTTTTATTTTTAACCATTTATTCAATATACATTAACTGAATACTATGCTATTGCTGAGGTCACAAATGTGAATGAGATACACCCTGGATTCTGGGGGAGATACTAATACGATGCATATAGTAGAGTATGGGATGAGTGAAATAAACAGAGTACTTAAGACAGGACAAAGATAAGTTGGTAGGTAACCCAAAGGAGTTTTATCCAAGAATGTGACATTTGAGCCAGCTCATGATGTATCTCTAAGAAAGAAGAGAGGGAAAAACCTTGCAGTCAGGGAGAAAGTGGATCTTAGACTCGCCATTAAAAATTTATAGCAGTTTACAATAAACGGCCTAAATGGTGACGATGCTCCTATTCATGATTACAGATAATTTCCTACGTGGTCGACACAGCTCAAAGCATTTTATATGTATTATCTTTTTTTAGTCCTTACAATATGTCTGTGAAATAGATTCTTGAATGAGTTTTCTATTGTGTTCCACCCCCAAACTTGCTGGCTTAAAACAATCACCATTTGTTTAGCTCATGACTCTCTGTGGGTTTGCAATTCAAGCTGGAAGCATTGGGTGATCCTTCTGGTCGCTCAGTCTTCCTCATGAGCCTCTGGTCAGCTGCTGGGTCATCTGGGGTCTGGCTGGTCTGGAATGGCCTCAGCTGTGTTGTCTCGGCTCCGTGTGGTGTTTGGTTTTCAGCGGGGTAGGTTTCTAAGAGAAAGAGTGGATAAACAAAAGATTCTTGAAGTCTACGTTCAGAGAGGGCACACACGATCATCTCTTCTGTTTGTCTATGGCCTAAAGCAAGTCACAAGGCCAGCCCGACTCAAGGGGAGGGAAATTGACTCCACCTCATGATGGAAAAAGTTGTAAAATCACATATCAATGGGGCACAGGTTCAGGAGGAGTATCGTGACCAAGGTTACAAACAATCTTCCCTAGCACTCTTATGGTTTCCACTTCACAGATGAGGAAATGGAGACATAGCCTAAGAGACTATAAATAGGTGAGCCATGACTTATGCATTGAGCTGTCTGATGCCAGAACCTGGACTATGAAATTCATTAAAAAAATAATATGGGCTGGTGGATGGCCAGAGAGATGCGTAAATGGATAGAGGTGTGATAAACCAAATAGTGTATAAAGTGAATTGCAGAACCTAGGTGGCTAGGATCCCCTCTAAAATTCTTTCAACCATTCTATATGTTAGAAATTTTTCATAGTAAAATCTTGGAGAACAAAAACTTAGATTCTGAGGTTTTGAAACTAGGATGTGAAATAAGGCTCTGGGTTTGAATCTAGGCTCTGCTGCTTGCTCGTTGTGTGATCTTGAGAAACTTCCAGAAAGTTCTCAAGTCTCGGTTCCCCAATCTGTAAACTGGGGGAGAGATTGACATCTAATCCTAAAAGTGTGGATTAAATAAGCATTAGCATTCAAATAACATGAATATGTAAAGAGCTTTTCACATTGTGTGCAGGCCCAGCGCTAAGCATTTCACATGAAAACATATCAATATATAATAACTTTCAGGTAAGAACATAAAACACGCTTGGAATCCTTTCAGTTGTTAAAGTTTTCTCTCAGAATATCTACAATAAGTCTTACCTGTTATATTCCAACCCGATTGAACAGTCATGTATATTTTTACTGAACGCTTAGTTATTTGCCGATTGACTTCAGAATGAGAAGCTCTCTTACTTGACTTACACACTATAATTTTGATAGAAAGAATTAGCAAGGTACAGAAAAATTTAGAATGTTAAAAATTTTAAAACAGTGTATTTTTTGAAGAACCACTGTCTCCCAAGATGAAAAGATGCTCATCAGAATTTTATTTCAAGCCATTTAATAGAAGCTTAAATAAGTCAAATGTAGATATTGAGAAAGTCTTTCACTCAGCCCTTCTAAGGAATGAAGTACCAACACATGCCACATCATGGATGACCCTTGAAAACACTATGCTAAGTGAAAGAAGCCAGGCAGGCATAAAAGACCACATATTACCTGATTCTACTGAGATGAAATGTCCAGGATAGGCAACTCTACAGGGACAGAATGTAGATTAGTGGTTGCCTAGGATCAGGAGTGGAAGGAAGGACAGGAGATGAGGTGCATAACTAAAGGCATGGAATTTCTTTTTAAGGTATTGAAAATATTCTAAATTTGGCTCTGACGATGGCTCACATAGCTGTGTATATGTGCACATATAATAAACACCTCTGAATTGCACAGTTTAATTGTGTGATATGTGACATATTTCAATAAAGCTGTTACAAAAGGAAGTCTTTGACCAAATATATATAGTAGTGAACACTGTAATGTGTAAATGCTCAGTATTTTTTTAGTTCACGTGTTTTTCCTCCAAAATATATTCTTACTAATACAGTATTTCTCTGTGAGGCACACATTTAAAAGTACTATTTTAAAGGAGACCGCCTTTTTTCTCTATTTCACTAACATATTTTTCTGAAGATCAATATATTATTCTAACAGCTTATCCATTTAAATTAATCTATAAGATTATTAGAAAATTCTTAAAGGTTTCTTGTGAAATACGACATGAATCTGTGCCATTAAAATGGAACTATGAGAGAAAAAAACCCATCCAGTTAAAAGGGTGATTCAAAATGACTTCCTTTTCAAATTAAAATAGGCCCCCCCAAACATAATAATTTTAAATATAAAAAGTAATTCACAGTATTTTCATGTGTAAACCTATCAGTGATGTTAGCTGACAATATATTCTTACAATTGAAAGTAAAATAAACCTAAAATTTAGTTTCTTTGCTTTTCCATATCATAATACAAAAGTATTTATTTTGACAAAGATAAACAAGGAAACTGAGAAGGGAGAAAATCTGGAGCAAAGATAAAACAAAATAGGATTAAATTATTCCTCAATAAAGAGACCAGAAATGTAGGCATCAAGGAGAGAATGAAGATTTCTGCAAAATTCATCAGCATTAACTGGGTCTACAAATATCACAGGATCAGTACCCCAGACGGTCCGCTTGGCCTCCACTCTTCACCCTGGTAAAACTTTTCCAAGTTTGCTGAGTGATGTCAATGCAAAGTTTTCCCAAACTTCCTGGAAGTTTTACAAGCAATTCACTGGAGATACAAAAAATATCTGGGGCTTTAGCCAACAGCATTCCTCTGTGAATACTGGCTCTCAATTTGCTTTTTATTTTTCTTAATTAGGGTTATGCAATCTTAAAGATTTACAGTTAAGGAGACAAGCAAAATATAAAATTTAAAGAAGAAGTAACAAATATGAAAATGATCATTCCTTTTAACCCTACCGTGGACAGGATTTTTTTATTCTATGTAGAAACAGGCTGTTTTTTTCTACATGAGCATCCTTTCAATTAGCTCTCAGATTAAATCTTAGTGGAGCTTATTAAATGAATGCTTTAATTTATTGGGTTAGTGGGGGAAAGTGTAATTAACGACATTTAAGCAAAAGGGCATAGGTCCTGAACTGGGAGTGAAAAAGGCAAAAGAAAAAATCATGTCTTATTTCTCTCCAAAATTCAATTTTTTTATCATCAGTGTTTTATTCATTGGTTTTCCTTTTTCGTCTTCGAATTCCATTGTCTGGACATGTCTCAGTGTGAATACTAAATATGAGATCAACTACGCATTTGCTGCACCTCAGACAAAATCTTATTCTGGGTTATTAGTGTCTGATGGTACCAACTTTTCTCACGGGTTTAGCAAGCACAGTCTCTGGGAGAGGCTTTTTTGGGGGAAAGATCGGCCAGGAAAAATGCGTGTCCTTCTTGACAGCCCTTCCAGGTTGGATGTCCCTGAACGTATATGGGGTGGTGTCCCTTTAAGCACAAGGAAAGGGCAGGTCCCGCTGTTATCCTTGACCCTCTGACAAAATAGTCAGGCGCTGTTTGTAAAAGAGCCAAGTAATTAAAAGTATCCCAGGGTTATGGTGAAATAGGGCAAGTAAAACACACTCCTGGATACCAGCTCTCTTTCAGGACCAGCTCTTTTGTATTTTCTCTCTATTTTGTTTTCTTCTTTATTTCAATTTTTCATGGCACAGTTTCCCCTCTCTGACATTGTTCTTCTCTGTCAGTTGGCAAAATGATAAGCTCCATTATTACTGCTTCTCTAGCTGGAGGCCTGGAGCTATTTGCTTCCAATCCTCAAGTCACCCCAAATTCCTGAGCTGTATTTTTTTCCCTCTCGATTTCAGAAGAAATTATTAAATAGAATAGGAAAGGGTATAGGAATAGAGTGATTCAGTTACACAGGGAACTGATGAGACATTTCTCACCATTTCATGTGTTTTCCTTTATGATGATATTTCTAGCAGAAAGGGAGGCTTGAGGTGCTCTCCTTGGCTTCCTCCAGGTTGACCATAGATCCCCTTAACCCAAAACCACCTGGGTATATGCATGTTGTGATGGCCTAATGATTAATCATTTGTCTCTCCACTCTCAAAAGTGTCCTGAATTAGATGATAGTGGTCGCCCTAGTTCTCTCTCCTGTTGAACTGTTGGGTAACTTCCCCATAAATAGAGAAATTAGTTCTAATTTAGTTTAGAGAGTTCACAAGCCATTCTCTAGTTAGTCACCCTTGCTTCTGTTAGGAAATAACTATTTGTACCATTAGACTTTGAGATCGAAACAATTTGTTCCTGTTCAGATACTCCCCACATCTCTAAATGGTGGTATTTGGGAGCAGTAGAATACATGGGCTTTGTGTCATGTAGTGTGGGTTTGAATCTCTTATGCCACTCAATAACCTTGGGCAACTCATCTAACTTCTCTGAGCCTAAATTTCCTTTTGTGTCATATGTACCTAATAATGATTTCCACTCTGGATTATCATGAAGATTAAATAATAGATGGTTATAGTTGTACAATTATTGTAATCCATATATCCATCCATCCATCCATCATCCATCCATCCATCCATCCACCCATCCAGATGTTTTATCCTTCTATAGATTATTTAAGCAGCATGCCTAACACTACAATTCAAAGTGATTTAAAATAATAAGAATGTATTATGTTGCTTAGACAAAGCTCTAAATTTAAATAATGCATGGTTAATTTATTTCTTAAGTTGATTTCATCCTAAGGCAGGTTCCTCAGGATTGCAACCTGGCTGTAGCAGTTCCAGGCATCACATTCACTCTCAACAACATCCAGAGACAGAAGAAAGTGCTGCCTCTATCTTGTGTCTCCATCCTATGTCCTTGTGAGGAAACTTTACCAGAGGCTCCACCTCACATTTCCTCTCCCTCCTTCTTGGCCCGAATTATATTGCATGCCAATGTACTTGTCTATTACTGGTAAGGAAAACGGTAACCTCAAGATGAGTTGGCCAAGGGACTTCCGTGATGGTCCAGTGGTTAAGACTTTGTCTTCCAACGCAGGGGGTGCGGGTTTGATCCTGGTTGGGGAGCTAAGATCCCACATACCTCACGGCCAAAAAACCAAAACATAAAACAGAAGCAATATTGTAACAAATTCAATAAAGACTTTAAAATTGATCCACATCAAAAAAAAAAAAAAAAAAACTAAAAAAAAAAAAAGATGAGTTGGCCAAGACGCCCCTTCCTGGTTGGAGAGAATTGGGAGTCGGATTAAATCAGGGACCTGTGTGCCTGCAGGAGGAAGTGCATGTGCCCGGGATGGATATAGCCTGGGCATCTGGATATCTGAATTCCAGCCAAGGATGTGACATCAGATTTCTTCATGAACTTGAGAAAGTCATTTTCCCACCCAGTCTTCCATTTATCTGTGTAAAGTGTGCTGTTGACTTCCTAATAGTAGAAGGTCTCTTCAGCCATTAACATTGTGCTTGGGCTACTCAAAAACCACAGTCCTAAATTCACATGGACACCCTTCCTATTTTATAATCTATTTCAGTTTCCCACACAATTTTTAGATACTGATGAACTGATAAGGGTACTAGAATAAGAGTTAGAAGACCTGGTTTCAAGCCCAGATTCACTGAATAATGCTGTGACTGCAATTCATTAATGAAAACCCTCTTGGTAAGCTGTAAAGAGCTGTACAAATCCAAATGATGGCTAGAGTACATTTGACAAACTGGTATGATTAAAAAACACACTTTCTTTTTCTACAATTCTGGGTCCCTTTTGGAATTAGTTTGCATAACTAGCTTGGGGATGGTACAGCACTCAGGACTGTACCTTGAACTTGTTTCCACATCTGCTTTTTGCTCCTCCTTGAATGCGGGTGTTAGAGAAACAGAAAAGGGGTGCTTTTGCTTAATTAATCCACTCTTCCCAACATGTTCACTGTTTACAAATGATTTTCATATACCAAGTTTAACCTTAGAACACGAAGATGTTTGCATGACTCATATAAAGTTATGAGATCAACAGTAGTAGTGACATAACCTGCTGTTGCCCAGTACCATGCTTTTTTTTCATTGAAATATAGTTGATTTACAATGTTGTGTTGATTACTGCTGTACAGCAAAGTGATTCAGTTATACATGTGTATACATTCCTTTTTTTAATATTCTTTTCCATTATGGTTTATCATAGGATATTGAATCTAGTTCTCTGTGCTATACAGTAGGACCTTGCTGTTTATCCATCCTACATATATAATAGTTTACATCTACTAACCCCAACCTCCCATTCCATCCCTCCCCAAACCCCCTCCCCCTTGGCAACCACCGGTCTGTTCTCCATGTCCGTACCACGCTCTTTCTATCACTCTTTGTCCTTTAACGTCCAGGTTGAGACGTGGCCTTTAGGAAGTGACCACCCAGACTCCACTTTTCCCTGGAAGACGTCCTGTGGCAAGTGTGAGGGTGTGCTTGCTTCTTTCCAGCAACATAAGCGAGAAGGGGGAGGGGCAAGGATTGTAATGCTGTGTAGCGCCACGCACCTCCCTAGTGGGATTCTGTTGAGTGAGGAGGCCGCATCTCCAGGGCATGCACACTGTGGGGTGGACACCGAGGGGCCAGCGCACTGACTGAGTCGAAGTGCTCTGTGTCTCGGAAGCTCAGCTTCCTCGTGCAAAAAAAGTGTGTGTGTGCATGCGTGTGTGTGTGTGTGTGTGTGCATGTTAGGGGTTGATAGGGCTTGGGGTGGAATGTGAAAAATAAGTAGATCTCTAGCCTCTTCCCAGAGCTAGCGTTCTAACATTCCAGGTTCTTAAAGAGCCACCCTGCAAAGGGCGAGCAGATTCAGGGAGAATTGCATTGTGAAGAATTACAGTTTCAGGATGTTGTGGACCAAATGACAATTAGAGTGAAGGACGGGTGCTCAGAGAGCTGATAACGGCGACCAGTGGGGCAGCACGTGGCAGTGCTACGGGTGATGGGGCAGCTGCCGAGAGCGGCGCCAGCGGCAGGGAGGCTCCAAGGGGTCCACATGCCCACCGAGGATGCTCCGGATGTCACTGACAGGAGCCACCTTCGGGGCTGTACCTGGGACTGTCACAGAGGACAGCAGGTTGAGTTCATGCCAGGGAACGGACTCGGCATGAACCTTCCCTATCTGTTGTCTTTCTGAAAAGTGCCCAGACTTTTCTTTGTGCTTCGTCTTCTTTTCTTCTGATTTTGAATGTCTGAAACCATCTTAATAAAGGATCACATTTTACCTTTTTTTTTTTCTATCCAGGTGGGTGAGGGTCTTGAAAAATAAATCTTGTTAAAAAATTAAACCATATGTATTTATTCAGGAAGCTCCCTGAGAAGGTCAACAAGTGGCACTGAGTTCTCAGCTGTCACCGTCTCTGTTATCAGCCTAGTCATTTGTTTTTTTATCCTCTTTCCTGTCTTCTGGTCATTTTTCTGCTCATTAGCTACTTGAGCTTAGGGTGAACAAGAAATGAGATGGAATTTTAAACCTGTCAAATTGAAGTCTGGTGAACAGCCTTGTGGAGGTATAATGGGCAGAGAGGAAGGAATAAATTCTATTATCTGGTAGGAATAGTAGTTGCAATAGAAAAATTAGTCTTAACTTACTTTTCTTTCCCTGATGTCGGTAACTGATCGTGGCACAGTCTCCAGTATCACCTAGGGGTGAATCCGACTCTTCAAAATATAGGTTCAAAGAATTATAGATACCAGAGCTCCAAGAGGGCATGCCTATCAACCACACCTCTCAATTTATAGATAAGGAAACTATGATCTGAAGATATAAAGAGACTTACTTTTAGGTTTAGAACCGTTGCCATTTATGGAAGGCTAGTGAGGACTGAGGTCACAGTCCAAAACCCCAGCGTGACAGCCCTTCCACCATGCTACCTTGAATTGCCAAGGGTCAAAGTGCTTGTGACAAAAAAGGCCCAACTGGAGCACATTTATTAAAGACCACTGAAAGCAAATTTGTTGTTAAGCTTTTTGTAAGTTATCATTCCCCTCAGGGTACCAAGGGTATCTTTAATCTCTGTATTTCCAAGGCCAACCATAGCTCTGATATAGAGTAGGTTCTCATTAACTATTTGGTTAATGAAATGAGTATTTTATGTTGTCTTTAGTTAAAGATTTTAAAACTAGGTATCAAGTTTTCATAAATAAGTACCCATAGAATTAGAAATATTCATATTTTTAGTATCCAAAAGAGTCAAGTTGTTGATTTGATTGTCCTTTTTCATGATGCGATTTTATTGTCCTGTATGAGGCTGTGTCCTTGGTCCTTCCAAGTTATCACGGAAGCAGCAAGACTGCTCAATACATGACAAACATCGTTAATAGAGTTTCCTTTTCATTCTTTTATTTTTATATCTAATACTGAGAAGGTAATTATTGAGCCAATAACAGCCCATGACCCTCCCAACAAGTTTTTCTTTGGATTATGTCACCATCGTGATTTTAGTATTTAACTGACATTACAACTCAGTGAAACAGTAACCTGGATTTTTTGACATCATTCTGTACGTTACCGTAAGAGCATCTTGGTGAGCTATAAACTGCACAGATTTTAAATCAAAACATAACTGGCTTCAAATGTTTGCTCTGTCACACACTGACTGTGTGGCCTGAAACAGCCTTAGTTTCCTCACCTGGAACAATGGCGCTTAGAACCATCCTTGCCCGAGTCAAGAACAGAGGGTTCTTTTGAGGATTAAATTTAAAAATCACATGAAGTCTTAGAAACATCTCATGAGGCACGCTGCCTGGCACAGAGCAAATGCCTAATCAATGTCTGATGGATAAATAAGTGGTGCTCAATAAATGCTATTTCTCTCTTCCTAAAGTTCTTAAAGTGGGAGCCATTTGGCTGTAAGCAGAACGTGACAGATAAAGTACCATCTTCCCCTTTTTTCTCTCTGCCTCTGCCGAGGTGGAGGAGGGATCTCTCCCCGGTCAGAGAGGTTAGGGGAGAAGACAAATGGGAAAGACATTCTCCGTTTAGCCCTCAGCCTCTTCGCGCTGGGCTGGGTGAAAATGCAGCGCGGCTTCTGGGGGGTTTGCTCTTTTGTTGGACCCTGGGGGGAAGAGATGAGTTTTACATCTGTCGCTGGCTGTGGAACATTCAGCTAAAGAGGTGCCTCTCCGCTGGAAGACGCTCAGGCATCCTGGCTGTCGGTCAAACTGCTCTTCCTCTGGATGCTCGGGTTCGCCCCGGAGACTCCCATCTGAGATGTTGGCTATTGCAGCTGTGAGAGTGAAAGCAGCTGACAGAAGAAGCAGAATGCAGAAACTAAAGCCCTCACATCCCCAACGCACCCTAATTGCACGATAAACTATGGAAGGCGGGGCTTAGGAGACGTAGCATGTCACTCCTCGGGGTCTGGCGGGGTCCCTCACCAGCCGGGCAGCACCAGGCCCAGAAGGGCCCAGCCACTGGTCTAGGCTTCAGGGAAAAAACAGGCAACAACAACGCCCTGGTCACTCCCCCGAAGCCTCTGAGGGTTTTTTAATAGGGATCTCTTGGGCTTTGAGTCGAATGTAGCCACAGTGGTTGACCGTCTAATCTGCCTTTCAGAAAAAGTACCCTGCACATCATACAGGGAAGACAATGGAAGCCCCCTGAATCCAAATCAAAAGGCTCACATGACAGGGTTTTCAGTGGGTTCCCAGATTTGAGGCATGAGGCTGCCGGGGGGGGCGGGGGGGGGGGGCGCGGCAGAGAGGTAAGTCGAGGAAGCGGCTCGGCTGCAGCCGACAGCGCCTCCTGTTGTATAAATCCCGGCCCCCGCAGAAGGGATCCTGCTTCAGGGAGAAACGGCGATGTGGATTGTTCAGCTGGCAGTCGGGTACTCGGCCTTCCGTGGGACTGGTGCGCTGATGCTGACAGCTCCAGCGTTCCCAGTGTGCAGCAGTGGGATTAGAAATCCTCCTCCCAGCCAAGATTGCTTCCAACAGCTGGACTCAGAGCCCTCCCCGCCTCCCACCTCTGTTCCATTTCTTGCTGGAGACCATCTGAGAGGGGAGTTTAAAATGACTAAATGTCTTTTGGGTAAAGAGCTTTGACTTTTCCAGACTGAACTGCCAAAGACCTTCAGGAAATTAAAGAAAGAAAGAAAAAGTGAGATGCTCTGTCTGGTGAATGGCATTTCTCGAATTTGGTGGCTGTAGGGTGATTAGGCTAGAGCTGCTGGGAATTCTGAAGTGTTACTTATTTGCCTTGGCACAGAGTTAGAATGCTGAGCAGTAGAGTGAAAATGGGGTGACAGGATAAGGGCAATGAGAGGAAGCAAATCCATTGTGAGATCGCTGGGTTCTGAAAATCGGAGAGTTCGTTTCCCCAGAGGAGGGAAACAGGAATATTACCTCATTGCAAAACAGTCACTAAAATATAATTGAGTGCTCCACAGATGACAGAAGCTCACAGCTAGCAATGTCTAACTTCATTTTCAGTGAAAGTTAAAAGCAAAATCAATACCCTGATGAAAAGCAATAATACAAATGAGGGAGGGAGGGAGGGAGGGAGGGAGGAAGGAAGGAAGGAAAGAAGAAGGAAGGAAGGAAGGAAGGAAGAGGGAATCCTTACCATGCTCTTCAGATCCTGTTCTTGGAAAAATGCAACTGGACGGGGACTTGTTAAACAGAGGGTCTTCTTGGAGACACAGCAGAGGATGTGGGATGTTCGTGAGCCGGAAACTTCTGGCCCTCCCTCCCTTCTTTCCAAAGATCCACATGCCTGTCAATCTGTATGAAACTAGAACAATGAGGAAACAGCATTAGTCCATCTCATCCACACATGCACACCAGCATTTCACACCTTTTCAAATGTATGTCAAAAAAAAAAAGGTTAAAAATATTTTTAAGTAAATACATATTAAGCACATATGAAGTTCAGAGGTAACTTCCCTGGATTTTGTTGTAGGACGTGAGTGGATTGACAAAGTAACTATTCTAGTAATTATTCTCTATAATTATAGAGGATCAGCTAATTTGAGGCTATTGTATACATCATTTTCCATGATCCTGCTCTATATTTTTTGACTCAATAGATCGTCATTTAAATTCACTGAATGATGAAATGCCATTTTACTTATAGGTTTATCAAATTCTGCAATGTGGCCAGCTCAGGGCTGGAGGAAAGGCAGTCCTTATCTTACAGGTGGCTGGAGAAGGAATTATTGTACGTGCAATATGTAATGAATGTAGCTTGTGGGAGAAGGTACTAGGGCACTAACTTGGCAGTGGGAAGGGCACCCCATAGGAAGCAGCCTTTGCGCTGTACCTTGGAGGCTGAGGCAGAGTAAGAGTGGAAGGACACAGCTCCAGCAGAGGGACAGAGCTTACAGACAGACACGTCAGATCCAAACATCACTGCAGGTGATGGGCAGACATCACTGGGTTTCGTGGAGAATAGCTGTGATCAGACTTAACCATCATTTGGCAACGTGCACCTTGAACTTTAACTTACTTGACGGGGTCTTGTATTTGTATTATGCAATGTTTCAAGGGGAGAACCCTTTATTTTCCCACAGAGTTTAGAGTGCTAATCTTGCCACTCAAACGTGCTTTCACTCTTGAGGGAGCATCTATTGGATTGAGTCTACAAGTCAGGATGGGCAAAAGATTCTATTGATTTTGAATGACCACCCAAGTGGAGTAATTTACATCTCTGGTTATTTGCTGTGTGGTGGAATGAAGAAACCTCTTGACAAGACAGTGGCATAAATTCTGGTGAGGAATTAGCCATCTCGATGGAAGGCGCTTGTTCCACATAATGTAATTATATAGTCTAGAAGGGGTTCTGCCTCAATAAGACTTGTAAGGCTACCCTGCATTTTTATGTGAATTATCATGTCATACCATCTTGATTTCTTTTTGTCTTTCCTTTTCTTTTTAAGTCTATAACTTCAATATTCATTTTATCTTTTTATTTTCATTTTTCTTATCCCCTTTTTTTCTACATTTATATTTTCCTCTTGCCTTTGTTTGGATTTATCCTTTTTTTTGTTTTTTTAATTTTTAAATTTTTATAAAAAATTTTGGCTGTGCTGCAAGGCTTGTGGGATCTTAGTTCCCCGACCAGGGATTGAACCTGCACCCTCAGCAGTGAAAGTGTGGAGTCCTAACCACTGGACCACCAGGGAATTCCCTAACATTTTTTTCTGATTCTATTTTTCCACTATTATTTGTAAGATATCATTTCTTTTAAATTCTTTTGATCATTGCCATTGAAACTGTAAGATGCATACTTTAAAATGTGTAAAATCAATCAGAATCTTTACTCTCCCTTGAACAATAAAAGGACCTTAAGATATGTTACTTCCAGCCACCATCCCCTTTCTACTTTAATCCAATAATGTTATTCAGACTTAAACTCTATGGAATCTTTTTTTAAACCTAACCAACTAAATATTATTATAATTGAGTTGTATAGTCAGCATTTGTTTATTCTTACCCACATTTTAAATAATTTAATTTATTCACAATTCCTTCTAGAATCCAAGGGTTTCCTTTTGGGGTCATTTTTCTTCTTCGTGATTATCCCTTACATATTCTCTTAGTGAGGGGATGTAGGTGATTTTTGGAGTTTTCAAAGGGTCCCCAGTAAGTTGCACACTTTTCCCCCTGCTGTGTTCTGACAGTTGAGAAAGAAATATTGGGTAAATATAAAGAACACAATATTTCCTTGACTGAAAGAGATGCTGTATAATGGTGGGCAAAGGTGATATTCTTGGTGGAGTTGAACAGAAGATAGCCTTCTGTGGGCAACCTGCCCCCAAGTAGTAAGAGGTATTAACTCCGTAAAGCTGTTTCTTTTGAATTTCCCTGAATTTTCTTTATTAAAGGGACAGAAGGAGGTCTAGAGTTACACTAATTTAGATCCCTTTGGAGGGCGCTATCATGAGTGAGTGATGTATCACAAGTGAGCAAATAGTGTTTCCCATTAATAATAATAAACTCTCAGTTTTAGTTTGCTTTAATCTCCTTTTAGTTTTGAATGATTGTGTTTTGAGAATGCAGCTCTAGATTGATAGTTATTTTTTCTTAGTATGTGGAAGATATTTTCCACTCTCTTTCATCTTTTATTACTGCTGTCGAAAGTAGGTTATTAATTTTTTTTTAGTTCATTGTAAGTAAACTGTGTTTTTCCTCTGGATCCTTTTATATTTTTCCTTTTGTCTTTCATGGTTTGTACTTAGGCTAAAATATTCTGAATGTGTACTTCCTATTTATCCTGCTTTTAATATTTTGAACATTTTAATGGAGAACACCTGTCTTTCTTAAATTCTGGATAGGTTTCAGCCATTATCCATTCAAATATTGTTTATTCCTCATTCATCACCACACAAAGCTCCATTTTTCTTTAATGTTCTTTCATGTTTTCTACCCCCTTTTCCATTTTATGTTACATTTGATGCAGTTTTTCTGGTTTTTAACTTCTTATTCATGAAGCCTCTCTTCCACTGTATCTAATCAGCTAATTAATGATTTTATTGGGTTTTAAATTTCACTGTGTGTGTATGTATATATATATATATATGTAATGCATATATATGTGATGGATATATGTATATACACATATACATATATATAATTTCTAGGCATTCTATTTGTTTTGATGTTTCTAGTATTTCTGATATTTTGATAGCCTTTTTTCATGAATCTTCAGTTTGAGCAGGACCCAGTGGGGATATCTCGTCTCTCTTCCACCTAACGTTGGCTAGATGAACTCAACTAAGGCAGTAGTATCTACTTTTTTTCTGGCTGTAGATTTTTCTTCACATAAATGTCTCCATAGAGCCACTTGACTTCCTCAGATCATTATGTCTGAGTTCCAAGAAAGAGTATGCCAAGATATAGAAAAGTGGAAGCTCCCAGTTGCCTCAAGCCTGGCCCAGAAACTGGCACACCATCACCTCCACTGGTACTGCATTGGTCAAGCAAATCTGAGCCCAACTTCTAGGAGAGGACTATGTCCCCACTTCTCAATGAGAGGAAAGTCAAAGAACTTTGGGACACGTTTCACATTTCCACAGGTGCGCTGACATCACATGATGTATTAGTATCACATGACATGATATTATTCATTTTAGACTTTGAAAAATCAGAGAAATACAGAATAAAGAAATATCTTTTTAGAATTTTAAAATGGACAATTAGAATTGCTAAAAAGAGCACTGTTTGTCTGGCATAATGGCCCTGGAGGTTCACTTTGGGCTACGTATATAAAGATTGATGTACATAATTCTACGTAGCTTCATCTTTGCCAGAGTGCCCCTCCCCCTTTTGTCTTCATGTGATACAGTCCACTGTTCTTAAACATAACAAGTGTTTATACATTTCTCATAAAAATATACTACTTTCATTTTATCAAGAACATGACAGCATCCCTAGGAACTCAGTGAATGTTTCTGATTCATTGGAGAAACAGCACAGACAGTACAATATGACCTTTCAAGAAGGAGATCCATTGTTGAATGAATGGAAAATAGCAATAAATCCAATTTGACAGTAGAGCTCATTTTTTTGTCATGAAATACTTAAAATTTTTTCTGGAGACTTGCCACTAGAACTGTTTGATATTTAAGAGTACTATTAAAAATTTTAGAGCTACAATTTCTCCCAGGCATCCATTTTAAGGCCTTACGAATGAATGGTTTTATGTCCAGATAATATTTTCTAATTCCATTCTAGCCTGTCTTCTTTTACAATAGAGTCTCTTGAGTTGGGAGTTTGAGTGCTAAATTTCATCTTGGGCTTCATGTTTTTACTAGATTTAAAGATGGCTTTGCAGTTGTCCTGCTGACAGGGCTTCAGAGACACAATTATAAAAAGGCAGTCAGTTGGTTGGTTACACGATCAGGGAAAGCAAAACAGGGCTTTGGTGCAATTTAAAGCTGAGCATCCTGAAAAGAGCTTTCTAGAAATGACTCATAAATAATCTCCAACAGGGCTCCAGTCAAATGATGACAAAAATCTTTTAAGTCCCAAATATGTGCAAATGAATCCCAATTTGGCTTTGAATTATGTTTTTCCTTTTATTTGATTCATTTTGAAAGTCAGCATAGTGTCATCATTGTTTCTTTCAGAAGTAGCAAATACATCTAAACTTGGACATATGGAATTATTGTGCTTCTGGTGGACGAATTAATCCCCCCAAAGCTTGAAAACTTAAAAGCCAAACTTCTGGCATATTTTCAGCTAGACTCTGAGGCATCAGGCTAAGTGGATCTTAATTCCAGTGCGTGGATATAAATCTAATAGAGAGGCTATTTATGCATATTATAAATTATTGGTGAACAGTATATGAAATGCAGTCTGAATTATCCATTGAAAATCCACATCCAGGTATTCAGGATGAAGTACTATGAGTTGTTATGTATTCACTGCCTAAGCATTCTTTTTCCATGGGAAAAGAAACACATTTTCCATATGTGGATCTAACCAGGTAGAAAATTATTTTGCAGACACACTGACAGATGAGGAAGGTTCCCCCACGCACAATGACGCCTCTGTTCAAGCATTGCTGTGAGTTGTATTTAGCCTTTTTCACTCTAGTCCTCTTCCCTGATTCTTTGTTAATCTAATATGTCAAACTGATCATATTCAAGATAAGACTAGTCTCCCCCATTTCTCAACCTCTCACTCAGGTTAGAACTCTCAGAGATGGGCTTTGAGTCCTCTTCCTTTCTCTCCTCTCACCTATGCAGCCCCATTGCTCTTGACTTTGCCTCCTAAGTGTTTTAAAGTCAGTCATTCAGTATCGATTTCTTCTGTGACTGACGGAGTACAGCCTGTTCTCATCTTGCGCTTGGACCAATGCAGTAGGCTTCTTGTATGTCTCCTGGCTTCCAGATTCTCCTTAGTTTTTTAGTATATCCTTGCCACTGGGGTTAGGCTGTTAGCTTTTAAAAATACAAATCTAATTGTGTCACATGTTCATTTATAAAGGTTCTGGAATTTCCTATTGCATACTACAGAATTAAATCCAAGCTGCATGGGCTAGCTCTGCATTCCCATCGTATTTCCTGCCACCTTCATCCACACACATCCCAGGCAGATTCTCTGCAGTTGTGGTTTGGTTCATGTTTTCCTCTGCTTGCATTCTATCTCAGTTCTTCCCTGACATTGTCCTATTCATCTTTCAAACTCAAACTTCAATATCACCTCTTTTCAAAGTCTCTTTTGAGGCAAAACAAAGCCATTCCTTTATCTTTTTTTTTCTTTTAATACCCTCAGTATTATATTTTCATATGTGGTGAATATTTACCTAGCAGTACTGAGCACTTCTCACTTAATGACCACAGTGTCTTAGTCTGTTTGGGCTGCTGTAACAAAATACCGTTGAACTCAGCGTCTTAAATAACAGCAATTTATTTCTTACAGTTCTGGAGACTGAGAAGTCTGGAGTGAAGATGGGTTTATTCTGAGAAGTTTTCTCTTGGCTTGTCGGTGGCCACGACTGCACAGTGTGCTTAAATGACCTCTCCTCTGTGTTCTCAGAGAGAGCGCAAGATTTCTCATGTCTCTTCTTATAAGGGCACTAATCCCACTAGGAGGGCTCCACCTTCATGACTTAATTACCCCAGTTACCTCCCAAATGCTCCATCACCAAATACCATCACATGGGGGATTAAGGCATCAACATACAAACGTGGAGGGGACACAGATATTCAGTCCCTGACACACAGCAACCTTATTCTACAGATGAGGGAACTGAGGCTCAAGGAGTTTATGCGTGTCACACATGCAGCAAGTTGCAATTCAGAATCCGGAACCTACTGTCTAACTATTTTGATAAGTTAGCTCTGTAACTCCCTTGGTTCACCTTGTCTTCTTCTGCTCATCTTCATATCCTGATGCCTAGCACATAGGTGATAATTGCCTTAGGCCAGGTCCCTGGGTAAAAAGAGTCTTAGAGACATGTGTGCAGAGGTTTATTGGGGAGGGCATCTGTGATCAATACATATAAGGGAAAGAAGGAGGCAGGGCTGGACAAAGCGAGGAATTGAATTGTGATGCATTTGCAGCACAAGCCTCAGCTCATCTCCCAGGGAGCTCTGGAGCTAAGATGGCTCTTAAGATTCATCTCATCTGGAAGGCAAGTGAGCTGGACATTTATATCCCTGCTTTGACCAGTTTTTGGGTGTGAGCTGTCACCAGGGTGTAAACTTGTGCAAGGTTATTTCCCTTCGAGAGTGGGCCATCCACAGCCAACACTTTCAGCACATGAGGGGGAGAATTCCTCAGTCCTGCAAGGGCCCTGGTGTTCCCTGCAGCATCCACAATAGTTATTTTTGCTATGTGTCTCCTTTTATACTCTCCAGTGGATCGATCAAGTTCTCTTTCTTATTTTATTTCCCCCTACTTGTTGGGATGTTTTACATTCAATATTTTTAGTAGATACGCTTACATTTTTTTAAAATGCATGCTTGACTTATTTGCGTTTGAAGTTAATCACTATCTCTTTCCAACTCCCAACTGACACCCGGGGCCTCAGAACACTTGAGTCCAATCACCTCCTATTGTCTTATGTGATATTGTCCAGCACTTTCCTTCCACTGTGGTTCTCTACATTTGCTACATGGCCATCGTGTTGCTGTTGTATTGGGCAGATTCCCTTAGATGTTTACCATTCATCAGTTCTCGTATCTCACTCCCTTTTCTGGGTTCAGTTTTCATCTTCTCGATACATCTCCTTTAGCTGTTCTTTCAGTGAGGATCCATTAAACATACCTTGTCTCAGTCTTCACTAGTCTGAACTTCTTTGGTTTGCCCCACTCTTGTTGATGAGTCATCATTTGGCAGATTGTAGAATTCTAGGATGGTAGTTATTTACTTTCAGCCCCAGGAACATATCATTCCAACTCTCCTGCCTTTGACGTCTTCAGCGGAGATCAATTTCTCAAGAGGGATTCAGTGAGAGCTATCAGCCCCAACATCCAAGTAGCTGGTGGGGAATGAATGCCCTGGTTCTCTGGGGGTGGCTCCTGGTGGCATACCATACCATCCACTAGAGTAAGTCATCTATTACAGGGAAAAAAAGTAGGGAAGGAAGAAGATATGGAGGAAACTCCCATTTAATTGTTTCATATTAAAGTTAGAGCTTGAGTGATTCTGCAAAGGCCCTTCTGCCAGGAGTCTTAAAGTCAGTGGCCAATATACTAATTTTTAAAACTCTTTCATTTTCTGGAAGGTGTAATAGCATCTTCCCCCTTATCTCAAATGCTTCAGCCAGCCCATGAAGCAACATAAGAGCTAGTTATTTTTCCTCTGATTTAGCAGAGGGTAAATTTTATTTTCATATGAACTCAAAGGGAAGGGCTTGTGATAACATTTGTAAACCCATTCAACTGAAATAGGGTTAGACTTTAAGAAAACAAGTTCCTCCTTATTAAAGCCTGGATAACCTCAGCAAATTCAGCATATTTAATTATTCCATCCAGTCCAGGAAATTTCCTTGGAAGAAACTCTGAGACTGGTATCTCATTATTTTGGTGAAACAGAATGGGAGGAAATGCTTCCTTCAGTAGACAGTGTGGTGATGGCCGCAATGAAGGAACATGACCAAAGTTTGTCATATTTTCTCTTATTCAGGTTTTGTGGGTGCTGTCCACATATTCTGTGATCACTAACCATGAATATTTATTGAGTGTTACAGTATGTAGAGTCTATCTTATAATTTATACCCTACTGCTTCCAGAAAGGCTTTGAGACAATTTATATAAACACAAGATTTTTAAAAATTTGAATGAAGTTGAGTCAATTAGTGTGAAAGTTAATATACACATATACCCACATCACGGCTTGACAGAGTTAATAAAGTTGGACGCCATCATTGCTCTAGGCTTCCTGACGACTGATGAGAAGAGAAAGTCAAACAGGTACCATATTACTTTTATGCTTTAGATAATGACATGAAGCTATTTTTCTAGTAGAGAAGTTTGTACAAAAATCTTCTGTGGATCTCCATTTCCCAAATATCATCTCAAAATTAAAAAAAAAAAAAAGAAGTTTAATGCTGTACATTATCTAAGGTGCTATGCTAGAAATAGAAATTTATATAATATTTTTGCCCATAAAATAGGAACTTAAAATTTGATTTGGCAGGGAGGTTAAAAAAAAAAAATAAGAAAAGGACAGATGGGAACTTTCACATCAAAATGGCAAATTGATAACAACAATTAATTTCCTTTCTCATGACTTTCCTTTAAAAACCTCATGAAGGTGTTAAAATGCAAAATTACAAAAGCACTGCAAACTTTGAGTAAATATTGAGTAAATATGTATCTTCACTGACAATTCTTCTAGTTCTATAACCCAAGATAGAGCAGAAGGTGAAAAGGGAAAGTCTTTTTAATCCATTGTAACTATATACATCTCACTTTATAAATGTGTTGCCTACATCAAGAAAACCTGATTGCTACTCATGTTTTTTCTTTGGTCTTTCTCAAAGCTATCCATTCTTCTTTAACCACACTCACTTGTCCTTCAGTTATGTATTGATCTCACTTCACTTTGGTGGTCTTTGGAAAGATGCCCTTATTACTTCTTCTACCACATCTTTAAGACAGCTGCAGAATGACCGTTTCAGAAGTCTCAGGTCAACCTTCAGATGAAGTTGAAACTCAGCATGGCAACCAAAACTCTATATATTATGTGCCTGCTTTTCTAATCTCATCACCTAGGATTACTCTTTTGTAACTTACACGATAATATAAATTTTCATGAAAACGTGCATGTTTCTGGGTCATTGCATATGCTGCTTTCTCTACTTGGATGTCCTTCTCTCTTGTCTACATGACTATCTTCTACTTGCTCTTCAAAGTGCATTAAAATGTCCCTCCCATGAAGCCTTTGTGACACCCCCTCCCCCATCTAAATCAGTGCTCTGGGCACTGCATGACAATAACTCTCTACACAGACCTCTAACAGTTGCCATTCTCGTGGTTCACAAGTATGCCCATCAGACCTTCACCTTCTAGTGTTTTGAAACTGTTCTCTACTCCATAAGAATTTGCTAAATCCATGGAGAAAAATAAAAGAGTAAATTCATACTAGTATTTTGGCTCTAATGAATGAGTGCTGGAAGAAGGGGTCAAATTGGCCCAAACAAAATTTAGGATTGGTTCTAGATTTGATTATTCCAAGCATTCCACAATTACCTTCATTATAAGTAGCTGAGAATAAATCTATTCTCTAACGAATAACCTTTCCATCATTTCATGGATCTCCTTTAGGTTCTCTTCTTAGATATATTAACTGTTGTATCAACTTCAGCAAGTCAGTAAAATTTCCTCCTTGTTCGTCATGATATGAAAGGGCCATGTGAGAGATTTCTTCTGTAGGTCTTTTTTCCCTCCAGCTCAGTCAGTTTCTGTAACATTACCATATCAGGTTGTGCTCTTTCATAAAAGAATTTCAAGAGACTGCTTTTTAAATTTCCCCCTCACCCTGAGCGTGCCTTAGCATAGGTTTAGTTTGATGAAACCTCGTATATCTATGAGGATTTGTTCACCTACATTCCAGGAAGGCATTATTCAGGCTCTGGAGAAATCCAGGCTGCTTTCACAATGCCTTCCTTGTTGCCGTGAGGTGCGGCTGGCAGCAAACACATGGCAGCGTGGTTCATATCTACAGGGGCTAAGTCTCTTCTTAGTGCTTTGGAATAACTTAAGGCTAAATAATATTTGGTTTTCAATGGTTGCCATAGAAACACACTGAGATTAGGTGATTTACATCATGATTTCTGACAGCTGACCCAAAGCAGACTAAATAATTAAAAATCCATTTTTTTTATCAGTAAAAATATCTTAGAGTAGAAAGGTAATAATTCAAGTATAGCAAGAGTTAATGCAGATGGGATGGGTCATACTTTCCCTAACACACTTCTGACTTCTGTTCTGGCCTATATCATGCTGGCCTCCCAAGACGAGAGGGTTTTTCTTTCTTTCATTCTCCCCACCCCCTTTTTTTTTTAACTTCTGTTCTCTGTCATGTGAGCTTGGTGAGGACATTTTTATTTTGAATTAACCAGGCTCTTAGGATGTGAGATGAAATATTATTCTCTCATCAGGCTGCCGCCATCATACAACTTTGTGTTTTTACCTAAAGAAATAACCTCAGTAAGACCATTTTTAAAAGTGCCTGTGTCTAAATATATACTCCAGTTAATCTCGAAGATTCTTTAAGAGAAAAAATTCAAATACAGATTTATTTTATTTCGTCATCTCAAAGCAATCTAGAAAATAAAACAATAAATTGCGCATATGGCTATTGAAAAATCTAGGTTTGCAAATTAAATACACAGAATAGCATTGCAGATTGGATGTTGAGTCATCACAGGTCGTGCTTTTTCTACTTTGGAATAAGTGTTTTCTGAAAAAAAAAAAATTGGAGCAGTGATGAGACATGTGGGGAAGGAAAAGGGAATGGGCATTTGTTGTGCATCTGTTACTTGCCAACCGCTGCTATAAGCTCAAATTTAATGTTCATAAGACCTATATAACAGGTCACTTTTAGGCACATAATATAACAGAGGCACCAAATAAAAAGTGGAAGTCTACTTCTCTGACCTTCTAATATTTTTCACTAAATATTATCACAGTTAACAATTTTGTGTGTATCATTAGGGAAAAGAATATGTTTTGTATAAACCTGTGTACCTAATGTACTTTTTATATTCTCAAATAAAATCACATTATTCACCTCACAGTGCACCTTGATTTTTCAACTATTAAATCATCAATCTTAGGGATTATTTAATATCAGCATACATATCTCATTCTTTTTAACACAATGTAGAATTTTATTTTATAATATATTTTATTCAGCAATTTCCATCCTGATGTACACTTAGGTTATTCCATATTTTTCCTACTCTAAATTACACTATGATAAACATTCTTGTTCATATATCTTGAAATTTTCCAAGTATATATAGAACCAAATCCTCAAAATGCAATCGATGGGTCAAAAGATATCTGTGTTCAAAATTGTGTTGGATTCTGTCAACTTGCTTTTCAAAGTTGGTATAACAATTTTATGCCCCCCAATACCATTCCACATATGTTAACTCTAATTCTATACCCATTTTATTGATGCAACTCCAGAAGATTTTTGAAGATCAAGGATCTAAACAACCTGATAAGAACCCTGCTCAGCATGACTGAAAACCTCTGGACATATCAAAAAGATACCTCAATAGAGTTTAGATCAATAAGATTTAAAAAAAAAAGGGGGGGGGGCATAATTAGACAATAGTTTCAATATGCTGGATAAACTAATGAAATCATGTTAGTTTGTAAATTCCATATTAGATTTTAAAAATTTCTTGAGAAGAATAAAACTTTAAAGCCAGTTGAGTGCTAATGGAGACATTTTCCTCCCAGGAGAATAGAGAAGAAATTGCATGGAGAAATCATGAAGAATAATAGACCCCAAAAGTGTATTGTTTTACTTGCATTTGATTTAAACCAGGGCATTATGCCTAGGAACCTAGAAATTACAAGAAACTAGAAGAGGATTGTAATTCTCCAGAAGTTTATAGTTAAACATTCAAGAGTCAAGAAATAGTTTCAGAAAACACTGGAAGAGACCCTCCTAATCAGTGTGACCGTCAAATAAATAGCACCATAAATGAATGGCTGGCAGTTTAGATATGAGAGTTGCCTTAGACAAGGGAAAGCTTTACAGAGAAGATAAGATTGAATGGGGGCCTGAAGAGACTCTAGGCTCTGAAGAGGCCAGGCCGGCAGGGACAGTACTCCTGGGATAAAGCAAATCCAGTGACTTAATCTGACTATTTCACAACAGCATTATTTAATAGGATAGATCCTTCAAACTGAGTTGCTTCGAGAAACTCATGTTTCTGTTCTTAGTTTTTTTGATTCTGCCTGAGGCCAAATGCAGAGGGGGTTGGTTTGTTTAGTCTCTTTTTTTTGGTGCAAATACAATTTTGTGGACCAGCTTTATAGATGAAAACCGGCAGAATTTAATAAAAACTTCAACTGTCTTTTTATCACAATATATTGCATTGTATTATGCTATGTTATGGCGTACATTTTATGTTCCATGACTTCTTTTTTGTCACAGGACCTTGTGACTTTTATCAGCAATGTTAGAAAAACAATGCCATATGTACTTGGCTGATGAGAGCATAAGGTCAGCCTGAAATAAAGATAGAAATCAAAAACTCTTGAAAGGTCTTCATTTATCCAAGTTACCCTTCGTAGTACACCAAATTTTTGTCACTAGACTCTCTTTTGTATTAGAGTAAGGTCTAATTATGGCCCATTGCCAACAGCAGAGTTGAAGAGCTGTAATAGGATTTGTATGACCCACAAAATATAAAATATTTGCTATCTGGCAATGTACAGAAAAAGTTTGCTGACCTCCAGGTCGGAGGATGGATTTTGGGAACTCACAGTAAAAGTGCTGCCCGAATGGGTAGCAAGACAGGGGAACAAGGACCACATGAGACCCACGTGAGCAGCTTCCTGAATTTATACAGGAGAAGAGGTGCCTGTGATAAGCATCAGGGGGTCTCCCCCTGCCTCCCATCAGCCCTGCTATCTTCAGCACAGCTCATCAAGTAGGTTCAAAGTCAAAGGTATTGGAACCAATTTCCAATCAGCTCAAAATTCCCATGCTCTCATCTGCTGTTTTGGGGCCCTGTTCAAAACCTCATCTGGTCAAAATCTTCCAACTTTCTAGATTCCTTCTGGGAACTTCCTTGACTGCTGTCCCTACTTGGAGAAGTTCCTCTCCTCCAAGTTTCTTTGCCCTGAATATGCTGAGAAAAGTTAAAACATGAAAACCCTAGACCAGAGGTTCTCACAGCCTGGTCCAGTGGACCCTTGGGTGTCTCTGCAAACCTTTCAAGAGGTTCATAAGATCGTGATATTTGCATGAAAATACAAAGATGTTATGTGCTTTCCCACTGTGCATCTTTTGATACAAAAGCAAAGGTGGGCAGAACTGCAGGTGCCTGACTCAGCACAGCAGCACCAGACTGTATTAGCAGTCTCTATTCCTTACCACTGTGCACTCTCAGTAGGAAAAAAAATTCAGTTTCTCTTAACAATTTCCTGGGTGAAGTAGTAGAAAGTATTGCTTTTATTAAATCTCAATCCTTGAGTCCATGTCTCACTCTTCTGTGTGATGAAATGGGAGGTCCACACAAGGCACTTCTGGTGCATGTCAAAGTGCAGTGGTATCTCCAAGAAAGCACTTGTGTGATAGTAGGAAATGGGCAATGGTGGGCCCTTTTGCATGTGAAACACCTTTTTACTTGAAAGAATACCGGACAGACTAAATACGGTTATTGATACACGAATATTTGGCAGACATTTTCTCAAAAATGAACAAGATGACACTGTCACTTCAAGGAAAACAACTGATAATGTTGGTTGCCTGTGATAAAATTTGAGCTTTTCAAGAGAAAGTTAGAATTTTGAAAAACGTTTGTCTACTGTCATGATCTTGACAGCTTTCCAATACTTCAAGACTTTTCTAATAAGATCCATGATGATATTAATGAATGTGGTTTTTTAATATTACATTATGAAATGTGTTAAACTTCAGAAGAGACGTATAACTTAGTGAACGGATGGATGTCATTATCATCAGTACTACAAACCATGCATGGGTCAACTATTCTTTCAAAATTCAAGACCAGTGGATTTCAATGCAACAGATGTGAAAAATTCATCAATATGCTTTCCTATTACCTATTGCAGCTAAACTTAAAGAAACGATTTGTTGAGATTTGCTGTGTTGCCACAATTATCTGAAAATGATTAAAACTATTACTCATTTCCCAACTACATATCTGTGTGAGACCAGGTTTTAATATACTTCAACCAAAACTACCTATCACAACAGATTGAAAGCAGAAGCAGATATGAGAATTCAGCTGTTTCCTATTAAGCCAGACATTAAAGAGAGTTGTAAAAATGTAAAACAATGCCACTCTTTTCTCTTTTTTGTTTTAGAAAAGGTAGCTATTTTTAGAATGTTACTTATACCAATATGTTTATTACTGGGACTTTATGATGGTTATTTCTAAATAAAGTAATAAATAAATAATAAAAACATTTTCTGTTTTAATTTCCAAGATGATAAATACCGACAGATACAACCCACATCTACAAAAGCTCTTTGGGATCCTCAGTCATATTTAGGATTGTAGAGAGGTCTTGAGACCACAGAGTTTGAGAATCACTGTCTCAGGGGCCAGAGAGAGGAACTGAAGCAAGAGGAAATGAGAATCACCTTGATTAGAGCCAAAGTGGGGACAACTCAGCTGTGGTCGAGGGGGTGGATTAGGAGTGGGCTTAACTTGCAGGATATGGAGACTCTGGGGATGTAAGCGGAAGGAGAATTCAGGGAGCCTGCCAGAGGATTGTGGACCAGGTTTCGGCAGGGTAGCCCCTGTGTCCTTGTACTGCTGCTTAGAAAAATCTGGTTGTAGATTATTTTTTTATTGAGATATAATTGACACATAACATTCTTTTGCATATGGCTGTCCAGTTTTCCGAAAACCATTTATCGAAGAAGCTGCCTTTTCCACATTGCATATTCTTGCTTCCTTTATCAGTAGATTAATTGAACATATATGCATGGGTATATTTCTGGGCTCTCTGTTCTATTCCATTAATCTCAGTGTCTGTTTTTTGTGCCACTACCATACTATTTTGATTACTCTAGCTTTGTAGTATAGTTTGAAGTCAGAACATGTGATACCTCCAGCTTTGTTCTTCTTTCCCAAGATTGCCTTTGGCTATTCGAGTTCTTTGTGTTTCCATACAAATTTTAGGATTATTTGTTCTTGTTCTATGGAAAATGTCTTTGGAATTTTTATAGGGGTTGCACTGAATCTGTACATTGCCTTGGGGAGGACGGGTGTTTTAACAATATTAATTCTTCCGATCCATGAGCAGTATATATCTTTCCATTTATCTGTGTCTTCTTCAATTTCTTTCATCAATGTTTTCTAGTTTTCATTGTACAGGTCTTTCACCTCCTTGGTGAAATTTATTCCCAGGTATTTTATTCTTGATGTAACTGTAAATGGGATTATTTTCTTAATTTCTAGTTCTGATAGCTTGTTATTAGCATATAGCAATGAGATAGATTTTTGTATGTTGATTTTGTATTCAGCAACTTTACTGAATTTGTTTATTAGTTCTAACACTTTTTAGTTCTGGTTTTCCATATATAATATCATGTCATCTGCAAATAGTGATAGTTTTACTTCTGTCTTTCTGATTTGGATGTCATTTATTTCTTTTTCTTGCTCGCATTATTTTTCATAGTACCTCTTAGGTAGGAGGCCTTGGAAAACAGCATTTGTGGTCTTTCTCCATCCCTCGGATTTAGGAGAACAGGTTTGTGGAAAATGAGAGCCTTTCTCCCCCCATCTCCCAGCCACGGTAACGGAAAGTATATGTGTCTTCAACGCGACTCTAAGCTGTGAAAACTTCAGGGAGATCTTGCTTGCCCTTATATTTAATCCTACAACGTTGTTCATGTCTAAAATACAAATAACAACAAATTGTAATTAGAGATAAAAAGCTTAAATCCCGTATATGATCAGGACCCCTCGATTTCCATGTTCTCTTCTTTTAATCCCCTCTCTTTCTGTTACTTCTTTTCTCCTCATCTGTTCTGGGGTACATAACTCTGTATGTTGCCTCAATTTCTTTCATGGGATGAGGTAGTTTACAAATAATGATAAAGCCAGCAATGCAAGAAATAATATTTTGTACATCAATTTAATCTAAACTGTAATCAATGATATTCAACTCTCTCCTATTTCCACCAAATATTTTGCCTTTTATTCCCTTAATGTTGAAAATACTATGGTTTGATATTTTTATTCCAGTAGTAAATATGTGTATATATATATATATATATATATATATATATATATATATATATATATACGGTGGTGACAATATTAAAAAGGAAAAAAATACAGGACCTTTCATATGAAAGTAATGGATTTTGGTAAACAGAACAGCAATCTATTAATAAGTACTAAGTGTTTATTCATTGGCCTTTAGGATGTGAATTTCTCTTAATAAAACCATTTGGTGATATATTTAAATTGTGCTGAATGTGATGGTTGGCAACGGAAAAATGGTAAAATACAAGCTTATCAGGCCACCAGAGGAGTAAGCTTGGGCAGTAACAAAAAAAAAAAAAGTGGGTGTGGGGCTTCCCTGGTGGCGCAGTGGTTGAGAATCTGCCTGCTAATGCAGGGGACACGGGTTCGAGCCCTGGTCTGGGAAGATCCCACATGCCGTGGAGCGGCTGAGCCTGCGCGTCTGGAGCCTGTGCTCCGCAACAGGAGAGGCCACGATGGTGAGAGGCCTGCGCACCGCGATGAAGAGTGGCCCCCTCTTGCCGCAACTAGAGAAAGCCCTCGCACAGAAACGAAGACCCAACACAGCCATAAATAAATAAAATAAATAAATAAATAAAATTAAAAAAAAAAAAAGTGGGTGTGTACTGTTCTCACTTTCTTCATATTTCTCTCTCCCCCCATTGAGGGGATGACAGAGAAGATGATGCTCTGACAAGTCCTGTGTATGAAAGTTACAAGAAGTAGAAAAGGGTATGAGCTGTTGAGAGTGATTTTGTCTCACTTTTAGGAAAAGGGTCAGAAGATCATAATTAGACCAGAAAAGATTATTCCATTTGTAGATATAATTGCTAATTTTTTAGCAAAACTGATTAAACTTCAAATTTTTTGTGAAAAGTGTATTCTTTTCAAACCAATTTCTCACATTTTCAGGCCCATTTGTAATTATTCTTTGCTTTTTGAAGCTGAAGCACTGGTAAATGAATCAGAGCCTGTGTGTTGGGTAGTATTTTGCACAATCCAGTAATCCACCTGGAGCCAGCCTTTCAGGGAGCTTGGGGCGCTATGAAACTAGATGAGTTTTTTCTTTTACATTTAAAAATTTTGTAGCACTAGGTAAGTCATATACCTGTCACATACACATGGCCTGTGTCTACATGATGCCAACACAACCATTAAGAAAGTGAAAAATTGGATCAAACCACTGACTTATTAGTTGTTTTACTGAACTCAATTTTTCTCCTTCACATTTTCATTTACTTTTGCTCTTTCCCTTACTCGGTGAAATAGGTTCAAATACCCAGTTTGTGTTTTTGTAATAGGACTTTTTATTTTCAGATCACTGACGACATGTTTCCCACTTAAAAAATGTTAAGTGAGTGAGTCAGTTGACTTTATTTTGGTACTTTATATGTTTTAAAATATTTTTAATGGATGTACATTATGAGTTCAAAGACTGATTGATTTATCCTCCTGAGGGTTTCTAAACTGACTGAATTTCTTATTTATACGATCTCTGAATGTGCAACAAACACTAGGTGTGTCACCTTTGCGTTCCTGCGAGCCTCCTGTTTATGAACGGGGTCTTGTCCCATGTATGCAGGTGGGAGGTGAGAAGTTCACACTCCATCACTACTGAATGCCAGGCAATGCCTTGGGAGGCAACACATACAGAGATTGAAAACCTGCTTTTAAAAAAAATACAATTTCAAATCCATTATCATTTTTGTATACTTTCATAGATCTAAACTGTAGAAAAATGGACATAACTGAATCTGAAATCTCCTCCATCTATTCCAATTAAACTGTGTTTTCTTTCACTTATTCCAGTGGCATTATGCCATTCTCAATGCTTGGTTGCCTTTTATGCTACGAAGGTATTTGAAACCAACTTTTATGGAAAAATACAAGTATCTGGTTTATGTCATTAAAATGCGCTTAAGTCATGCCCAGTGCTGAAGTTGAATAATTGACAATTAAGTCATTTTAAAATGTTATAATTGGCTTACTATCTTAAGCTTTAATATTTTCAGTCTAAAAATACTCATAAATGTTGATGTCATTTTGAATACAAAGTAATCTGACTCACTGTAGTTTAAATAAAACTCATAGTTTGTATATGACCAAAGAGTTTGCTGGGACTGTTCACCTCTAAATAGGTTGTTTTCATGTTATCTAGAGGCAAACTAAGACACTTTCAAACTCAGACTCTTTAAATACATAGAAGACTCTACTACAGCCAAATACGAAGGAAGTAGGAAAATTAGTTGACTTGGGTCAATGTGACATAGTTACTTATACATTTTGATTTTTAAAAAATTTTTTTAAAATTCCAACACACGTTCTGAGAGAAATGAATGATTTTTATGAATAGACTTTTACATAAAATAAGAAGGTCTACCTGAGTGATTCTAAAGCCTGAATTTTAAGTTCCTGGAGCTCAGGAATAACTGGAATGCCAGTGTCAGGGGCTGCACTTACAGTACCTTGTTTTAAAGAATGGCCTAGTTGCTACATTGGTCAAGTCTTTCCAGGAACCAAAGATCAGGGAGGAGGTAAACCTAAGAACTTAGAATAAAGTTAACCAAAATGAATAGATCAAACACGACCTGTAACTGATCTGCGTGTTCCACAATGGGTAAAATCACTTTGATATCTTTAAGTCGTCGAATTAGTAAAGTTATCTTTCTTGTAATGAAGACTTTGAGATTGCCATTTAACTTCAACCTTGAAATATTACCCTCCAGTATAATCAAATATTTAGCCAAAATTAACATTTTTAAAAAAGGAAACCTGGTTTGCATGGTTAAGTACCAATTAAAAATGATAGAAAATTCTTTATAATTTTATAGCTATTAGGAGAAACTGAGTTCCTAGTCGTATGAAAATATTGATGCATACTTAACTTAGTTCATACGTTTTGCTAAAATTAAAGAATTATGTCATGTCATATATCCCAACATAACTTTTTGTTGTTGAATTAATTTTTTCACAATAACAAAAAAGTGATTATGATACCTAGGTCCTAACTACATATTATATATAAAAAAACTAAAAATATATGTACAGTTGATGATGCCCTTAGTAGAGAATATGAATAACAGAGCCTACAGCTTTTGCATCATTAAGATAACTAATCAAGCTGGTCTTAAAGCTTTTTTGCTTTTTTTGAGCTCCTGTAGTTTTTAAATATGCTTTCTGTTTCCAGTCTGGTTTGATTAACATCTCAAACTTCTTTAAAAAAAGAGTTTTTACAGAATAAAATCAATTTGTATTATCCCAAATGGAAGCATCCTATATTTATAATAATTTATTAAAAGCACTTTAATTAAGAATCTGTTAGAATACTTAGACTTTATAGGAAGACATCTAGGAGAAGTTATATTTTATCAATTTATTTAACTTCATTAAAAAGAAAAATTAAACTTTGGCTAGTATTAAGATCAACAGTAACATAAAACTTTAATATGTATTTTGATGCTCAGATGTTATTGTAGCCTGAACCTGACCATGCATTCTTTGATTTGTAATTTGTTTCTACCTCAATCTTTGTTCCATAGGTCAAAATAGAAACGTTTTGCAAGAACTATAAAACAGCAGCTACAAATCTGTTGTTAAATTCATAATAATCTGAAACATACGGATAGATCCCCTTAAGTACTGGAGTTCCACAATTCAAGGCAAAAAAGTGAGGATGGATATTTGGAGGCTTATTGCCGAGTTCATCACTTTTCGGAGACTAGACAGGTCTAGTCCAAAATCCAAACATGTCCATTTATCTCACAATAGAATTTTATTGCAGATACCAAACTGTGTTATGTGTTATAAATGTTGTCTTGCAGGATAGTCACCAACTTATATTTTTAATATTAGTTTTCACATTTCTGTTTATTTCCTTTCTTGGTGTGTAATTGTTTAGCAAATTGCTTCAATGATATGTAAGGCTTGAAGGTAGTTATTCCTACCTAGTACTATTTTGAGATTTTAGGAGGCTCAACAAATAAGACCTCTTTCTCCACCCTTAGTTAAAAATTTTGAGAGACGGGAGGGGAGATGGGGGAAGAGAGAGAGTGAGAGAGAGGCAGCAAAGCTAGGTGGATGGAGTTTAAATCTGCGACGGATGAAAGCCGAGAATCAGGTAAGGCTATGTATGGCAACAATGGACTTCCCATCCTCTGAACACCCGAACTGAACCTGCCCATCTAGGATAGGCTGCTGCACCGATGGCCAAAGCCTGTCCTTTCACCACTTCGGACACTAGGAGTACAGCTGACCGTGAGCTCCCCACTGGCTCCATGCAGAGAAGCAGAAGAGTGTCCAGCCCCTTCCCCCAAGCCCACCGCTCTGTCGGCAAAAATCTTTCAATAATGTCCCAATCTCTTAGGATAAATTGCTTCTGTATCCTCACATGGCTTCAGTGCGAGATCCAGCTCAACTGAACTTTGTGTTCTGGCTCATTTTCATGGTCCATTGTGTATGCTGTTCTCTCCTGGACCACACTCTTCTCTGACATCAGATTACAGCCAAAGTGTCACCTCCTTGCAGAGATACTCCAAGGTTTCTATAAAATGGGAACTCGCCCATCACGATGACTTCACATTTGATTACAGACACTTGCTTCATGCCTGAGCTCTGTTTCAGAGCGTGTTTCCTAACACCAGGGACTGTTTCTGTCTTGCCCACCAGCATACTCCTAGTGCTTCATTTGCACACGAGAGACCATCGGTAAATGGGTATTTAAATATACGAATGAACAAGCAACTGAGCGCATGCGTTGGTGGGTACAAGAAGGTGAAGCCAACAGTAAGACAGAGGCATTAAGTTGTTTCTCAGAAATGTGGATGCAGTCATGTTGATCTATTGATTTTAGTCTCCCTGGGACTCACTGCATACATTTCCAGGGTGCCAGGTCAATGGTGTGAACGTCCAGTCTGTGGCCTTAAACGATGACGGGGCAGCCGCTCACCGTGGGTAGAACCCAAGGCCTTATCCTTATCAGCACAGTAGGTAAGGAGACCAGTATGAACATACAGATGTACATTTTTTTAAGTTTTATTGAGGTTACATAATTGACATTTTCAGCTGTACGTTTTTAACCAGTGCAATTTATGTACAATTTGGTGAGCTGAAGTATGCAGAAAATCATTACCATGTGAGGGGTTAATAAGTAATTTTCGACGATCACTGTTGCTAGAGCAGATTGCCCGCTTTTAATAAACTGCAAAGGAAGGTTCAAGAATCCTTGATATTACCCCAACTATTTTAGTAAGTTAATGTTTTTTCTTCTCTACTCCCTGGCGCCTGCCAGGAGCAGGAGGAAAAAAATCTGGATTACTTGGCATTTATTGGGTAAACAGCATTTCATTTTTACACAAACGTTGACATTAATTAAGTCTTCTAACATCTGGGATGTAGGTAAGTGTTCTGCTAATTTTGCGGAGAAGGAAATGAAATCCCAGTGGCCTGGCAGAGTGCCAAGGTGCAAGTCGGCGTCAGGACTGGGCCTGCTACTCGGGAATTGTCGGCTGTGAATCTTCTGTTCAACTAAACGAAACTCATGAGAGAAAAGCATGTTGGGGGTATATTCCTGTTTTTGTGTTTCCTATCAAACCTGGAAGGCCCGATAATCTCATGAGAATTTCTGTTTCCAATCTCAGTTTTATAAGTAAGTGAACCACAGTAAGCATGAAACAGGAATCTCCAATGTCATACATTCATGTGAATCGGAATTTTGAAAAATATTTTTACTTTCCACTCGTTTTTTCTCTATGTCATATTATTTTATTTTATTTTTGTTCCTTAAAAGTGTATTTCAACCCATGAAACCCAACCCTTTAAAGAAAATCATTGTGATTATAAAATGAAGGCTATCCAAATAAATGTCACACCTTTTTTTTTTATTTCTAAAGCCATTTTGTAGTATGTGCTATTTTGGTCATATGGCACAAATCAAAAATATTTTTTAAAAAAACTACTTATCCATCTTGGAAAGAAAACTTCCATCATAATTGCTTAAAAATGTATAGTGTAAGACCTAAATAAGTCAACTCAAATGTAAAATAGATCCACCCACCCCCTTTTGTTCCCATAGTTCTTCTGATTTATTCAAGTTCATTGGGGACAGAGGGAAATTGCCAAGGACAGTAATGGTGGGGACTGAGGCAGCCTAGACTCTGGTGCACTGCCACATGGGCTCCAATTGTATGTCTGTTGCCAACGTGCTAAGTGACACTGGGGGAATCTTTTCCCTCTTCGTGTTTCAATGTCCTCACCTGTAAAATGGGTATGCTAAGAGTACCCACCTCATGGGTTATTGTGAGGATTCAATGCATTAGCCCATGTAAGGCATTTAAAAAATCATTTACACTTAATAAAGGTAATGCATTTAGAAAGACGTCTGGCACACAGCTACACCATATAAGTATTGGTTATTAATAGTGTTTGGGATGTAATTGCTATATCTTGTACTTCTAAAATTAGTCCTAGATAAATGCTCTCCATGCTGTAGAACACATTAAGGGCTGAAGAGGAAAAGAAATATTGTTAGAGCAGGAGGGAGAGATGCAGCTTGGCAGAAGGCCAGGTTTCCATTCGTAGCTTATTTCTGTAACATTTCCATAAACTTCCCTTGAGTACAATGAGAAACTGTGTAAAGTGATACTCCTGGCTTTGAATGAACCCACAGCACAAGGGAATTCACACAGTAAAATTGAAGAAGCTGGCTAAGAATGTACAGCTACTTTTCCCTCACAAGAATGAATACAGGAAAATGTGGACATATCATTTTTAGCATATTTTAAAATTGCTCTCAGACAGTAGCCAATTTTGATAAGCATTTGGTAGGGGAATGGCAAGCATGGCTTTACATTGTGTTGGGTTTCACAAAAGCCTGATACTTGGGAACAAGCAGCCTTTATTCTGTCACTTCGAAGACGAAGATAGCTGTTGAAAGGTGCGCCTTGATAAATAAGAACACGTTTGTAGGGTGCATGCTTTAAAACTACAGCTAGATGCCCCAAGGCAGAATTTAAGGAAGAGGAAGCATAATTTTTAAATTTAGTAATCATCTATAGGCTTAATAGTTAAAAATACAGTTCCAAATTTGGGGTTGCTATTTAATTTTAGATAGCATTTGAAAGAAGTGTACTGAAAAAAATCGGAAATCTGAGCGTATTCGATGTGCTTGTATATGTTACAAGTGTAGAGAATCATGTAAAAATACACTGAAAAAATTCTATAGTATATACGTAAAAGTATAGCATTGTACCACTTTTGAGAAAATCTAAACTTGGAGATATCATTCTGTTTTTAATCTCAGGGACAGATAAGCTAGTGTCTCCTTGAGTTTTTACATTCCCCCATAAGAGCTGTGAAAAACACTGATTTTAGTGAGCTAGAACACAGAGTGTTTGTTGTAAAAAAAAAAAAAAAAAGGCAGAATTCATCAAACTAAGATGAAATTGGCCTTTGTGACACAGGGTTCTATCTTGATTAGCTGGGTGATTTTGCAGCACCACCAAAACACTGGAAATAAAGGTGCTGTACTCAGCATTCATTTCAGGATTGTAAAATTTCCAACAAAGTTGTCTCCAGGCATGGACATTCAGATGATGAATTAGAAATATATCGAATCATTCCATGCTATCTTCTCTGGGGTTTTGCTTGACAAACGTCACCTTCCAAATGGAAAACCCTTCTTGTGAAACTTCTGGTAAGTGGATCTGTGCTTTCAAAGAGCAGTTCGGGAAATACAATAATTTTTTTCTAATATGCCAATAGAAAAAAAAAATCCTGTAACAATGGTATGCAATTTTTAGAAAGCAAACACGATTTCAGTGATTTAAGCACCATGCAAATTTTAGTCAGTTTGCAACTGAAGTTGAATAAATGCAAGTGTATATGCAGGAAAAACATAAATCTTACCTCTTCATGTGGTCCAAGAGAAGAAGGCTTTCCTGGCTGCCCTTTGTTAATAGTCAGATAATGATTCTATGCAGCCTGAAAATAGAACTCCTTTCAGACTTGCCCACTCATGTAGTCAAGCCTTCTTTCCAGTAATTACATTAAATTAGCTAAATATCCAGAGAAAATCCAAACTTTCACTGGAAAACCGGACCCAGTTTAGAGTTTGTTCTCTTATCAACGCTCAATTGAAACTGGGTCTCTTTGGAGCTATCTTCCCTTAAGTTCACGTAGCAGGTTAGGTGGCCTGTGGACCAGCACTGATAATGTCACCTCTTAAAAGCATGGGATCCTGGGCCACCACCTGATTTTCTGAATCAGAATCTGTTCTCACAAGATCCCCAAGGAAGTCTGAGAAGAGCTACTCTAAGTAACTAGCGCCCAGACAGTGGCCAGTTCATAACAGGGGCTCCCTAAAGGTGCTGATCAGTTGGCTACATGAATAAACAATTTCACAGGAAACTGGCCATTAAGAGAGCTTGAGGCAAAAAAAAAAAAAAAAGAAAAAAATAACAGTAACTTACTTCCATGAAAAATTCTAATCAGTGCATAAAATTTGGTATTTTAGCCTGAGGCAATCTAAGGAAGTTCAATGTCAATAATTTCCAAGGACAGTATTTAAAGCAATCTCATGCTGAATGAAGCAGGAGTTCTTTCATACCATGTGAGATGGAAAATCATCGTTTTCTAGTGACTGGGAGGAGAGAAAGAAGGAAGGATCCCTGGATGGGCTTTCAGAGACACCTTTAAGTGGAACTTTCACCTTTACAGTTGGATGACTGACACCCTGCCACATTTTTAGCATGCTTTTTTCTGCCAGGGGTGGTAATAAAATCTGACTGCAGATAATTTAATCACAATCAGTGCAGTAAATGAAGATGAACATATGGTGTTCGCCTGTAATTTGAAAATGACCTTCCCAGACCTCCTTCAGTAGCGCACAGACTTGGAGCAGCTCTTTCCATGGGGAGAACCCGTCTACCCCAGGCAGGTCTCCTCCCCCAGCCACTCTCTTATGATACATAACCAAACTCGGGGTGCGGTCTGGCTGTGGACCAGCACAGAGCCAGCTGGCCATCGGGGGTTGAAGCCAGGGCCCAGGCCTCTTAGGTGTAGGACCCCAAGGAGCTTTGCCCTCTGGCTGTTGTGTGGGCCCAAAGAGGATTAACTCTCCAGTGGCAGAGACCAGTGTGTAAACAAAGGATGTGACCCAGTACACACACCTTAACACTCTGTTGTGAGCACCTTTATCCTTTAAGGTTGGTCTGTGTCTGAAGACAGTAGAGTTGATTCCGGCAGTGAAAAGTTGGAAAACGGACCTCGGTTCTTATCTTCTCTGGAGAAAGAATTCAGCAAAGAGAACAAGATTGTGAAAAAGATGAAAGTATTTACTAGAAGCAAAGTATGTGTGGAAGAGCACACGGGCAGACTCGTAGCGACTTACATGCCATAAGGGCAGCTTAGGCTGCTTATATGGGGGCAGTTTTCTGGGCTGTCTCTGGCCAATCGTCTCCATATTTGGTCCTGATGTGCACGTGCATCTCTCAGCCAAGGTGGATTCCAGCTGGCGTCTTCTCCCTCCTTTCATCCTTCCCCTAGACTGAGGGGCTTCTCTGCACATGTGTCAGGAGGGAAATCCACAAGAATGCACCCAGTCAGGTCGCAGTGGTCCTGCTGGTACCCCATCTCGAAGCAGCCCCAGGAGACCAGTTGCTGCTGCTCAGCCTGAGGCCTGTCTCTCTCCTACCTCAGGGTTAGTCAGAGGATCTCAAGGAGAAATCACAAACTCACCAAGCTGTGTGTGGCACACAGCCTGATAAAATGCTTGTTGTTAAGAATATTGCTTGATTCTGTGACAACTAAGATAAAGGCTACTTCTGCATGGTGAAAGCTTTTCCATAATTTTTCTTTATCATACTAATCTTATTTAACCTTATACTAATTGCCTTGTTTAAAAATATAGGCTGTGGTGAGAATCAGATCAAATAAGGATGTTATTGTGCTATGTCTTTTCTGAAACTGGTTAGCCAAGACCCATTCATATATTTACAGAGAAAAAAGTAAAGATTCCTCTGTTTGATATTAAATAAAATAAAACCAAACCAAACACACATATAACAGAGCCCAGATACCCTCCATGTGTAGCTGCGAAGTAAAATGAAGTATTCAACTTTGAATTTGATTTCCCCAAATCAGGAGCTTGGGAATAGCCTCTCCTTAATCAGAGTCCAAGTGCAGCCTGGTCTCACATGCTGTATCTGGTGCACAATGATGCCCCCCGTCGCCCCCCTGGCCAGGCCCCCAGCCCCACCACCAAGCTCCCAGAAGGGCCATCAGCGTTCCCATCAGGTGCATCGTGGGCCATACCTCTGCTCAGCTCTGCTCAGGCTTCATTGCAGTTAAAGCTCACAAATCTCCATTTTTATAGAAACAGAAACTAGGATTAGTGAAGAAGGTAACGTGTGCAAAGCTCAGGGCTGCCAAGAGGTAGAGCTGGGACGTCACACCCTCTTCTCGTTACACCTTCCCCAGCGCCTCCACAAGACGAGACCAAAGGCACCTCTGCTCCAGATGCGAGGTGATCTCAAGTTCATTGTGCCCATTCTTGCAATGGTGGGAAAACAAGATGCTGCTGGGTGAACGTTGCACTCCGTCCAGAGCCAACTCCATTGATTATAGAAGAGAATCGTCAATATCATTCGTCCACATAGCACATGTTGGGAGCTTGCTGTCCTCCAGGCCTGGGCTCCATACATAAAAAGTTACAAGGACTCAAGTAGCCCCTGACCTTCTGTCAAATGGGGAAATCCACAGGTTAACTGATGTGGTAAGAAATAGTGTGATTTTAAAATACAAAGCACTGGTTATAAAAACACAGAGGAAGACCTGACTGACTATGCTTGGGTCACCCTGGAATATTTTCTGGGGAAAGTCAAGTTCGAATTGTGTCTTGAAGGATGAAGAGGAATTTCCAGAGCAGGTACATGAAGAGGACAGGCTGAGAGAGTGGCAAGCACCGGATGTGAAGGTCTAAAAAATAAATAAATAAAAAATTATTTTCCATGAAAACTGAGAATCTGAATTGGATATGCTGTAGCGGTAAACTGCAACCAAATTTTGAAGACTTACTACCAAAAAACCCTTAAAATAGTTTAGACACGGTATATAATAAAGTGTTATTAAAATTAAAAAATAAATAAACAGATGGTGAATTGGGGGAGTTATAAATAGCTTAATCCCGGAAGGCTGGAGCTTCATTCCAGCCTCACAGATCCTTCGTTGATAATCTAGCTGAGTCATTTAGGTCTGTATGATTTGGAAAGAAGAAAGGGTACGTTTTGATTTGGGGGTGGGCCTGGTTGGAGAAGAAGGACCTGGGAGTTCCTGAAAGGAGATGGGTTACTGGGAAGAAACTCTTTGCTTGTTCTGCAAATTACTCGTAGTGTTGGTCCGAGCCGGAGCCGATTCCTGAATTGCAACAAGATTAATCTGATCTTGTCGATCTTCTCTTTTTGTTATCCACTTAGGAGTTCCCCTGTTGGTGTCAGTTTCAGAATTCAGCTTCACACCTGTTTCAGTCAATGGCCTCTAAGGAGGAAGGGGTAGAATTTAGGGGATCTGAGACGGGGGATCTTGTTCAATTCATGTCTCCCACATGAATTCATAAATACTCAGTTTATGTAAAAGTGATTAATTATTAAACACCAATATCTGTAGGATGCTGGCAGTATCCGGGCTAAGCCGTCAACTACACCATTGCATTTGGTTCCATCAGTAACCCCATTCCAGAGGTATTAGGTTTATCTCCCATTTTCTAGGAAAGGGACCTGCAGAGAGGTTAAGAAACACGCCCAGATCATGCAGTTTGTCAGGAGCAGAGCTGAGATTTGAGCTCGAGCCTGATGGAGTGTCCAGAGCAGGTAACTTTTGCTGTCCTCCGTGGAGATGACTCTCCCACTCTCTCCAATTACCCGGCAGCCTGGTAACATTTATTCAACACAATTAAATAAACAGCAAACGTCTCTGTTACTGATGACACTTGTTTTACATAGTCATCTCTTTCACAGAGTTTTGCCCACATCACTTGGTTGAGCTAAATAGAATTCAAATATATTCAAAGGAACATTGGCTACAGTGGACGATTTATGACTTTGCCCAGGTTTCTTAGTTTACAAACTGGAGGCGGCCCTGGACTCACTCAGAAACCCTTTCAATGTTTGAAAAGACGTATATATAAAATGCCATTACTTTTATCCCTTTAAGTTGTCTAATCACAAGTGAAAATAACCAGGGTGAGCTTTGATAGAACAGCCCATTTCAGGCCTAGGATAAGACATTTTGGAGCATAAAATTAACCCTGTGGACGCTTAGCGTTCCCAAAGTCTCTTGGGCATTTGCTGGCTGAAACTGTAGAATAATAGTGCCAGGTTCTTAAATTTCCATCACTAGGTTTCTGGAAACTAATTTGGATAAAGTAAGAACATTTTCATGTGTTTTCCCAGCCGGTGAAAGTCGGATGTTAGCTACTTAAATGACTTTCACATTTATATTTGTTTTAAAAGTTATTTTCCATTTAAATATTTTTCTTATATATCTCCTGATATTTTCCCACATTTTCCCACAGTTATTTGATCAAAATGTGGCTGAATTTATGATGAAAAATATTTCAAAGCAGAAGGTACAAACATTGGATCAGAGATTTCAGATTTTTGTTTTTCACTGACCTAGGCTGTTTGATTAAAAAAAAAAAAAATCTATGACAGTAGTATAAAAGAAAAAATGCCATGTAAGCCTGAACTTTATGAATACCTATGGAAATTTTTCAGAAAAGGCAACTTTCTCCTTTAACTGCAAGAACATAGCTCCTAGATTATATGGAATTTAAGGATCAGCTTGCCTGAAAGACTTGAAGAAAAATTTCCAGTCTCTTGCATTGCAGGGCCACTTGAATTGTAGGGAGCTGGTATCATTTGCAAAACAGCCTCAGAATGTTCTGGCCTGAAAGGAAACTAGCCTTTCAGGACAGCTTGTGTGATATATTTCAACATTAAAACCAAACATTTTCTGTTTATGTGGACTAAAAAAAAATGTCCATTTAAAAATTAAAATTCAGGTTTTATCTTGCCACAAGCTCTAAGACCACGGTCTGGGAGAGTAACTCAATTTTCTCCACTTACTCTGGTTTGTACATAATTTTCAGTTATCTGAACTGATGGTTATTTAGCCCTGAGAAGACAGCCCCATTATTATAGAGATGTATCTTGGATGTTTATTTATCTTTAAATTCACCCTGCACTTTAATTGGATTCTTTTTTGGAAACCTGCTTTAAATATCACCAGCATCAAAATATCTTGTCAGAGGGTGAACACTGCTTTTGTAACAAGAGGATCAGTGGATTTGATTCCTAATTGTGCTTCCTTACAGAAAGATGTTGGCATACTTTAATGCGTGGAAGGTACTTAATGTCTGTTTTGATGGGCGGAATAGAACCCTTTATATTCTCACAAAAGGACGTTCAACAGCTCAGTTAATCTAGGGTTTGTTCTATAGTCCTGAATCTACAAACTCTGCCAATTTTGAACATCATAGGTAAATAAAAGACTGAAGACATCCTAACTCTCAAACAGTCTGAAGCCAAGAAAAAGAACAAAGAGAAAAGGAGCCAAATGCAAACATAATTACACACCAGTGTTCTCTGTGTACATAGTTATATACCCTGGGCTCTCTGTGTACATGATGACATACCCAGTTATTCTTCATGTACAGAATGACATATCCAGTGTTCTCTGTGTACACAGTTATATACGCAGGGCTCTCTGTATTTGGGGTTTGGAAAGAAACAGCTGCACAATCCACTTGGGGAAGCTTTGCAGTTCCAAGTTCATCTTTGGCACCATTTACTATTTCTATTCTATTTCAGCCTACCATTTTCAGCTTAACTGGGAGAGAGAAGTGAGTTTCCAAACAACTTAATTTTAGGCTATATTTCTCATCTACCAATCAGGAACTGACAGCCATGACAAGCATGTCTTCACCTCTCTACATTTTTATTCCTGTCCTTTAGGAATAACTCTTCCACGTTTAAAAAATCTCAGCAGCAGTGAGATACACAGCATACACACCTCTCTCTCTCCCTCTCTCTCCATTCAACCTCTAGATAATCGAGATAATAACATTTGAAATCAGAAATGGATGAAAAGAGAGCACATATTTTATACTCTGAATTTACATAAATAAAACATTTTATGCTCAACATTCATGAAGATAGATATTCAATTTACACACGTCTCTTCTTTAAGGTTCATCTTTATTACCCGCGACACTAATATCCATGAACGCTGCATTCTCTTGAGAGGTTGACTATATTAACACCATAATATTGCTAGACTCTAAACCAGGTCAAATTTAAACAGAGTCCTGGTTAAACGTGGGGTATTGACGTGTGCCAATCTTGTCTTCCTACCAAAGCGTAAATAAAATGACAGCAAAGGAATTTTTCCAAAAATCTATTCACCCATAAAGACAATGGGGAGATTTCAGCAAGCAACACCTTTACACTAATTTTGGACAGAGTTGGAGGAGAGATGCATGATTTAGCAAAGCAGTAGAAATTATACACTAATTTCTCAAACATTATAATTTGAGTCAATTTGCTCCACAGAACCTCTGAAAGCGTCATCATTTCAAGAGGCATTAGTAAGAGTTACTCCCTTTCCTCCCCCAGACTTAAAACCTCTCCCCCATAGAAACCTGGAAAACCCCACCCTGGAGAAACTGTGTCGTTAAGCAAACAAACAAATGAACTCTCAATGTAGATATCTGGGGTTCCCCTCAGGGAAAAGGCCGACGTCCTGCTGGGCTCACCTACAGTAGCTCTCATCCAACCATTTCCAGTTCCAGGCTCAGGGCTTCTGACCAGCTCTTACTGCCTCACTCTTAAATATGAAATGCCAGCCCAAAGCACCAGACATTTAAGGCAAGCCTTAAACTGGAAGGAGTAAAACCTAAACAAATTAAGAAAAAGAGGAAAGCAGCAAGGAAGGGGAGGGGGGGGGGGGGGGAGGAAGGAAGGAAGGAAGGAGAGAGAGAATAAGGAAAAGAGAAAGAAAAGAAGAGAAATAAAGGAAGCCCTTGTGACTGGTCCAGGAGTTTGGACAGTCATGAAGCAATGACTAGAAATTGGATTAGGTATTGGGGCTCAGAAGCTGTGTCTTTCTTTCTTCCTATAATATCTAATAAAATGCTTCAAGATGTTCTAATGTTCATTGGAATTGAATTTTAGAAAGATTCATTTATAAGAGCTGTGTACATGGATCCAGGGAGACAACTTTTAGAGACTACTGTATCCTCTATATACTACTTGCACTTTCTTAAAATATTTCTAGGCCAGATTTGTATTTCAGTTCAGAGAACAGCAAATTGTTCAGGAAGTGGTTTGTTCTCAGAAGATGGGGCCCAAGCTGGTATATGCTTTTTGTTCATATTCTTTTCCCCCTAGGTTTCAATCATTATTCCTCATCTTGTAAGCTCTAGTTTTTCTTTATTTTTATTTTTTATTTATTTTATTTTTTTCTTATTTTTTATTTTTTAATTTTTTCTTAAATTAGTCTTTATACTGTTATTCAGTTACAAGATATTTTTCCTACAAAGAGTCACTGGAGCCCTGTTACTACTGCCAGACCTGTGATGCCAGCATGTGATTCTGAGGGTCTGCTGTCACTTCTGGTACCCACCTCCCTAAACCTGAATCACATCACATCCTGAGTGAGGCCAATGATGTCTGGAAAACTCAAAAAACAAAAACAAAAAAAAGAATTTTTTCATTTTTTGTATTTCCAACAAGACCCTGGGCTGATTTGTTCCTGAGTATCTATGTTTCTCTCGCCCTTTGCCTTTCCTGGCTGGAGTTGAGGGACAGTCTTTCAGGGTTCCTGACTCTCCCATGAGTTCAGTTGTTCCAAATTGACCTAAGGTGTCTTGTGCCTTAGGCTTAAATCTAGGAATCACTGTTGTTCCTACTTTCTGGTCATTATGGCTTAGACAAATGCAGCAAAATATCTTTATAAAGATGATTTATGTTTTTCAGGTTATGTTTTCCAATTACATGATATTTTGAATTCAAAATATCAATCAGTATTATCATTTGAGTTTACTGGAAATTTTGACTATATACTTTGTTCAAGTAATTATATTATTTTTATGATAATTACAACTAGAGTTTGTCTTCTTCCAAATGTATTTGAAATAAATGAAATTAAATATAAAGAAAAAATGGGACAATTAGGAACAAAAATATATTGATGCTGTTTGAAGGAAGCAGAGAGGAAACATACGACTAGATGCTCAAGATGGTCCCATTAATACAGTTCACTACTGAAGCCAGCTTTCAGTTTCCTGGCTGCTAAGTGAAAGGGAAAACATGTCATATTGGATAGATTCTACTTCCTGACAGATGAAAGCATGCACATTTGTCTGCAGAAGCAACATTTTTCCTTAACTTAAACACAAATAGAAATTTTCTGTCTAGCCTTATAGAAAGATTTTTGAGTGAGATAATAAGTGACGTTTTCCACTAAAATTTAATAAAATTTTATGAATAATCCTCTCTTCAGTAACAGTTCAAATAGTTTGCATTACCTATTTTTTCCACACTTTTATCTGGATAATAAAAATAGCTCAGAGGAATAATGTAGGGCGTGATATCTTTCATCTTGACCTACACTTTTTGATTTCCTGCTCAGGGGTCCAAATGAGGAGAATCAGAATCAAATCTGTTAAGTGATACAAATGAGATGAGCTGCCAAAGATTGGGATTTCCAACCCCTACAGTGTGGGTTCAGCTACAGTCATAGACAGTAGAGTGGAAGAGAAACTGAGGATGGGCAAAGCCGGTCCTCTCATTCACAAGTGGAAAAACTGAGGCGGGGGGAAGATGTGAACCTGGTGGTCCAGGGGGCTGGATGTGCCGCTCCAGCATCTTGACAACCTCACTCCTGTCTCACAGCAGAGGATCACGTGCTCTCCACTCTCCATCCTCACCACCAAGCCTTATCTTTCAACCCCTGAGAAGAGATGACACATCAAATTCAGGAATTGTAATGAAGCTCAATATAGTCAGTAAAATCCAAACTTTGTAATTTTTCTTGAAGTTAATGTGACATGTGTCTCTTATAATCCTCTCATATTCAAAGTTCGTGAACTTTGGGAACAGTCTCAATGTAATATCTTTTCAATAAAGCTGATTTATATAGCATAAAACTAAAGGTGATTTACTTTTACACAAGGTTGTAACACATCCCACAAATCAGAAAAAAAATGATTTATCAAACCATATGCCTAATTCAAATTTAGTGGTTATCCTCATGACACATATTAAATATTAGGGTTAGTGATATTTTCTTCCAATTAGTAAGAATCTGTTTACATCAGTATGCTGTTTCTTCTACTTCACCCAGCTTCAATTTGTCAAAGAAGTGATCTAGAAATTTCAGAATGAGGTTTGAAGGATTCCTTGCTTGTATTTTCTCCTTTTCCTTCTTCTCATCGTCACCTCCCACCCCACTCCCGTGCAAATTTCCTACAAAGCCTATTCTCTGTAGAAGCCTGTAAAAATATCTCATTACCTCGCTGCATCTATTAAACAATGGGAAATTAGCAAGCTCTGACATTGAGATTCATTCCCACTTTTTAGTGCATTCTGTCTGCTTGGAGTATAGCAATTCTTGTTGCTCACAAGAAAGCATGGGAAGGTTACTTGTTTAGTTAAAAACATGACACTGAGCAGCTGTCCCTCGAAAGCCCCCAAAATAGAGACAGCTCTGTTTGCTGATATTTCTTTCTTCTTCTCTGCCTTGCTCCTTGGCTCACCAAGGCACAGATGCAGGGGTTGGTTATTTAGGCCACTATCCAGAGGGATTATTAAAATTCTCTTGAGCAAAATTTTCCAAAAAACAAATGCATTTCATAAATGTATATTAATCTGTTCAGCTTCAGATAATGAAAACACAGAACTCTGGTAGGAATCAAGTGGCTGGTGAAGCCCAAGCCCCGCCCCCAGGAATGTAACCGAAGGCGCTGAGGTGTTGGAATGTGGCCTTGGTGCTTCAGGGGAGGTATTTTGAATGCAAAAGAACAGATCCAAATCAGGGATCTTTCAATTTGGGAATGGCAGCTAAGTTCTGGTCTCTGTGTATCCTAAAGGACAGGAGAGGACACCCTGGGTCATGCCTGAACTTTCAGACCCAGCCTTCCCTGGGACAGAATTTTTGGTAAATGCCTCAGCCGGTGGTTGCTAGTGAGGCTGTGAGGCATAGTGTCCCTGGTCCCCCCTTGTTTAGCGGCTTGCTGGGTCCCTGCTGACCGCCACATGCACCAGGACAGGGCTGGCCCTTGGTTCCTGAGCACAGACTTAGAGTCTATTCACTGCGTTCTCTGCCGAGGCAGCCCAGGCTCTGCCTCTGAAAGTAAAGTCAGGCTGGGTCTATGTCAATTGTTCACTTACTGATGTCCAACGTGTATGTGTTTCTGTGTTTGAAGAGGAGAGGTTTGCACTGCTCTCACAGAGATGGGGCCATTAGACGTCTCTTTTGGATTGCCGCCACATTGGAGTATCAAATCCAAAGGTGTGGTAAATAACTACCCTACCCTCAGTGCATATTAACACCCCGTTTCCAGAACTTACTTTGGGTTGTCTAGAGTGTCTGGGAAGGCAAAGGGTAGAGTGAAAAGTCTGCTGAGTGGGGAGTCCTAACAGCTGTGTTTAGACCCTACCAGCCCAGGTTGCTGGTGATCTTTAGCAACTGACTCAATCTCCAAGAGCCTATTTCTTCTTCTGCAAACAGAGAAAATAACAACCTGTCCTACAAATTTCAAAGGACTCTCCTTTCAAAGTAAATAGATAACCAGATAGAAATGAATTTGCAAATATTAAAGCTACAGGAATTTAAAGAATAGATTATATACTAAACATAGTGGAATCATCCTGAATATTTTAAAAATACAAAAAACAGAATATTTTATAGATTAAACTGATTTATAATGAGATGGATATAAATGGAAATATATTATGTTAGGTCTATGATTTAGACCCATAAGAATATTTTAAAATAGGTTTATTTTTGCTGACTTGGAGCACAAATGATGTACTTTTCAGTAAAATACTATAATTCTTATATATTTTCCACAATGTGACCACGTATAATTGCTCACAGGTCTTACAAACTCGTTTACACTGGAATTTCTGTTTTGTTACATCCTCGTTTTCACCTTTGGTTTATATACAACATCTGCATTCCATGTACCCTGGGGCAGCAGGACCACTGGCTGATAAGATAGATCAATTTGAGGCTGGATATAAATCAGACTGATCTTTACCTAGGATAACCTCTAACAGAGAAGCAACCTTTAACCTTCTGCATGATGACTAGATCCAGTTCCCTCCATTTCCCCAGAAATTAATCCAAACTGATCTGTGTGCGTTCATCTCAGTGACTTTCCACCGAGGCTGTTTCTCGGTTGCTCCTGCTGGAATGAAACCAAACCTCTTTCTTCGGGAATGTTCCATTGGTAAGGTTCAGAGAGGAGAGCTTCAGTTTGCAGACCTCACACCAAGGGATTACGCAAGTGAGACACGGGCATCCATCCCTCCCAGCCAGACATCTAAGTAGGCTGTTCGATTCTGCCACTTCGCTAAGTGTTGATTTCAGAGCCCATCTGCAAACTGAAACATGCCAAGTGTATCTTTGCTGATCCTTTCTGAGTTGCTGCTACAGCTTTTAAATATTTAGGGTCAAATGTGTTTTTTCAAGTGTAACCTGTATGACCTGTGTCACTTTGTTACTATGATCAGTAGTGGAAGTGACAGTCTTGGCGGTAAGGACAGAAGGAGAAGGAGTGGCAGCCACCAAATGCCAGACTCTGTGCCGGGAGCTAAACGTGAATTACTAATAATCTCAGCAAAGTGCCACAGATTTATTTTTACCATCCTCATCTTGTCCATGAGAAAACCATCAGCTGATTTGAGCCTGCATTTCAATCGGATCCAAATCCCAGAGTCCTTCCAACTCTTAAAACAGCTAATACAGCTCCATGATGACAAAGGAGTCATAAAAATATATCTGGCTTGCCTGGATGGAGGCAGATAATTCTAGAAGCTTGCAGAAACTAGGAAGGATCCTGCTCTCATGGGCCTCTGCATCCTTCCTTGCCCTTCTGCATGATCCGAGGCTCTTTCAGACCGTGTCTGTGTGTGGCGTTGAATAAGACATTGTTCTAGTGGCTGGTGATCTGGTTGCGTCTGACGTTCCAACCAGAACTGTTATAATGTGACTAGCAAAGAGGTGCATGATGAACGTGGCTTCCTCTTCCTGGGCGGGGGGGGGGGGGAAGGGGGGAAGTCAGCAGCCCCGCCTCTGTGGGCCTTTTCTCTGGGTCGTGTGTATCTTCCCCAATGCTGTTCTGTAGCAGAAATCTACCATGCTCCACAAGTGTCCCCCATGGCGGGAGGCCCTAGGCACTGATGGATTTGAGATTAAAAAGATACTAAGGAAAAAATGGGAGGAAGACAGCTCTGCCTACAGCACTGGGACCTTTACTGCCCTTCACAACCCCAAACCTGATTTGCCTACCGGCCCACTGACTACACCTGGATGGAATGGGAAGCTGGTGTGGGTTGGTGTGTGCTTTAAGACACCCAGAGTTTCTTAGGGCTTTGTTGGATAGCTGCCACACAGCTGTAGCTTTCTGTAGGCCATGGCCAGGATATATTCAGGACAGAATGCCATGAATAAACTCCAAGTCAATTTTATTTGGGAGAGGAAGCCAGGAGAAGAAAACGGAAGCCTTCCTGAAAACAATATGTTAAAAGAGAAAAGATAATCTAGCTCTACTTACTGCATGAAGAATTGAGGACATTTTGTTTGATTCACATCCTATTTATCTTCCATTCCACTCTTTAGGAAATAACTCTGAGAATAAAAAATGTGGGAAAATCTGAATTAGCCCTCCTGAGGGAAGCTGGAGGAGAAACTTATTCAAATACCAGCATCTTTGGAGGCTTTCTCCTATGCATGGTCTTGACGGAACATTAAAGAATGGATGGCCAACTTGAAAGTCACCTGCCAGAGGACTGGCATAGCTCCTCAGCAAGAGGTGGGACAGATCTTACACTCACAGCCTTTCTTACGTTAGTGGTAAAGGGTGAATGTGATTTTGATGATTAATGTCACTGGGAAAGTTCTATTTGAATCCTTAGTCACTGTGGGTTGTGGTGACCATAGAACTCAGGACTATAGGTTGTTGAAATTTGCTAAAAAACAAACAAAAAAACCCAATTCCTTGATTCAAAGGCAAAAGCAAAGTAATTAAATTCTTACTTAAAGGGGAGAAGACATGGTTTCCATTAGAAAAGAAGTGAATATGGAAGTAAACTTAGCTGTATTAGAAAGTGAGAAAGCAAAGCCAAAGTGAGAAAGGAGCTGGCAGTGATAAAGAATATTCTGAACTAGAACGGATGTGAACACAATTGTCAAAGGCATTATAAGGAGTAAAATTGCAAAGTCAAACCATGATAAGGAGTAAAATTGCAAAGTCAAACCATGCAGAAAATAAGTCAACAATAAAGATATCTTTATTTACAGAAACAGTAATGGGCCAGATTTGGCCCACAGGCTTGGTTTGTGCATCCTTTGAGCTATATCGTGCTATGTGGCTGTTGTTTAAATATGGTGGTTACTTCATGCACTTCTTTAGGTACTTCCTTCCCTGTAGCTTAATAACAATAATAAACATTCATTGACTTTCCGTGATCCAGAAAAGGGGTTAAGTGTTTTAGATAAACAATTTAATAGCGCTTGTAACAACCCTGTGAACTGAGAATTGTCCAAAGTAACCAACAATGGGTGTCAAGGCGAAGATACCATTCCTCGCCCAGGTGACTCCCAAGTGTGAGGGCTTAACCACGGAACCCTCATCTCCTCTTGGGATGTGGCATTTTAATCTATCACAAATATAAAACAGAGGTAAATTTGTCTCATGGTGGGATACAGAAATTCAAGTAGATTTTTCTGAAACGGAAAGTCGGAATTTTCTTAAAAAGAAAGCCAGAAATTAAAACAAAGTGGACATGGACAAAACAAGAAAAGGCATCAAAATGGACATGCATACTAATGAAAAATTGTAAGCAACTGAAAGCTGTCATTGCTTTGATTCACTCCTCATTCGGTACTTCCACAGGAGGATGAGATAGTCCACCTACAGTTAAACAATCCAGTGAGAACTTTTACTCACATCCTATTTTGTCTGAGGGTCAGAGCTGTGTACAAGTGGCCTGAGCCCAGCTGAAAAGTCCTTGGAATCTGAATTCCTACCTGTAGGAACTTATTTCTTTTAGGGAAACATTGTCTTTTCTTTGCAGTCCTCTTTTAAATGACAATCTGTGCAACAGAGAACTTTGTTTTCCTAATAGAGCCCTAGGAAAAATAAATTTAGCATTTCACTTTTTTCCCCCACTTCTTTTTCTTTCCCTCACTTTCTAAATTCCTGTGAGTGCTTCATCTTGGTTTCAGTTTTGTGTCAATTTCCAAAATCAATTTTTAACTATTTAAATCTCAAATCTCTCAAAGTGAATTATAAATGCCTAAAATAATTTTGTAATCATCACTCCAGAAGCATTTGGAAAGGCTTACAAAATGTAAATAGAAGTTCATTTGATGATGAATAGTAAAAATGATGCAATACTCATTTATGCTCAGGTATTTTTCAGTCATATCACATCATAAAAAGAAATAAATAATTAAGAAAAAAAAATATATTAAAACAATCTGACTAGAAACAGAAAGTACTTTTATTTAATGAGGACTTCCTCCCTCCCTTGTTTTTAGTAAGAAACTTAAATTGTTGGTTTAATCTTTTTCTTTAGTAACTAAATATGTTGGGTTGGGAAAAACCCAAATTTATTTTCCAAGCACCATTAATTCTTAAATGTAAACACCTGTTTTCAGGGAAAGTGGAAACATAGGATATTTAATGAGGTTGTTCTTAAGTCATCAAAGCATTGCTTGCTAGGACTATTTGATATTAAAAAAAAATCAGTATCTTTTCTTATTAGCTCTTTTTTCTTTCTCACTTTTTGCTTTTCTCAGTCTATGTAAGACTCGCCATGAGAAGGATGAATCTTAGATCTAATCTATTTTAGTGTGGTTTACACACACCAGAGACCCATCCAGGCACTTCTGTCCACACATGTATAATTTGGGTCCCTACTGCTCTTTCTAGCCTCTCACTGCCCATCTTTTGAGTTTTGTCCCCCTTTTCTTCATCTATCAGATTTTGAACACTGGGAAGATAAAATGTCAAATCAATTTTTTTACTTTTTAAAAATATTTTGGCTTAAAAATTGATAAAAGATTTAAGATATGAATTGCCAAGAGCCAAAGGACAAGTGTCATTAATTATATCCAATCAGCTCTTAATTATTTGCATCAATACCTTGCCTTCATGGATATTTGAGAGATAGTAAAAAAAGTCATTCAAGTTTTGACATTACCCTGTGAGACCAGGTATGGTTCTAAATAACATGATAAATGAGTTAAGGGAATGCCAGAGAAGGCGTAGAAAGCTAAAGTATTTGCCTCCACACTTGTTTCCTTTTGGCAAAAGCAGCCACTGATTGTTTGCTGAAGTGCATTCAATTCGCACTAGAAATAATTTTCACTTGTATTTTATACATACGTTCACCAGCAGCAGATTTGAAAATGTGCTAGCTCAAGACCAGTCTCATTACTCAGCCATAAAAAGGAACGAAATTGGGTCATTTATAGAGATGTGGATGGACCTAGAGTTTGTCATACAGAGTGAAATAAGTCAGAAAGAGAAAAACAAATATCGTTAGTTAACGCATATATGTGGAATCTAGAAAAATGGTACAGATGAACCTATTTGCAGGGCAGGAATAGAGACGCACACATAGAGAATGGACATGTGGACACGTGGGAAAGGGGAGGGTGGGTGGGAGGAATTGGGAGATTAGGATTGACATATACACACTACCATGCATAAAATAGCTAGTAGGAACCTGTTGTACAGCACAGGGAGCTCAGCTTGGTGCTCTGTGATGACCTAGATGGGTGGGATGGGGGACGTGGGAGGGAGGTCCAAGAGGGAGGGGATATATGTATACATATAGGTGATTCACTTCGTTGTACAGCAGAAACTAACACAACATTGTAAAGCAACTATACTCCAATTAAAAAACAAAAATACACCAAAAAAAGACACCAGTCTCAAAATTTGTATAATATTTACTTAATTTAAACTCAACTCAAAATAAATTTTAAAATGTCCAGGCAAATGCAGAAGGTAGAATGCACATATATAATATTTTCCCATTTTCAGTGTTCTTTATTGGGTCATCACACCAATGCTGATTATTAATTTTATTTCTGGATGTCCCATTTTCTCAGCTGCTTTTTTTCACTTTTTCCTCCCCCATTGTCACAGGTATAAAAACATCCCAAACTCATTTCTGAACTGAGCTGCCAAAGAAAGATCTTGGAGTGGAGGCTCCCGGCCTTTCTCCCATCCCTGGATGCATCTACTTCTCACAAGGAGATGGATATCAACGTTCCGCTTCTCTGCTCTAGGTCTAATTTTTCTTTTCTGTTCAGTTATTGTTCATGGTTTTTGCAGAAAACAAACTCGCAGAAAACAAACTCACAGTAAACCTGAGGAAGGCTTATCATGAGGCTTTAATATTGATGGAGGTGGACTCAGCCACAATATACTAGACAATTAGCCTAAAAATCCTTATTTCTGAGCTTAAACGTAACTAGACTTAGTATAGTCACTTGTCTTCAGTTTGCTCTTTCCAAAGCGAAGGAGTGAAAATCATACCTTTATTAAATCTATATCCATAGATTTTCTTAGCAGTCTAATACATACCATCAAGTTTTCTTTGAATTAAAATGTCCTTCCCTAAAGAATTTAAACATCTACAGACATTGTAAAGTTAACTTTAATCAATCACCAGTCAGAGGGGATCCTAATTTTCCTACTTTGCAAACCATGATCAGTACTATTCTACTGCAAACAAAATTAATTTTCTATTAGCTTAACCCAATTCTATTTGAAAACTTAAAGAACTAAAAACTGTTGTAGTCAGAAATTCCCTTGACTCACAAATCCACGGTGCTTTACTTACACAGGCTTCCCCTGAGGGGTGTGCAATTATGTTGGAGACATGTCTGCCTGCCATCCTAGGATTGGTGTCATGTATGACCATGTCATTTTAGGTCAGATAAACCTTACAGATGGCACCATATTTAAAGGTTTTTAAATACCATATTAGCATGACCAAAGTACTGGAAAACAGAATTCTATTGCAAAGCAATGCTGAGAATCTATAAAAATTGGATGTTTAAAAGCTACTCATCCATTTTAGATGGATAATTTTGGATTTTATTGAACTTATTTTAAATAAAAACCTAAAGATGATACTATCTCTGTGGAATTCCATCTGCTATAGCACAATCTACCTTATGGCTACCTTTACATGATGAAACATGTTTCATACAGTGGTAAACTCTATAAATTATGAAACAAAGGTACATGTGATGAGTATGCAATTATGACAAAAAACTGGACATCATACAAGAGTTAAGTAACTAACATGCGATGATTTTATAGTTCCTATATCCTAGGGGTATCTCAGAGAGCATTACTTGAAAATCTCATAGTTCAGATGGCTATCGATAAAATACAATTTGAACTATGAAAATTAGTGCCAAAATTTTGAGATTCTTTGCTGTCAGCAATTAGTTATTTAGACAACCTTTTGTACTTAGATTATGTGGACTGTAGAATTTCTAGGAATTGAAAAAGGCAATTTCATAAGTAACTTTGGAAACCAGCATAGCATATCTGGGGATAAGAATATTACATATAAACTTATATATCTAAATGAAAACATGACAGATTTTTGTGGAGTCAGTCTCACTGCTTTAATCAGATTCCAAAATGTAAAACTCTTTCAACCAAATGAAACTAAGTCACACTGGTTTTTAAATGTGTGGTTAGTCTGAAGAATTCTTTGAAAGGAGGGGTCCAAGTAATATATTCAGTATCTTTCCTTTGCCAATTCATCACTACCTAATGTCCCCTCTTGCATTGACATGGATTTCTTTATCGGCAGGTTACGTTTGCATGATTTTGGCCCATACAAAATTATCACTGTTTCCTTTAGGGAGAAAAATGAAAAGTAAAAAGATTGCTTTACTGTCTTGCTGAGACTCGTTTAATGGATATTGGTAAAATAATCACATAACTACATTACTTATAAAACCACTCATAATTTGAGGCAAGGCAACAGCTTAGTTGGCTGCCAAAGGTTAGAAACTACAAAATCCATAGAAAATGTCCTGATTTTGTTGGTGATAAATTAATAAAAATCTCCCAAACTATTAGTACGTTACTCGGTTCACTGAATACAAATCCATGATAGGGTAAAAAGTAAAATATCTCTACTGAATTCCAATTATGTCAACTAAATCAGCCTTTTCTTCTAAGTTAAAAGATTTTAATGGCTAAGACCCACCCACCACTCCTTCACATTATTCACAACGTACTCTGTGTCATATCTGGTGGTCTCTTTGTATACAAAAGTAAGTAAGACTGAGTCTTTGCTCTCAAGATGCTCTAAATCTTTGGGGATCATGGGGAGTCTTCTTTTCCAGAACAGTTACCCCTTAATAATGATAACATTTAACAGCAAGAGCAATAGAAACAGCAGCAGTAACAATAATACTTTTATTTCAGTTCAGCTTTCATTTCTCAGTTATAAAGATATTTTTGTAATGTGTGTGTGCATGTGTGTGCACACAGGCGTGTGTGTGTGTGTAATCCAAAGAACTGGACTTGAAATGTAATTCTCAAGGTCTGGAACAATACACAGCAAATTCTGGGGGATCCTGAGCCAGTTACTTGAGTTCCATGTCTCTGTTTTTTACTTAATGAGGATTTCTTTAATAATTAATTCCCAAAGGTCTTGTCCTCTAAGTCTGTTTGCCAGCAATATTCTGTTGGTGTCTTTTTTTTTTTTCTCAGTGCTTTAAGATGTTTATTTTTAAGTAGTCTGTTGATGTCTTAGGGTCAGTCTCTAACAGATCTATATTGCAAGGATTCAAAGAAAGAGAAGACCTTTGTGGACTAAGTTGGGAAACTACCCCAAGGACAGCAGATCAGTTTCAACACTTTGTTTCGGTCTAAAACAGATTGTGTTTTCTCCACACCCCCAACAGAAAATAGTATTACTTAGCAATTCTAGGCACGTCTTTCTTTCAAGAAATTCCTTGAAACTCCCAGAATAATTGTAAATGAAATTCATAAAGAGGGAAAAACACTGTTATGAGGCGGGTGTACATCAGCATGTGGGCAGGATTTAGCTGAGCCCCTTTTTCCTATTGAAGAACTGATCAGACGACTTGACAGCTGGAGTTTACATGATTGTTGTACAATAAAACAGCACTACTGCTACCTTTTGCTGTGCTCCAAATGCCAAGTGCAATTTTGAATACTTCTTCTCCTTGATAAAAATACGCTCTCTTCATAAAAAGAGAAGATAGACACATCTTAGAAATGAGTGTGCTCCTACAGAATGCAACATGCATAAAAAATTAAAGCGAAATTGAACTTGTGACATATAATTAAAAAAGAAAGGAAAAACCTATTGAAGTTTAATGGCTGGATTGTAAGAGAAGCCTTACACAACATAGTGGGCCCTATGAGGTCTGAGGTAAATGGATTGCAGGATGTATAGTTGGAGCTCAGCTGTGAACACTGTGATATTTTGAGAAAAAAGGATTGAATGCACATGGCTTTGTTGAACCTCTCTCAGAAATCCTAACAAATCTGACCATTTCAGTTGCCAAAGATGGCATTAAGAAGTGCAGAATACAAAATAGATATAATATCCAAAATATATAATTAAATTACAGCCCTTGCTTAGGTGTTTATTATAGTCTCGTATGTTAAACACTTATTTTTGGGGTGAATGAAAAGAGAAACCCAAATAAATTTTCCCTTTTTGTATAGGGCTGTGACGGCCTGATTTGGAACTTTCATGAAATTGTGAGTAGATTAAATAGATACTTTTAGTTCAAAACCAACTAGAGCTTAAATTTGAGTTTGTGTTTTTCCTGGGCTCTTAACTGCTCCAACATATATTAGAACCTGTTTACAGCTAAGGCATATTGAATTCAAGAATATAGCAATAAGTAACCTAATTTTGTCAGTCCCTTTAATAACATTAGTAGTCTCAAATTCATTCGTTTATTAAATCAACATTTTTGTAGCACCTATTGTATATGAAACACTGCTTTAGGTGTTAGGGATACTGTAGTAAATAAAACATGTGAATGTCTTGATTACATTCTTTAAAGGGGATAGAAGGTTTTAAAAGGGGGATGGTAAGTAATTAATAAATAATGTTAAAGGGGAAAATAAAGCAGGGGGAGGGTATGAAATGTTAAGAGTGAGAGTTAGAATTCTGGATTTGATAGCTAGTCACTGAGAAGATAACTTTTCAGTAAAGATCTGGAGGCACTGGAGCTAGCCACATGGATATTTGTTGGTAGGGCATTCCAGGCAGTAGGACAGCATGTGCCAAGGGCCTGAGGTAGAAGTGTGCCTGGAGTTTGAAGAACAACAAGAACACCTGTGTGGTCAGGTGTGGTCAGAGTCAATCAGAGGACAATAAGGGATACTGGCAGAAACATGACATAAACCAGGCTTCAGAGGGCTAGTGGTGAATAGAAAAGTCTTTGGCTTTGACTTAGGAAGGAATGGGAAGTCTACATCATTCTTCAAGTATTGCAAACCTCTTCCGTGAAGAGCTAGATATTTAGGGGGACAGACAGTCTTTGTCACAACTCCCAACTCTGCATTTGTAATACCAAAAAACAGCCAGAGATAATATAAAAATGAACGAATATGGTTATATTACAATAAAAATTTATTTACAAAAATAAGTAGAAGATGGGATGACATCAGCAAGATGGCAGAATGTGAAGCTACAGGACCTCAATTAATGACAATATATAAGCTAGAATACCTCTGTGAGAACTCTAGAGACAAGTTGAGAAGCTATAGCACCCAGGCCATTATAAAATCAAGAGGGGATTCCAGTGAAAGGGGTAGGAAAATTTGCATCATTTGTTACATGTCTGTTCCCCTCCCCCTAGCAGCCTAATGCAGGGCAACTTAGAGGAAACCCCTTGTAGGGGGCTCCTTCCTTGGGATGGAGACAAAATAATGGACCTTGTATCCAACATTATGCTTGTCTGGGGGCTGCCTGAGGGACTGGTTTCTGTCTCACCTGACTCAGAACACTGATGGAACCAGTGCCAGAGTTTGGGAGCTGCTGAAAGCAGAGGTAAGCATGCAGCACATGAGAATTGCTGTTCCTCAAGCAGATACCGGGGGGGAGCAAGATGTGAGAAAAGGCTTGAGAGGTCCTAGAGCCTCCAGTTGGGTTGATAAGTGAAAAATTATTTTTCCCTGCACAAAGAATTTTTTTTAAATTCCCAAATCCCAACAAAAGATCACAAGGCATAGAAAGAAATAGGTTAGCCTGGCCTAATGGAAGGAACAAAATAAAACTCCAGAAACTGACTCTAAAAAATCAGATCCATGACATACCTGACAAAGAATTTAAAGTAAAGATGTTCATAAAGATGTTCAATGAGCTCAAAGAGAGCAACAGACAGACAACGAAACAAAATCAGGAAACAATGAATGAATAAAATGAGAGTATCAACAAAGAGATGGAAACTGTATAAAAGAACTAAACAGAAATTCTGTGGTAATCAGTACAATAACTGAATGAAAAACTCATTAGAGGTTCAACCACAAACTTGGTAGGAAGAAGAAAGAATCAGTGGACTTGAAGATAGGTCATTTGAAATCATCCAGAGAGAGGAGCAAAAAGAAAATAAATCAAAGTAAAAAGACCTATGAGACTTATGTGACATTATCAAGTGGGCCTAACATACATTATGAGGATTCCAGAAGAAGAGGAAGAGAAAGGGGCAAAGAGCTTATTTGAAGAAATAATGGCCCCAAACTTCCCAAATCTGGGGAATGAAATGGACATAGAGATTCAATAAGCTCAAAGAAATAGACAAGGAAAAATCCAAAGAGGATCACACTGAGACAGTATAATCAAACTGTGTAAAGTCAAAGTCAAAGAAAGAATCTTGAAAGCAGCAAGAGAAAAGTGATTCACCACATACAAGGGAGCCCCCATAAGACTATCAGTGGATTTATCAGCAGAGACCTTGCAGGCCAGAAGGGAATGGAATAATATATTCAAAGTGCTGAAAGAAAAAAAAATGCTGTCAACTAAGAAAACTGTATCTGGCAAAATTGTCCTTAAAACTAAAGGAGAATTTAAGACTTTCCAAGATAAACAAAAGCTGAGAGAGTCCATTATCACTAGACCTGTTCTACAAGAAAAACTAAAGAGAATCCTTCAAGTTGAAATGTAGTTGTGGTAAACAGCAACGCAGAGCCATATGGAAATGTAAGATTCTCTGGTAGAGTGTGTGTCACTTTGGACTAGCCACATTTCAACTGTTCAATAGCCACAAGTGACTAGTGACTACCATATACCATGCTGTACTGCATAACTCTAGAGGTTAGAATGTCTAATTTATTCCTTCCTTCCTTTTTCTTTTTTTCTCCCTTCCTTCTTCTCTCCCTCCTTCCTTTCTTTTCTTTCTTTCTTTCTTTTTCTTTCTCTCTCTCTCTCTCTTTCTTTCTTTCCTTATTTCTCTTTCGATTGTCTAGCATGGGTTTATGCACTTATGTTTGTAAACTACATTGTACTGACAATCATGAGAGCTCACAATAAATCCAGATTAAATCAGTGCCTCGGAGACTAGATTTTAAAAAGTAGTAGGGGAGGTTTGGCCCATGGGCAATAGTTTGCCAACACTTCTATTGGTTACATTTGTGATTTCATTTGACAGATGAAATAACTAAGTCCCAGAACAGTGAAGAAACATTCCTTAAATAACCTAACTAGTTAGAAATGCTGCTAGGACTCAAATTCGGGTCATTATGATTCCAAATTCTTTCAACTACATTATGTTTCCTTCATAAAGACCTTTTTGTTTTTGTAGACCAGTGGTTCTTAGAGTGTGGTCTGTGGAACTCTTTCAGTGGTTTCATGAGGTCAAAACTATCCTCATAATAATACAACATCTTTGTCTTTTTCACTGTGTTGACATTTGCAATGATGATGCAAAAGCAATGCAGGGGAAGGGAGTTATGACCCTGCTGGCACCGAAGCACAAATCAGGGTAGCAGCACCAAACTGTACTAGTATTCATTGCATTTCCACCAGCACATACTCACAGGGATGTAAAAAGCCATTTTCATCTAAGAATGCCCTTGATGAAGTAGTGAAAACTATACATTTTATTAAATCTCAACCTTTAAGTACGTGTATTTGCAATATTCCATATGACCAAATGGAAAGTACTCATAAAGCACATATGCTGCCTAACACAGAATGACTTCTTCTTCCAGGAAAAGCACTTGAGTGATTGAGTTGGGAGCTGAACTAGCAATTTTTTTCATGAAACACCATCTTACTTGAAAGAATGACTGACAAACTATGGTTATTTTTTTTTTGAGATAGAATTTTTTTCTGCTTTATTGAAGTATAACTGACAAACAAAATTGTAAGATATTTAAAGTGTAAAATGTGATGATTTGATATATGTATGCATTGTGAAAGGTTTCCCCCATCAAGCTGATTAACACATCAATTACCTCACATTTAATTTGGATATTTGGCTGACACTTTGGGGGGGGAGAAAAAAGAAGTGAGGCTGTTACTTCAAGAAAACAGCTGACAGGATTTGCGGCCAATGAAAAAAGCTTCCAAGTGAAAATTAGAATTTTGAAAAATGTGTGTCTGCCACTGTGAACTTGACAGCTTCCCAATATTTAAAGACTATTCTGATGAGATCAGTGGCAAATTTAGCCACTGTAATTTCAAAATATTAAATAGTGAACTCTGTCAACATTTGGAAGATCTGCATAACTTAGCAATCAAATATTTTCCAAATTACCAGTGCTTGATGTTGCAAAATCATGTGTGAGTTTAAAGGTTCCTTCAAAGAGTGAGACAGAACATTGGATTTTAATGTAAGTGAGGGCAGTAGATCTGGGTTTCAGATCTACTTGGCAATTAACATTTAAGAAACTACCATTTGTCAAGTTTTAATGCAATATCTAAGAAAAATTTCCATAAAGATTTTTAGTAGGTCATTAAATGTGCCTCCTTTTTGAAATTACATATATATAGGTGAAACCGGATTTTTCATATGCTTTAAACAAAACAACATATGACAACAGATTGAATGAAGAAGTAGGTATGAAAACTATGATGTCTTCTATTAAGCCAGACATTGCAAAAATATAAAACACTGTAATTCTTCTCCCTAATTCTTTTTTGTTTTGAAAGATAATTATTTTTCATAAAAAGTATGTTCATGCATTTATCATCTTATTTTAAATGCATTAATATAATTTTTTAAATTTCTCAGATTTAATTTCTAATATTGTAAATATTGTTTGGTATAACCCTCATAAACTCAAGCTGACCATGGTCCTTAAGAATCCTTAAGGGTGGTAAGGGGATCTGAGATAAAAAAGCTTGAGGATTACTATTGTAGACAGGTGTAGAGGGTATGTGTGTTGCACAGTAAACTCTCAGTTAACTAGAGGAAGGCGTGAAGATTGTCTATTAACTGGCCTGTGTTTCCTTAGATCAAATTTAAGAGGAAAATGGAAATAATAAAACAAACCAATGTTGAATGTCTTCTCATTATAAAGTCAGCATAAATTGCTATGTATATGATTATATGTGATCAACTCTGATCCAATATAGGAAAGCAAAACTTTCCTTCCTACTTACAGGGGTTGTTATAAGAATAAACAATGACATGGAAAAAATGAAATATTAGACATACAATCTTTTGTTGCACATGAAAATGCAAATTTAAGTCAATATGATGTATGTTGAGACATTTCACAAATGTTGATCATCAGAAAAATTTCATTACGTAACTGATAAGCTCCTATTATTTGCCAGTACTGTATTAAACTCCACATATACACAGATGATGAAGACATATATTCATTATATTGTTCTTATTTATGAAAGATTTTCAACGATGGTTTAAGCAAAATAAAGGTCTATATTCAGCCCTTAGTTACTTAGGCAATTTTATTTCTAAGTCTTTGGGTAAACACTTTCCTGCATCATAAATTGATGAGTCCTCAGAGTCTCATTGAACATCTTTACATTCCTAACCATCTGAAATTGTATATTTTGTGTCATAAAACAAATTATATCCCCTCTGAAATCCCGGATTCTTTTGACATATTTCTTGGAGAGAAATAAATAGCTCCTACACAGGGAACTAACCAATGAAATAAACAGTACTAAGTGACCAACAACAGTAAAGCTATAAAACTTCTTTGTTTGCACCTAGTCAATTTTGGCCCTGGACAGAGGGGTGCCTTTTGCTGTAGATTCATTCACAATGGTTCCGTGGCCCTAAAACACAGGGCCACGCTCTCATTCTACCTCTGTTCTGCCAGGAAAGATTTTGCTTTGAATTGTGGAACTGAAATCTCATATTTAGCCCAAAGGAGAAGATATTCTTTGGCAGACTCTTGTTCTGTCTTTCCCCCTTTAGAGCTTAAAAGTCAGGTTTGGGGTTATGCTTTATTTTGTTTTTAGAAGGACACAAGGTAGCATTTTTTTTTTCTTTTCATTTTTTAACATACACAAAGCAGAGGTCTGGCAAATGCAAACGTGAGAAAGTGGAACTCCTGGGAGTGATAGGAGAGTTATAAAAGAGCTCTAATTGTGGAAATATAGTTTTAACATCTTAAGTTTCAGGGGGTTTCAGAACATTCAGAGAATTGTTTGAATATTTGGACGATTGTCTATCAGTTCAACCCATGGCCCCCAAAGCAATAAAATGAGTCTGAAAATTGCAACTTCATTCACTGTAAGAAATCTGTGTCAGAAAGTATCAGAGTATAACTCTTATTAGCTGTCTTTACTTTTATGAACACCTTCCAAAGAATTGAAACCTAATCTGCATTTATTAATTTATTTTAATTATGGGGCTTGATTGCAAATAAATACTTTGCAGACAGGAGAGAACTCTTACTAAGGACCTGCAAAGAATCAATAGAGAAATGCTTATTACAGCCTGGAAAACAAAAGCCATAGGGTTCCTGATGAGTGTGTGAGTCTTGAACAGTTTATTTTCTTTTTTTTTTTGAATTTTTGAATTTTATTTATTTTTTATATACAGCAGAGTTTATTTTCTTTCTGTGCCGATAGCTCATTAGACAGATGAATTTCTCCCGTGATTACAACACCCACCAAAGGGCCAAAGCAGAGAGAAAATCCACCTTTGGTTGCTTTCAAATTAATCTGCAACACTTTGGGCCTCAGTAGGTGCCCAAGGCACAGTCTCACCCATGTTATTTTTAGTTGAAGGCTATTCTTCTGTCACAGGCAGCAAGATTGAAAACTGTCATGACTCTGAGCAAACCTGGTTATTTCAGAATACAGGCTCTCACAGCATTTCCCTCTAATGGCCCAGATTAGAAAAGAAAGGTTGTTTATACGTTTAAAAGGCCAAGGTCTCCTGAACCATCAAAGCAGTGGCTTGTGGTTTTAGAGCAACACAACTTCCTGCTGAGTGTAATGGGTGAGCATCTCCAGGCTGTGCTGGAGCTGGGCTGCCACTGGGCACTGATGCTAATTGGCCGTCTGCGAGGGCCACTCAAGCAGTGCATGGGCCTGAGCACTTTGTTTCGTTTGGAGTGAAACATACCCTAAGTAACAAAGGACCCGTACACCTTCAATGCCTCCTACCTGGACATTTTTCTTTTCAGTGGATGGACTTACAGATCAAATGCCATCTTGTCACCTCCCATTTCTGTAGTGGCAACTCTTTATAATAGTTAAGGAATAATAATAATAATAATTCTTTGTAATTTGAATTTCACTCCCTGGAAGAATTTGTAGGAGAGAGAATATGTCAAATGTGTTTTATTAATCAAATTTTTGCTTACAGAAAGAATGCATGCAGGCATGAACACCCCCTCCCTGAGCCTGGTGACCTTTCTGACATTATGGGCAACTTGGGACTCACTTATGGTAGCTCCCAACCCACTCACCCCCTGTTTGTTTCTTTTACGCTTTGTGCACTAACAGGGAAGCTTACTTACCTGTGTGTTTGGTTATTGTTCCATAATGCATGCTCCGTTTATTTCCTTGAAATAAGCACCCGTCCTTAACGAGCTCATAATTATTGGGTAAAATAAGAGTACGCTTCTCAGTGCATCTGTGTGCACAGCATCCCATGGCATCCGTGAGAGACTTTTGTCTGAAGAAAGGAGGTAAAATCACAACAAAAAAAGGCACTGTCATTTATGTGAGTCTTAATCAACTTGTAAATTTAAGGGGCTCTTTCTATATGAGGCAAGAATAGAACTGAAAAAGCTATGACTGGAAACTAAAGCTGGGCTATAAATACAACCTCATTTGTGAGATAATTAACCAATAATGAGACTGTAATATTAAAACTACTTGTAGTTGTTTACAGCACACTTAGCACTAATAACTGATTTTTTTTTTCTAAGAAGTATGACTAAGTCATTTATTCTTTCTAGGCCTCCATGTCTTTGTATGGAAGGGATAGAATGGTTTCTAAAGCACCTTTCTATTAAAATTTTTGTGATGGTTCTATGATGTATGCGGGGTCCAAAATATTCCTATAATGTTGGAGTTTTATTAAAGTCAAGATTTAATCATAAATGTGGGGACAATGCAACAAAATAATTTGAGTCAGTTTCTATTCTCAAATGTTAAGATAAACCCAGGCAATTCTTTCCTTAGTACCAAATACAATTATCCTGTTTAAAAAGCTGTCTCCCTCTCATCTATGCTTCCACATGTTTCAAGAGTTGAGATGCTCAAGCTAAAATTACCTTAAATTCATGCATTTAAAAAAAATTTTTTTTTTTTTTGGCCACAACTTGAGGCTGGTAGGATCTTAGTTCCCCGACCAGGGATTGAACCCAGGCCCATGGCAGGGGAAGTGCCGAGTCCCACTTTAAATTCATGTATTTTTAAAATTAGTCATATAGTATGTTTTAGGAAAAGGAAGAAGTGTGTTATAAAATTTAGGAATTTTTGTTGGCGGGATTAAATCTATACTGTTTACCAAAATGTTAGCATGATTATTATAAAAGGATATAATTTTCCATCATGTTCCATCCCAGCTTTCTATTTAGGAGTTTAAAAACCTGATGCATGCAATTCCCTCCAGGTGTGAGTAAGGCTGGGGGGTCTCCAGCACTGATGGCTGCCTTTGTCCTGTAAAAGCTGCATTTTCAGCAAGCTTCCTTTCTGTCCTTTCTCTACCTTCTACCAATGAACAATCAATTTTAAAGAAATGTACATTTACTATGGAAAAAAATGGGGGCATATGTTAATAAGCTTTACATTTTTTAATTGGATTATATAAATATAATGTGTGTGTGTTGATTGGTTGAGGCTAGGTAATAAATAAACAGAAGTAAATAGAGGTCAAGTAACTTCACTTGTGGTACATGGCTACTTTGCAGTAGAGCATGGATTCAAACTCCAGGCTGGGTATTGGCCTATAACTTATTTAAGATCCTCTTGGATCCAATTTTTATTCAGATATCAAAAGAAAAGCAAGTATTTTGTTATCATAACATATGCATCACCTTGTAGCCTCACGTGTCTGTGCACAGTGTATCTCTAGGTAAGCCCACCAAAAATTATGAGATGGGACCTTGGTGTGGGAGGCATTTGGGAACACACTTAACTCAATGGAGGTGATGTGTGTGCTTAAAAAAAAAAATGGTGGGTTGTGTACTACGCATGGTCCCAAGTAGCCCCACCATCTTTAATGTTTGTGTATCATCCTCTTCAATCACTGAATGTCACGATAAAATCCCAGCTCTGTAGGATGCTTGCCCAGTAAATACGAGATGCCCTGCCACTTCCCACGTGTGCACGTTGCTCCAGTATTGGCCAACTCTCCCTGTGTAACCTTAGCTCTCTGATGCCCTGAATGTTTTTTAAATAGTTCTCTGCATCAATGTTTTCATTTCCATGCATTTGCACTGACACCAACCCCTGCTGTCTGACTTTAACCCCTACCTCCGCTGAATGTGCTCACAATAAGATCAGAAGAGCTCACGTTGCCTTCTTCAGCTAGATGGCTTTCAGCCTCTTGCACTCTTGACTTCTCTCCCCAGGCTCTCTCATGCGGACTTTGGTGACACAATTCTCCTTTGTTCAGCATTTACCCTTCTGGGTCCTCCTTCTTATTCTCCTCAATGCCTTCATATCTCAGTGCCGAAGAGAACAAAGGTTGATTTCTCAGTGAGGCTGTGTAGTCGTTGTGTTGTCTCATTCTCTTCTGGTAGCTGGGCAGCTGGGCCAGCCTCTCTGAAGTGTGCAGGTCGCAGTGGCAGAGGGAAAAGTGAGCCCAGAAAAGAACAGACCAGCCACTAGAACTTCTGCCACTTCATTGCTGTCACATTTCATTGGCCAAAGTGAGTCACATGACTGAGCATGACTCCCACGGGGCCGGGAAATACAATTCTCTTCCTGAGAATGGAGGGAAAACAGATAGTGGTGATGGATCCTACTACCTCCTTGCTCTCTTTTTGTCCCCTGGCTTATTGTTGCTGTTTCCTGCTGTGGATCTCCTCATTTCTTAAGTGTAATGATCCTTATGGTAGAGTTTATCCTCAGCCAGGAATTGAAATCCTCCTGGAAGCTGATGAGTCCAAAATTTCTACCTCTAATTTTCATCTCTCTTCTGAATTTCACTTTGTCCAAGTGCACATCCATCCAAGTTTTAGCGATCCAAGATGTAACTCTTAGAGCTGCATGGAAGAGTGAGAAAGTGAGATAAGGCTGAGCTAGGGGTGGGCAGTAGTGGGGTGGGACGATTCCAAGGTCATACTGATAAAGCATTCATATGTTTGGCAGGTTTACTTCTTAACTGGAAGTTTTATGGTAATACTTTTGTTTATCTGTAAAATGGTAATGAGATAATTCCTACTTCATAGGAAGGTTCTGAGGACAGAGTTCATGTGTGGAATATGTAAAATGCTAAGTACGATGGCTGGCTTATATAATCATTTTCTTACCCTGGAGTTTTAGCACTGAGAGGGAGTCTGACCCTGTAATTCCACCGATGAGAAAAACGAGGTCACGAAAAATGCAAAGATTTGCACAAAGTTGACAGCTAGCTGGTGGTTGGACCAGCTGGCACTCAGCTTTCCCAATGCTCCACTCATCTGCATTTCTGGGATACCATATTGCCATTTTTTCTATGAACTATAAAAATTCAAGGGCAGAGATGCAGACCACTGTCATCGAGTCATAGCATAGGTTTTCTTCTGATGGTACTCCAGTGGTAGAATGTGACATGTTTCATTATAAGTGCTACCCCACAGAGGAGTCATGTGTTGGAGAGTTTGCAGTCCATCGAGGGAAGCCAAGATCTTGTGGCAGGATTTGGTCTTTTGGTTTAATTTGGAAAGTTGCACAAAACTTTCTGGTCTCCCGCAAATTAAAGTAGAGTTACTATAATTTAGTTCCTAAGTGTACTATGTAAAATCAAATTATATTACATTACTCTTGCTGTAGCTATCCTTAAAAACATTCTTATTTTTTTAAAACCAATGTCACTATATGGAAGAACTCAGAACTAGTCAAATGCAGCCAAAGTTTCTGTTTGTCATAAACCAGAGAAGAATGTCTTGAATGTAATAAGTTGCTGGGGAAGTCTGTTTTTGTTTGCTGTGGTCAACTGTCCATTATACCCGTGTCTGTTATGGACGGCATATAATTTAAGGGCAGTGGTTTGTGAAGAATGAAGCAAATGCCAACATTGGGAGAGAAACCGAGGTATTCTGTTAACCAAATACATCTTAAAATACTTTTAATTTTTCAAGAACCTACTAATCTCTGCATACTTGGCTTTGCAAAGTTACAAAATCAAAATACTTTATTCAACTGAAATATATACTTCATGGGGGAAAAAAGAAGACTTTTTTTCCCCATTGGAATACTTAGTTTAGGAATTCTGTGTTGAGAAGATTCCAGAGAAATGTATTGGGGTTTAAGATGGAGAATACAGATCTAATAAGTTATTTAAATGCAGACTAATTGAAACTATGAGAATGTGGAAGGAAAATATATTGAAATGGTAATATTTACTTTCTTTTCATCCCTATAGAATTAAGAATAAAAGCTCTCTGTTTTTTGTTTTTTTTTTTCCCTTGGTGTTGCCACACAGCATGTGGGATCTTAGTTCCCTGACCAGGGATCGAACCCATCCCCCCTGCAGTGGAAGCACAGAGCCTTAACCACTGGACCGCCAGGGAAGTCCCCTTTGTTTTTCTATATTTTGATTTTTCCATTCCAAGAAATCTTTCAAGCCCTTTTCTTTGCCTCTTGTAGAACGTAAAAAGGGGTTTTTGGAGACAACCGCTCATCTTTCTGTGAAAGCATAGAAAGATGATGTAGAGTGTGTGGGCGTGGAAAAGAGGTATGGGAGGTGAAAACAGGAGCAGGAAGTGACATTTCTCAAGACAAGGATGAGGGCAGATGTCTGCAAGTCCCTACGATGTTGGAGACTGTTCCCCATGCTATTCCACATTCACATTCAGGTCCTCAGAGGGACGGCTGGGAGAAGCATCTCAGAAGGGTGAGCCCAAGGCACAAGGACTCAGCCTCAGCAAAAATTCCAGCGGCCATTATCACCCAGGAGCAGCAGAAGTGCTGGCCCTGCAGGCTTGGGCAAGGGACACAGTAGGTGTGATCAGTATGGCCCAGAGATCAGAGGGTCCCTTTTATATGTTTTGTGCTACTTTGCCCACCTGGATTAAAAAAAAAAAAAAAAAGAACAACTGTGAAGGATTTTTAAAAAATTGTGAAGGTAGACAGGGAACCCCAAAATGACAGGTTGAAATTCCTGCTAATGTAAGTGGGCCTGGAATGAAATTCCCAGGGGAAAATCTGATTTAAAGAGAGATCATCTAGGGACTTCCCTGGTGGCCCAGTGGTTAAGACTCCGCACTCCCAGTGCAGGGGACCCAGGTTCGAACCCTGGTCAGGGAACTAGATCCCGCATGCACAACTAAAAGAGCCTGCATCCCACATGCCGCAACGCAACGCAGATCCTACACGCGGCAATTAAGATCCCGCGTGCTGCAACTAAAACCGAGTGCAGCCAAATACATTTTTAAAAAAAGAGATCATCTATAGAAGCAGACAGATAACTGCAAAAATGGATGACTCGAAAAATACACATACATAAAACATATGTCTTACCCAATTTAATTTATCTTCCAGTTTTGTTGAGTTTGAATAGTCACTGGTTTCCAGAAAATTAAGCAAAAAAGTATAAAGTGTGTTAAAAGTTAATTCAGAATGTTGAAAATACAAGTATGTCTAGCTTTATTTTTGTTAATTTTTTGTCATATTTATTAAAGTATAAACTGAATATCATGAAATTCACCTTTTTAAGTGTAGAGTTTAAGTTTTAATGAAGAATACAGCTACAGCACCACCACAGTCAAGGTCTATAATATTGTCATCAGCCCCAGATGCCTTCCTGCCCTTTTCGTAGACAATCCATCTGCCTAATCCTAGCCCTAGGCAACCACTGATCTGCTCCCCATTACTACGGTTTTCTCTTTTGTAAAATTTGCCGTAGACAGTCATTTATGTGGCTTCTCTTACTTAGCATAATGCTTTCGAGATTCACCTATCAGCAGGTCTATAAAGAACCGTGAAGGGTTTGAATGTCCACACTGCTTGCATGCTCACAGGTGAGACACAGTGGCATAGATTCTGACAGAAGACACTAGACACTAGGGTCATGGATGAAGGACTTCCTTGGGACACAGCAGGAAGCACAAGCTTCGTCATGCTCTCCTTTCCCTCCCAGTGCACTGAGTGTGTGTCACAGGGGACGAACCCTGAGCTTATGACTCTGCCAGTGACCCTGCTAGCAAACCTGCCTAGCTTCACCCTGGAGGAAGACATGACGCTCATCACGGTAGTCAGGAAACAGAGCGCTACAGTGCAGACTCTGTCCTCCATCTCTGTCTTCCCAGGCTGTCCTTCATACAGCAGCCTTTAAATGGCAGTCACAAGAAGTACAGAAACCCCATGGAGAGTTGTCTTCTAATAAGGCCATTCCTTTCATGGCTACATAGTATTCCACTGTATGGACATACCACAGTATATGTCTCATAACTTCTGGCAATGTCAGCTTCACTGAACTGTGTCTGTCTCCTCAACTCAGCAAGACATCCCAGCTCTGTTTGGGTTCTCCTCTCTGCCTGGCAGCCTGAAAGCTGCTGCAGGAAGTAAGCTTGTTCCCAGGAAAGGAAAGCTTGTTCCTTTCCTCCTGTGCTGCATGATACTTCATGTCTGACCAGAGCTTTTTCATATACAGCTGAACTTCCTTATTCACCAAGTCCCTCCTGCTAAGTCAACTACTTGTAAAACTCATCTGTAGCCACAACATCGGTACGAGCAGTGGTTTCCCATCGTTTGCAGCCACGCTTTCCCAGCTGAGGCCCAGCGAGTGGACACTCTGTCTTCTTTCAATCCTCATACCATAAACAAGTGTTCTTTCGCCAGTCTATTTAGTGTCCTGTTTTTTGCCTTTTGTGGACTTTTTTTTTGGTTGGTTGGCAGTGATTTCACTGTTTAGAATGGCTCTCAAGCACAGTGCTGAAACCTTATCCAATAGTCCTAAAAACAGGAAGGCTGTGATGTGTCTTTAAGGAGAAAATATGTGTATTAGATAAGCTTCATTCAGGCATGGGTTGTACTGCTTTTGTCATGAGTTCAAGGTTAATGAATCAACAATATATGTGAAATAAAGTACCTTGAAAAAGAAAAACACATAAAACAAGGTTCCCTGTTGATGGGCTGATGAAAATGTTGTTACCAGAGTCTCTGGTTTTTTTCCTCCTTCATTATCTGACATACGACAATATTCTCCATGACCTAAAAGAATACACATAAATACATATGCATTAGGAAAATTTATCTCTAAAGAACAAATGTGCATTTAAAATTCCTAGCCAAAAATAAAATAAAATAAAATTCCTAGCCAGGACTTCCCTGGCGGTCCAGTGGTTAGGACTCCACGCTTCCACTGCAGAGGGCATGGGCTCGATCCCTGGTCAGGGAACTAAGATTCCACATGCCACACAGCATGGCCAAAAAAAAAAAAAGAAAGAAAAGAAAAAAATTTCTAGCCAGACCTCTCCTTCCCTTCCCCCACAAAAACACTAACACTAAGTAACTTGTTTAAATACGTGCCATCTCTGCTTCTCCTTTCCAAATGTATTGCTATACTAGACACGTTGTTATATTTCTAATTTCTTGACACATCAGTAATTAGGCTCTAAGCTAGACACTTCCCATATCTGCCATCAAACGCAAAAATGGTCAGTCTCCAGACATCCCTACACTAATGATTGTCTCTATTTAGGTCTGTCTGTGTAACTAGATGTTTATCTACTTTGTATTCTTGAAAACTGGGTCTTGTCTTTACCAAACATTAGCTTTCCCCTAACATGTAGCAACAAGTCCACTGTTCTAAAGAGCGGTATCTGTATGCCACAGCTCGCTCACACACACGTGCAGTGCCACAATCCTGGGAGGCCTGTAAGACTGGTGTGTGTGTGTGTGGGGGGGGGGTAAGTCAGGGATGACCTTATGTGTATATAACTTACAGGTACAAAAGTGACTATCTGGATCTTGGGAGAAGATCCCCTTCCAGACAGTCTGAAATCCTGCTATTAAATCATTAATTCCTTTGAGCTAATAAGTCTGCTATTTTTATTTTATTTTTAATTTTTTTTGACCATGCCACGGGGCTTGTGGGATCTTAGTTCCCCGATCAGGGATCGAACCCTGGGCCCTCGGCAGTGAAAGCCCGGAGTCCTAACCACTGGACCGCCAGGAAATTCCCAATAAGTTTGCTATTTTTAAAGATGGAGTAACTGTTTATTATGTCCAAACCTTGCAACTTAGCTGTATGTTAAAGTGCTGTGGGAATCACATATTCTGATTTTCAAGGAGAGTTCTTTGTTCAACTAGTCTGTCTTTTTCATAAACTCTCCACTAGATGTTGTATTTCAGTGTTCGTTTCAGAGAATAAGGTGCCCTAAAACCCGTGCAAAGACCCCAGCGAGTTTCCACAGCCATTTGCCTCCAAGTAGAAAATGCAACTAGACAGCTGAGGAGACAGAAGTGGGAAAGTCAAGATGAGCAGCAGGGGTGGGTTGCGGTGAGGAGGAGGAGCCACATGAGGACACACATTAGAAACGAAGTGGACACGGGGCGAGGCGGGGCGGAAGGTAAACTGACAATTTTGAATGGCACGTAGAAAGTCCACGCTTACATTGCTAGAGCCCAGCCAATAGAGAACTGTCAAAACACACCCACACATGTCTGCCTCTCACACATGTGATAATGGAAATTCATTCTACAATGCGATGCTTCTGATCAATTTCCAGGGGTTCCTGAAATCTGTTGTTACAAAACTTGCTTAGCATTTTGTTGGCCTTATGCCACGTGGGGTGAAGCATGTGAGCCACAGGCTTGCGTATCCTTGACCAGAAGTTTGCAGAGATGATGTGATTCCTCTGGTCCCGCCTCCTCTCCCTGTGGTACACGGATGACTGCAGAAGGCAGCCAGCGTCCTCTGTGCAGCTTTCTTCGGGCACCTGAGCACAAAAGACATGACAATAATTCAGGTACCAAAGACTACATACTATATGCCGTTATATGAAGTTCTAGAAAAGGAAAACCTAAAGTGATGATAGCAGATCAGCCGTTGCTAGGGGTTCGGGGATTGGGGATGGGGATTGACTACAATGTTCTAAATCATATTTTTGGTAGCAGTTGCACTACTAAAGACGTATGTCAAAATTCATCATGTGGTCTTAAAATTGGTGAATTTTACTGTAAATAAATTATACTTCTACTGGCCAAAAAAGAAAAAAAAAAAGACATGACCATAATTATGTGGCACCCTTTAAATATCCTGAATTTAAATGTCCTGAACAAGCATCTCTGGTTCCTGGTTGAGGGGCTTCCTGGAACCAGGCCTCTCACTCATTTGTCCTCACACTCTCTGGACCCTGAGAGCTGAGCTGCGTAACTGGGGACGGCAGTGACAGCTGCAAGAGTTAACCTGTTGGGCCTATAGGCAATATATTGGAAAGAGAATCAGATTTCTATTTAGAAAAAAATTGCATGGGGGCCCAATGTTGTGCCTGATGAAAGGCATGGAATTGGAGAAGTCCATGTCTATTCCCGACCAACGGTTAGTACCTTTCAAATGAGTCCACCTCTTCCCATTCTCACTGTTCCCACTTCCCAGCCATAGTAACCTTTCCCCCAGACTAACATGGCAGCCTCTTCATAACTTCCTGATTCTCCAGGCAGAGGTCCGAACGGCTTCCCCAGCATTTGTTCAGGGTGGTCTCCTTCCCTCTCTGATCAAGTCCAGCCAATCATGACCTGATTCCTGCCTTATATCTAGACTCTGCCTCCTCATCATTATGCCCCAGTTAAACTGATCTTTTGGTTCCAGGTCGGAATGGTCCTGAAATCTAGGACTATATTTTAAAATACCCACTGGATATTTCCCCCTGGAATTCTCACAGGCATCTTTTTGTTGTTGTTTTAAATTGTGGTTAATATATTTAGCATGTGCTCCCCTCTCTCAAAGTCTTAAATACCTTAGGCATCTAAAATTTACATAGTCCGAAGCCGAGGTCTTTATTTTCCCACCAGAGCCGCTCTATTTCTATCTGCATTATTCATTCATGCCGCGAGTCTCTAAAGCTGGAAACTTCAAATTTAGTTTTGATAAACTCATCTTCACCCAATCAACCATCAAATTCCCTCAATTCTAGCCATAAGAGTCTTGAATCCATTTTTTCTTCACATGCTTTTAAATTTTCTTATTTTGCATGTGTCTCCCTGGTCACCTGTAAGCTCTTTGAAGGCAGGACCATCGGGCGCTCAGATCCACCCCTCACACCGGAGTAAACTCCATCAACAGTCATTGGGAGGCTCCACACAAACATCAAGGGAGGACCTGGCAGTACTCACTCTTTCTAGGTGATTCATCAGTTACAAACTTTTCTCTTTTATGGGACATGAACCATACAAGGGGACCCCTTCTGACTCGACCTTGTTCCTACCACAAAGTAGGCAGTCTAACAGTGTTTTGTATGATAAAGGAATTTGGAATCTCCTAATCATAGATTATGAGGTTTACTCTTTATTAAAACACATAAGAATTTTTTCTTATTTATGAAACAATAAGCTCTGAGATTCCATCATCAATAAGAGCCAAAAATCAAATTTTAAAACCAATACTGGGGATTTCCCTGGCAGTCCAGTGGTTAAGACTCTGCACTTCCACTGCAGGGGGCATGGGTTCGATCCCTGGTGGGGGAACTAAGATCCTGCATGTCGCACGGAATGGCCAAAAAATTAAAAAAAAAAACAAAACCCAATACTACCATTACTATAAAGAAACATCTATGATATTGTCAACTAAAAACCTTTACAAAATAACATCCATATTATAATCATATCTTGTAAAATTGAAGGCATATTCCTGGGTATATATAGAGAGCTATTTGGGTGACTGATCTTGAAGTATTGGCAGTGATTATCTCTTTGTTGTATAATTTTATTTTATAGCTTTTGGGAGGGGATACTTCTCTTTTAATACAGCAGGTTTTTATTAGTTATCTATTTTATACATATTAGTGTATACATGTCAATCCCAATCTCCCAATTTATCCCACCACCACCACCACGCCCGTTTTCCCCCTTTGGTGTCCATACGTTTGTTCTCTACATCTGTGTCTCTATTTCTGCCTTGCAAACCGGTTCATCTGTACCATTTTTCTAGATTCCACATGTATGTGTAAATATACGATATTTGCTTTTCTCTTTCTGACTTACCTCACTTTGTATGACAGACTCTAGGTCCATCCACATCCCTACAAATAACCCAATTCCTTTTTATGGCTGAGTACTATTCCATAGTATATATGTACCACATCTTCTTTATCCAATCATTTGTTGATGGGCATTTAGGTTGCTTCCATGATCTGGCTATTGTAAATAGTGCTGCAGTGAACATTGGGGTGCATGTGCCTTTTGGAATTATGGTTTTCTCTGGGTATATGCCCAGGGAGGGGATACATTTCTTTATTTAAAAAATTTCTTATAACAAGTACATATTGTCTTTCTGCAACCAATAATGTTTTAAAAATACATATTGTATCCCTTTAATCAGTAACGTACTTACCAAACTCCTGAAAGATCTCTTCTTTTGCCCATTACTCTTTGTAATGTAAAAGAGGCAAAGTTGATGATGGTCCAATATTTTAAGCAGTGTCCTTTCATTAGGAGTGTGAATGGATGGTCATTTAACAGTTAGCAGAGTAAAGGATGAAGCTGGAAATTGAGTGTTCCATGTGAGGGGCAGGGAAGATAGGTGTGTCTGTGTTTGCGTTCCGGTGGGATGGGTGCATTTGTAATGCATAAAAGAGTGAGAATGAAAGAAAGTAAAAGTGTTGACAAGTGTTCTTCCTTTTCTGAAATTCCAGTGATACTGACACCCTTGTCTGAGCAAATAACACTTGTATTAAAAACAGAAAAGAGGGCTTCCCTGGTGGCTCAGTGCTTAAGGATCCGCCTGCCAGTGCAGGGGACACAGGTTCAAGCCCTGGTCTGGGAAGATCCCACATGCCGCGGAGCAACTAAGCCCATGCACCATAACTACTGAAGCCCGCATGTCTATAGCCCGTGCTCCACAACAAGAGAAGCCACCGCAATGAGAAGCCCGCGCACCACAACGAAGAGTAGCCCCTGCTCGTCACAACTGGAGAAAGCCCGTGTGCAGCAACGAAGACCCAACGCAGCTAAAAATTAAAATTAATTAATTAATTAATTAAAAAACAAAAACAGAAAAGAGAATTGAAGAATAGACCAAATTTGTTTGGCTAAGATAAATCAGCTTATAGGATCCGGTGGAGATCTGTCAATATCATGGGGTTTCTTTTTCCTTCTCTCTCTACACTTTTAGAAAAATTAGTTTAATGAAAAGGACATAAAATATTGCACTACAGGGCCAGGTAAATCTGAAAACACACACACACACACACACACACACACACACACATGCACTGTTATAATGAAGATTCTTTTTTAACACAGACTACTATCTCTGGTAAGAATAAAGTTTGTGCTTTAAAAATTATGTCCTGTATATCAATATAAATATATTCAGAGCAAGTTGTAAACTGCTTTGAGTTTTCTGACAATAACAGAGGATACTGTTCACCAGAAATAATACCCATCAAGTTGATAACCAAGGGTCAACCAATTGGTTAAGAAATGGGCCCCAGCTGTGAGAGATGTTGGTCTTATAGCAGTAATACTTTATATCTTCTCCTCTTCCCTGGTTATTCCTCTCTACATACAGATTATTTAATTTCTCATGGTTATTAGACTTCATTCTTAATTGTCTTGAATGAATAGTGTGATGTAAAAAAATAATAATTTGTGCTCTTTCATGAAAAAAATATCTTGCCTAGTTAACTTTATAACTTGTGGTACCATGGTGATTTAAAAGTGTGATGTTAAAATCCCCCTACTCATAGATTACTGTTTTTGTTGAATTTGGTGGGAGACCAGGACATTGGAGAGGATTTCCCATGACCTCATATAGTCCTTTTTTGTGCGAGAACCCCAAGCAAGAAATACTTATGCTTAGTAACAAGAATAGTTACAAATTTTGCTTACAAATTAGATAAAAATTCTCCTATTGACTTTGAACTGTGTAACAAACAGCATTCCCCTTTTCTTTGGTTCTCTCAAGCTTACAGCCAGATATTCAGCCCATCCAAGGTGCTGGTAAATGTTTCACAACTGGATTTCTGGGGAAAAGTTCTGATTTGTGGTATTTGCCAATTTTTCAGGTGTAAATTCTTCCACCAAAACTGATTTCGAGCTACCACGATATTGTCATAACAGGTGGAGCTGGGAAGGAAAGTGCACAGTTGGATTTGTATAAAGGGATATGAACCAGCTTCAGTGCATTGCTAAACCCACCCACCAGAGTGATGCCCTAATCATATGTGTTTCTTGTATTTTCCTGGCCTCACTTTTTCTACCCTTCTTTTTTTATTTGATTTTTGTTCACCATATTTTTATCACATGTTAATTTGGATGGTTTATATATGTTTAAGCCACCTGAAATTCTTTCTCAAATATAATACAATAAAACAAACACCAAAAGACATTAACTAATTAGCAGGAAGATTCAGTAATACACAACTTTTGTGATACTGGTCCAATTCTAACTTTCACTTTGGTTTCGTTAGCAATAACCACTGGAAGCAATAGCAATAACTATTAATTCCCATGAAGGATTCTCTAGTCCTTTTCTTCAGCTCTTTCTTCAAAAAAGAAAATGAACCTGGTTCATAGCCTACTATGTGCATTAACTTATTTCTCTTCCCACAGAAGTCCTATAAGTCAGAAAGAGAAGATACTACTGTCTTCATTTTGTGGATGAACATACTTCAAAAATCTAAAGACTTTACCTAGAATCATAGAACTTTTAAGTAGCAGAAGCTTCAACCCTGCTTTTGGGTCATCAAGACCCCAAAGAACAAATCACAATTCCTAGCACTTTCTCCTGGGAGATCAGGGTGCCTAGATGCTTTTTTGGGTTGGTTATTTTTCACAGGAAGTGAAAACTTTTACTGCTGTTAAGTTTTAAGCATTGCTAGGATCATGAGTCCTGAGATAATAACGATGTTTTTCAATTACAATCTATATTGTTGCTTTTAAATGATAAAATAATCGGAGGAGAATCATAGAGCTAAGCGTCCTATTGCAGGATGATTTTTCAAGGAAATGACTGCCAACATATTTGATAACTGCCTAGTGAGAAAGTGGAGCTGATTAGTATCTTCCAAAGGGCTGATCAGTTCTGCATAACTCATGTAAGCTGTGGAATCTGTAGATGAAATGAGTGAATGAGGGTAGACGAGCATTCAGATATAACATCTTGAGTTAGTCACATCTTAACAGAAACCAAATCTTAGTGTTCTCTATGGGGGGCTGCGAAGCATTATGTGCAGATAGTGAGTGGTCTACTCACCTTTTTCCAGGCCACTACAGCTTAATGGCCCCAAAACTACTCTGACGTGGGTTGCTGAACTGCATTTTCAAGTGTGCTTACAGCTCCAGTATTGATTGCTCGATTCCATCCAACTACCCCTTGCAATAAACAGCCCTGGCACTGTTGGAAAGCAGTGATACATTATTTAACAGTAGCTAATCAATATAAAACAAGCCTCCCTTTTGTTACAGCCGCGCTATTGATAGACTGCTTCTCCGTTTTAATTTTTTATTATTTTGCATTGATTTCTGAAACTCCATTCTGTAGCTTACTTTTTTTCCATCAGGAACTGTGAGCTGAGTCCTACCTGACTAGAAATCTAACATCCTTTTTGAATCACAAATTACCCAACTTAATGAAGAAACAATTAGCTGAGAGTTTTTAAAAATCATTCAACTTTGCCCTAATCAATTTTAATGAGTGTGACACATTAAATGCAGGATTTGGGGGAGGATACATATAGAAAAATCTGAAAAGACAGATTTTTGCTGCTGTGTCTGTTCCGGGGAAAAGGGTCTCCAATTTTCCCATTTAGCCTGGGTGAACGTGTGGGAAACTCAGGCGTGGAAGTACCATTCATACCAGTGCGAATCTGACCTCTAAGTCGTGTTCTGTCAATGGAAGAATAGGGTTCTTAGGGTTTTTTCTTTTCTTTCTTACTTCATTCCTTTTTTTTTTTTTTTCTTTTTAAATCTTAGCTGAGTTGTCTAGAATAAAACATTCATGGCAGCTCCATTGGGCACTGTTGCACCTGAGCACTAGCTGTAATCAGCCAAACGTAAACTAAGATCTTACCGTCTATCTACATAAACAGAGTGAGTGAGGCGGTGAGGTGCAAGGGAGCACAGGTACATGTGGACTGGGTGAAGTGGGCTGAAAGCAAATGGAGAGATGCTGGCTGGTCCACTCACTAACTTCGGTGTTTTCAGTTATCCTTTCTGGGCTATTATAAAATAATAACAACAAAATATGACGCAAATGAACCTACCTACAAAACAGAAACAGACTCATAGATATAGAGAACAGACTTGTGGTTGCCAAGGGCTGGGGAGGGGAGGGAGAGGGATGGACTGAGAGTTTGGGGTTGGTAGATGCAAACTAGTACATTTAGAATGGGTAAACAACAAGGTCCTACTGTATAGCACAGGGAAATATATCCAATCTCTTGGGATAAACCATAATGGAAAAGAATATAAAAAAAGAATGTATATATGTATATAACTGAGTCACTTTGCTGTACACTAGAAATTAACACAACATTGTAAGTCAACTCTACTTCAATAAAAAAATTTTTTAATAAAATAAAAAAATAAAGTTGGGCTCCTAGACAATTCATAAAAGTTGAAGATTTATTTGCTAAAGATATTTCTTTTTGGTTAGCTATACCCATCAATAGGTATTTGTTCTTTAATACATGTTTTCTGATTACCAAAGAAATTCAAATTCTTTGCAAAAATTTTTGAAAACACATGAATAGAAAGAAAATACTAATTGCCCCTACTCCTACTTAACAGATAACGACAACGTTGTTAAAATTTTATTATGCATAGCCTGCCATTCATTCACTCTGTCTCTTCTGTCTCCCCATATAGGATTAATCCATGTGACTTGGATTGAAAATGATGCTGAATATCGTGTCCAATCCCTACAGAATGTTGTGTAAGGTAACAGAGACCAGGTTATGAATTATTTTAGTGGTGTTTTCTTTTTGTCGCCATTTTTTTAAGAGACACTGTAGTGTGTCGTAAGACACTGATATTCAATTGTATGTTTGCTGTGTTCAATCACAGTTCATTTGCTAAGGGACTGAGTGTTGTCGATATTTATTCACCAGTATAGGGTCATGAATTCCAAGGCCAAGTTATTAAATACAAAGAATAAAAATAAGCCAGAAATGGAAGTGTGAGCTCTGGATAATTGGAAGCAGGAAGCCAGGAGATCAGAAGCAGGTGGGCTTAGGAACCAGGACAGTTGAAACTCACAAATCAAAATAAGCTATGAAAAGAGAAATCAAAGGTCCCTCAGAAAGGAAAAAGAGTCTAGGTGTAGGTTTCCAGTTGGCCCTATGTTTTCTCCATCCCAATCTTCATTCAGCAATAGTCACCACGCACTGAGCACTAACCATACGCCCAGCATCAGAATTGTCTTCTAGAAAATGAGGCCACATTTATGTGCAGCCCCTAGAAAGTACACAGTGCTTTAGGATTTGACTTTTAAATCTCACGTTGACTCAATTGTGTGCATTCACCCTTGTTTTTTTGTTGTTGTTGTTTGTTTTTGTTTCTTTTAACTTTTTATTTTATACTGGCATATAGTTGATTAACAATGTCCTATTAGTTTCAGGTGTACAGCAAAGTGATTCAGTTATACATATACATGTATCTATTCTTTCTCAAAATCTTTTCCCAATCAGGTTGTTACATAATACTGAGAAGAGTCATGGACATAAAAATAAATAAGTAAACGAATGGGACCCAATTAAACTCAAAAGCTTTTGCACAGCAAAGGAAACCATAAACAAAATGAAAAGACAACCACAGAATGGGAGAAAATATCTGCTAATGATGTGACTGACAAGGGATTAGTCTCCAAAATTTACAAACAGCTCATGCGGTTTAATATCATCAAAGCATTCACTCTTGTTTTTAATTCTTAGTTTTCTTTAAGAAATGAACAACGTCCTCTATACCTATGTTTGTGACTGTCTCAATGTAAGGTGTCTTACATTCTATCGGAATGAGGCTCAATAAAGAATACGCAAGGTAGATCTGCTCTAGAAACTGAGGAGATGCTTTCGATTCACAAAGCAATGAAAGTCTCATGGGAGAAAACCTCTAGTAAGTGCTACATGATGCCGGTGAAGTGATGGAGTTATAAACCTCACAATGTGTCCTGTGGGCCTAGCCTTGTTGGGTCACCCAAAGATGCCTAATCGTAATCATTGCCACCTAGCCATCTGTGGGCAGAATTTGGTCATTTGTTTTTCATTTATGGAAGGGGCTTTAACAAATTTACTTACTTACTTAAAGAATTTCAACAGTATTTGTAATTTTTAACTGGGAGAATTAACACAAAAATTGGAAATGTAAGCAATTAGAAAGGCAGTGCTTCTATTTAGAGAACCATCAAATTAATCATCAGGGCTTAATACCAGGTGTGAATTACCTGAGTAGAATCCTTTAACTTAAAACTTTAAAAAGAGGAAATAAATTAGTTTAGATGAACCCAAACTCTTGTAGATGAAACAATTTCTCTTAGATACAAGTGTAATTCATTATTACAAGTATGAGATAAATGTGGTTTTGGATAAATGTGGTTTTGTTTAATATCTTCTCACTAGGCAATGGGAAAACTTCTTAACTGCATGTGTCTAGAAGTAAATTTCAACACAGCTCAGTTCTCTTGTGAGTTGTCCTTTCCTTGAGATTCTTATATTTTCCTGCTGATTGGCAGCAGTAACTTCTTGATTAAAATTATTTTCCTTTTTGTTTGTTTGTTTGTTTAAATTATGTAAGGCATAACATACCTAAGGTAAAGTACACAAATTTTAAATGTACATCTCAATATATTTTTACCCCTGTGGAACACCTGTAAACACCCTTGTAATTGCCATCCAGATCAATACATAAACATCCCCAGTATCCCAGAAGCCTTCCTTTGTACTGAGTCCTAGCCCCATGAAATAGTTTTGCTTCTTGTTAAAATTTATATCAATAGACTCATAAAATAGGTACTTTTAATTTGTCTGAATTCTTTCACTCATATGATTTCTGTGAGATCCATCCTTGGGTGTAACTGTCATTCATTCTTTCTTGTTCCTGTATAGTAATTCTATACATGAATATACTGTATATTGTTCATCCATTCTGCTATAGATAAATAATTTGAGTGGTATCAAGTTTTCAGCTATTATGAATGTCTTGTCAGGTTTAATTTTGTTTTATTTTCACTCATTCTGTTGGGTGTGCAGTGTATCTCACTTTGGTATTGTATTTTAATTTTTTAATTAATTAATTAATTTTTTATCTACCTAATTAATTTTTATTGAAGTAGAGTCAATTTGCAATGTCATGTTAGCTTCAGGTGTACAGCACAGTGATTCAATTATACATATATATATTCTTTTTCAGATTCTTTTCCCTTATAGGTTATTACAAAATATTGAGTAGAGTTCCCTGTGCTATATAGTAGGTCCTTGTTGGTTATGTATTTTACATATAGTAGTGTGTATATGTTATTCCCAAACTCCTAAATTACCCCTCCCCCACCCTTCCCCTTTGGTAACCATAAGTTTGTTTTCTATGTCTGTGGGTCTATTTCTGTTTTGTAAGTAACTTCTATTTTTCTGATGACTAGTGGTGTTGAGAATCTATCCATGTGCCTGCTGGCCATTTGCATTTCCTCTTCCATGAAGTGCCTGCTTAACTCCTTTTCCCATTTTCCCACTGGGTCTTCTGTCTCAATGATTTGTATAAGCTCAGTATTCAACTGTTGCAGAGCTAGAATTTGATGTTTCATCCTACATTTTCTCTCCTCTTGGCACTGCTATTTCTGCTGCTGTTGCATTTTTTCCTCAGGTCTGTGTTCCTCTTGCTCTTTCCCATATTTCCCTCCTGCTGTGATTTGTCACTACTCTCTGGGTCATGTGACTTTTGTGGCCACTTGCCAAACTTTCCAGTCTTCCAAGGAACTCCACTACAAGACTGCAGAGCCCAGGGCTGGTGAGTCCTCTCAAGTTCCAACGGTTAGCTTCTCATCTGGGGTTCCCTTAGTAACATCAATCGTTTCCCTGCTGATCACATATTTTTTTAATTGGCTGATTGCATTGGTTACAATGGTCCCCATCACCAACTGGCTGATGGACGAACATACCCCTTAGATTTTCCCAGAATTCCGGGTCTCAGTGTTCTGCGCCTCTGCCCTCTATTGACTGAGCAGTAGAATTGTGGACAGTAAGAAATAGCTTCTAGAAGAGTCCAACAGAAAGGCTAGCCACAGATAAACACATAGCTTTTTATTAACTTCTTTTTTCATCTCTCTTCCTTCAAGCCCCCTCTTTGTTATAAGTCACTCACAGGTTTTCTATGATAGATATCAGAGCTTCTTCCAATAGGAGGGATTGATGACTTTTAAACTCCTTCATATTCCCACTTTCCCTCACTCAGCAGAATTCACAAAAAATATAAAACAAATGGAAGCCATGGTTTCCAACAAGGATAAATTCTATTTGTGACGCTAAACTTAGAACAAAATGATTCCTCTTCAGCAGAGAAGGCTATAAACGCAGATAAGCAGGTAAACCAACACAAGAACGCAGGACCCACGGTGGCTTAGACATTGTGACAGGCCCCAGGAAGGACAAAAATATCCATCAAATGCCAATCCTGACAGCAAGTTGCTGATTACTTGAGCTGCCATCAGGGATTGCCTGTCAATATGCAAAGAAAAATCATTATCTTCATCAAAACATACTTGTATCGAACACTCAAAAAATAAAACCCAAACAACATACTTTTATGAATGAAGATACTGAGATCTCAGTGAGATTAAATTGCTCAAAGTCAGTTAGAAATTGGTGGGGCAGGAATTTGATGCAGGTGTGAGCCTCTCCGGAAGGATGCTCTTTCTACACCTCGGGAAGCAAGCTACTCTCTACTGCTCCTTACTTTTGTTCTTACATCTCTCAGAGCATTTAAAGCACTTGCTGTGATCGACTTTTCATATGTTTGTGGCCTCAGATTGTGAGCACACACCAGAGATGGGTCTTTTGGCTCCTTTTTGCAGAGACAAGATCCTTAGGAAAGTTTGTTGACTGAAAAAATGATTATGACATGTATAAACCCCGAAGGACATGCCTTGGGTTCTAATAAATTTCTGCACCCCTACAAAGGTGGAAAAGTTTCTTCTGAACAGGCAGAATCAGACAAGATAGCTAAAGAGCTTCTAGTCTTGTTCATACACTAGGCCCTCCAGTAAGGCTTATCTGCATGAAATCCTAACAAAACACTTAGGAGTAATTACTATTATTTTTCTCATTTCAAAGATGTAGATGTGAAAGAGATCCAGATATGTCTGACTCCAGAAAAAGCACCAACCCTTAACCATCATGGCTGCACTGACGAGGTTTTACGGCAAGATCTGAATTGAAATATAGTCCTAACGGGTCATGAGAGTCTGCATAAACTGAATTGGGGAAAGCGGATTCTGGTACAGCTAAAGCCAAAGTAGGAAAACAGGTGCACCAGAAACATGGGTTTAATTCATCTTGGAAGGCCAGAGGATGCCTATTGAGAGAGGCGGGAGAATGTGACTGTAACGCACATGCTCTACCGTCTGACCGCGGATTCGCCTCTCTGCTCTGCCAATTGCTGTTTAACTCTCTGCAAGTGACTTGACCTCTCTGTGTTCTGTTTGTCAACCTCATGGGTTTTTTATGCGGATTAATATGTATGTATATAGAAGGACTGTATCTGGTATATGGTTAGCACTCCTTAAGCCTGGCCATTTTATTATTATTAGCATTAGTATTACTTTAAAAATGGTACTCATTCAAATTGATCGGCTTTGATGTATTCATCAACAAACTTGTCTCATTTTTATATCTGTACTTCTTTTGCCCTGAGTTTCTACGGCTTAGTGTCAATGCATTCTAGATTTGAAAATCTCTTAAGATCATCTATTTTAAGGTTCTCCTTTCAGTACAAGAACATCAGGCAAACCGGTGAGTAACTTGGCTACAGACACATAGCCTGGGCTCAGGCTCAGTGTGAGATGATGGGAAAGAGAGAAGTAGTAAATGTACATCACACAGAGAGCAAACCAAAACTCTAGCAGTGACAGATGCTTCATTTTCTTGAAAAGATCTGATTTCAAATATCTGTTCAGTTGGAAGACTGGCTGTCATGCTCTATGTCTGAATTTCCAGGCAATTGCCAGCATCTTTAAAATTAATTTTAAAAGTTGCTAGTTTTGCCTGCCCTGCTGCCATCATTTACACCCTACAGTATAGCTGTTTTGATGAGGGTCCTTGTCGATAGCGTTCATTCGATTAAAATGACTTGACCCAGGCAATTAAGGTTTGAATAGGTTTGCGTGTAGAGCTGGGAGTTCATTTCCAGTGATGTCATTGACACAGTTTCCTTCCCTGGAAGGAAACCTTCCCAGTGTTTCTGGACTTAACCTTGTAAAGTGCCTGGTCAACAACTTTGCTTAATGAGCTATCACCTGGATTTCTGTAATGTGCCCTTCTCTCAAGTTTTCATCCTGAAAGGACATCCCTTTTTATGTATATGTATGTATATGCACATCTCTACACATATGTGTATATACATATAAATACATCCTTGTATAGTCTGTTTCCAAGGGGCTCAACTTTTCTTCTTCATGGGTCATAAAAATTAAATCATATTTATCAACAGCCATTACATTTTTTGTAGCCTCAGTGTTTTCCTCCTTTTATACATCGTAACTTAACTCATGGGATGCATGTTTGGTAACCTATTTTTTAAAATATCTGGGGTCTGTGTCATGCGTGTTGACTCTTATTTTCATGATATAGGCTTAAGAGTAATTTTGAAAAATGTCCCACCTGATTAAAATGTCCTTTGCCTAGCCTAAATATACAATCCTCCAGTAATAATAACAGAAAAGAGGAAAAGACAAATGAACTAGAAAATATGAAATCACTCTGATGAAAAATCCCCACTTAATGGAGCCTGTATTACTTTATAATTCGTGATAAGAGAGTGAACATGTGAAATAATCTTTTTGATGCTACTTTTTGATGTGATAAGAATATATTATCACACCTTTTCCTAATTTTAACAAAAGTATACTTCAGTATCTCCACTTTGTAGCCTAGGAAATGAGGAGGCTTAGAGAGATTATTCAGGTTGTAAGTTTTACTTAATATGTGAACTATGTGTCAGTTTATCAGAATTTTAATATGAACCATGAGATTATAATAGAAGTATATCAAATATTTTATAGGCCAGAAGTCAAGTATATGTTTAAGAGGGTTTCCTCCATAATCCTCCAGCCCATTTTGCATTAGTTGTCTTACTTGCCTTTGAGGTTTTGTATTGTTTCCAATTTTAATACTTTCTATTAAAATAAGATTACGCAGTTATACAGATAGGACTTTTAAAAAATTATCTCCGCCCTTGATTTCCTTTTTTCCTCCAAACTCTTCCTCTAGAAACTATAAAATATTTCTAAAAATTCATGTATTACCAATGAAAGCCATTAATCAATTACCAAACTAGTTGATTTCTTAAGCAAATTCTTAACTAATGTATTCCATTAAGAAGTCTAACCAGATTGACACAGCTAAATGTCCACTAAAATACTCAGCCAGGAAGTGAGAGGTATTAGTCAATACACATATTGTGAAAAGACAGGATTTATTGTTTAGTTCCCTCAAACTGCTTCATAGATATACGGCCCGTGAGTGTAAAAACACAAGCCAAAAACCAAAAGCAGATTGTCAAGTTTTCTTGAGCCTCTTTTGATAGCCTCCTTTCTTTGGGGACAGTATGACTAAGGCTTCAACACTGGGATGAAACCCCAGGCATCTTCTACACTGGCTGTCACCATCCTTGCTGATATGGTCAGGATGCCTTATTGCACAGGGAAGAGTGAATTTATAGAGGCCAGGGGAACAAAGATGGTTAACTCTTTCACTTTCTGTGTACATATACCTTCTCTATTTCCTGCCAAGACTAGAAAAAGGTAATTAACATCCCTTCCTTTTCTGCTAAAACTAAACTTTTAAATGAAAATATTTCTTTTCTCAAAATCATGAGTCACTTTGCTGTGCACCTGAAACTATTACAACATTGTTAATTGGCTATACTCCAACATAAAATAAAAAGTTAAAAAAAAAATCATGTATTTGTTGGCTCTTCTTAGCCAGTGGAAGTCATGTATTTAGGACAGATTTAGGACATCTCTCTAGCTAAATGTTATTGGCAGGTACCATCATAATTAAGCAATTACGGAATATGGTATGAACAGAAAAAAGTTCTCCCAAAAATATAATTCCCTAGCTCTGCTTGTAATCTAAAGCATATACAATCATATTTTGGATGTGACTAGAGTTGATTGTAATGTGATTTTCTCTCTCAGAGTAATACACCCCAACAGAACCTTAGAAAAATGAAATGTCTATGCTATGGAACAAGTCACGATTTACATGCATGGCTAATTGGGTGGTAGTTATGCACAAGGACCAGAGTTAGAGACAAATCTGCTTGCACGTGCCCTTGAATTCATATTAAACTTCCTTTCGGGAGTTTGTGTATTTCACGGGCATTTTAAGTTCTCTTCCCTGATTCTTTTCTCAGAGTGTTTTTACAGAGTCAGCGGGAACACAAAGTCCCGCTGAAACACAAAGGGACAGTGAGACAAATGACTCATCCAGGGTCACCAAGTGAACTGCAGACAAAAGTGAGGGTAGAATCGGATCGCCAAGGTCAGGGCACAAGACTGTTCTGCTTTCTCTTACCCACACAAAAAAGTGTTTCAATAGATTTAATAATAAAATTTGACCTAAAAGCAGTAGTCTAATCCTCCATAGCCAGGGAATAGAACATTTAACATAAAATTAGCTTATAACGAGTTAATTATTTCAACTCAATTTCCCTTTCTTTGCTTATATAATGGAGCAAGGGCTAATAAACAGTAAAATTACAAAAGTGGACAAGGGGAAGGAAATAAGAACTCAAGTCCGTGCAAATAACCATCTGAATAATCAGAAAGTTGGCTGTAGTTAGAAGCAAGGACAATGTAGCCTTTACCAAGCAAACATTTAAAGGAAAGACATACTAAATAAAATGTATATTCCAAAGCTATTTCCTTACTTATAGAGGCTGAATTTGAATAAATGAACCTCTTCTAACTTACATCCTTTTAAGAGCCAGTTGGCATTCCATATCTGCGAGCATCAGAGACCCCTGTGAATTTGAGCACTACGGTTCTACTGCAGGCTTTGTAGGCTGGTGGCTCCAAATAAGATTTTAGTCTTTGCCTCGCTCTGAAAACTTCCTTTTTCCACCAGAGTTACTGCGCTTGCCAAGAGTGACATAACCTTGAAATTATTTGTTACATTTTCCAATGAACAAACCCAGCTTGTTAAGGAAATGGGCAGCCTATATCATTAGCAAAGAGTACAATAGTGGACTCAGAATTCAGCCTTGACTGGTGGGCCCAGAGTATTTGTTGTTTCTGGGAAATCTCTGTGATTTTAGAAACAATTCTGCATTTTAACTGTGCTGGTAGGGGTGGGCTGGCCTCTGGAGGTTGTTAGGGAAGCATGCCACCTCCTGCACCACGTGAGAGCCGAGGTTCACATGGTCCTCAATACATCCCCATCCAAGTATCATTGACTCTCATTTTAATTGCCCTTACCATCTATTAGTGGTCTTTCTTTGAACTGGGTTTGTTGGCAGTGAAATAAAATCTTGACGGCAACTGTTATTGATTTTTTCCGATTATACATTTAATACACCCCTATGGTAGACAACTTAAAAGTCCCCTCAAGAATTAAGTAGAAAACCAAATCACCATCTCACCAGCCAAAGACACAACAATGAACACACACACGCATATAATTCTCCAACTAGAAGTAATGGTCATACACTCTATGCGGTTTGATTCAGTATCACAGGAATAGTTATAAAATGACACAACCCCTATTGGCTTCACAACGTTCACAATTTAACCAGAAGAACCAATGCATTCATATTCTCTCTGTATCTATATAGGTGGAGAGTGTGATATATGACAAACAGATTCATCCAGGAAATACCATCATGGAAAGTCTTGATTTGGAGATGGACCAATGTGTGGAATTAACCTACAGAAAGTTGGTGCTTTCTGTTTTTCCTTTAAAATGTATATTCTTCCATGTCCTGGCTATCGTGAATAGAGCTGCAATGAACATTTTGGTACATGACTCTTTTTGAATTATGGTTTTCTCAGGGTATATGCCCAGTAGTGGGATTGCTGGGTCGTATGGTAGTTCTATTTTTAGTTTTTTAAGGAACTTCCATACTGTTCTCCATAGTGGCTGTATCAATTTACATTCCGACCAACAGTGCAAGAGGGTTCCCTTTTCTCCACACCCTCTGCAGCATTTATTGTTTGTAGATTTTTTGATGATGGCCATTCTGACCGGTGTGAGATGATATCTCATTGTAGTTTTGATTTGCATTTCTCTAATGATTAATGATGTTGAGCATTCTTTCATGTGATGGACCTAGAGTCTGTCATACAGAGTGAAGTAAGTCAGAAAGAGAAAAACAAATACCATATGCTAACACATATATATGGAATCTAAAAAAAAGAAATGGTCATGAAGAACCTAGGGGCAAGATGGGAATAAAGACGCAGACCTACTAGAGAATGGACTTGAGGATACGGGGAGGGGGAAGGGTAAGCTGGGACAAAGTGAGAGAGTGGCATGGACATATATACACTACCAAACGTAAAATAGATAGCTAGTGGGAAGCAACCGCATAGCACAGGGAGATCAGCTCGGTGCTTTGTGTCCACCTAGAGGGGTGGGATAGGGAGGGTGGGAGGGAGGGAGACGCAAGAGGGAAGAGATATGGGGACATATGTATATGTATAACTGATTCACTTTGTTATAAAGCAGAAACTAACACACCATTGTAAAGCAATTATACTCCAATAAAGATGTTTAAAAAAAAAAAAAAACTCTAGAAAAAGCAGACTAATCTATGTAACAGAGGCAGATGGTTGGTTTCCAGAGGGTGGAGGGGGCATCAGGAGCCTAAGGACACTCTATCCATTATCTTGAGGATGATGATGGTTTCTCAAGTGTATACATGTAGTAGAACTTATTAAAGTGTATACTTTAAGTGTAATTTATCATATGTCAATTATACCTCAATAAAGCTCCTTTTAAAAACACAAAAACAAAAACAAAAAAACAAACAAAATGTATACTCTACTGTAGCTTTTGATGTGAATTTTATTTTTGAAGAGGTCGTATTTGCACGTTCCCCATAGAGAAAACTACAGGGGAAGGTATATTTTGAAAACCTTTCCTTCCATTTTTATCTCTGCCCATCTCATTACACCTCCTGCCCTAATAAGAAATGACCTTTACTAGTTTTGCATGTACTTTTTCAGTTTGTTCTTTGTATAAATACAAATACACATGATTGTGTCTACTTATTTTCTACCTGCTTTTCATTAATAGTAGCCTACTATATTGATTTTAGACACCTTGCAGTTCCTGTAGAAATTTCCATAAAAGTATATAGAGAACTTCAGTGGAATATATGTTCAGATATTCAGAACTTCCATTCCCATGTGTGGAAGTCCTATAGTTTAAGTGATTTCCTAAAGAAGGACGATTCTTTACAATATTTTGTGATTACAAACCATGCTGCCATGATAATCGTGTGCCAATGCCATTTCACTTTTGCAGCTATACATTTAGGATAAATTCCCTGAGTAGGATTGCTGGATCATGGAGTAAATTCTTTGGTAATTTTGAAAGATATTATCTTTCACAAGGATTTTAACATTCTGTAATACTACCGGCAATGGAAGCGTATGCTTTCCTTCAGTCATACCAACATTCTTTGCTATCAAACATTTAAGCTTGTGATTTTGATAGGTGAGAAATTATATCTCACTGTAGTTTCAGTTTGCATTAAACCTTTAAAAGAGATTGAACATCTGTTTTACATGTTCACAGATGTTGTGTTGTTTCTCTGGAAAATTATTTGTTCTGATCTCTGCCAATTTTTCTATTAGGTTCTTCCTCTTCTCAATTTTTAGAGCCCATTATTTATTAGAGAAATTAACCCTTTATAATAGGAGTTGCAAATTTTTTAATTTTCTCTTTTTATTTACTTACAGTATTTGTTTTGAAGTGTGGGTTTTTTGGTTTCTTTTGCTTTGTTTTGTGTTTTGTTGTATTTTGTCTATGCACTTGCCTTGAGTTTTTATGTGATCAAATTTATCAGTCTATTTTCCCCAGAGCTTAAATTCAATCTTAACCAAAATTCTGTCCAGTAGACTATATTAAATATTTTAATATTTTCTCTTTCATCAAGTATCCACTTAGAATAAGACACTTTTGATGAAAGATAATGTTATCTCATCCTGAAGAGAAGCATTGCAAATCTCTAATTTATTTAAAATTTAATATCGTATTTCCTCTTAAATGGAAGCGTTAACGCTACAAACCCTTGGGATTTGACTATTTCAGTGTCTAATCCCACATATACAGTTCTAAGTTTTCTATGATCACGAATATTTGATGAATTTATATGTTTTTGCATTATGGAGATACAGATCTCAATATCAATTCCAAATGGTCTAAAATAGCTCCCTTGGAAGATTAATATAACTCAGAATTTCTGATATTGAATTAACTGCAGAAAACCATCTGGGGATATACATGGATAAATGTCTCATGTATTCATAGTAGAAAGGCTAAAATTATAAAAATGATACTCCTATATGCTAGTTTAACACTTGCATCACTTTATGTTCAATATACAACTGGTGATACCTTGAGTTCTGGAACATCGTGGAACCTTCCGTCTGCTCTGGGCACCTGGTACAGTTGTGTGTGCTGATGTGTGTGAGGACAATCACACAGTTTGCTTATTCGGCATCAGCTGCCTTGGGTTAAAGTCTGAACACATCCTAAGCTCTGCACGTCAGGGGTGTTTAGGACAGCTCCATCATTTATTTAGCCAGTACTGATACTGCTCCCTGGCGGGTGGATTCAGAGCTAAGCTCCAAGGCTCCAGCTCTAATTGGAGAAATCTCTGATAAATTCCCACAGCATTCCATTTGGATACGTATTGCTGTTCTGCTGTGGATGATCTCTGCACCACTCCCACCCACGACAACCCCGCTGGTATAATCCTGTCCTACAAACTGCTGTGGTGGACAGTATATCTTTGGACTGACTTGATGGAGTCAGATTTTTCTTTCCTAGCCTCAGTGGAGACATTCTGCCAGTTCAGTTTCCTATTTTGCAGGAATAATGGACAAGGCAAAGTGGTGATAAATTCTGACAGTAAGCCAAGTTATATTTTCTTGTTACATGAAAAGAGAATACTCATCCTAAAAGCGTGGTTTTCGTTCTCCCTTTTAAATTACTTGAAGAAAGCGTGTTTACCCAGATGCCACCCCCTGGGTCTCCTTTGTCACCTCAAGCAGCCTTCTCATCCTTTCCCACAAAAAGCCTCTTCATTAACTCCTTGTGATGTGTGAAAGATCTCCACTAACATGAAACTGTCCTACGAATACTTTATTTCTTCACGTTGGTTAGCAAACATAACTTCAACCTTTGCTTATTCTATTTTTGTTTTTACTGCCTTTGCAGATCTATTTACTCATTCATCAGTTTATTTATCAATTAAACCTTTGCTTTGTATGGGCTACAGGCATTGGCCAGGTTCTGTGACTACATGGAAAATAAAACACAGATCCCACCCGGTCAGTGGGGAAAACACCCCACAAAGAAATGTGAACACAACTACAGGGCAGTTCAGAAAGGTGGATGGTCATTCTTCAAAGTCATGTTATATTGTTGGATTGAAGTAATTTGTTCCAGAATAATTTGCTTGATTATTCTGCAATCATTGGAAACCAAGCAAAAGACAGCCTCAGCCAGTGGATGGGGATCTGGTATGGATTGCAGCTCCTGGAGATGCTCCTGGGCCTTTCCTGACAGTCGCTTTGGGTGGCTGGGGGAGTGCCCCTTCCCCCTGGCCCACTGGGAGTCCTCCTAATAAGGAGACCTTTACTCACTGCAGGCATGCTTCCTAAAACATAATCATATTTTTATCTCTGCTTTTGCATACTTGACTTTCTCTTCCTGAAACACCTGGGTTGCTTGTTTTCGGTTGTATTCATTTTGTGGTTGTCTTATTTTACAGTCTCGTGTGTTGTTCTTGTCCCTTGGGGGACAGCACTTTGTGATAGAGGGACCAAGGTCTTAGGTGCTCACGAGACAGGCATCGGGTTAATCACACCCTGGTTTCAGTCCTGCTTCTGTCACTAGCCATGTGACTTTGGGTGACATAACACTAAGTAGTCCTTTCTTCCATTATATTGTTATTTATTATATTAAATATTAATAATCATAATTACAGTGTTTTTTGTTACTAAGGAGATACTCTATTCAAGGTGATGGGTGTTTTGTCTGTACTCACTCATTCTCGTGATGCCTTTTTTTTTTTTTTTTTTTTGGCCATGCCAAGTGGCCTGTGGGATCCTAGTTCCCCGACCAGGGATCGAACCCAGGCCCTCGACAGGGAGAGCGTGGATTCCTAACCATTAGACTGCCAGGGAATTCCCTTGTGACACCATCTTTTGATAAAAAATACACATTAGTTTCTATCACTGAGTGTATAGTATACACTCTGCTAAACATTCCACATACCTTCTTTCATTTAAGACTCACAACAATCTTATGAGACAGACGTTCTAACTGACTTCATTGTATGGATGAAAAATTGGAAGCATAGATCGTTTAACTTACTTTCCCTAAGCTGCGTATTTAGCAAGAAAGCCCAGTGAAAACCCAGGTGTATCTTATACCAGACGGAGCCCAATTTGTCACAGTAATATCCGTGTATGTAGAAATATTAGAAAAGTGTAGATGAAGACAAGATGAAAATTAAAAGCCTTCAAGCTCAGTTTCCTTCCCCGGAGGTATGCGCTGTCAGCCAGAAACGCTGTAAGCCCGGATGAGTGTCCACCCTCCCCCCACGTCCCCCGACATGGTACGTGTCACAGAGGAGCCCGAGCTTTACTAAGTATGTTCAACAACCTGCTCTTCCCCCACCTAATGTATCTCCAAGGGGTGTGTGTGTGTGTGTGTGTGTGTGTGTGTGTGTATACCTGCTTCGTTCTTTTTAAAACATGCATCACAGTTGTCTACTGACAAAATATTCTAGAATATACTATCAGTTATGGAAGCATTTCTCTACTTCATTTGCTTTAAGTTTTTCTGACATTTCAAACAAGCTGCACAGACCACTTGGACGCATACGTCGTTTCATACTTGTGTCTCTCCCTTCCCACTTGTACTCCTAACATCAGTTTATGTGTTACTATTTTCTCGTTAAGTCCTGGCATAATCAAATTTTAAAACTTTACCAAACTGCATGGTGAACAAGGTGTGTGTGTGTGTGTGTGGTTTGTGAGCAGCTGTCTTGACCGTGGTCACGAGGAAGGTGAGCAAATCATCTCTGGGTAATAAATTAGTCACTTCAAATCTGTTTTCTGATGAAGCCAATGTGTAACCCAGGAAGGAACCACTAATGAGGTGCTTAACCCATCTGCCCAGGGGATGGCCAAGCCTCCTTTTGAGGCCTTGCGGGATTGAATAGCATTAGAAATAGATGAACAATGGCTTATTCTGAATCCCCTGCAGGCCGAATTGGTCACACAGAGAGCATGCCCTGTCAGTGGGCTGGCGTTTATTGAGCATCTAGAGAACAGAACGCCTGTTGGATGTGCACAGCTTTTCCACAAGCCCACGTACATGCTCAGCCCTGGGCTGCCTTGTTCAGCCTAAGGTGTCTGAGAATGTGGTGTTAGAGTGGGTGTGATCCAGTATGATGATATATAACTGTTTGTTTTGAATATTGTCCAACCTGTGTCAAATTAGTTTATTCCATGTGGCTTTGTTTTAATGGAACTTTTCTTCAAACTTGAATTCACTGTATGTTGATATTAATGTCTCCTTGACAGTTCTTTGGACAATCCAACATGTCCACACCTCTCCAACTGCCTCTGCCCTCCATTGAGCTGAAATTCCATGTCTTTTCTTATCAGTAAGGAATTAAATCCATCACTTTCAAATGGAAAGAACTGTATCAATTTCAGAAATAACTCTTTCTTTTTTGAACAGGGTATGATTTCAATGTGAGCTGATTTTCTCAATCTCTGGAGCACCAGGAAAGAGTGGTTGGTGTGGGTGAGGCCATCATATTTGAGGGTGTAATCTGAGTGTAATATGCAGTTAAAATCATGAGGGCAGGTAATCACTCTAAATGGAAAAAGCAAGTGGTGTCGTGTATGCAGGATTTAAACTGCAAAGGGCATGACTGAAAAATCCCTCCTAAAATGAAGAAAATGTTTAAAAGAAATATCATCTCTGGCCATGGGTAATTCAAAAAGATAATAACACAAAATTCTACTCTACCTATATTATAGAATCATATAATGGATTCTATAATAGAGTATATAATAGAAGCAAAATGTAATGCATTGATTCTCTAATCTCTTTATTTTAGAGATGAGAAAAAGAAGATGCAGTGCAATAATAGTAGTAGTAATAACAATAATGTAATAGCTACAACTAAAACTTCTTGAGTACTGACTGTGTCACAGACACTGCTATAAGCACATTGCATATATTAGCTTATTTCATTCTCTTGATATGAGGTCAATAACATTATTATTACCCATGGAAAATCTGGAGCAGAGCGTTAGGGAACTTGCCTAAGCCACACAGCCAGGAAGATACAGGCTCCAGTTTTGAATCCAGGCAGCTGGACTCCAAAGTCCATGTTCTTAACCACCATGACCACCATCACCACACACACACACACACACACACACGTGTGTGTGTACATGTATATATGCATATATGTATGCATATATATTTAATATAACTCCAATGTCTTCAGTCTGTGGCCCTGTCTTCAAGATCTCTGGGGTCACTCTCTCTTTAATATTAAAGAAAACCTGGCTTGACACCCCCCCAATTATATATACCATGGAACAAAGGTTATCTTAGAGTTTCTATTTTTTGAATCAATTATTTCCAGTGCCCCTTCCAGAATTTTTCTGATTCCTAGGAACTTAAATACCCACGGTCACCATAATCCTAAGAACGTTAACATCACTCATGGCAGATCTCCTGTTCCTTTTCCTTCACTCTCTACTGAAATTGACTCCCTTTAAGATTGAAGAGGGATTTGCTGTTGTGAACATAAAGTCATCTTTAGGAAACGCGAGATGACAGACTACGGAAAATCACTGCAGGTTGCTACTTATCTTTTCTTAAGACCTATCTCCCCTCTTTGTCTTTCCTTCCCCCTCTCCTACCCTATCTCTTTGTGGCAGGCTCTTCTTTCTGAACCATGGTGTGTGTGTGTGTGTGTGTGTGTGTGTGTGTGTGTGATTTTTTCCCTACCCCATGGTTGGAAGATTTGACAAATTGATCTTGTACTATACCGGGGTGGCATGTAGGGGTTATTTGATAACATGGAGTTCCCTCTACTTCTTGCTTCTATCTGCTGGCGCTCTGCTTCATGAAAAGGAACGGATGTTTTCTCCTTCTTGAGTACAGGTGTGATCCTAATATTTGCAAGTATAGATGCTGCCTCCCCACACCTTTTCTTTTTTTCACCTCTGCCTCTCTTCTGCACCCTAACTGCCCATTGGAGTTCCAGTTGCTCCCACCAAACAAATAATTATCCTTTGGTCAACCCTTCGCACCTCCCTACTGGTGGAGAGTCTGCCTTTAAAAAGCTGACCCACAGATGAGGACAGTACCGTTACTGGCAGTGGTCCAGGGACATTTAGGAAAGCACCCTGAAGCAGGAGAGAGTGAAAGAACACATAGTTGGAAGTTTATGCGACTACTTGATGAACTTGGGGATGAGAGTGAGAAGTACTGTTTACACCTTTGCAGGGAGCCGTGCGCTGATGTGTTCTACAGTCCCTACCAACACCTTTTCCTCTGTGCACACCGATCCCAACCTGGGAGCCCCACTGTTTCCCACTGAAGCTGATGTGCGGATCATAGGAGAAAGGAGTCTAGGGTTTCTGACCCTTCCTGAGACTTGTAACTTCTGCCTTTTCAGGCCTGAGTCCTATGCTAATATAAAGTTTCTTCCGTTCATATTTTGGTGGCTCTACAATGAAGTCGGAAAAGTCCATCACTGGTTTGTTTTTGTTGTTGTTGGTGGTGTTGGTTTCAATTTTCATTGGAGTGTAGTTGATGTACAACGCTGTTGTTAGTTTCAGGTGTACAGCAAAGTGAATCAGGTATACATACACACATATCCACTCATTTTTTAGATTCTTTTCCCGTACAGGCCAGAGTATTGAGTAGACCGTCACTGGTTTTACTTGTCATCACTTGCTACTCCATTGAACTATTTTTTCTGAAGGAAGCCTCATGTATTCTTCCATGAGGAAAGCATATTCTTTGGTTCACATCACTTGATCCAACACCTTGTTTCATGGCAGCCCTAGGATTACTGTGCTACAGGTATTTGCTTCCTTCTGGAGCATGAACGGCCACCTGTGGGCCCAGGGACTTGGGCTAATGGTCTCAAGTTTTTCACTGAATGAAAAGAAGGGGTGTCTCAGATCATCCCACAAGGGATATGCATGTTCTCACACATGATGAACACTCACACCTATACCCACATTCACAAATATAGAAATATATATTTTCACTATATATTGGTACTCGATTTACATTTCTAATTTTATATTCAGATGGATGGGAGTTTGCTTGCCTTAAGCAAGAACAACTTATAGGAGATTGGTTCAAAATGGAGGAGTAGAAGGATGTGCTCTCACTCCCTCTTGTGAGAACACCAGAATCACAGCTAACTGCTGAACAATCATTGACAGGAAGACACTGGAACTCACCAAAAAAGATACCCCACATCCAAAGACAAAGGAGAAGCCACAAAGAGATGGTAGGAGGGGCGCAATCACAATAAAATCAAATCCCATAACTGCTGGGTGGGTGACTCACAAACTGGAGAACACTTATACCACAGAAGTCCACCCACTGGAGTGAAGGTTCTAAGCCCCACGTCAGGCTTCCCAATCTGGGGGTCCAGCAATGGGAGGAGGACTTCCTATAGAATCAGACTTTGAAGCCTAGTGGGATTTGACTACAGGACTTCGACAGGACTGGGGGAAACAGAGACTCCACTCTTGGAGGGACACAGAAAGTAGTGTGCTCTTCAGGACCCAGGGGAAAGAGAAGTGGTCCCATAGGAGACTGAACCAGACCTACCTGCTAGTGTTGGAGGGTCTCCTGCAGAGGTGTACGGTGGCTGTGGCTCACTGTGGGGACAAGGACACTGGCAGCAGAAGTTCTGGGAAGTACTCCTTGGCGTCAGCCCTCCCAGAGTCTGCCATTAGCCCCACCAAAGAGCGCGGGTAGGCTCCAGTGTTGGGTCACCTCAGGCCAAACAACCAACAGGGAGGGAACCCAGCCCCACCCATCAGAAGACAAGTGGATTAAAGTTTTACTTAGCTCTGCCCACAAAAGCAACAGCCAGCTCTACCCACCACCAGTCCCTCCCATCAGGAAACTTGCACAAGCCTCTGAGATAGCCTCATCCACCAGAGGGCAGAGAGCAGAAGCAAGAACTACAATCCTGCAGCCTGTGGAATAAAAACCACATTCACAAAAAGATAGACAAGATGAAAAGGCAGAGGGCTATGTACCAGATGAAGGAACAAGATAAAACCCCAGAAAAACAACTAAATGAAGTGGAGATAGGCAACCTTCCAGAAAAAAAATTCAGAATAATGATAGTGAAGATGATCCAGGACCTCGGGAAAAGAATGGAGGCAAAGATCAAGAAGATGCAAGAAATGTTTAACAAAGATCTGGAAGAATTAAAGAACAAACAAACAGAGATGAACAACACAATAACTGAAATGAAAAATACACTAGAAGGAATCAATAGCAGAATAACTGAGGCAGAAGAACGGATAAGTGACCTGGAAGATAGAATGGTGGAATTCACTGCTGCAGAACAGAATAAAGAAAAAGAATGAAAAGAAATGAAGACAGCCTAAGAGACCTCTGGGACAACATTAAACACAACAACATTTGCATTATAGGGGTCCCAGAAGGAGAAGAGAGAGAGAAAGTACCCGAGAAAATATTTGAAGAGATTATAGTCGAAAACTTCCCTAACATGGGAAAGGAAATAGCCACCCAAGTTCAGGAAGTGCAGAGAGTCCCACACAGGATAAACCCAAGGAGAAACACTCCGAGACACATAGTAATCAAATTGGCAAAAATTAAAGACAAATTGGCAAAAATTAAAGACATTGGAAAAATTAAAGACAAAAATTAAAGAAAAATTATTGAAAGCAGCAAGGGAAAAACGACAAATAACATACAAGGGAACTCCCATAAAGTTAACAGCTGATTTCTTGGCAGAAACTCTACAACCCAGAAGGGAGTGGCATGATATACTTAAAGTGATGAAAGGGAAGAACCTACAACCAAGATTACTCTACCCGGCAAGGATCTCATTCAGATTCGATGGAGAAATCAAATGCTTTACAGACAAGCAAAAGCTAAGAGAATTCAGCACCACCAAACCAGCTCCACAACAAATGCTAAAAAACTTCTCTAAGTGGGAAACACAAGAGAAGAAAAGGACCTACAAAAACAAATGCAAAACAATTAAGAAAATGGTAATAGGAACATACATATCGATAATTACCTTAAACATGAATGGATTAAAAGCTCCAACCAAAAGACACAGGCTTGCTGAATGGACACAAAAACAAGACCCATATGTATGCTGTCTACAAGAGACCCACTTCAGACCTAGGGACACATTCAGACTGAAACTGGCGGATGGAAAAAGATATTCCATGCAAATGGAAATCAAAAGAAAGCTGGAGTAGCAATACTCATATCAGATAAAATAGACCTTAAAATAAAGAATGTTACAAGAGACAAGGAAGGACACTACATAATGATCAAGGGATCAATCCAAGAAAAAGATATAACAATTATAAATATATATGCACCCAACATAGGAGCACCTCAATACATAAGGCAACTGCTAACAGCTATAAAAGAGGAAATTGACAGGAACACAATAACAATGGGGGACTTTAACACCTCACTTATACCAATGGACAGATCATCCAAATAGAAAATTAGCAAGGAAACACAAGCTTTAAATGACACAGTAGACCAGATAGATTTAATTGATATTTATAGAACATTCCATCCAAAAACAGCAGATTATACTTTCTTCTCAAGTGATCACAAAACATTCTCCAGGATAGATCACATCTTGGGTCACAAATCAAGCCTCAGTAAATTTAAGAAAACTGAAATCATATCAAGCATCTTTTCTGACCACAATGCTATGAGATTAGAAATCAATTACAGGGAAAAAACCGTAAAAAACACAAACACATGGAGGCTAAACAATACGTTACTAAATAACCAAGAGATCACTGAAGAAATCAAAGAGGAAATCAAAAAATACCTAGAGACAAATGACAATGAAAACACGATGATCCAAAACCTATGGGATGCAGCAAAAGCAGTTCTAAGAGGGAAGTTTATAGCTATACAAGCCCACCTCAAGAAACAAGAAAAATCTCAAATAAACAATCTAACCTTACACCTAAAGGAACTAGAGAAAGAAGAACAAACAAAACCCAAAGTTAGCAGAAGGAAAGGCATCATAAAGATCAGAGCAGAAATAAATGAAAGCGAAACAAAGAAAACAATAGCAAAGATCAATAAAACTAAAAGCTGGTTCTTTGAGAAGATAAACAAAATTGATAAAGCATTAGCTAGACTCATCAAGAAAAAGAGGGAGAGGACTCAAATCAATAAAATTAGAAATGAAAAAGGAGAAGTTACAACAGACACCTCAGAAATACAAAGCATCCTAAGAGACTACTACAAGCAACACTATGCCAATAAAATGGACAACCTGGAAGAAATGGACAAATTCTTAGAAAAGCACAACCTTCTGAGACTGAACCAGGAAGAAATAGAAAATATGAACAGACCAATCACAAGTGATTAAATTGAAACTGTGATTAAAAATCTTCCAGCAAACAAAAGTCCAGGACCAGATGGCTTCACAGGTGAATTCTATCAAACATTTAGAGAACTGCTAACACCCATCCTTCTCAAACACTTCCAAAAAATTGCAGAGGAAGGAACACTCCCAAACTCGTTCTATGAGGCCACCATCACCCTGATACCAAAACCAGACAAAGACACTACAAAAAAAGAAAATTACAGACCAATATCACTGATGAATATAGATGCAAAAATCCTCAACAAAATACTAGCAAACAGAATCCAACAACACATTAAAAGGATCATACACCATGATCAAGTGGGATTTATCCCAGGGATTCTTCAATATATGCAAATCAGTCAATGTGATACACCATATTAACAAATTGAAGAATGAAAACCATATGATCATCTCAATAGATGCAGAAAAAGCTTTTGACAAAATTCAACACCCATTGATGATAAAAACTCTCCAGAAAGTGGGCATAGAGGGAATCTACCTCAACATAATAAAGGCCATATATGACAAACCCACAGCAAACATCATTCTCAATGGTGAAAAACTGAAAGCATTTCCTCTAAGATCAGGAGCAAGACAAGGATGTCCATTCGCACCACTATTATTCAACATAGTTTTGGAGGTCCTAGCCACGGCAATCCAAGAAGAAAAAGAAATAAAAGGAATACAAATTGGAAAAGAAGAAGTAAAACTGTCACTGTTTGCAGATGACATGATACTATACATAGAGAATCCTAAAGATGCCACCAGAAAACTACTAGACCTAATCAATGAATTTGGTAAAGTTGCAGGATACAAAATTTATGCACAGAAATCTCTTGCATTCTTATACACTAATGATGAAAAATCTGAAAGAGAAATTAAGGAAACACTCCCATTTACCATTGCAACTAAAAGAATAAAATACCTAGGAATAAACCTACCTAGGGAGACAAAAGACCTCTATGCAGAAAACTATAAGACACTGTTGAAAGAAATTAAAGATGATACCAACAGATGGAGAGATATACCATGTTCTTGGATTGGAAGAATCAATATTGTGAAAATGACTATACTCCCCAAAGCAATATACAGATTCAATGCAATCCCTATCAAATTACCAATGGCATTTTTTACAGAACTAGAACAAAAAATCTTAAAATTTGTATTGACAAAAAAGACCCCGAATAGCCAAAACTGTCTTGAGGGAAAAAGACAGAGCTGGAGGAATCAGACTCCCTGACTTCAGACTATACTACAAAGCTACAGTAATCAAGACAATATGGTACTGGCACAAAAACAGAAATGTAGATCAGTTGAACAGGATAGAAAGCCCAGAGATAAACCCACGCACCTATGGTCAACTAATCTATGACAAAGGAGGCAAGGATATACAATGGAGAAAAGATAGTCTCTGCAGTAAGTGGTGCTGGGAAAACTGGACAGCTACATGTAAAAGAATGAAATTAGAACACTCCCTAACACCATACACAAAAATAAACTCAAAATGGATTAGAGACCTAAATGTAAGATTGGACACTATAAAACTCTTAGAGGAAAACATAGGAAGAACACTCTTTGACATAAATCACAGCAAGATCTTTTTTGATCCACCTCCTAGAGTAATGGAAATAAAAACAAAAATAAACAAATGGGGCCTAATGAAACTTAAAAGCTTTTGCAAAGCAAAGGAAACTACAAACAAGAAGAAAAGACAACCCTCAGAATGGGAAAAAATATTTGCCAATGAATCAATGGACAAAGGATTAATCTCCAAAATATATAAACAGCTCATGCAGCTCAATATTAAAAAAACAAACAACCCAATCGAAAAATGAGCAGAAGACCTAAATAGACATTTCTCCATAGAGGACATACACATGGCCAAGAAGTGCATGAAAAGCTGCTCAACATCACTAATTATTAGAGAAATGCAAATTAAAACCACAATGAGGTATCACCTCACACCAGGTAGAATGGGCATCATGAGAAAATATACAAACAGCAAATGCTGGAGAGGGTGTGGAGAAAAGGGAACCCTCTTGCATTGTTGGTGGGAATGTAAATTGATACAGCCACTATGGAGAACAGTATGGAGGTTCCTTAAAAAACTAAAAATAGAATTACCGTATGATCCAGCAATCCCACTACTGGGTATATACCCAGAGAAAACTATAATTCAAAAAGACACATGCACCACAATGTTCATTGCTGTGCTATTTACAATAGCCAAGTCATGGAAGCAACCTAAATGCCGATTGACAGATGAATGGATAAGAAGAAGTCGTACACATATACAATGGAATATTACTCAGCCATAAAAAGGAACAAAATTGGGTCATTTGTAGAGATGTGGATTGACCTAGAGACTGTCATACAGAGTGAAGTAAGTCAGAAAGAGAAAAACAAATATCGTACATTAACACATATATGTGGAACCTAGAAAAATGGTACAGATGAACCGGTTTGCAGGGCAGAACTAGAGACATAAAGACCAAATGTATGGACACCAAGGGGGGAAAGCACCGGGGGGTGGGGGTGGGATGAATTGCAAGATTGGGATTGACATGTATACACTGATGTGTATAAAATGGATGACTAATAAGAACCTGCTGTATAAAAAAATAAATTAAATAAAATTCGAAAAAAAAAGCAAGATGCAGAAAAGTGTGAATAATATGACCCTGTTTTTGTAAAACTAACAACAATAAAAATATTTCATGTATATGTTAAAAAAAAAAAAACAACTTATGGTGATAAATCTGACACATGTCAGATGGCAAGGGAAGCTCAATCTCATGATAAAAGAATCTCCTAAATGAATTCAGTAAATTGTAGAATTTCCTTCTTTTTTAAGGTTGAAGGTATTTACTTGTATGTATATGTCACATTTTCTTTATCCAATCGTCTATCAACACTTAGTTGTTTCCATACCTCGGCTATTGTGAGTAATGCTGCAATGAACATGGGAGTAGAGACCTCTTGAGACAGTGATTTCATTTCCATCAAATATATGTCCAAAGTGGAATTGCTGGATCATATGGTAATTCTATTTTTAATTTCTTGAAGAATCTCTATACTGTTTTCCATAGTGGTTGTACTATCTTACTTTCCCATTAACACTGTACAAGGGTTCCCTTTTCCCCATTTATCCTCACCAGCATTTGTTATCTCTTGCTTTTTGATAATAGATAGCCTAATAGGCATGAGGTGATGTCTCATTGTGGTCTTGATTTTCATTTCCCCAATAATTAGTGATGTTGAGCACCCTTTCATGTACATGTTGGCCATCTGTATGTCTTCTTTGGAAAGCTGCCTGTTCAGGTCCCTTGTTTATTTTTAATTGAGTTATTTGTTTATTGTAATTGAGTTGTATGAGTTCCTTGTATATTTTGGATATTGGCCTCTTATCAGGTCTGTGGTTTGTAAATATTTTCTTCCATTTCATAGGTTCCCTTTTCATTTTGTTGATGGTTTCCTTTGCTGTGCAGAAGCTTTTCAGTTTGATATAGACTCACTTGTTTATTTTTTGCAGGATGGGCAGAAGAAGCTGGCCCACCATGCAGGCCCAGCCATCATAGACCAGACTCTGAGCCGATGGCCTTTCCAAATGAAGGCAGGGGTCCCATCATGCTGTCATTGGTCACTGTGTGTATTTCTTTTCTAAGGGAGATTTAATAAAAGAGAATAGAAATGTCATTTTGGAAATGCTAGCCTTTACTTAAAAGAAACATTCATGGTGTATTATTTATGATTTCCCATCTTGTGTTCTAGATATAAAGTATTCTTTAAGAAAAATACACACGATTAGGAGACAATTTTAACTGTCATTTTTGAGCTCTTAGTCAAAATTTGTTATACCTTTTTCTGTCACTAAGACTTTTGGGGTTCAGCTGCATCTTCTGGTCCCTCTCTTTCTCCTCTTCAGCTTCTTCAAGTTCAATTCCCTGGGGACAGTGCTGGCACATCATGTATTTACCAGCAGAGAGGACTCCTTGATGGTTTCCCTGCACAAAATGAGCAGCTCTCCTGTCAGGAGGCTGTTTGATCCTCTCACAGCTTGGCCATCTATTGAATAAATACAGGCTACTGAAAGTTCAAAGTATAAACACATGTGAAAACATGCAGGGCTACTCTGTATGGACCCCTGTGATTCAAATGGCTCTTGAATAATTTTATGCCATTTGGAAACATCTTATGAGGCACGAAGTCTAGCAAACATGGCATCTTAAAGTTTGCTTTTCCGACTATTTTCTCTGAAAAGTAATAGGAGTAATTTTCTTGGCAAAATCTCCCACTATTCCCCTTTCATTTTTCCTTATCTTTTCTGTACTCTCTCTCAGTGATGCCTCTTTCCGTACACCTTCCTCTCCTGGGGAGGTGGATTAGAAAGAAGGAAGGAAGGAGGGGAGGAAGAAAGGAAGGAAGTAGGGAGGGAGGGAGGAAGGAGGGAAGGAAGAAACTTTAGGGGTTTGGTCTTCAATACCGGGGAAGCAAGTCATATCTAAAATGGACATGTAGGTCCCATTCCTTGGGTAGAAATGTGAAGCTCTTTTCCTGGTTTCTTGATTTTTTTTCCCTCTACTGTTTCAAAGCCACCTTTTCTGTGTGTCTACAATAATGGTCTTTGGGGGAGAAGTTAAGCACTGCTTATAAACATGGGATCCCAAGAGACTCAACATTTGGCAAAATCTCATTAACACTTTTGTTTCAGTTCTCTATGTTGGATACACTTAGGGTAAGTTTTATCGGAAAGAGGCATCATTAACTCACCCTCTTGCCCTTTTCCCTGCTGCTTGTCCTTGTCAACAGCAAACGATGAATAAAGTATAAGATGCAAGTCCAAACAGTCACACCAGAGCAGGTCGTCTCGGTGGTGAACATCACCTCCTTTCCCACTTTCTTGCCTTATTTTTTCAAACATCTTTCTTATATGACTTGTGAACCAAGAACAAAGTATTTTAAGTCAAGTAATACAGACCAGTAATTATATCCAGTATCTCTTTTATTTTTCTGAGACTTAGCCTTTGAGCCTTTGAGTTGTTATTTTATCTTTGCGTTCATAGTCCCATGTAAAACATTTTATAGAAGAAAGTCTATTGGCTATTTTAATATCCCTGGCAGTCAGATACAGTGTTTAGTACAATAAAAACACAGAACATTTTGTGACTACTCCTCTTTGCCAGCCACTGTTTTATATCCATTAAATCACTTAACTATCATAATTTATGAGGTGGGCAGTAATATTAAACCAAGGTACAAAAAGATAACTTACCTTAGGTTACACACCTAATAAATGGTAGAGTCAGAATTAGAACATAGGCTATCCGATAGAGATAGGAGGTTTGTTATTTTTCCTCCCCCAAAAACATATTTTAAGGGCTATTGGTAAAGTCCATTGCATCTTTCCACTTCACCATGCTTTCCATCACATTTGCCCTAATGTCACCCTAGACATTTCGGGGATCTAAGGAGAAGTTGAACTGGAGATTTAATTTTAGGTTTAGCGATACGTTTACACGGTTCATAGTTACTGTTGGGTATACTTAAGTGTCTACTAGCTCTCCTGGTTTAGAAACGAGTCCTAGTAATAACCTTACTGTCCGCTCTGCCAATTCACTTGTCACTGTTACACAAAGGATGTAGGTCAGCATGCACTAGAACAGGCCCACCAGTGCCCTGTGTACACAGCCCTAAAGTAGGTCACACGCACAAGAAACAGATTTGAAATGTACATAGACAGAAGCTTGTCTTCCAAACCTTGCAGCTCATAAATTAAGTAAACTTAGTAGAGTTTTTCCTCAACTTGACAGCAATCCTAAAAATTCACTTTACATTACCATTAACAAGTTGCAAAGCTGAAATAAATCTTTTCTAAACAGTGAGAAACAAGAAACACGTTTTGATCAACTGTGCCAGGACGAAGACTAATTTATCTTTCTACACTCTGATAGAAAATGCTATGGAAATAACAGAAATCAGCAATCAAAGGGTACACAGCCAAAAGCATATGGGGAAAAATTGTTTCAATGAAAATGTTTCAATTAGAAAATAGAAACATGCTGCTTTTCTAGATTTTATGTTCATAAGCTTTCATAAATTTATAACTTGTGATTTTTCTTTTTACATTTTAAATAAGTATTGACTTTATACCTACTTTTGTAGTCTTAATTCTGTGTTTTTTTAAAAGAGCCCCCAAATCTATAGTAGCTTCAGGTTGGTAGGATTAAAAATACATTTGCTGGGAGGACCAATATGTACTTATGTACATATGTTTTATAGCTCACGACACAGGATAATCATTAACTTTTGGATCTCTTTCTCCTTTTCCTTTCAAAATATTGCTTAGTGACATAATGGAGTTTCTTTAATTGACTAGTCCCAAGGACAATCGAGAAGAAATTCTTTCAATGTGGCTCTTTTTAAGCATACAAAAAATAATTCCCTGGTTACCTAATAAAATACGATAATCCTGTGTCATCATGTTTTTCAGTGAGATTTCTGGGATTTAGGGATATTCCAGAGTGACACCATAGGTGAAGATCAAGAAGGGAATCCAAATATGTCGGGTGAAGGTCTACACAGCAAATACTCAACAGATCCATCTAAGTGTTAAACTGTTTAGAGAAGACTTTATTTAATCTTACTAACTTTTTCTTGGTTTATCTATCTGAATAGGCTCTCTATTGGTCCAGACATTGCAGGAATGGTCTGGAATAATATTTATTCATTTAAATAATTATTATTTGTCTATTATGTATAAACATTGTCCTAGAGGCTGGTGATGCACCAGTGAACAATCAATCACACAAGGTGTCTTCTGCCCTGGAGCTTATATTCCGTGGAAGAGAAGGATCCCTTACGTGGGGATCAGGGACAGGATCCTGGCTCCGTGCACTCAAAGATCCTCAAACACGAGCTACCTAAAACATCCTCAGATGGCCGTCCATGCAAGAAGCACAAAGCCACACTTGAAAAATATTCAAATGAAAATGCACACATTTTGTCATCAGGATCAGTATAGCAAACACAGAATCTTGCCTGGGTCAGTGAAGGATGTCATTCTGTGAATTTTATACCTTTGCTCCACCTGACTCCCTCCCAGGATCCTTTCCACCCTTGAAGTTGCTCGTGGATTCACGGTGCTGTGCTGAAGATATGTCAGATCTTATACAAAATTTCAGTGTTATCCCTATGATTCAAAAATAAATGAGACTCAGACCCCGTATCTCTCTCACCTTATCAGTTTTCTCTGAAAGATCTAGTAGGAAAACTGAGGTAGCAAAGCATCCATTTTAAGACTAAGATCAGCTACTAAGGGAAGATTCCAACATCTGAAATATCAGGATAATATTGTCACAAACTGAGACAACACAATCTGTTGTCTTATGCCAGCCTCCATCCTGCTCAAGGGATACTCATTGGTGGTAGACAATGTGCCCTCTGCCATGGCTTCTCTGAGTAAATTCAGAAAGTGTATAAGTCATAAGGAAATTGCTTGACATCATTCATTGTGGAGCAAAGTGAGAGACATAGGATAAATCTAAGTTGTTTCTTTGCGTTGCATGTAGATATCATCCACTCTCTTGTTATGCATTATTCCACTGATGATATTATTAGTAGAAGTGCATGTGTGGCATTGGTGAATCAGTGGGGATGTAGAATGTAATTCTTTCCAAAATTTCAGTTCTTAGTGACAAAGTAATTCTCAAAAGCAATACAAGTGGAAAGAAATAAAGAAAAAAAGAAAAAGGAAGGAAGGAAGGAAGGAAAGAAAACTAGCCTAATAGGCAATTAAGAAAATTCAGTTTAAGCAATAATAACATACCATGTTCTACCTTTCAAACTGCTGAAGAATTTAAGCACACACACTATGTTCTAGGCAGCTATTGCTTATAAAAATCCACCCCAAATTGAGTGGCATAAAGGAACCATCATTTTATTATGTTCATGCATTCTGTGGGTCAGAAATTCAGAAAAAGCAACAACAGACACAACTTGTTTCTGCTCCACAGAGTCTGGGAGCTCAGCTGGGAAGACTCATAGTTCATGGGTTGACCTCAGATTGAACGTCAACCAAATATCTAGAGACGACCTCTTCATGTGTCTGATTTCCTCACAAAAAGGCAGCTAATTTCCAAAAGCAAGTGTCTAAGAGAAGTCAGATGGAAATTCTCTTTTTTGATGACCTGGCCTTGGAAATCACATTGCATCACTTTTGCCAGTCAAGATTCCACCCGTATGCAGAGAGGGAACAAAGACTTTACTTCTTGATGGGGACAAGTGTCAAAGTCACATTGTCAGAAGATTATGGGTGATGGGAGAGATTTTGCAAACATTTTTGGAAAATGCAATTGACCACACACACTAGTAACCAATTTTTTTGAGGATTTAGGAAAATGAGAGCATAGTGGTCCCCGAATACCATGGGGGATTGATTCCAGGACACCCCCATACCAAAATCTGGGGATGCTCAAGTCCTTTATATAAAATGGCACAGTATTCTCATGTAACCTACACACATCCCCTTGTATACTTTAAATCATTTCTAGATTTCTTATAATACCTAATACAATGTAAATGCTATGTGAATAGGTACTGGTGAGTGGCAAAGTCAAGTTATGCTTTTTCGAACTTTCTGGAAATTTTTTTTCTGAATATTTTTGATCTGCCACTGGTTGAATCCATAAATGCAGAATCTGGGGATAAGGAGGGCCAACCGTAACTACAGTTTCGTGCTATCAGTCTGGTCACCTGCTGTACTTAACAGAAGACTTAAAATCTATCTATCCCTTGACAAACTAATTCAAGGTTCCCAAGCACTACATACTAAAGAAATAACCATGGCTGTTTCTAGAGTCCATAGGTGCCATGGCTCACCTGTGTGTGCATAGTTTACCCTTTCAAATCATATCTGAATGACTGCAGCACAAACCTCCAAACTGTAAGGGGAATACAGGAAGTTAGGTTCCTTCACATGTCCCTGCCCCGATCCACGTACCAAAGGTATGTCCCAAGCTGCTGTCAGCATCAGCTCTCCATCCTGTTCCTGATCTTAGATGAATTCAGTGATGCAGAGTTTAAACACTTAGTAATGATGGAGGTGGCGTTACAGGTCATTGAAATTACTTTCAGTGCGATTTTTTAAATGTTCTAAATTTTCCATGGCTAATTCACTTGTTATCAGAAAAAGAAGTTATTAAAAGGAAAGCAAAAAGTTTCAGTTCTTATCTTACACTAATCTGGGGCGGCAGAAGATGTTTTGGTCCCATACCCTACAATGATCTTGCCAAAGGAAGTTAGATAGATAGATAGATAGATAGATAAACATATAAAAAGGTAAATGATGAATAAACAGATTTATGTATAAACATATATATATAGATGTGTTTTACTTGGCCCATAGTATCAATACATTTTAAAAATCTTTTTATTTGTTGCTAATGTTTACAAATTGGGAGATTTTACAATAAAAGATATCTGGGTTTTCAGATTTCCCTCAGATAGGACACAGCATGCCAACATTGTGTTTGCGTTCCCAGTACCGCCTTGGAAGGGCCAGGGATTTATAGATTGCAGCAGGGATGGTCCCTAATCAGCTTGATGATACCTTACCAGCTCACTTCACTAACATACACCACATTCCTAGCCCCTATACACATTGCTGTTTGTGACTCCAGACAAAAACGGTATTTAGCAAAACCTAGACAATACACGAAATCATTGTACCTCTTCACCTGAATGTTTTGCCATCATTTAGAAGACACATAAACAGCATATCTTCTCTTGGTTAAGAAAGCAGAATTTAAATCAGTTCCTCAATTCTAAGGAACTGTAAAGTTTACAAATTAAACTTAGTGTTTTCTTTAGTCATTCGTCTCTGTACTTCTTATAGCCCTTTAAGCTCTGCCTTCCAATTGAGTAATTTATTATACACTTTCTTGCATTGCTTGCTGTTTTAAGAGTTAGTCTTGATCTTTGTAGCAGACTCAAAAGTCACTGAAGGCAGGAACCACGTCAGGATACTTGTTTTCTTGAATATAAGTATACAGTATATTCTTGTTAGTGATTTGATAAAATCTATCATTCTAGGCACTGGATATTCTGGGAGAATGTTATTCTGGTCATTGACAAGGCCTTCCCTCTTTGGGAAAGGTCAATTTTTATTCCCCAAAAGGAAGAGAGAGTAAAATAAGTCTCATAAATGTTATAATCCAAATCTGCCCGCCTGCATTCATTTTTCAACCCAAGAGTTTCTCAAGATAAAAACAGCACCATAGATTCTTTCCTTCCGTGGGGAAAAGACCCAAGAGAAAAGCTCTCAGTTGGTTCCAGCCCTACCTCTTTCTGATGTCACCATGATTTGCATGCCAAAGGGAAGCCTGCGGCAGAGTGGTCCTCTCTGGGGGTGGGTGTAGCCCGGAGCTGGAGACTGACAGCTCTTGGTCACGGCACAGAGAAAAGCTGGCTCCTTAAGCATCCCTGGCACTATCACCGGGGCTCCTCGGAAGAGACTAGATCCCGAGGGCGAGCCAAGAGATGAAGGTCAGGGAGGTTGCCAGTTGCAAAATGTAACTAAAGGCAGAGCTAGTTTCTGCTTTAGGAAAATTTACTTGTGGAGGTGCTGATAGAATCATTAAGTGCCTCTTCCTTGTGCCTTACTTTCTAACTGAAGTGGGGTATTGTAATTTTAGCATCATTTTCTTCTCTCAGATGAAGATACGTTTAAGAGCTAGGTGACAGGTCTTCCCTGGTGGTGCAGTGGTTGAGAATCTGCCTGCCAATGCAGGGGACACGGGTTCGAGCCCTGGTCTGGGAAGATCCCACATGCCCCGGAGCAACTAGGCCCGTGAGCCACAACTACTGAGCCTGCGCGTCTGGAGCCTGTGCTCCGCAATAAGAGCGGCCGCGACAGTGAGAGGCCCGCGCACCGCGATGAAGAGTGGCCCCCGCTCGCCGCAACTAGAGAAAGCCCTCGCACAGAAACGAAGACCCAACACAGCCAAAATAAATAAACAAATAAATAGCGTTCCCTTTAAAAAAAAAAAAAAACAGAGCTAGGTGACAGTTTTCAAATGGATGAACCTCTCTATAGACAATACTAGGGGATGCTTTGTAGCTACCATTTATGAAAAATATATTTGTCAAAATTATAGGTAACTAACTTGACACAGAGGCACCTGACCTCAGAAGGGACTGCAGACGACAGTATCTTTCTCACTGGAGCAAGTGTCTTCCTTTTCACATTGGCTTGAATGAACACACTGACCTAGAACAACATATATTTACCAATGAGTGATGCAAAGCTCTGACAAAATTCATAACAAACAAATGAGAAAAACGACAGGGCCATGGCCAGATATTTTAGTGAGCTTTGGTAACGGGCGATAGGATTTATATGATTTCTAGAAGCAATCCAAACATTAAATAATAAACGTTTCCAGTTACTACTCTCTTTATGCAAAAATATATATGATGAAATGCTGAAATAAACTTGATTAAATTTGATCCTTCTAGAATAATCTCTCAAAATAGATACACTCACAAACTGACCGAGAGATATGCATGTGCCCGTCCTCTCTTTTGAACACACACGTGTGTACACCTGGCGGGGCTTTATGAGAGAGACGAGTACATTGACTGGCAGGTGGCAGCAAAGGAAGAGGGAAGAAAGGGCTTAGATCAGGGCTTGTCAGCGTTGGCAATATCGATGTTTCAAGCTGGTTCATTACTTGTTGTGGGGACTGCCCTACGCACTGCAGGATGTTTAGCAAAATTCTTGGCATCTACCTACTAGATACTAGTGGCATGCCCTCCATGCCAGTTGTGAAATTCAAAAATGTCTTCAGGCATATTGACCAGGGTGACATCACTAAAATGGCAACATAGGAGACCCCAGCCTCTGTCCTCCTACAAAGATCAACAATCAGACAGCTACCAACGAATGAAAACAGCCTGGGAAAGCTCTCTAGGCCATTTAAGAAACTTTAGCAACACAATGGGAAAATCTTTTTTAAAACCTAAGAATAACCTCACAAGAAGAGGAGAACAGCTTCCTTTTGCCTTCATTGGCCTGTGCCCCAAGCCAGGTCTGCTGAGGCCCAAGAGGGGACTTACTAGCTACAAAGAGCTAGCATAGTTGATTCACAGTGTGGTGTTAGTTTCAGGTGTACAGCAAAGTGACTCAGTTATACATACAATATATAGCTATTTTTTTAAGATTCTTTTCCCTTATAGGTTATCACAAAATATTGAGTATAGTTTCCCATGCTATACAGTAGGTCCTTGTTTTTTAATCTATTTTATATATAGTAGTGTGTAACTGCTAATCCCAAACTCCTAATTTATCCCTCCCCACCCCTTTCCCCTTTGGTAACAAGTTTGTTTTCTGTCTGTGGGTCTATTTCTGTTTTGTATATAAGTTCATTTAGATTCCACATATAAGCGATATCATATGATATTTGTCTTTCTCTGTCTGCCTTACTTCACTTAGTATGGTAATCTCTAGGTCCCAGTGGGTTCTTAATGAGTTGCTAATAACAGGTATTTTCTTTTTCAGTTTTAGCGTCCATGTATTTACTTTGAGTTTTTGAGTTTGCAGTGCTGCTCTGGCCACGTTAGCAAAATGGCACAACGGAGGCCTGAAAAAGTGTCTGTCTGTTTCTTCGGGCCCCTCTTGCTCATCTGCCTTTGCCATGAGGAAGATGAGGCTCATGGATCGAAATTATTCCATCAGTAATTTTGACCAAACCGTTGAAATTATTCCAGCCAAATCAGACAACACCTGGCCAACTTCCAGTCAGGAGAGACTCCAAGACCTGCTCATCTGAGGTCAGTCTAACTCACTGACTCTAGAATTGTGGCCTAGGTAAACGTTGTATGGATGTAAAGTTGAACAGCCATTTGTTACATAGCATTATTGTGTCAGTGGAGAACCGATACACTTAACAGACCCAGTGAACTTTAATTGTATGCTAGGCATTGTGTACAAAACATTCTAGAAGCCTCAGATTATCTTATCCTCCACCAGAGGGGGTCAACACTTGACTCTAATAGTCAGAGATTGAAGGTTCATTATCTTAATCCAATCATGAATTTATCTGGCTCAAGGCTGGGTTTAAGTTTTAGTAAAAGTGCATTTGCCTCTGGCTTGTCCCTGTCACCAAGAGCATGGATCTGGAGGACTTTTATTTGCCTTTGTCTCTTCAGTACCTAGAAACTGCAGGAGTTTCTGCTTTGCTTCTCGGAGGTTTTCTTCTTAGGTCTCTAAGCTGCTTCCCTGAACAGCTTCAGAATGTAGCAAATCTCTTCAAGGGGAGATTTGCTATGATTTTAAAGCTCCACAAACCTCTAATTTTGTCATTCCAGCTCTGCACAAGCACCAAGGCTGTGCTAATTTTTAACTCCCCCAAACAGTGTCCCTGGCAAACCCCCAGGAAAAAGCAACTGGAGATGTTCGCTTGCGATTCACGCCTTCAGGAAGGGGTCTCATCTCTCACTCACTGTTGGTAGAGGGCTCCCCGAAGGCCTTTGTCTCCTAAGCATGGTGAGACTTACATCCTAGAGCTATTAGGACTTCGCTCTTCAGTCACTATTTCTGCTTCAGCCTTCAATGTTTCAAGGCAGAAGCCAAACACGTGTCTGAGACCCCTCAAGTCTCCAACTTTGTCGCCTAGATCCACAGGGTTACCAAAAGCTGTGCTGGTGTGTGTGTCCTCTGGGCCTAAACCCAGAGTCAGCTAACAACCCCGGAGACACCTGGGGGTTTTCGGTCCACCTCTGAAAGCTTCTGGGGTGTGTGGTGGTGGGGTGTCCTAGCCCTGACTGTCCATTCTCCAGACCCTTCAAGTAGAAAATTTACAATCTCTACCTTCCCTACTTGTTCTCAGTGGGAGCACTGGTCTGGTCTGGACACTCTACCATACCTGCAAGTACAAGTCCAGGCCAGGGTATTTAACTGGAGTAAATTGAATGGATTTCTGAAATTTTTATGCACAGAGACAACCTAGCTGGGTAGACGCTCAAGGCATCTTTCCTGTTCTTATTAATACTGACTGAAATTACTTATGGAAATTGAAAAAAATCAGTACAAACTTCCACACAGCTTAAAACCATCTAGATGACTCATAATTTAAGGATAAGAAACCTCTGAAAGCAAGCTTATACTTCTGGGGGAGAATAGTCTATATGTGTCATATAATGTGATTTAGGGAGGAAGAGCCTTTTTAACTTGGATATTTAGCTGAGAAGGAAATAACAGTGTGAGGGGCAAACTGAAGAAGGAGTGAGTGGAGAGAGAAAATGTTTGGTTTATTCCTTTTTATCAGTATGTTGGGTATGAGAGATAATGCCCTGGCCACCCATTGTTCAGGTCCAATTTCCTTTCCAAGCGTCCTGGAAACTCTCAGTGAAACATTTACAATTGATGGAAGTTAAGAAAGCAAGCAACTTAGTTTTTTGATTTACAAAAAAATCTCATACCGTTTGAACAATATGATTCACTGGATTTCCTCTTTGCATCTTTAGGTCACATCCTGCATGCTGTTACCAGCCGGAGCTGGAGCCGTTTCATGGTTTTGTTGATTGCTGCTTGTGCGGTCTTAGATTCCACCTCTGCAACCAGCCCCTCGCTTAGATAAAATCAGTCTGAATCCCAGGATTTGGGGGTTAAATAACCATCATCTCTTCAATGCCATCATCTTTTTCACGAAGGAACCAAAAATCAATTTCACCCATGAGACATTATCCAAATAATGGCCAATGAACCAATGAAATTTTTTAAAGTTTCAAAATCTCTAAAGAAAAATGTACTGCAACATCTTTAATGGTTTGGTAAGCCTACACTGGCAGGAGGAGAGCTGGGACAGCACTAGGACATAGAGTTTAGAGCCAGAAAATCAGTATCTGAGTCCAGAATGTGTAGGCCTGGACATACTCTATAACCTCTTAAAACTTGTTTTAAGAGGTAAGTTATGAAGTTGTGATGGAAAGATTTAAACATGATAATACAAAATATGCTATAATAAATCTGTTTATCTGGAGTAAATATATTGAATATAAATTAAACTACAAAAATATTAATTTAGCCCAGTTCTACGATGCAAATAACGCACACTTGGTTAAAGACCATACTTTATGTGCATCAGCAGACAACCATGAGCTTGAGTAGTTCAGTGGTTGGATGGGGCCAGGACTTGGAGCGCTTTTTAGGAGCAGGTGGGAAAAATTCACATAGAGTTGTCAGCACAGCCTAGCTACAAAGTGTTTCAGAAAACATCCATCACCAAATAGGGGTTTTACTTTGACTACTTCTCAGAAATTTAATTTCTTGATATTCCTTTGGAGGAAGACAGCTTCAAAAATAAAAGAAGGTAAAATGCCTGATCCAGAATTGCAGAGACAGGCAGCCAGGTGGCCTGCTAGCTTACGGATTCTCGTCTTTCAGGAGACACACAGGAGTTATACAAGTTGTATCTAATGCTAACACTTAGAACAAATAGGAACATAAACATTCCTGCAGAACTGCGGACTATGACATATTTTAAAATGCAATTTTCACTTGTGAGTGTGAAACATGAATAAATTAGTTTGGAAACCTGCAGGCAGTGGTGAGTGCTTTAAAATATTAAAGATTATATTTTTACAAAGGAACCATCTATAAAAGTGATTCAGGGTGTATAAATACTTTAAGTATATAATTGTACTTATCATTGCATGTATAATACCCAGTCAACTGAACATTTATTTTCTAGGACTTAGAGAGTTAGGGTGAAATAGACCTTGACCCTGACATATAAGAGTTTATAGTCTCATGTGGCAAGTGAACATAGTGGTAGAAAATTTCAATAAATATGGTGGGGGAATCGGGGTCCTATAAGAGAAGTTAAGTCTTCAGAGAAGTGAAGCGTTTTATGCCATAGAAAGCGTAGAGTAGAAGTGAAGGCGCAACAACAGGCTTCTAGGGTAAGAGGGTGCCTGAGTTTGACAAATGAAGAGGGTTCTGGCCTGGCTAAGGGTTAGGGAGAGAAGTTTTGCATTTGCACATCTGTAGTGTACTGGGGAGAGAAGAATAAAAGATGGGAAGAAACAGGCAGTGACCAAAACATAAAGGTTTATGTCTAAACATAAACTTTTTAGAAACTTGTGCAGGAAAGTTGATAGAGGCTTTATTTCTAATAGCCCCAAACTGGAAACAACCCAAGTGTCCATCAACAAGTGAATGGTGTCTGTGCAATGGGACACTGTCAGCGCCAAAGAGAATTCTCATGTGACAAGTTGAACAGATCTCAGAATAATTATGCTGAGTGAAATGAGCCAAACACAAAGGATGACATCCCATATGATTCCATATACACCAAATTTTAGAAAAACAAATCTACACTTTGAGAAAGAAGATACCTGGTTGTCAGTGGAATACTACTCAGCCATAAAAAAGAATGCAATCTTGCCATTTTTGACACCATGGATGGAACTGGAGGGTTTTATACTTAGTGAAATAAGTCAGACAGAGAAAGATAAATATTGTATGCTTTCACTTATATGTGGTTCTAGAAAATAAAACGAATGAATGTAACAAAACAGAAACAGACTCACAGATACAGGGAACAAACTGGTGGTTACCAGAGGGGAAGGGCAAAACAGGTGAAGGGGATTGAGAGGTATGAAGTACTAGGTATAAAATAAAGAAAGAAAGTTACAAGGATGTTATGTACAGCACCAGGAATGTAGCCAAAATTTTAGAGTAACCTTCTGTCGAGTATAGTTGATAAAAATATGGAATCACTGTTGTATACCTGAAACTAATATAATATTGTAAGTTAACTATACTTCAAAAAGGAATTTTAGAAAACTTTTTTCTTTATGAATATAGATGCATAACGTTAGAATATAATTTTAAATTTGATTTTTTTCCATGGGATTGGAGGGATTTTTAACTTTTTCTTTCTTTCTGTTTGTTTTCCCTCAATATTATGTAGTGCCCTTGCATTCCTTTAAATTGGGAGAGAACCTACTTCCACAGCAGCTGTTGGCATCCCTCTGGGGCTGCAGCTTCCTCTCCCGCCAAGGCCCGAGGCTGCCCACAGAGGAGCTCCAGCTCAAAGCCTGCTTTCTTTTCATTCTTGCAGAAATAGCTGTAGAGTAAAATCCTCTGGGGTGTTTTTTCTGGAAAAGGAGAACAGAACATACTCTTAGTAGTTGATTGTGGAAAACACTGCTCTAGCTGACTTTAAAAATTCTGAATTGCATGCATGGAGACCCCAGATTAACAAGGGGAGGTTTCATAAGGTTAAACACCTCATTTGAAATGTCATGGGTGTGGTGGAAATATATGTGACTGACTTCTTCCAATTACTTCATCAGATTCTTATTTTACTATCATTAATTAATACTTCATAAGTCACATGACTTCCTCCTCCCTCGTCCCCTCCTACCCTTCCCCCATCCTCTTTCCCCCTCTTCCCCTTCTCCTTCTTCTCATCATCATCATTATTATTATTTAGCTTTAAAATAAGATGCAGCATTTGGTCACTCTTACAGGAAGCTTTCTGTCCGAAGGTTCTGGCTGATGTTACATGCAGGACTAGTCTGGTATTTTATGTCCAAAGTAATTATTGTTTCTGTGTCAGTTGGAGGTGGACATATTGAACTCATTTCTCCGTAATGTGAATTTGAAAATGCGTTCTTGGGGAAAAGAATGCATTCAATTCAATGCTTCACTCTCTGCCTTTCCTAATTTTTGCTGAGACCAAGAGAGTATAAGAAAACCTGACAGATGAATAACACATTTTTTTCAGAACCATGTCCACAATTTATTTGGCTCACCCAGTAACCATATAAAAGGCACAAGAACAGTGTTGATGTCCTTATTCCCAAGGTCTTCAACGAGGCCCAAGGATGCTGAATTAGTTTACTAAAGTCACCAGTTCACCCGGAGAAGAGCCAAGGATTCCCAGCTCAGATTCTTCTACCATTTAGAACTCCACAGCTTTTTCAACTATAAGATATCTGAGCTGACCCCACAAAATGTAATTTCCATGTAAGTGAATTATTTGCAGCATTTGCATCTTGGAGGGTTTCTGGTCACAGAAAGTTTCAAAGGAGCTAATGTTTATTGAACCTTTTAAATGTCAGTGGTTATTTTATGTAATTCTTACCATGACATGTGAGATAATTATGATGATGTCTGTTTTACAGATGAGAAACCATGAGACAAACTGACTTGTCTGAGATCGTGCAGTGTTTGAATGGTAAGGACGGAATTAGACCCACTACATGTCCTGTGTCACTGACCCCACAATCCTTGGAGGCAATGCCAGAGATTTTATTGAGCATGTTGGGATTGTCAGAGTTAGGAAGGATGGGACTGAGTTATTTGCCACACCCTGCTATAAATCTTCAAGTCTCAAGTGCTGCAAACTCAGCTTTGCATAATCTCATACAAGCATTAGTGGAATTCAGGAACCTCAAAGAAACAGCTAGAGAGATGCTCTTGCCAACCCGTCATCCATTCACGGGCTTTCCCAAATTTGAATTACTAACATTCCAAAGTTTCCCTCAAAATGCCTGACTATTAAAATCTTAAGATGTACTTTCCAGAATGTATGCCCCAGATTAGGGGGTCTGGGTCTTCTACATAGCTAGTGCTTAATAAATGTTGATTCCTTAAATGAATGAACTTTATTTTTCTGAAATTAGAAACCATGAAAGCATAAAGAGCACACAGTCAAAAGTATGTTAAGCCTAGATGCAGAAGTCAAGAACATTGCCTACTATTATACAAAAAGCCATTGTCAGACGTGAGCGCAAACTTCTGACTTTCGATTCCCTGGCTATAAGCACTAGTCAAGAGAGTTCTGCCATTTCTGTTATTTTGCAAGATAACTCATATGTAATAAATGGTCAATATGCACATAAACATGAATTTAGTAACACGTCAGCTGTAAGCCTCACAGGGTTTTCTTCGGAAAAAGGGAGACCCATATACAAGATCATTCTGGGTCAGATCTCACTAACACTCTGGCCATTCATGCATGTGTCATTGGTCCCACAACCTGTACATTTTCATTGTTGCTTTCAGGCCATAATGAACAGGCTTCTGTCTCACAGATAAGTTCCCAGGAGAAACTGCATATTGTTCATAATGCGATGTTTGTTCCAGTAGATTTTTAAAATCTTTCTCTCTCTCCCCTTTCCTAGCTTCTTAAGCATCTCTATGAATACCCTAAGAATGTTCTCTGTATCAGGTCATCATGTAAATCCTGCCAGCATTTCTTGGATAAGAACCAAGATTTAAGTGCTATGAAAATAGAATATTTCAGTTTATTCATGGATTAGGTAATATAATCTTTAATAGGATACAACTACAGTCTAAAATTGTATTTTAGTCCATGGCTAAAGACACACAAAAGAAGTTATAATACCTATAGATCAATAATTTTTTTTGACTTCACAAATTTATCTTTCAAAGTTTTACCAGATAATATTGAATATATACATATTGGCTCAATTTGTACTCATTCTTTAATTGAACATTTTAATTATTCCACAAAATTTAGCACTTCCAATAACTTATTTTGTTCTACTTTATTATATTATTTTACCAGGCTCACATTTGATTAATTCACTTAGAAATGAATTTATGGTCCATTATGTATAAGACCAAATACTCGACACATGGACTCAGAGTTGTTGTTGTTTGATTCTAAAGGCAAAACATGTCTCTCATTATTAAATAAAGAAAAACATTCCTAAGTTTGTTATATTCTGTATTCATACGTATCTGTGTGTGTATTGTGTGGTATGTATATACCTATGAATTTTCTGAAAAGAATTCTTCCGTACAAACAACAACAATAACAAAACACACGAGGAAAAAACATTCTTTTCAACTTTCTTATAGTTTGGGGTAGGAATTTCACTTTGTTACTCTGAAATCTTGGAGAACATTCACACATCAGATTTAAAATAAATTGGTTGGATAGGCACACAACAAACCATCAGATAAATGAGACTATTTGATTACAGAGTTCTTCTCTTTTCAACTTTATGTCTCTAAGGTTAAAGCATGAGATATATTCTGCATCATTAAAAATGTATTCCTCAAATGAGAGTGACATGGTTAGGTGTGTATTTTAGAAAGACTCCTTATTTCAGAATGTTGAATGGAGATGACTCAGATTGAAAATAGAGGGCGACATGAAAGGATTCAGGTGGCCATCGATGCAAGGTATGTCGTTGGCTTAGACAATGGGAGTGGCCGTTTGCTTGGAGAGGAGGAGATAAATTTAAAAATTATTTAGAAGTCACGCCATATACAAAAATTAACTCAAAATAGATTAAAGACTTGAATGTAAGAGAGAAGACTATAAAAATCCTAGAAAAAAAATATAGTAAATCTTTGTGACTTTGGGTTAGGCAAAGTTTTCTTAGCTATGCTACCAAGAGTACAGGCAACAAAAGAATAAAACAGATAAATAAAAATTTATCAAAATTAAAAACTTTTGTACTTCAAAGACTACCATCAAGAAAGTGAAGGGCTTCCCTGGTGGCACAGTGGTTAAGAATCCGCCTGCCAATGCAGTGGACATGGGTTAAAGACCTGGTCCGGGAAGATCCCACATGCTGCGGAACAACTAAGCCCATGCGCCACAACTACTAAGCCTGCACTCTAGAGCTGGCGAGCCACAGCTGCTGAAGCCCGAAGGCCTAGAGCCCATGCTCAGCAACAAGAGAAGCCACCAAAATGAGAAGCCCGCACACCGCAACGAAGAGTAGTCCCCGCTCGCCGCAACTTGAGAAAGCCTGCATGCAGCAACGAAGACCCAATGCAGCCAAAAATAAATAAAATAAATAAATTTTTAAAAAAAGAAAAAAGAAAGTGAAAATTCAACTCAGAATGGGAGACGATATTTGCAAATCATATACATTATAAGAAACTTATAACTAGAATATATAGAGGATGCTTACAAATTAACAATAAACATTCAAATAACTCAGTTTAAAAATGGTCGAAGTATCTGAATACACATTTCTCTAGGGAAGATGTACAAATGACCAATAAGCCCATGAAAACATGCTCAACATCATTAACCATCAGAAAAAGGCAAATCAAAACCACAATGAGCTACCACTTTGCACCTTCTAGGATGGCTATAAGAAAAAAGACAGATAATCACCAGTGTTGGTGAGAATGTAGAGAAAATAAGCCCTCATCCATGACTGGTAGAAGCATATCATGATGAAGCTACTTGGAAAACAGTCTGGCAGTTCCTCAAAAGGTTAAAAATAGAATATTTTATGACCCAGCAATTTCACTCCTAGGTATGTACCCAAGAGAAATTAAAACATATGTTCAAAAACTTATATTGATACAAGCATGTTTATTAGGGCATTATTTATAATAGTCAAAAAGTGGAAACAGTCCAAATGTCCAGCAACTTATGAATAGATAAATATCCACATAACTGAATATTATTTGGCAGTAAGAAGGATGAAGTATTGATGCATGCTACAACATGGATGAACTTGGAAAACATTAGGCTATGTGAAGGAAATCGGTCACCAAAAATGCATATTGTGTTATTCCATTTATATAAAATAGCCAGGACTTCCCTGGTGGTGCAGTGGTTAAGAATCCGCCTGCTAATGCAGGGGACACGGGTTCGAGCCCTGGTCCAGGAAGATCCCACATGCTGCGGAGCGACTAAGCTCGTGCGCCACAACTACTGAGCCTGCGCTCTAGAGCCCGTGAGCCACAACTACTGAGCCCACGTGCCGCAACTACTGAAGGCTGCGCGCCTAGAGCCCATGCTCCTCAACAAGAGAAGCCACCTCAGTGAGAAGCCCGCAAACTACAACTACAGAAAGCCCGCATGCAGCGATGAAGACCAAACGCAGCCAAAAAATAAAGAAATTTAAAAAAATAAAATGTCCAGAAAAGGAAAATTTATAGAACCAGCAAGTAGAATAGTGGTTGCCTAGTGCTGGGGAGTTGGGGAGAAATAGGGATTGACTGCTAATGGGTAAGAGGTTTCTTTTTGGATTGATGAAAACATTCTAAAATTGTGGTGATGGTGGCACAATTTTGTGAATATACTAAAAAAATTTGAGCTGCACACTTTAAGTGGATGAATTGTATGGTATGTGAATTGTATATCGATAAAGCTATTATGCGAAAAAGAAGATTTAGAAAGTAAATTAATAAATCTTGATTATTTTTTGCAATGTGAAGTAAGAATAAGGGAGGAGGAGAAAAAAGCCTTTTTGATCAGTCACTGTGGTAGAAGAGAGTGACAAGGAACACGGGAAAAAGGAGAAGGTTCATTAAGGAAGATGGCTAGCTCAGTTTGGGACACAGCAAGTTTGAGAAGGAGATAAATGCCTAGCACTGAAGTCCAAGACCAATGTCTGGCCTGGAGACAGTAAATTTGGGAAACAGGACCATATAGATGGTAACCGAAGTCATTATCGTAGGTGAGACAAGGGCCCAGAGTAGAAAAGCCTTTGGAGCCCCAGGCTTTAGGAGGCACGGCTGAGAAGATGCATCAACTAAAGAGACTGATGAGTTCCTGAAGTAGTTAATTTCTATTAGCTAATGTGTGACGTCTGTCACATGAAAAGTAGTATTTCAAGGAATTTGTGTGTCATTAATATGCTTGGCTAATCTAAGTACTGGTAATGAAAATGGGGGCCTTAAAATAAGGAAAAACACCTCTTTTTTTTTTTCTTTCTCCAAGTGATTGACAGTTCGTAGTAACTGCTATTCTGGAATAAAAACAGCTTTAACACTTAAAATCAACATGATTTCAAAACCTAACTTTCTTAATACCTAAAATTGTCCCTTGACTGAAGTTCTCACCACATATTTAAGTGCTACTAGATTATTTATTCCGTTGCTATGCTATAAACTCTTTGAAAGAAGGATGCTGTGTCATTTTTCTCCCTTAGTATTCTGTATCTTAAAGAGATAGTCTATAGAGGGCTTCCCTTCCCTGGTGGCGCAGTGGTTGAGAATCTGCCTGCCAATGCAGGGGACACGTGTTCGAGCCCTGGTCTGGGAAGATCCCACATGCCGCGGAGCAACTAGGCCCGTGAGCCACAACTACTGAGCCTGCGCGTCTGGAGCCTGTGCTCCGCGACAAGAGAGGCCGCGACAGTGAGAGGCCCGCGCACCGCGATGAAGAGTGGCCCCCACTTGCCACAACTAGAGAAAGCCCTCGCACAGAAACGAAGACCCAACGCAGCCATAAATAAAATAAATAAATAAATAAATAAATAAATAAAGAGATAGTCTATAAATATAATTTTTATCTGTTATTAAAGCAATGATTTCTCACAAACAGGTTAATTTTCCAAAGGAGGTTGGTTACTGTAAGTTCTTCTATTAGTGGATAATTCAGATTGTTTCTATTACAGCTTATTGTTTGGAGTTACTTCATTAGTGTTTATAATATGCTTCCTGGAATGCCCTGTTCCTCAAGATGAACCCACCAGAACTATTGACTTGGCAGCCAGCTGCTTTTTAAAACTAATGTACAAATGAGATAAGAATAATCAACTTAAATATTTACTTGAATACTTTCCAGAATAATTACGGAAAGTCTCAAACCAGAATAACAAAATGTGAAGAGCAATTGTAGATACATTTTGCTCTCACATACTTCTGAAGACAAAGGACAGAAAATGCTAATATAATGGTCTTCATCACTGTCACAATATTGTTTAGAATATTTTAGAATACATGTCTTGTGCGTAGATACATATTTCTGTTAACCTGTTTTCCAGAGGAAGTTTTAATTTTGCTTCTGCATTTTTAAAAATAGGCTCAGAGCTCCAAATGGTAAGAGAAGAACTGTTAGAATGAGGCGTGCCAGTGTGATGGTCCCTGATGGATATTTGCTAGGAGATCATCTGTCACAAATATTTCAGAACTTGGTCCATATTAGGGCCAAAGACCAGGAGCTTATTAGTTATAAACTGTCATTAAAATATCCTTCCCCTTCAACCTAAAGTAACCCAATTGAATGTTTGTGTGTCATTATCTTGCAGCTTATGAGACCCATAGTGTCTCTTATCCCCAAATTCTGATCTGGAATATTACTTGGAATTTCACATTATCTTCTTTTTTAATATCAAGGGAAGTCTTGCAATGCCTCCCTATGGAGGGGAGTCACGAAGAGTCACTGTAGGATGAAAGTGTCTGGAACAACCCTCACTCTCTACTTAGAGAAAGTGAGGACACCCTTTCACTACCTCGCCATTTCTCACCTCCAGGGGAAACCATTGCCAAGATCTGGTGAGTAGGAGTCTCATAGAAAAGTGAAAGGAATACAAATCGTCCTCACCCTTCTCTTCACGGCTTGCAGAGGTGCACCCAGGGCCAGGATGCACTTGGACTGTTATGGGCTCCTTTGACACTGGAGAGAGAAATTGAATCAGAGCAGATTTCAAAGTAAGGAAGTGAACAGCAGGTAGCTTTGATCTGACCTTCAGGAGGGAGACATTAAAGGAGAATCTGATGTTTTCCTTGTGTTGTGTCACCCTGGTCAGTAAAAGAAAGAGCACCCAGTTCTGGGGCAGAGCCTCAGTGGGGAGGCTGCCTTGGCCGTGGTAGTTGCAGTCTGAGGTCAAGCGAGTATTGCCCCATTTTAATGATAAGGAGTCGGAAGGAGCTCAGCTGAATACCATGGATTTGAGTTTTTATTCTGTTGGATGTGGGAAGTGAAAGAGAGGAAGCCTTCTAGGAACTTTTCTTAAACATGGTAACTCTCTTCCCATGAAGCAGCCTTCTTGATCAGTGATTGAAACATATACCATTTACATTTCCTAGGTTGGAGGTTTGAAGCTTTGAAGGCAGGCATTGACTTCTCCTCTCTAACTATGAAAGACCTAGATGGCAACTTCTTCCAATAGAAGGATGTTTCGTCTACATTGAAAATCTGTTGTTTAGTGTAGCCCCCTTCATTAATGATCTTCTGAATAATTTGCTGCAGCTTCTACATCAGCACTTGCTGCCATACTTTGTACTTTTAAGTTATGGAGACAGCTCCTTTCCTTAAACCTTGTGAACCAACCTCTGCTAGCTTCAAACTTTTTTTCTGCAGCTTCCTCATCTCTCTCAGCCTTCACAGAACTGAACAGAGTTAGGGACTTGCTCTGGATTAGGCTTTGGCTTAAGGAAATGTTTTGCTGGTTTGATCTTCTATCCAGACCACTGAAACTTTCTCCACATCAGCAATGAGGCTGTTTCATTTTCCTATTACTCGTGTGTTCACTGGAATAGCACTTTTGATTTCCTTCGAGAACTTTTCCTTTGCTTTCACAACTTGGCTAACTGATTGGCCCAAGAAGCCTAGCTTTTAGCTTTTTTTTTTTTTTTTGGCCTATCTTCGCTTTTGACATGTCTTCCTCACTAAGCTTAGTCATTTCCAGAATAAGAGACTAACTTTTATTAAAAGTGAGTGGCTACTTTTGCAGACCCAGCAGGTTTAAGGGAATGTGGGTGTTCAAGGTTATGAATTGTGTCTACTCGGATAACTTCAATCTCAAGTCTCAGAATCTCACTGATTCCTTATTTGGACCCTCACACTGGCATATGAAACCTGGCAGGACTGGGAACTTTCTCTGAAGCTTTATTACTTTTAAAATTAAATCCTGAGCCTGGTTCTCTGCTCTATTTGCCCTCTAGCTATAGGACAATCATATCAAGAAGATCCATTGGCTTTCATATTTTGCCTGAATTAGTAATTAACCCCCTTAGGTCTGATATTATCTCTTTGAACAAATCGTTGGTGCTTAGCAACAGCTACCAAGTTCCCCAATTCTTACACTTATCATTTCCCTTACACCGGCTATACTGCATCAGCCAGCAGATCTCCTTTCACTCTTCTTCCCTCTTGGCTTACATTTTGAAAATTTAAAGCGTTAGACTGCTAGAGCCCAGCAATAATTATCCATGCACCACGTGCTTCAAGTGACAAGGACCCCATTGCCAGGCAGACAGGTCCAAAATCACATTTTAGAGTCTGTTTCCTAAGAGCGCTCCTGGCATCAGGGAACAGAACATGAGACGAACAGGTCAGCTGTTCTGTGGAGGCGGGGGTGTGCTCCCTGGTCCTCCCTTCAGGACTGAGACGCTCATTCCCTCGGTTGCCGAGATCAGTGCCTGCTGGTGGTTCCAAAGGGAGTCCCTTCCAAGGATGCTCCCTTTCTGGGAAAGGAAAAAAAAGGTATGCCTCACCCAAACTTCTGGGCCCTTGTCAGCAGCAGCCTGCATTCAATAATGGCAATTCCATGTGGATCCAGGGACAAAGGCCCAGATCCCTTGCTTCAGTTGAGGTCAACTATGAAAGGCTACCTCTGCTCTGAACTCCCTGTGGGACTGGGTAAATCTTTGGGGGCAGCTGCATCACAGTTCAGCTCTTTCTGTCACTCTTACTCCCTTAAAGATATTGCTGCTCAGGCTTTCCCTGATGGTGCAGTGGTTAAGAACCCACCTGCCAATGCAGGGGACACGGGTTCGAGCCCTGGTCCGGGAAGATCCCACATGCTGCTGAGCAACTAAGCCCGTGCGCCACAACTACTAAGCCTGCACTCTAGAGCCCGAGAGCCACAACTACTGAGCCCGCGTGCCACACCTACTGAAGCACGTGTGCCTAGAGCCCATGCTCCACAACAAGAGAAGACAATGCAATGAGAAGCCCACACACCGCAATGAAGAGTAGCCCCCGCTCACCGCAACTAGAGAAAGCCAGCATGCAGAAACGAAGACCCAACACAGCCAAACATAAATAAAATAAATAAATTTATTTTTTTTTAAAAATATATTGCTGCTCAGAACACTTAACCAATATAGCTCCTGTACTCAAATATCTGCATCCCATCGATACAGACCTAAGACATGTGTGTTAACTTTGTGGGGAAATACTCTGAAGAAATAGAGCCATAAGGAGGTGAGGAAGGCAGGACTGGACAAAAGAGAAGTTGACCTATAGTGCATGTTCAAAGGTAGCTTCAGGCACGCCTATGGGGATGCTTGAAAGAGCTGGAATGGCCCTAAATTGTTGTAAAGGAGTGAGGCCGGTCACTGGCCATGGTCTGTCCCCTAGGAGAGGTCACAAACTTGAGTGAGGCCGTTCCTGCATTTGGGAACACCTTCCAATGAGGGACACAGCTGTGGGCCATCAGAGACACATATCTCTAAAAGCTCCTAGAAGCTCGGGGATGAGGCCACTGGCATCAAAGGGGATTTGGGAAGAGTACCACAATATTCACTATGGTGTGTGAATGTGTGCATTTTAATGTTTCTATATTAGCTAACGAAATATTAAAATGTATATAAATTATCAAAGATTATAACTCAGTATCAGTTTCTCTGCCCTTAAGATCTGTAAATATTCACAAGCACCCCATCGTAGTACTTGAGAAAAAATCCAGCGATCTCAACGACATTTCTTGGGAAGGAGTGGAGCGTGTTCGCTTGCTTAGTTATGGTTCTGATCTGACTTCTGAGCCATCTCACCATGCCATACATAAGGGTTAATTTTATGTGTCAACTTGTTTAGTCCACGGCACTCAGATAATGGGTTGAACACCAGTCTAGATGCTGCTGTGAAGGTATTTTTTTAGACGAGATTAACATACAAACCAGTAGACTCTGAGTAAAGTAAATCATCCTCCACAGTATGGCTAGGCCACATCTAATTGGTTGAAGAACTTAAAAGAGAAACATTGAGGTCCTCTGAGGAAGAGGGGATTTTGCCTCCAGATGGCCTTCAGGCTCCAGAGGCAACATTTCTCCTGTCCCAGGTCTCCAGCCTGCTTACCTCCTGCAGACTGTACACTTACCAGCCCTCACAATTCCATGCCCCAAAGCCCGTTCCTGAAGACCTCCCCCTCCCCCTCCCCCTCCCGCTCGCACACGTGCGTTGTTCCCCCCTGCATCCTGCCAGGATGCCGTCCATCACCGTAGCTACTAAGCCGAACACTCAGTAGGATATGATGCCCCTGCTCGGAAATAGCCCACAACCTGTAATTTGAAATTTAGCAGAAAATGCCCTATAATGACCCTACATTTTCAGTTCTATTGAACTGAAATCATTAAAATTTTATCTGAATTTTTTTAAAGTACATATCTACAGTACATATAACATACATATATATTCATCCCTAACACACCACACCAGACAAAACCATGCGTCCCTTTTCAATACTACATCAACTGTAATATACAGAACTGAATCTTTTTCCTTGATTTTCAGACACACACACTCACACCACAAGCACACACATTCATACAAGGCCTTTATATAAGTAGCATACTTTACTGTAAGTTCAAAAACAAATATAATGTATTTTTTGCAACATAAAGTAGATTATTGAAATTTTCTCTAAAATGTTTCATATATAATGTTTAACTCAATCAGAGAAAAATGATAATTGATCACATTTTTTAAAAAAGACAGTACAAACAGATCTGCAGAAAATTCAGTTTTTAAAAAAAAATTATCTCTGACTAATAGGTCAAGAAATTAATGACAAGAACAAGAATAAGAACTTCATCATAGAACTGTAAATTATGAAAATGAATCCAATAGAAATTTTGGAACAAACATAGTAGAAAAATTATCCAATAAGTGATATTAATATCAGATTAGATAACTGAAAAGAGAACTTTTAAGTTTAAATATAGGTCAGAAAAAATTTCTGAGTCTCTAGCCCTGAGCAGCAAATGGATGGAAAAATATGGAGAAAAGCATAAGGAATGTCCAAAACATTGTGAAAGATCCAACATACATGTAATTAGAGTCTGAGGAGAAGAGAGAGAAAGGAGCAGCAGTAATATGTGAAGAGAGAATTTTTTTTTAATTCATGGAAGACATTGTCACATACTGAAGAAGCACAGACAATTTTAAGCAAGATACGTACAGAAAAAGTCATAGCTAGGCAAAGACTGTAAAACTTAAGCAGCAAAGAAAAAGAATTTCTTAAAGTAGCAAGAGGAACAAGATACTTTAACTTCTAAAGGGCAATAATGTCTGGTAGCTGACTTTTTTTTTGAAATGAAAATCATACATTTTTTTAAATTTATTTTTTTATACAGCAGCTTCTTATTAGTCATCCATTTTATACATATCAGTGTATACATGTCAATCCCAATCGCCCAGTTCAGCACACCACCATCCCCACCCCACCGAGGTTTTCCCCCCTTGGTGTCCATACGTTTGTTCTCTACATCTGTGTCTCTATTTCTGCCCTGCAAACCGGTTCATCTGTACCATTTTTCTAGGTTCCACATATATGCGTTAATATACGATATTTGTTTTGCTCTTTCTGACTTACTTCACTCTGTATGACAGTCTCTAGAGCCATCCACGTCTCAACAAATGACCCAATTTTGTTCCTTTTTATGGCTGAGTAATATTCCATTGCATATATGTACCACTTCTTTATCCATTCGTCTGTCGATGGGCATTTAGGTTGCTTCCATGACCTGGCTATTGTAAATAGTGCTGCAATGAACATTGGGGTGCATGTGTCTTTTTGAATTATGGTTTTCTCTGGGTATATGCGCAGTAGTGGGATTGCTGGGTCATATGGTAATTCTATTTTTAGTTTTTTAAGGAACCTCCATACTGTTCTCCATAGTGGCTGTATCAATTTACATTCCCGCCAACAGTGCAAGAGGGTTGCCTTTTCTCCACGCCCTCTCCAGCATTTGTTGTTTGTAGATTTTCTGATGATGCCCATTCTAACTGGTGTGAGGTGATACCTCATTGTAGTTTTGATTTGCATTTCTCTAATAATTAGTGATGTTGAGCAGCTTTTCATGTGCTTATTGGCCATGTGTATGTCTTCTTTGGAGAAATGTCTACTTAGGTTTTCTGCCGATTTGTGGATTGTGTTGTTTGTTTTTTTAATATTGAGCTGCATGAGCTGTTTATATATTTTGGAGATTAATCCTTTGTCCGTTGATTCATTGGCAAATATTTTTTCCCATTCTGAGGGCTGTCTTTTAGTCTTGATTATGGTTTCCTTTGCTGTGCAAAAGCTTTGAAGTTTCATTAGGTCCCATTTGTTTATTTTTGTTTTTATTTCCATTACTTTAGGAGGTGGATCAAAAAAGATCTTGCTGTGATTTATGTCAAAGAGTGTTCTTCCTATGTTTTCCTCTAAGAGTTTTATAGTGTCTGGTCTTATATTTAAGTCTCTAATCCATTTTGAGTTTATTTTTGTGTATGGTGTTAGGGAGTGTTCTAATTTCATTCTTTTATATGTAGCTGTCCAGTTTCCACAGCACCACTTATTGAAGAGACTGTCTTTTCTCCATTGTATATCCTTGCCTCCTTTGTCATACATTAGTTGACCATAGGTGCGTGCGTTTATCTCTGGGCTTTCTATCTTGTTCCATTGATCTACATTTCTGTTTTTGTGCCAGTACCATATTGTCTTGATTCCTGTAGCTTTGTAGTATAGTCTGAAGTCAGGGAGTCTGATTCCTCCAGCTCCATTTTTTTCCCTCAAGACTGCTTTGGCTATTCGGGGTCTTTTGTGTTTCCATACAAATTTTAAGATTTTTTGTTCTAGTTCTGTAAAAAATGCCATTGGTAATTTGATAGGGATTGCATTGAATCTGTAGATTGCTTTGGGGAGTAGAGTAATTTTCACAATATTGATTCTTCCAATCCAAGAACATTGTATGTCTCTCCCTCTGTTGGTATCACCTTTAATTTCTTTCATCAGTGTCTTATAGTTTTCTGCATACAGGTCTTTTGTCTCCCTAGGTAGGTTTATTCCTAGGTATTTTATTCTTTTTGTTGCAATGTTAAGTGGGAGTGTTTCCTTAATTTCTCTTTCAGATTTTTCATCATTAGTATATAGGAATGTGAGAGATTTCTGTGCATTAATTTTGTATCCTGCAACTTTACCAAATTCATTGATTAGCTCTAGTAGTTTTCTGCTGGCATCTTTAGGATTCCCTATGTATAGTATCATGTCATCTTCAAACAGTGACAGCTTTACTTCTTCTTTTCCAATTTGTATTCCTTTTCTTTTTCTTCTCGGATTGCCATGGCTAGGACCTCCAAAACTATGTTGAATAATAGTGGTGAGGGTGGGCAACCTTGTCTTGTTCCTGATCTTAGAGGAAATGCTTTCAGCTTTTCACCATTGAGAATGATGTTTGCTGTGGGTTTGTCGTATATGGCCTTTATTATGTTGAGCTAGGTTCCCTCTATGCCCACTTTCTGGAGAGTTTTTATCATAAATGGCTGTTGAATTTTGTCAAAAGCTTTTTCTGCATCTATTAAGATGATCATATGGTTTTTATTCTTCAATTTCTTAATATGGTGTATCACATTGACTGATTTGCGTATATTGAAGAACCCCTGGGATAAATCCCACTTGATCATGGTGTATGATCCCTTTAATGTGTTGTTGGATTCTGTTTGCCAGTATTTTGTTGAGGATTTTTGCATCTATATTCATCAGTGATATTGGTCTGTAATTTTCTTTTTTTGTAGTATCTTTGTCTGGTTTTGGTATCAGGGTGATAGTGGCCTCATGGAATGAGTTTGGGAGTATTCCTTCCTCTGTAATTTTTTGGAAGAGTTTGAAAAGGATGGGTGTTAGCAGTTCTCTAAATGTTTGATAGAATTCACCTGTGAAGCCATCTGGTCCTGGACTTTTGTTTGTTGGAAGATTTTTAATCACAGTTTCAATTTAATCACTTGTGATTGGTCTGTTCATATTTTCTATTTCTTCCTGGTTCAGTCTCAGAAGGTTGTGCTTTTCTAAGAATTTGTCCATTTCTTCCAGGCTGTCCATTTTATTGGCATAGTGTTGCTTGTAGTAGTCTCTTAGGATGTTTTGTATTTCTGTGGTGTCTGTTGTAACTTCTCCTTTTTCATTTCTAATTTTATTGATTTGAGTCCTCTCCCTCTTTTTCTTGATGAGTCTGGCTAATGGTTTATCAATTTTGTTTATCTTCTCAAAGAACCAGCGTTTAGTTTTATTGATCTTTGTTATTGTTTTCTTTGTTTCTATTTCATTTATTTCTGCTCTGATCTTTATGATTTCTTTCTTTCTGCTAACTTTGGGTTTTGTTTGTTCTTATTCCTCTAGTTCCTTGAGGTGTAATGTTAGATTATTTCTTAGAGATTTTTCTTGTTTCTTGAGGTAGGCTTGTATAGCTATAAACTTCCCTCCTAGAACTGTTTTTGCTGCATCCCATAGGTTTTGGATTGTCGTGTTTTCATTGTCATTTGTCTCTAGGTATTTTTTGATTTCCTCTTTGATTTCTTCAGTGATCTCTTGGTTATTTAGTAATGTATTTTTAGCCTCCACGTGTTTGTGTTTTTTACATTTTTTTCCCTGTAATTCATTTCTAATCTCATAGCATTGTGGTCAGAAATGACGCTTGATATGATTTCAATTTTCTTAAATTTACTGAAGCTTGATTTGTGACCCACGATGTGATGTATCCTGGAGAATGTTCTATGTGCACTTGAGAAGAAAGTGTAATCTGCTGCTTTTGAATGGAATGTCCTATAAATATCAATTAAATCTATCTGGTCTACTGTGTCATTTAAAGCTTGTGTTTCCTTATTAATCATTGGATGATCTGTCCATTGGTATAAGTGAGGTGTTAAAGTCCCCCACTATTATTTTGTTACTGTCCATTTCCTCTTTTATAGGTGTTAGCAGTTCCCTTATGTACTGAGGTGCTCCTATGTTGGGTGCATATATATTTATATTTGTTATATCTTCTTCTTGGTTTGATCCCTTCATCATTATGTAGTGTCCTTCCTTGTCTCTTGTAACATTCTTTATTTTGAAGTCTACTTTATCTGATATGAGTATTGCTACTCCAGCTTTCTTTTGATTTCCATTTGCATGGAATATCTTTTTCCATCCCCTCACTTTCAGTCTGTATGTGTCCCTAGGTCTGAAGTGGGTCTCTTGTAGACAGCATATATATGGGTCTTGGTTTTGTATCCATTCAGCGATCCTGTGTCTTTCAGTTGGAGCATTTATTCCATTCACGTTTAAGGTGATTATCGATATGTATGTTCCTTTTACCATTTTCTTAATTGTTTTGGGTTTGTTTTTGTAGGTCTTTTTCTTCTCTTGTGTTTCCCACTTAGAGAAGTTCCTTTAGCATTTGTTGTGGAGCTGGTTTGGTGGTGCTGAATTCTCTTAGCTTTTGCTTGTCTGTAAAGCTTTTGATTTCTCTGTCGAATCTGAATGAGATCCTTGCCGGGTAGAGTAATCTTGGTTGTAGGTTCTTCCCTTTCATCACTTTAAGTATATCATGCCACTCCCTTCTGGCTTGTAGGGTTTCTGCTGAGAAATCGGTAGCTGACTTCTTAACAAAAACAATGGAAGCCAGAAAACGTGTTAAGGGACTGAAAGAACAAGTATTAACCTCCTTGCACATCCCTCAAGTACTAGAAGTGTTATTCAGAAGTGTGCTTCTAGATGGAGACAAGGGATGTGAGAAGGAATCAATTAGGAGAATATATGGGATAATCTAAATGAATATCATTTGTATAAAAATAATTGTTTCATATCATTTAAAATGTAGAGAGAATACAAATAATTGAGAAACAACAGTACAAGAATCCTGAGAGTGCAAATACAGTTAGAGTTAAAAGGGTTTTTTTTCATTGTTTGGGATGCAAAGTATTGATTTATAGTAAGCCTAATAATAATTCAACAATGCAAACTGTAATGCCAAAAAAGTCACTGAAATGATAGAAGAAGGCATAAATAACAAGCTAGCACAGGAAAAATGTAGATTAATAAAACATATAAATTAATCTAAAAGAAGACAACAGTGGAGAGAAAAAGGAACTTGAAAAGGTGGTCAAGTAGAAGACCAATAGTAAAGGGTTGATTTAAACTCAAATTAGAAAACGCAATGACAGAAAAAGATATGTCATGCAAGAGCCCCTCAAAGAAAGCTGGCATAGCTACACTCATAGCATACAAGGTAGATTTCAAGGAATGCACATTAGTATTGATAAGAAGGATACTTTATAAAGCTAAAGGATCAACTATCAGGAAGATATGTAATTCTACATTTGAATGCTCTTAACAATGTAGCCTCGTGGTATGTAAACCCCAAATTTTCAGAAATAAAAAGACAAACCCACAGTCATAGTTGGGGACTTTAATACACTTCTCTCAGTAACTAATAAAGCAAGTAAACATAAAAACATACATATTCAACCTCATTAGTCATCAGAAATTGAAATTTAAAACCACAACGTAAAAGCCTACACACCCAACAGCTTAATTTAAAAAGACAGACAGTAATACATGTTGGCGAGGATGGAATTCACTTGTGCTGTTGGTTGGAGAGAAAACTGCACCAATCACTTTGAAAAACTCTTTGGTATTATTCATTAAATTTGAATATACACGTACTCCATGGCCCAGAGAGTTTTACTCCCAGGATATAGCCAACAGAAATGCGTATCTTCATCAAGAAATATTATAGCAGCATGAGTTGTAAAAGACAGAGACAGCATATAACTGAAAATGCCCATCTCTAGCAGAAGCAGGAAATCAATTTTGGTAAATTCAATGAATGATTATCATTAACAAGGGGAATGAATGATTAATACCATGCACAATAACCTAAATAAATCTCACAAACATAATGGCACATGAAAGAAGCCAATAACAAATAATTTAAATCATATCATTCCATGTATACAAAATCCAAATATATAGTGCTGTAAGTCAGAAGAGCAGTTATCTTGGGAAGGAAAGAAACAGTAGACAATGGAAGAGAACACAAATGGTGTCCCTGGGGTATAAAAAATAATAAAGTTTTTTTTTGACCTGAATGGTGGTTTAATGGTGATTCATCTCTGTGCTAAGCTGTTAAGCTGTACACTTAAGGGTTTTGCACTTTATTATATGAATGTTTTAATTTAAAAAATCTATTTACAATATTAACTTAAGTACATAATGTACAAAAAAAATATCTATTTTTCTGATTAATCCTGTTTTCACTAAATCCTTATATCTGAGTTAATTTCTGGGTTCCTCTCCGGCACCCTCGCAGGGTGTTCAGGAATATTCTCCAGTAAAGGAAAGTCAAACTGAAGACTCACTGTCAAAGCATCCTACACATTCTCTGTATGACTTTCTGGACAGTCAGATGGTCAGTTTTGCTTAAACGTGTAAGTTCTATACAGCATGTGTTACAACTTACCGGGTTGTCTGAGTCCATATTTGGCTGTCCGAAAAAGATCTGGTCCTTTTTCAGGATTTCAGCCTTTTGCCTACACCACGTGACTTTAAGTTAGCAAGAGGAATTATTCTTTCCTGCTTTAATACCTGAAATCTATTTGTAAATCCTATAAAAAAATCTTGAGCATTATATTTTAAGTTCCTCCTGCTATTCACTAACAGAGATCTGTTTGTCTCCCATCTTTGATTATTTCTCTCCTATCAGCTTTTCCCTGCTGTCCCATATTATTAGACTGGCTCTCCTCTTCCCAAATCCAGAATGTTGGGTGTGCGCAAGCAGGTGTGTGGGTGTATGTGTGTGTGTGCACACACACACATCGGGGTATGGGCTTCTGGGCAGTCAGAATCTTTCCTACAGTAGAGATTCCAGCATCCTTGAGTTTCTTTCTGGTTTTTGGCTATCTTATTACTTGAAATTGTTAGTTTCTGCTTTTATGGAAGGAACCACTCCCACTTAAACATACAATTTTTCTATTTATGTTAGTTTTTGTCTGGTTTGTGTTGGATAAAATATTTATTCTGTTTCACACACATATGTATGTATATGTGTATGTGTTTTATTGCTTCACAGACTTTATCCATCCTAGAGGACAAAGACAGGTTTAACAGATGTCTGTTTTAAATTGTCTGCAAAAACTACATTCAACAAAGACTTAAATTGGTGATTCTTCCTAGTGTAGAAATAAAGTCTATGCAATTTCCATAGAATTTGGACTATAGCTTTCAAAGTATTCTTCGAATTTTGCATAGGTGTGAATGTGCAATCCCAAATTAGTTATATTCTAGAGCAAAGGGAAGAGGGAAAGTGTGAGAAGGAGAGCATTCTGGAAATGGCTATATTTTCAACTCCTTCCCGGGGTGGCAAATATGTTTCAAGAAATTGCTTACATAATGTGTTCTTAAAATTTGGTGCCATCCTTCAGCTTTAATATTTCTGTTTGAGAAATGCCTTGCATGCAGGCTTGGGGTAAAAGAAATAAAGGCTTTTAATTAAGTGATAATGATTGACTTGTTCCTATTTAGACATGCAAATCAGCACAGGAAGATTCACTGACACTCCTCCAGCTGGGGAGCTGGGGATATTTTGGAAATAATGTTTGATGCTCCAGAAGAGCAGCCAAAGCTGGCTTGTTCATAGGGAGGATCCCCTTTGTTTTGGACTCCGTTTCTTCTGGTCCTTAAAATCCCTCCCTTGTTGAGGATTCTTTTTCACATGAGTATGTCTCAATACAGACTTAAGGTATTGGAATCCCGCTTTTAAACAACAAACTTCAGCACAGACAGAAAACAAAATGAGGTACAAACAGGCTACCACCCTCAGGTAATACATGGACATTTTTTCCAGAGTGATCTGATCTACTTTCTTATTTAAGGAGAGAGATTCTGAGAGCTCAGATGAGCCCTGTCTTGTGCGTCTGAATTAAGCACCTGCCCCTGTTCCCAGGGTTTGATTCATAGGACCTGCCTTTTTGCAACAGGTATCAGGTACATTCGGTTGTAATAAGATATGCCCTGGGGTCCTTTCTCTGATCTTTTCCCCCTTTCATTCTCCCCACACTCTCTGACTTTCCCTCCCGAGTCTCATTCAGAACCACAAGAATCGATCTTGTGTGCCAGGCCAGTGTGAGGGTTTGTCTGTGAAGCTGTTTGGTGCCTTCCTTTGGCTTTAATATTTTTAGTATTTCTCAGTAGCCGGGCTTGCAACTGAGCAGGAAAACCGTGTCCCAACTCCCTCGTGTTTGGTAGAAGAGGCCAGTACCTTACACACTAAGCATGGGTCTGGGACCACAGCCTCCGTGAAATGTCACAGCCTCTCCAAGCTCAGCTCTTGGGAAAAACACGACGTGGAGGCCTGTATGCGCCGCCCCTGTCTTGTTTGTAGTTTGCGACCTGCTCCTTCCCGGTCACCCGCCCACCTCCGCTATATATCCCCTTTATCTCTACTCTAAATTAAAAGTGCTTCCCTGTTCCAGAATATTCTCTACATCCCTCCACCCCGATTCCTTCAATATTCATTTATTTGTGTCCCTTCTCTTATGATAAGAAATATGACTGAGTTAATGTAGTTCACAGGGTTGGAAAATAGAGAATCTGGGACTAAAATTCAGGCCTTCTTTTTTGGCTGGATTTTATTTATTTATTTTTTCTAACATCTTTATTGGAGTATAATTGCTTTACAATGGTGTGTTAGTTTCTGCTTTGTAACAAAGTGAATCAGCTATACATATACATATATCCCCATATCTCCTGCCTCTTGCGTCTCCCTCCCACCCTCCCTATCCCACCCCTGTAGATGGACACAAAGCACGGAGCTGACCTCCCTGTGCTATGCGGCTGCTTCCCACTAGCTATCTATTTTACATCTGGTAGTGTATATATGTCCATGCCACTCTCTCACTTCATCTCAGCTTACCCTTCTCCCTCTCCGTGTCCTCAAGTCCATTCTCTACGTCTGCGTCTTTATTCCTGTCCTGCCCCTAGGTTCTTCAGAACCTTTTTTTTTTCAGGCCTTCTTTCTCTTAATCCAGCAGGCTTCTTTTTGATCATTTCCATGTAATTCTGAATAGCTCTTTTTTCATCCTACCATCTACGTGAATATGTAACTGCTCCCAATCGCATTTTTGTTGTATGCCCTGTATTGGACAATAATTTGGCAAAAAGAAAAGTGTGATCTTATTCTATAAATGTTCTACATCATCTTTACAGAGTAAAACACTTTCTGTTCTAGTTGGAGAAAAGTTGTCAGAAGTTTGTCTAACTGGGTCTCATACAATCTAAACAGTTATTACCTTTACCAAAAACATCAACAACAGGAACCGAACTTGGAATTGAGAAATTCATCAGATGTTCAGAAAAGCTGTGGAACTAGATTAACCTGGAAGAATGAGGACACTGCAATTGAAAAAAAAGCTTTTCTTGAATTTTAACTCTAGAATTTGGTCACCCCTAGTCTCATATATCTTACAGTGTCTTGGGGACAGCAGGTTATCATGACCAGACCAGCAGGAGAGTTTGTTGCATGAGCTCATGTATACATAACAGCTCCATGATGCTGGAGACATTTATGAGGCTTATTATGTTTCAGTTCTTGTTTAACGGCAAGCCCCTACTTGGGCAGTGGAATCCTGCTGATTTACTACTTAGGAATAAATTACAGTTTAGAATTTGGATTTTTCATGGTTTTCTTTGTGTCAGCATAAATAAACTTAGCTAATAGGGCTATGTCTCGTTGCCTATTAGACTGGCTGTAAGTAAAAGGCTTCCTGGCTTGTGAAAAATATCAGCAAGATGAGAGGACTGAACTGATTTACCTGAAAGTATTTATCATCTCGAGGGCTTTGGGATGTAGATGTCAAATGCCGCAAATTATTAGCATTTCCTAACTCATACTTTGAGCTTATACCTTTTATTTTTCCATCAGTTCTAATATTATTATTGAAGAAGCCATTATCCCTGGGGACTGGGAAGTCGTTCTTGATCAATTAAGGAGGCAGAGATGTCCGAGAGGCTGCTCAGGACCATCTCCATCTTTGTGTATCGTTCTCTTGATGGAATCTAGAGTGACGCCTTCACAAGCTTTGAGGGAAAGTTCACAATTTTGTAATTACTGAGAGAAAAAGTGGAATGCCATTTCTAGGTCTTCATCCAGTGATTTCTTGGCTCCAATTCCCCCATTGCATTTGCAGAAACGGCGTTTTGGTGTTAGTTAACATTCAAGGAATAGTTTCAAGTTTTACAACTGCAAAAGGGTCATTATTTTTATCAGTGTGCTGGAGGTTATTTTGAGTCTGACTACGGAGGGCCTGATTCAATAAAGTCTCAGCCTGAGTCTCCCAGCAGGATGCTCAAACCATGGGAATTCAACGGGAGAGCCCACATGGGCTTCTATGATACTGAACCAGGGCCGAATTTCCATTTAATCATTCTCAAGAAATCAAAAGACACTTTGGGATTAAATGGCAAACCTTTTAACTAGGAATTCCTCAGCCAAAATGGCCAATTAGCATTTAAATTGCAGAACTGCCTTATGTAAGAGGGAATGAGTAACTGAAGAAATAAAATATCTTCCTTATTAGTTAAAAAGGTAAACCCAGAAACATGGAGTTATCGTGAAATAAGCATTTTCTCCTAGGACAGGGAAAGTACCACAGGGCTTTTGTTGCAAAGGAGAATTAAAAAAAGACCTGAATTATTTACTTACGCTCATGCTTTTAGCTTTAATTGGCAAAATTGGCTCAAGTGAATGATATTTGAACCTGCCCTCTAATTATATATATATATATTTTTTTCTATGAGCTTGTTTTATTTTAATACATATATATATTTAGATTCCACATATAAGAGAGATCATATGGTATTTGTCTTTCTGTCTGACTTATTTTACTTAGTATAATGCCCTTTCTATCTCTTTATTGATATTCACTAGTTGTTTATGTATCATTCTTCTGATTGATTTTAGTTCTTTGTCCATGTTTTCCTTTAGTTCTTTGAGCATATTTAAGATAATTAATTTAAGCAGAATAAAGAAAAAACAGAATGAAAAGAATTGAGGACAGTCTCAGAGACCTCTGGGACAACATTAAATGCACCAACATTCGAATTATAGGGGTCCCAGAAGAAGAAGAGAAAAAGAAAGGGTCTGAGAAAATATCTGAAGAGATTTTTATGGTAACTATATATTTTTACATAACGTTTTGCAAGTGACTCAACAACTCAGTTTTTATGTCTTAAAATTGATTTTAAAAATAAGTTCTTTTATTACTGGAAAACAAAAATAATACATTATATTTAGAAATGACCTACATTCAGTTTTATGTATTCATAAAATCTTTGGCCCATTGAAGTCTCCTTCCCAATCTTCTAGTATGCACCTCAGGGGCTTGGAGGCCAAAGAGAATGGGAGTTGGCTTAGGGAAAAAAACCCACACATTTCTGGCATGACTGCATATAAGGAAAACTTAAAACCTTTCAGAAATGTAGTTGAAAATATCTCTTAAGAAATTGTTTATGATCTTTCCCCGTATATGACCATCTAACTTTTAGGCTCTGCTCTCACCAAACTCATTGAGTATGTAAATTTCAAATGTTGGTTCTCCACCAACATTTACTAATGTTGTTATTGTTATGTGTTTGTATACCTCCTTTTAAAAAATTAAAATGGTACAGCAAATTAGACGGTTGTTGTTATACTTGGCAATGTTCTTCTTCTCCCTGTCAGGCCCTCCCCATGGTACCGCAGATTCCATGGGATTCCATGACATGTCACACTTGGTGTAGACCAGCAATTGTGGACTGGAAGGGATCTGCCCAGTTCTTACTCTAGTAGCTGTGTTTTCAAAAGGGGTGATACAGTTAGGAAGTTATAGGTCCATTTGGATTTTCACACAGATGGGGAGACGATGCATTTTGAAGGTAAATATCCTGCAGAGGACCACCAAGGAATTCTTTACACACTCATTCAGACTACAAGAGTGATGGGTTTATATGTGACACTTCTAGGTAGTATTTTTATTTTTAAAGGAAGTAAAATATGAATGCAAAGGAATGAAAATGGTGTCGGAGACATATTTGGCTTTGCGGCTGTGTGCCTTTCTCACAAGGAGACTACAAGAACTCTGCCCAAACATAGAAACTGGTCTTAGTTAAAGCTCTAGACCCTGTTTTCATCTGTTTTAAGCATGATAAAAATTAAACCACTCATATACTTTGAAAAAATATTATTTTAAAAAATGTCTGTTACTGAAGACTAGTTTAGAAATAGATACAAGAAATCCTGTTTCTGTTGACAGCACCGTCCTGGGCAATTATAACTTGAAAACTTAAAGTCATCAATATTCAGCCCTACTTTTCCTTTGCTACTTAGGTGCAAGAGGTACTGAATTTTTCTGATTTACACCCAGAGATTTTTGGGTTTTCCTTTGTATTCCCATTGCAACAGTTTTCACTTTATTTGGATGGAACTTTTCAGTAGCCTCACAATTTCTTATCTTCCTCTGATCCATGAATGTTGTCACCAATATTATCCTTTTGAAACAATAAATCTATCCTTTCACTCACTTGTGCAAAAGCATTTGTGTCCCTCAATTCCCTCAGAATAAAATGCAGTCTTCTTCCCTGGCATCATTCAAGTTGCGCCACAATTTGGCTGCATCTTTCCTTTTAAGGATTTCACTGCTACTCACTAATTAGCCCACTCACTTCTGCTGCTATGTACTTGCTCACTACTATGCATCTGTTTCAATGAACTATCCTGCCCTGCAATCTCTGAGGGCCAAAGTTCCTTATAGTTTTCAAGGGCTAGCAGAAATGCCACTTCTCTAAGATACCCACCATCCTTCTCCTCGTAGCTATCCTAACACTTTGTTTTTAATTCTTGACCATTGTTCAGCTTTTTTTTTTTTTTTAATTTTTATTTATTTATTTATTTTTAATTTATGGCTGTGTTGGGTCTTCGTTTCTGTGCGAGGGCTTTCTCTAGTTGTGGCAAGTGGGGGCCACTCTTCATCGCTGTGCGCGGGCCTCTCACTATCGTGGCCTTTCTCGTTGCGGAGCACAGGCTCCAGACACGCAGGCTCAGTAATTGTGGCTCACGGGCCCAGCCGCTCCGCGGCATGTGGGATCTTCCCAGACCAGGGCTCGAACCCGTGTCCCCTGCATTAGCAGGCAGATTCTCAACCACTGCGCCACCAGGGAAGCCCCATTGTTCAGCTTTTTAATATACATTTTTTGCTGAGAAATGTTTTACATACAGTAAAATGCACAGTTCTTAAGAAGATACTTCAATCTGTTCAAATAAATGCATGCAACTGTGGAATCCACACCCTTAGGTGTAGTTCATTTTCTGTTTTACTGATTTCCACTCTACTGTTTCATTCCTTCTTATTGCTTTAGTGTATATTTTTCTACTTTATCTATATCTACCTTAAGATGTAAACTGAGACAGCTCTTTAAGACTTTTCTTCCTGTCTAAAGTGTGCAGTTGATACGTATCTCGTTATAAATATCACTGATGCCGATTCCCCCACATTTTAATACGTTGTCTTTTTCTTTTCCTTCAGTTTAAATACATATCTAATTTCCCATGTAATCTCATTTTTGTCCCTGGGTTTTTTAAAACTGTGATTTTTAACTTTCACATATTTGAGGCATTCTACAAATATCTTTTTGTTTACGATTCCTACTTTAATTCCATTGTGGTCAGAAAATGAAGTCTGTATCATTTCAATAATATTAACTTAATAAGATTTCTTTTATGTCCCATCATATGGTCCATTTGTTGAATATTGCACGTGCACTTAAAAAGAATGTGTGCTCTGCTGCTTCAATGAAATAATCAGGTCTCAGTTGACTGAGAGTGTCGATCAGATGTGTATCTGTTACTGCTTTTTCTTTTACTTTTGGTTTACTTTTTTTCATTAATAATTGAAACAGAAGAGTTAATATCTCCAAGTATCATTAGAAGACTTGTCTATTTGTCCTTTAATTCTCTCAGTTTTTGCTTTATGTATCTTGATTTTCTTTTACAAGGTGCACACACATGCCTCTCTGTGGAACTGACATTTCTATCATTATGAAATGTCCTTCTTTATTTTGGGTAACACTCCATGCTTGGAAACATGTTTTCTAGCCACTCCAGCTTTCTTATGATTAATGTTTACATGGTACATCTTTATTCATCAACATACTTTTAACCTAGCCATGTCCTTATATTCAAAACACAACTCTTTAAAAGTATATAGTGGGGTCTTGGTTCTGTTTTCTCCAATCTGACAATCTCTACCCTAAATCGGAGTTTTTCATCCATTTACATTTAAAATAATTATTAATGAAGTTGGCTTTACTTCCATTATCTTGTCGTTTTTCCCCTACTTGTCACATCTATCTTTGTTTCCTTTTCCTTTTTTCATTGCTTCTTTTGGATTAATAAATGTCCCTTTTGTTATCTTTTGTTTGGATTCCACTTTATCTTGACTACTGTCTCATTAGCTGTACCCCCTTGCTTTAGTTTTAGGAGTTGCTCTATGGTTTGCAATACGCAATTAACTTACTGAAGTCTACCTTTTATGACTATATGAATATTACATACCACTTCACATATAAGGTGATACATTCATAGCAACATACTTTTAGGACTCCTCTCACTCTTGTCATTGCTGTTATATATTTTCCTTCTTCACCTGTTATAAAGTCCATAATACATTGCTATTATTTTTTTAAAATAGAGCAGTCCCCCCACCTTATCTGCAGGTTCACTTTACGTGTTTTCAGTTACCCAAGGTCAACCATGGGTAACTGGGAAAATTCCAGAAATAATCAATACATAAAATCTAAATTGATATGTAGCTGTTCTGAGTAGCATCATGAAATCTCACGCAGTCCTGCTCTCTCCTGCCTGGCAGAGGAATCATCCCTGTGTCCACACCGATGTGCTACCAGCCTGTTAATCACTTAGTAGTCCTCTGGGTTATCAGACTGACTGTTGCGCTACTGTGGAGAGCTTGCATTCAGGTGACTTTTATTTTACTTAATATTGGCCTCAAAGCACAAGAAGAGTGATTCTGGCAATTTGGCCAAAGAGAAGCTGTAAAGTGCTTCCTTAAGTGAGAAGATGAAAGTTCTCAACTTATTAAGAAAGAAAAAAAAATCATAGGCTGAGGCTGCTAAGATCTGTGGTCAGGATGAATCTTCTATCCGTGAAATTGTACAGAAGGAAAAAGAAATTTGTGCTAGTTTTGCTTTTGTATCTCAAACTGTTGCTTATGGTGCATGGTAAGTGCTTAGTTGAGATGCAAAAGGCATTAAATTTGTATAATAAGATATGTTGAGAAAGAGCATATTCACATAACTTTTATTACAGTATGTTGTTATAACTGTTCTATTTTATTGTTAGTTATTGTTAATCTCGTACTGTGCCTAATTTATAAATTAAGCTTTATCATAGGTATGTATGCATAGGAAAAAACATAGTATACCTAGGGTTGTAGCTGCCATTTCAGGCACCCACTGGGGGGGGGGGGGCGGGTCTTGGAACATATCCTCCACAGACAAGGGGGGACTACTGTATTCAGTTTTTTAAAGCAAATTTTTAAAAGGGAAAATGTCTTTTGTTTACCCACATATTTCCCACTTCCATTGCTTTCATTTCTATGTGTAATTCAAATTTCCATCTGGCATTATTCTGCTTAAGCCTGAAGAACCTTATTTGACATTTCTTTTAGAGCAGGTCTGTGGTGATGAATTCCTCTAGCTTTTGTTTATTTTAAAATGTTTTTATTTCAACTTCATTTTTGAAGAATGTTCACTGGTTATAGAATTCTAATTTGACATGTTATTTTTTCTTTTAGTGTTTTTAAGATGTCAGTCCAATGTCTTCTGGCTTGCATTGTTTCTGATGAGAAATATAATCCTTTCACTTGTTTTTTCCCTCTATTTTTGATATATTTATTTTTTCTTACTGCTGTTTAAGATTTTCTTTTTATCATTATTTTTCAGCAATATGACCATGATAGTTCTATAAGTGGCTTGTGTGTGTGTGTGTTTAATCTATTATTGAGTTTTTTGGATCTGTGAGTCAATATAATTTGAAGTTATTATTTCTTCAAGTATGTTTTCTACCCCAATTTCTCTCTCTTTTCCTCCTAGGACTCCATGTACATATATCTGAGCACAGCCATTTTCCCACTTGTCAGTGAGACTGTGTTCATTTAATTTTTCAGTATTTTTATTCCATGTGCTTCACTTTCCTACTGCCATATCTTCAGGTTTTCTGATATTCTTTTCTACAGTATCCAGTTTACTACAAAGCACATCAAATGATGATTTAATTTCAGGTGTTTTATTTTTAATAGAATTCCCATTAACTATTTTCCACAGTTTCCATTTCTCTGCTGTGCTTCTCCTATCTGTTTCCTCATTATGCTCATCATTTCTTTTGTCTTTGTTTGCTAATTACAACACCTCTGTCGTCTCTGGATCTATTTTAATGACTTTTTGGAATAAACTGTCTATGATTATGGGTCACATTTTGTTTCTTCTTTGTACGTCTAGTAATTAAAAATAAAATTTTAGTGGATATTGTGGATGCTACTTTTGTTAAATGCCAAGAGTTGTTTTTTTTTTTCACATGAGTATTGGTTTTGTTCTGGCAGAGAGTTAATTTACTAATAGTTCTGCTTCATTTTTCAATGATTTTTAAAGGTAGATGCATATAAAGTAGCTCTTATAGGTCTAGAATAGTCTAACTTCTAAATTGAGGCTCTGAGATCTCAGATAAATGCCTGGATTTTTCAGTGCAATCTCTGTGTGCTGCTTGTTTTTCGTCCAACAACTTAAAAGATTCTTATGTAGATTTCTATGGTTTCTTCTCAGCACAGTTCCCTCCTGTAGTTTTCCCTTTCCTACAAATCCCAGCCTCCCCAGCAGCTCTGAAATCTGATTTTTGCCATCTCAGTGAGATTGCTCTTCCCTGCTTGGACATCACATTTTGTTTCCAGAACGTATCTCCAGGTAAAAGGTGGGAGCAACCATGGGGCACACTTCACTTGTTTTCATTCTCTGAAGGATCACAGTACTGCACTGCCTCTGTCTCATTTTTATAGCTTTTTATGGTGGCAGTGTTATTCTGATATGAGTTGCTCAGTCATGGTTAGAAGGAGAGGTTGTTCTTGATCAGATTTTACTTTGCATTGTAGGTATTCTTGTATCAATATATGCCTCAGCTCTCTTGTGAGACTGAGAGCAACCCAAGGGCAGATTCTATTACTCAACTGAGAGCAACCCAAGGGCAGATTGCATTACTCATCTTTGTTTATTCTCCAGAGCATTGTACACAGCCTATATACTATTATGTTAGTTATTTAATTTGATTATATTCAATCAGTAAATATTTTGAATGAGTAATAGAAATGAATGAAATAAAACACCGCAGGAATTTTAGGGATAATTTCAAAGACCTTAAGATGCATTACACACACCGATTTTCTTTGACTCATCAGTCCTTTTATATTCTGCAACAATCATGCGGATACCTGAGTTTCTAACTGTCCCTTCTGCCCCCGCCTGATCAAAATCTTTTATTATAATCAGAAAGCATATGAAGAACTAAGAAACTCAGAGAAAACAATCACTGACAACTATTTGGTAGTGTGAGTGTTTATCAGGTGCCAACTGGAACATTTCTTTTCATCTTTGGGTTGCTCCACAGATTGTTATTCTCTACAGCTGCTAAAGTCCAACTGGAATCATTTTTCCCAGTCACACAGGCAAAGTCAACATTACTGAGGACTGTGAGAGCTCAGCAGTCAAGAAAACCCTGACGAAGAAAGGTCAACACAAGAGAACACCCATATTCCATGTGATACACGCCCAATCAAAAATCTGTTGCATGTGAGCATAGAGATTTGCCTTTAAGCTAGAAAACTTACTTCATTTTCTCTTTTTAAGATTCTTGATCTTATCAATAGATAAGAAGCTAAAAGAAAGTATCACAGTTTCATATTACATAACTTCTAGAAAATGATTGAACTGTTATGAAGCAATTGCCCTAGTGATTTTAAATCGCTCCACTCAACTGAATTATTTAGACATTTCTTCTCTTGTCCTGTGATTCTCTCCTTCACCTTCCTGAACACTTGCTACTTGTTAATGCTCATACCTGTGTAACTCCTAAGGCCTCTTTTCTCTTCCCTTTTTCCTAAGAATACAACAAACCCTTGTAGATGGAGCCTACTCATTAGGTGCTGTAGCTTACCTGGGCCCTTACTTCTGCTTCTTCCATCAACTCTTGTCAACTTTCTTGTAAATTCCACACAGCAATTGTCTTTTATGCCTGAACTATCTCCTGAATCCCTAAGTCACATTTTCTGCTACTTACTAAACTCTTTTACTTGGTTTCCAAGGAGAAATATTCCTTATATGTGTCAAGTCACAAACCAAAGAGAAACAATGTATTGTTTTTTCTTTTGCCCTTCTTTCCGATTCTATGAACTGAGGTCAGCTCTGTAGGATTGGAACTCCAGAATTATGCTGACCCCTTTTCTTCCTCTCTGCTCTTACATTCTAGTCACTTTCCAATTCCTCTAGAGTCTCTGCCAAATGTCCTTGGGTATCCATCCTCCCCAGTGATGTTCATTTCCTTCCTGACTTTGGATTAAATCATTGTTCTAGGCTTCTATTGCATCTAAGGGGTTCTGGTGTCTATGTCACTATACTTATATGTGGCTTACATTTTGTCATAAATTTCTTGACATGAGTACTTAATGATGTTATTTTCTGCTTAAAAAATTAAAAACTTCAGTGTGTTTCCATAGCTAAGTCCAAGACCCTGAATCTGACACTCAATGATTTCCAGGATTCTTCCTTAAAACAGCCTTTTTTCCTTACCCTCCATTGTTTTTTATATATGTCCTGTGTCATAAACAATGTGCACTATAGGCAGGTGCCTAATTTTTCCCCCAACTTTCCCATCGCTGTTCCGTGGTTAATGCTGTTCTCTTTACCAGACATGTCCTCCCCTTCCTTCTTCCTTCATATCAACCTGCTGAGGTCTTACATAACCTCTAAAAATGCCTCATTTTTCTAAGGTCTTTAGTGACAGTACAGATGGGTAGACTGTCACCCTTCTCTGAAATTCATTATTCCATTAAGGGCATGTCTGAAGTGATACTCGCTCATTTGAACACATATTTACTGATGCTCACTTCGTATAAATTTCTGTGCTTTTATTCCTTATATTGTACTTGTATTGCATTTGTGTTGTACTTGTGTTGGCCTTTTCTCAGCTCTTTGAAGGTTTGTACTAGGTTTTACTCATCTTTTAGTGTTGATATTATAGCCTTTATCATAGTGGATTTTGCACTATAGTTATTGCAGGTCTTGCCTCTCAAGGGTGGTGTTTATCTTGACATCCCTCATGATTGCATGGTGCTTACCTTGACCACTGTGTCCAACGATCATTTTCATCACAATTACTCCAGTCCTTTCTAGAAAGCACTTCACTCAAGTCTCACACCACATTCAGAGACCCGCGATTTGCGTGAATCTGGAATCATGCATTCTGCTGTCTGTATCTTTCCTTTAAAGTCTTGCTGGCTGTAAAGGAGCCGAAACATAATAATGGGTTAATATGTTACTTCTCCACAAGTAAAAACTGTTGGTATTCAACAGTACTTTGGGTAGATAAGGAGTGACTCGCCTCTAGAGAATTTCTGAGTGGCATGCTGATATGGGTGATATTTTTGGGCTGGTACAATTTTCAGTACCCCATAAATCACATCCCACAAGTGGCTGACAAGTTTATCTGTGTCTGGGAGAGGACATGGACTAGTCATGTAAACACGCACCTACAGGCACTCACTCACAAATGTACCATGGCCCTCTGATCATTTGATTGCAAGATTCCAAAGAACAATAGGAATAAGAGCTAAAGGGCTCACCTGCCTTCGGTTCCACAGGGAGCTGATAAGGGCTCAGCAATTGCATGAGTCTTGATTCATACAAGATAATTTTTTTTATTTCAAATCATATCCTCAATTTTGTCTTGTTATGAATGAAAACATTAATGGAAAATACAGAGAGGACTCAGAAAAGTAATCTCTAGCAAACAATTGGGATATTAATATCTTGAGACCCCCTTCATCTCTATCCTTAATTGTAAACTTACCTCTGTCTTCAGATTATACCCTAAGTTTTATAATTAAAAAGGAATTTTTAAAAAAATAATAGCGTCTTTAGCCTTGGGTTTTTAGCCCAATCTTTGGGGGGAAAGATTAGACCCTCAATATTGTATACTATGGAAGATTAAACTTTTTACTGCTTTAAGACCTGGTAGAATTCACTCACCCCCCAATAAAAAATGAAGACATATTGTATATTGTGGTGTAAATATAATTACATTAATATAATGTAAATATAAATGTATATTTCTCTTTCTCCTTCTCTTTTTACAACCCCTCCCCTCCCCCACACACACACTTACTGTTGGCAGTTAATACATTATGGAAGATAACCTTGGTGAGAGTAGTCAGCAAGTTAATTCAGAAAATACAGGCAAATTTTCCTTTAGAACTGTTGAAGACCATTTTGTATGAAAATGACATTGCAAGACATTGATTCGGTAGGCAGTTGGTGACAATCGTAACTTTATAAAAGGTCAGATAAATCTGATAGGCTCACCTTGTTTTGCTATAGTCCTAAATCTTGGGTCAGTATTACTGAAATTAAAAATGTTGGGTTAGTGAGCCATAGATAGAAATTTATATGCAAATAATCACTTAGGTAAATGATTAAAAAATCTTTGTCTTAAGAATATTTCAAAGAGAGTCCGAAAAAAGAACTAAATGTCTCACTGAGAACAAGTACAAGAAAAAATGCTCCGTGATCAGGAATTAAATGGTATAACTAAATGCCAAGATTAAAAACAAACACACACACACACACGTACATGGGTCTATATAGTTTTTATTTTAGTATGACTTTGGAAATATTGAGAAAAGTTTCAGCAGCATTACCAGATGCATCCTTATCAATATAAAGACAGTTTGTGTTTTTGTCGAAAACAAAACCAAA